>NC_134770.1:2296250-2943125 GCF_050436995.1 Anticarsia gemmatalis | reverse complement strand
TAGTTACTAGTTTTAACAATGATATAACCTTATTCACTCAAAAACTCATTACCCTACAAATATCCACCCACTAACTTAAACAAGGAACTACAAACAGAAACCTTTTACATACAGATCAAAAATCATTAAGTTTAATCAAACACACTTCAAAGGACATTGTTTAACGAACAATATTACAAAGTAATTGACATTACCCGCTGGTACCACTTCCTGGTAGAAAGAAAAGGTTGTAACAGACATAACTTATTCATTATCCATTAGTTATGCTCGTGGCTTAGTTAACCACATCGGGGGTCGATCTCTAAGGTTAAGCTACGCTTGTCGAGTTGGTTCTGTGGATGGGTGACCATCTTATACATAGCGAGTTCCTCCGTGCTTTGGAAGGCACGTTAAATTATAGGTCCTAGCTGTAATTTTCGATAATCTTTGACAGTCGTTAGCAGTAGTCAATAGCTTGAAAGTCTGAAAAATGGTATGATATACATATGTATATAGAAATAACTACAAGAATTAATTATTTTATCTACATCGTGGTAAGGGTGATAGTATGCTGTTGATCTATTTACGAAATATGTGTGCTACGATCTTTACCGACCTTGAGTTACCGATTGTGACGCAGTTACGGTTATTTTCCGTAGTTACCAAAATTAACCGTTATTTCTGCTTTGATTGAGTTATTATTTGAAAATTGATGTCGCTTTTGTATTTCACTCTATATTCGAGGTATAATGGTTGGCCTTCAATTAGGCTTTTTTTCGCAATGCTTGTTTATATTTTCCTTGAGAATATATGGCAAGGTTAAATGTGACGTCACTGGGATAATTTAACCAATAAATACACAATACTATATAATTTCTGAAACAACAGGAAATTTACGAGAAAGTTCCTTGTTTCAGAATATGTAAAGGTGTTAGCACACATATCGGTTGATTGTTGATCGGTAGAATGGCTTAATTAATAACGTCGCGTCGGTCGATAGAATTTACTACTCCAAGGCATCGATTAGTGTGGTAACACTTAACTGTGTCACTGGTCGTATCAGTCTTTTACCGCACCCTGTATAAGCATAATGGAATAAAGGGTACCTTGGGAATTAAGGGTGCGTTTTGTACCCACTTGATGACAGCAAAAAAATACACGTAGTTGATCATTTTTCATAATACTGGTCACTTGTACCAACGAGGCGCCCATAGCCTGTTGCGCTCACCGGCGCTTGCGGTCGGTAAACGATCTGTGGGTTAAGCAACTCTTGGCGCGGTCATTTCATAGATGGGTGACCACATAGTGGTAATTGAGCCGACCGTCTCCGTGCTTCGGAGGGCACGTAAAAAGTCGTTAAGCCATGTCAATGGCCTCTCCGGCGGCTTGAACAACTTCCACACTAGGTTGACCACTAACCATACGACAAAAAATAAACCAAAAAAAGGAAAAACTTGTACCAACCTATGTAAGAGTTTACATACTTAAGTTGTCACCTATTCGTATATTATTTTTCGTCATTAATAATCCCATATAGTTGGTAACGAACCTATTGCCATTACCAGGCACATTACCAAACTCCGGGTTACTACTGGGAAATATGACTATGGTAATTAGCCCAGTCCGGAAATCAAACCTGAGAGCTTTTGACCAACAGTCGGATATACTACCGACGGCGCCAAAGAGTCCATTATTAGTAGTCTAATTGATAGTAATTTTAAATATTTTCCTATTTTGAAGAGTTTCCCACTAGACGACAGATATTTTGCGTCTATTCATATAGTAGAAATTCAAGTAATGTATTACCGTTTTATCATAATAATATAATATGATGTTTTATAACCATTGTGTCGTGAAACGTTTTACGATTATAGTCGGTACGTGCTAACGCTTCTATCAAATAACTTTTATGTACATATTTATGTTTGAAATTATGGATAATGCATAATTATGCGGATAAACCGTTTGAACAGTAATCGATTTTAATTTTATTGTAATGTTTATTTACTCTTACACAATTATAGTTTTTTTTCTTTCGACGAGCAATACCAATCAATTGTTGTTTTCATATATTTGTTGTAACTTTATTGTATAAGAAGCTAGAATCTATCACTTATTTCTAAAATATAAAACTGCGCTTTGGCTAGAACATGATCATTTAAATTAACCAATGGTCTCCATGGTAACCTGGTTTCTTTGTCATTTGTTTTAATAATCTATTTTACGGTGGTACTGTATAAAATGACTGCCTGCAAGGCGCAGTGGTTTAGGTCGCCACGCCGCTACCATTGCCTCGGGAGGTTGTGGGTTCGATTCCCACATAGAACAATTATTTGTACGATCCATAATAATTGTTTCCGATCTGGTTGTACTTTGAGTCCATTGATTGTATGTTTGTAAAAATCCCCGCGACACAAAAAAAATACACATGTCTTGCCCTATCAATCAGACAGGACCATAATTCACTAGAAGGTACCTAGTACTAGCGGATTTGGCACTCCATGAAGAATAAATTTGAAGTTGACGCCATTTTGGCAGTTTGTTACTACGACCGTAGACTAGATGCCAAGTAAATAGAAAGATTGATTTGATTGCTCCCTTGGTGCAGTAGTTAAGGTCACCACTTCGCCAGGAAATAGTAGGTTCGATTTCTACACGAGGACCATTTGTATCAACAGATTGTGGTTTCGGGACTAGTTATAATTACTGTTATTGTTTGTATGCAGAGTTATTTTTATAACACCAAAATAGACGCAGGACTAGATAACTAATATTATAAGCAACAACTTTGGTCGAGGGTTTTGGTGTTTTAGTAACCCTATATTAGTTCAAATACGAATTATTTTGCAAGTACAGAAGCTGCCCAAAGTAGGAGCAAGTATAGATAAAAGTAAATTTTAGTGTTTTTGAAGTAACCCTATATTAGTCCGAGCGACGAAATTAATTTGCAAGTACGTAAGCTGCCTAACATAGGAGAAAGTATAGATAAAAAGTACCTAAAAAAATGTGCTAAAAAGCAGATTTTTAAGCGTATTTATCTAGATAGCAACTTTTAACGCTAGTCTGGAACATTGCCAGCAGTGAAAATATAGCGTTGTAGCAGATTGCACATGACGTCATTTCCTGAAATCGCCTTCACAAAATTTAACTGAGCTTTAACGAAGTTTTTAACAGCTTAATTGAAAAATATATGGCGTTGTTTAATTTTTTATGTAAAATTTTGAGTTAATGGTTGCTGATTGCGTGTTATCGTTCGATGAAAATCAGTAGTTCCGAGATGAGTACACAAAATTACGGGATCGAAGAAATTTTGTTGATGTACTTGCGATCTCTGCGTATGATTTGAGATCTCAAGACCTTGTTATAGTTTTAATTGCCTACCCAACTAGCACACAAGCTGCTTATACAGTCGTTATACAGCCTGATAGTTGCATAAGAGTCGTTCAAATGCTGTACAATTCTCTATAAGTTGTATACTAGCTATTTAAAAAACCCTTTAACAGCTAGGCGGGACAGTAGCCGTTTAGTAGGAAACTAATGACTTATAGTGATATATGAGCATGTAATTGCATCGCTAGACAGCCTAGGGAAGTATAACTGAGTTAATGGAATCTTCTATAACACCGTTAACTGTATAAGGGGACTTTAGGAGATAAAGGAGTTTAAACGGAGTTATGCGTTGCGCTTATAGCGCTCAAGAGCGTAAATAAGCTTTTTGTAATGCCTTAGGTATAACAGTTTTTTTTAGGGCTAGTGTATTACTCATCTATAAAAGAGTTGCGTAGGTCTTTAATGGCGCCTTGAGCGTTATATCAGATATTTATATGGCTTCTGTACGGCAAATAGATGTATAAGGTATCATTCGAAACATTTTTACAGCCATGGGGATTACAGAATTATGTTAAGCACCTAAAGCGCTATAACCGAGTAATATACCTTTATACTAAAGCTTAAAATTATTATCATAATAATATATTTAGGTGCAGTGGTGGTTCAGTCTGTCAACTGTTTTTAAAGAAAAAATAAAATAAAATAAAATAAAATAAAATGAAATAAAATAAAATAAAATAAAATAAAATAAAATAAAATAAAATAAAATAAAATAAAATAAAATAAAATAAAATAAAATAAAATAAAATAAAATAAAATAAAATAAAATAAAATAAAATAAAATAAAATAAAATAAAATAAAATAAAATAAAATAAAATAAAATAAAATAAAATAAAATAAAATAAAATAAAATAAAATAAAATAAAATAAAATAAAATAAAATAAAATAAAATAAAATAAAATAAAATAAAATAAAATAAAATAAAATAAAATAAAATAAAATAAAATAAAATAAAATAAAATAAAATAAAATAAAATAAAATAAAATAAAATAAAATAAAATAAAATAAAATAAAATAAAATAAAATAAAATAAAATAAAATAAAATAAAATAAAATAAAATAAAATAAAATAAAATAAAATAAAATAAAATAAAATAAAATAAAATAAAATAAAATAAAATAAAAAGATTTTCAAACAATTTTAACATTCAACGACTGACCCCTAAAAGTACGAGTAAAATGCTGGTGTGCGACCAAAACAACTAAACATATTTTTGAGGTTATTACGATCTTTTGAAGATCATATAAATCTATAGCCTGGTAACGTTAACATAATTAAAATCATTTTTTATTACCTATAACCCTAATTAAACTATCTGTAATCCTCAAAGTCTTATTTATGTTCAAAACACAATTTCCAAATCCACATATCTATATAATTTTTGCATTTAAAACTGAATATTTGGAGGGCGCATGAAAATATTGACGATAATATACATATATATTGACAGCAAACTGGAACTCGCACTTTCATATCACGTACACAAAGAAATAAAAGCGATAGACTACTTGTTATTTTCATAATCCAATCCGTAAAAATAAAATGTCTCCTCATTTGTCACTGATGATTCATTTTAATACAATATATTTAGTTTACATCATAATAAACCGAGCATATTACTAATTTAGAGCGTTAGCATTTATAACCGTTACACAGTAGCGCTAAAATAAGGTAAAGGTGGTATAATCGCGCTGCAAGAGCTTTTTCGAACGCTCGTGGCGCTAACCACCTCTGTACAACAGCTGGTAAGCGCCACGAAGCTGCGAAAAAGCTCTTGTAGCGCGATTATACCACCTTCATCTTATTTTAGCGCTCCTGTATTACTACTATACTACGTACTATTATAATTACTATTTACGACCACTGTAGATCCAATGTCGAGCTATAAGCTGGACAGTATGGGCCTATTTGACGCTACAAGAGATCTGTAGCCGCTTATAGAACCACTATACTTCTTACTAAAGAGCCTAAGGCGTTATAAAAATCCTTTACCCGGCCATTGTGCAGCTTGTTATAGCGCTTGTGTGCTAGTTGGGTAGCTACAGCACCTTGCTAGTTATTGATACAATTTTGTAACAAGGTATCAACTTAATTACTTAAGATTAAGAGATAGTAAGTTTTTCTAACCATTCGATTTTAATCCTGAAACTTTAACGAATAACGAACGAAAAACTTTTTGCGATAAACTCAACAGAACAAACCTATAACCTAAAAAAAATACAACAGCTAATTTTCTAACCAAAACAATATCCCCGTGAATCAGAAAATATACTCGCATAGGCAAAATCAACATCACATCACATCTACAAATCTTTTAAACATTCATATCAATACACAAAAACCGTATCACACATTTAAATGCACATGCATCGGCTACCACTGCATGTATTAATGCCACGATAAAGATGAAACTATTGATTGCCATGCAAATTGATGCTCATCTCGTCTTCACTACGTGTACATCTTGTAGGGGGCGCCCCCTACTCCCCCTACTCCCCCTGTATTTGGGGGTGAGGCTTTGGTAACAGTTGAGAATGTTGCTTGCAAGTTAAATCCTGTTGAACATGTTTTGTTATGTGTAGTTTGTGTGGAAATCTTTTAAAATCACTTTTTAGTCGAGTATTAGTTTATATATTAAATAAAGATAATCATAAGTACATACATGCCAATGGATATATTTTCATCCTTTTCGAATTTTTTAAGAAGATGTCTTCTTGAGATAGTTTTCTTTGAGATATATTGTTAGGAGACTAAAAAAAAAATTTTTTTTAGTCTAAAATAATTAGAAACATTTTTTAGTCTCCCAACAATATCGATTAATAAACGATTAACACGGTCTACTATTATAAAATTTGTAACGTATTACGAATAAAACGAATTATAAAGTAAGACTGTACTAATATATTTTAACTGTACATTATAAAACTTCAACTTCAAATTAACTGACAGTGTACTACTCCAGTGTTTTGATAGTCAGATCGCGATCAGAGTCAAAGTATCGCATCTTTCTTGTATCAATCTATCATCTTAAACCGCAAGGCAGTATTTAATTAACGACTACAATCACAACATTTTATTTGCATTATTTACCATACGTAATTCACAACAACTAATAAGTTATCACGAATTTATCACACGAAATCTCCCTTATCCATAAAATAATATCAAGAAATATACTATTAAAATTCCCCGAGCATTTGCCATGACAATCTCCGAACTTGATCTTGCCATCTTGCCATCCCGGGGAGTAGCAATTGTGCCCAAGAGCAGTCATTATAATAATACTTCTTGTATCCCGATATCTTCAAGGGTAGTAATTTAACAGGTATTTTTTATCACTGGTACTTTATAACGCTGATTATTGCATGCCTGTAACGCTTTGGGCGTATTTTTGACGAAAGATGTACAGTCGTGGGCAAAAATGTGTGACGTATTTACATTTTTTTTATCAGGATCACAAAGGCGGGTCTGAGTGGTAATAGTTTCGGGTGCTGATCGACATTTCAGGTCCGATTTGCGGGTCGTCAGGCAGAATACTAATCGTTTTATATATATATATATTTGAATTTCTTTACACAGCATACGAAATTCCAGAATTTCGTATGCTGTGTAAAGAAATTCGTCGTACAATACGAAATTCCAGAATTTCGTATTGTACGACTCGGTATATGGCTATAGGAACCCCTATTATGTTGAACTAAGATAATAAAATATTGAAACACGGAAAGAAACATTAAAACTAGTGCAGCTTGTTGCCTTTCTTTATTTTAAGACTACTCATTTATATTAATATGGTGATTTTATACATAGTAATGTGTTGAAAATATGACATTATTAGATATTTTGCCCGTGACTGTACTTACTTTTATCGTGAGATTATTGGTGCGATAAAAACTGTGATTTTTATTGGAGCGTATTTTTTAAGATTGAAATGATATCTTTTTTGTCATTAAAATATTTTTGTGTGATAAATATTAGGAACGTTAATTTTAAAAAGTGTCTTCATTATCATGTTCAAAAGTATATTTCTAAGAAGAAAATCCTGTGTGAATAATGAGTTTTGAATGCAAAAAAAATATATTTTTTCAAAGTTTTCGTATGCTCAGAAAATATTTTTTTCTAGAGCAAATAGTATCTTTTTGTTACCATTTTCTTTAATAAACAGACGATTATGAATTCTAGGTCTAAAAATCACACAAACGTTAATTAAGGCAGTTTGACCAAAATTCAACTTATTGCCTCCCATTTTAACCAACTTCAAAAAACAGAGGAAGTTCTTATTTTTAAGTAGGTACTTATTCCCCCTAATTATATGATTTTCAAATTTACTATCTCAAACAGTACCTACGATAATAACCCTCTTAAAAACCTACACACTTTTCTTACCCGACTGCGCCGCAAACGAAGGTTCTTTTCATACTCAACTATTATTTTATTTATTTATTGTACTTTTAAAATTTACCTACCTTACACTATAACAATGTTGTACTCATAATTATTTTCTCATCTTTCCAGCTTCCATCGAATCCCTGCACGCGCCAACGGGCGGGGGTGTGGAACTACCCTGTGACGTCACACCAGCGCTACCTGATGACCGCATGGGACTCGTCATCTGGTACAAGCAGGGACATGAGACTCCTATATACACGTAAGTATATCAAAGACTATTATGCAATGTCAAAAGGGATTATGTTTAATATTCTTGCAGTGTAAGATGTGCCTTTTTGTAATTTACTATCCGTTTGTAAAAAGAAAATAAGTGCAATGCTACTAAACCATGGCTTTTCAGTCACAGCGTTATCAAAGTGCTAAATGGTGTGAGTCTGATTCCTAAACAGTACTAAAATATTCCATGACGCACTAATAATGTCCTCCCAGTCGATATCTGGTTACGGTCAACTTGATTCGAAACCGTCTATGGTGCAGGCCTTTGTTTATAGTATCTAAGTGTGTGCAGGATACTCAACACACTTTATTTTCGAACTGATAACCGATACTACCAGTGAGAGATTAGCCGCAGGACTGACGACTGTATGCGCTTTTCGAGGAGGTTTACGACATTAACTCCTAACTTTCAGAAATCTCTAAAAAAATCATAACAGAAAACCTTTGACAATACTTTTTGTCCGAACTCAGGATTTGAACCTGAGACCTTTGCGTTGAAGTCGCATACACTACCAACCGCGCCACAAAGACAAGCTATAGATTCTGAGATAAAAATAGGATCCTACAGTATTTGACGAAAGATGACCCTTAAACCTTTTCCCTCTGTCATATTGTTAGAAGCATTTCATTGAATCAGTTAGCCTGACATTCGCCTAAGTGCTAGTCTGTCAAACTTAATTGTGTTACGGAACCGTGTGAGAGGGGTCGTATGCCTATTAAATTTAGGACATTTAATAGTCACACGTTAAGTAATATATTCAGGTGTATTGTTACGGCATTTATTATATGACGCACCTCGAATTCGCTGTATCGTATGGTTAGTCTTCAACCTAGTGTCAAAGTTGTTCAAGTTGCCTAACAGCTTTGAATTGGGTCAAGAAAAAGAAAAAATAATTAAAACTTTGCAAAATGCTAGTTCATAAGTTTTATTTTTACCATCAAGATTTTATGTTTCACTGAAAATGCTTTACAACGGGAACTGAGTGTGTCATGAGAGACATGACATGTATTGTTAATAAAATAAATTAACTTGAGAATCGAACCCACGAATACTTGGTCAAATCCCACTACAACCATGGTGTATAACTTAAAATATTCATCTAAAACAAAATCTCTCTTAAAGATTAGAAACTTTAACCAGAAGCCGAACACATCGATATATTATTGAAATTCCTCCACATGTCACATTTGATGCTGCGTCTTGTCTTGTGATAGTAATCTCATACAGAGCTGTTTCGGTTTAAACATCATCAGAGCTCATGTTTCGTTAAAATATAGGAAACACTGACTTATTGCAACTTGGCACGAGTAAAATCATTTATAAAATAGAAGTTAAGAACAAAAATTATAATGAAATTGTAAATTTAACCCAAAACACCCGACAATAACATATTGACTGCCTCCATGGCGCATTGGTTTAGGTCGCCACGCCGCTACCATTGCGTCGGGAGGTCGTGGGTTCGATTCCCACACGGAACAATTATTTGTACGATCCACAAATAATTGTTTCGGGTCTGGTTGTACTTTGTGCCCGTTGTTTGTATGTTTGTAAAAGTCCCCGCGACACAAGAGCAATTCTTAGTGCAGAAGCAGCCTATAAAAAAAAACTTTCCAATACACCTACAAAAATTCATCTAAAACAAAAATCCCTCACAACAGATTAGAAACTTAAACCAGAAGCCGAACACATCGATATATTATTGAAATTCCTCCTCACGTCACATTTGATGCTGCGTCTTGTCATGTGATAATAATCTCATACAGAGCTGCGTCGGTTCAAACATGCCGATGTCGTGCCAAGGGCTTACTTAGTTTAATTTTGTGCGTTTCCGTTGGACAACGAGAATTTTGACGTAACGAAAGTTGGAACGTTGTTTCAATGGCATATTTTGTTCATATCGTTCTCGGATTAAAAAAAAATATATGTTATAATAATATTTTCAGTAATTAATGAGAATGCTAAATTTGAAGTAACATTAGTTCAAGATTAATTATGCGAAATGACAAACAAATCCTTTAATAATGATTTGCAGTAAACGAAGTGAAACTTTAAGTGAAGACTTTTTTTGTAAATGTTAAGTTTTAGGTTCTTAGTAACGGCTTTACGAAACAAGTTGAATGTGCTTTGTATTTTTTTAATATTTAGATACGCATTGCACAGTTGTTAAAATTTTCGTGTTAAAAACGACACATAGTTTAGCTGTACCTCAACTACACGCGTGAAAATTACAATGACAGTCATTGTTTTTACTACACCCAAGAAATGTTAGTGTCAATGGAAACAAACCATATTTAGTATTAAAGACAATGTTAATTCTAATAGCCGTGGCTCTTAAGCTTTATCTTGAAATATTTCTATCAATTCTATTAAACTCTTCTTTAATATTTATTAGTATTTCTATCTGATATGTTCGGTCTAAGATGTTGGTAATCTTTGTGTAACACAGTATCTTGTGTGTGATATTTAGATAGAATATGTAGGTATATTATGTGTTAAAATGTTTTTTAATGTGGATCAACTTATAGAGTACGATTAGTTTAGTGTTTCAGTGGTATTTAACTTAAATTTATTTTTTACAGAATAACAGAGTAAGCGAGATTGCGTTCTGATTCTGGTTTGGGAATCAAATCCTGTCTATCATGAAAATAATTTTCAGTCAACTTTACCTACATAAAACTGTAAAACCCTTTATTCTTTCCTTTAACATGTTCAGAATAATATTTTTAAACTTGGAAGTTCGAATAACAAACTCATTTTTCCGAAAAATTATTACAAAATTTCAAAAACTTTGGTAAGTCACATAAATTATATCCGTTTTACACAAACACGAACGCACACACACACACATACAAATATTTTCTATCTAACTATTGCCAACACAATTAGGGTCCTTACACATTTTATTAAGATAACGATAAATAAATATATGCGTAGCGTTAACCTGTTAAACGTATAAACTCTGTATTGTATCACTTCCGTATCGAATATTTTACATTAATAATTAGTTCCACAAAAGAGCGTAATTTGCGCACATATTTTTGCTTTATTTATTAGGAATAATACACTACTAGATTATATTTTGTAAAAAATAGACTGTCCTTTTCCGTTGAATGAAGCACCCTGTCCTCTTTTTCAAAGTCGGTTCAGCCTTTAAAAGTATTAAAAAACAAGACATACAACATTAGTATGTTTACCAAAGAGTAGTATGAAAGACCTTTTCGAAACTAGCATACACACACTCGTATAACCCGATTCAACTCTGCCGCCAGCTTCGTCCCTGAGACCTAAAACTTATACCATAACTTGCTTCCTATATAAACAAAATACTTTTATACAATCATTACATATGCCTCATAAACTGAACTTTAGAACAACATAAAAAGGAATTGAAAATTTAGGGAAAACAATAAAAAGTTTGAACGTTAAAGTGAAACAATGGACACTTTTGTGTGTTTGCCAAAAACTCGTGTGTTGTTATGTGTAGAGGTTTGTACAGGTTTGTGAGTTTACTTGTAACAAATATTTAGTTAGTCATTGTATTTGTGTTTTTGTTTAGCAAAAGGTTCGAGAATGAGAAAGATTTTAACGCAGCTGGCGTAAGTGCTAGTGTAAAAAAATACTGATGGCTTTGTCAGATAAGAAAAATAAATGGCTGCAGAAAAAAGTAGACAACAGAGAACACTTATGCGGTAAAAAAATTAATTTAAGTGACTCAACTCACCGTTGCTAATAATTCTAGCACAGTAACGAACAATACGGAATCTTAAATTGTCAAAATAGGAATGGTTTTGTCATAACCTTTAGCATTTAACCGTGCAAAATATTCGCTAGAATGTTATGTGCTCAAAGATGGTCTAATGTGGACTCACCTTAATATTCTTGAGCTTACTAGGTTTAACTGAATTTAAAGTAGAAATCCAATAGAATAGTTTGTTATACAAATTCATAGGAAACAAACAACCTTATTTTGATGCAGTTAGAAAAACAACCCTCTTGTTATAGAGGTGGGGTTTATTTATCCGTGATAGCAAAGCGGTTACAGTCGCCTCCCATGTGAGAGGTTGAGTGTTCAAAACCTGAGTAACAAAGGAAATTATATCCTAAGTATGAATAAGAAATCAAACGATCGTTTGTTTTATCGATAGATTTTTTTGTATAATTATACTTATACCGAGAATTTATTTAAAACTAGATATTTATTCGTTTTACATTCATCATTTACAATAAAAAAAGGAGTTAGTTTCATAATCTTGGTATCTGCAATTCTGCATTTACAGCCGGGACCCACAATTTAACGTGCCTTCCGAAACACGGAAGAACTCGATATGTATAAGATGGTCACCCATCCACAGACCAACCTCGGCAAGCGTTGTAAATAAGAGATCTTTCTAACTTTAACATGCACAATATGATACCCTAAACTATAATGCACACTACTTCAGAACACAATCGTATAAAAACCTGTTCCCATAGCGGCTTTAAGACAAAACACCGATTACAAAAAAAGTTTAAACAAATCTCAAGTAGCGGCACTCCCTAGTCAAACACTAATCCTACGAGCTGTCAATTTAGATCCCATGTCACCGTTGTCAACCGTTTCCTGCCACAAAAGATGTTATAAGCTGGCTCGTGATCGAGCGATTTCAACGATTTAGGGTTAACGAACTTTGAGATTTGGTGCATGGTTAATTAGTTGGGTTTGATCGAAGTACTTGGGTACAAAATTTATTGGGGAATTTTGATTGAAATTAATAAAAAAATTACTTATACTGTACTGCGTCCGGACGTGTATTACTCCTAATGCGAAAGTTTTTTATGGAAGTATGTTACCCTTTCACGTAAACACGATTGAATGTTTTTTGATATTTGGTACACGGATGTAGATTAAAGTGTGTAATTTTTTTTGATTAATTTTTTTTCAGAAGTTAGTCTTTTATGTGTAATTTATATATTTGCTACGCTCGGTATCCGTGTCCACGAAGCATAATGTTTTGTCAAATCGAAATATTATATTTGTATGAAGCTTTTTGATTGGGTTAAATCATAAGGCCTTATCTTGTATTACGAAACGAAATCCTCGAGGTACGGATTTGTGGTGAAAAAGACCATGATGTTTCGGCAAGTATACTAAATTTTTCGTTGAATTAAAGTAGACCACCTTACCTATAACTTACTAAAAGCGGGCCGAGTTGAGCATTTTTATAATCTACTTGACTTAGTCAAAATTATTTTAGTAATTAATCGTCAATAAAAATCGATTAATTGAAATTGAATGAATAAATTATATTAATTGCTAATCTATGCTATTGCTTTTTTAATTAAGCATCTCTTCAAACATTAAAATAAACTAATGATGACAGTTTCAATACAAAATATACCAATAACGGACTATAAAATATATAGTTTATATCTAAATAAATAACTCCAAATGCTTTAATAACTATAACTGCTATTTATAACGTTATAACTTTCAACGCTTAATATATTTAAGCATTTGAATATTTTTTGTTTGTAGTCAACTGGTTCGACTGTTCGGAATCACGATATTCAAATTATGACAACTTTAGGCTACGTTACGGTAAAATAATATGCTATAAATATGACCCAATTACTTCTTATTGTACCTACTATTTTATACACAACTGTACAAATTTATCACTTCGTATTCATGTTTTTTCCATTGAGGTAAGTAGAGGGCAGAGAACGCCACAATTTTAATTCAAGTGTATTCAGCTCGCCATTAAAACTGCTATTACTGGAATTTATCGAAATTCCTGAATTTAGCCTTTTCAAATTAGGTGGGTGATAATTAATTTGTCACGTTACAAAATGTTTTGATAGCTACTAGATAGCTGGATCGATAATGGTAGGAAATCATCTTAATAGTTATGATATCAATTCATCGTTTATATATCAAAATGTGTTTGTTGTGCTCTCGATGTGTAGCAACAGTGTATGATGTCATTTAGAGCCGAAACACGTTTCTTGAAGTCGCGCAACAGAATCTCATCAATATCTCATTACATTGTCAGAAAAAGTTATATATGTATACATGATTGTTGATTATTCTGCAATGTAGAGAAGCTATCTAAAGAGTTTATTAGAAAAAAATGCAGAATATTATGTTAAGATGGTCCTTCAGCAATCTAGAGGTAGAGTAGCTATCTAAAGTTTAAAAAAAGCATGTCTACTCATGATCAGTCAATAAATTATCGAACTGACATCAAGAAGTTCCTATTTGGTATCTAAACTTAAGCCTCAAACCCTAGTCAATAGAGAAAACAGAGTTTCTAGAATTGTATGTAACAAAAATTTGTAGCTTATATAATTTTATTTACCGTTGTCCTGTATGACAAGATGTGAGAATGTGAATGAGGCAAGAAAATTTTGTGAAGATCGTACCATGTGATGTTCTCTGGTCTCTGTCTGCCTAGGATAAAGGCTTGATTCTATGTATGTATGAATTTACTGTCTTTTAAAAGAATGCTTAGTAGCTCTTCTCACGATCTAAACAAACCTCAATAAGATACTCATATTATCTTAACTCTAATCTTACTTGAATAGATAACACAAAATCACATTAAAACGTTATAGCTGAATTAAAATAACAGTTATAACGTGACGTATACTAAGTATATTTCTCTTTCAACATTAACATATTATTTCACGGTGTTTTTTTATGTTATAAGTTAAAGTTTTCTGTCGGTATGTTTGTGGTTCCAATACTGATAAACGAATAGGCTATTAGCGGTTATTTAATAGCAGTTATTGGGTCGTTATTTTTAACGATATTTCAGTAGCGTTACTTATAGGTACACTGATTACTTCATGAAATTTTTTAATGCTCTTATGTATTAAAATATACAGTTTGTTTGGTTTATAGAAAATTACAACTAAGCTTACGACTGTTTCCTTATAGTCTCAGGTTTGATACAAAGAAGTATTTCGGATGGGAGTTCGATTCCCATAGTAGATAAAAAGACGTTTTCTCTTAGATTCTATTTTATTTTTACCTTAGGCATCACGCCACCTGTTTCTCTGTTGTTTTTTTTGTGTATATTTATAAAAGCCCCTGCAGTACCCTATGTTTTTTAGTGTCTCTTAAACCCAAAACGTCTTCCAAAGTAACGCTTAACCTCACTTCTGATACAAATCATAAACTAAATGATCATCCATCCGAATACTAACCTAGTTAACGTTACATACCCCGAAAATTGCAAAGTTAACACTTAACTAAGTTTCAGCAAAACAGTAATTCAATAACCTAACCTTAATCTTGGTTTACTTACCATTCCCATATTGAAACCGTGGTCCATATTCCCGAACAATTTGTATGAAATCGTCTCAGTGGTTTATTAAAACTTAGATTGGAAATATAAGTGTTTGAAATGGGGAATAGAGCGAATAGCGAATAGACGTTATTACTTTTGTACCAAGTTCTAGCGTTTTGCTACTTGTCTACATACTTATGAATTGTTTGAGGAACATACTTTTAGAGATATTGGGCGATGAAATTTATTTTTTATTAAGTAATTTATACAATTTTGGGTCATTTTGAGATTGGAATAGTTTTGATCAAATTATTTAATCTTTTTAAGTGACCAAAAGTAAAAATGTAATCGTTAATACTTACTATATTTTATTATAAAAGAAATCTTTTACTTTTTTTTTGAGACAACCCCTGTACTCAGAATTGTTCTTGTGTCGCGGGGACCTTTACAAACATACAAAAACAACAGACACAAAGTACAACCAGACCCTGAAAAAAATATTTGTGGTCCGCACAAATAATTGTTTCGTGCGGGAATCGAACCCACGACCCCGACGCAATGGTAGCGGCGTGGCGACCTAAACCACTGCGACCACTGCCACGGAGGCAGCACTGCATTTGTCTTGCGGTGAAATAATGTTTTTTTTTTAATATTAGTTTTTATCAATGTGTACTGAGGTTAATGTGTGAATGTTGAGCGATTGACGTAAATGCGGCCGCAGCTGCCACCATCACTACCTTTTAATTCCCTCCTTAGTAGATGTTAACTAAATGTTATTTCTTTGTCTTCAGGCTGGACACCCGTGAAGGAGTGACGTCACACTGGGCTGATGCTACCCTCGGAGTCAGAGCTACCTTCAGGAGTGATACAAGACCCGCTGTACTGGTTCTTACTAAATTGAGGTGAGTTTCAATGTATTGTGTGGTTATGTTCAGGCTTTTGTCGTGGTGAAAGATACTCAGATGACTTTCGACTCCCAGCATGTAAATAACTTAGACGATGAATGAACTTCTATGATGAGGGATTTAAGTGTAGGTAATTCAATGCAAATATTCGTTCATTATTTGAAAGATACTAAGTTATCTTCTCATCTTATCGTGGTCAGTGGTCAACCTAGTGTCAAAGTTGTTCAAGCCGCCCGAAGGCCTTTGACATGGCTTAACGACTGTTACCTTTAGTAGATAACAGCCGGGACCGACTTTTTACGTGCCCTCCGAAGCACGGAGACGCCCCGCTCAAATACCACTATGCGGTCACCCATCTATGGAATGACCGCGCCAACGGTTGCTTAACCCACAGATCGTTTACCGACCGGTGAGCACAACTGGCTATGGGCGCCTATACTAAGTTATTACCGTCGTAGATTGTGTGGAGCGGCGGGGATAACTGGTATTACATCTTTCAGCAAATTTAACAATATTTCTGGGGATCTAAAAATTTACTAAAATAGACAATAAAGTTATCCCTTCTCTATAGATGACACCGTTTTTAAATGTATGTTTTTTATTTGTATATGCAATATAGAGTTAATGTAAGGTTGCTTTTCCCTACAAGGTTTTAATTTCAAACCATTCCCTTAGAAAATTGTATTTAATTATCAGTTCAATATCACCCCATCCGTGTTCCATAACACCCTCAACAAAATTAAACCAAGTAAAATTAACCCAAACTATACCAAAATAAAACTATTCTTTCAAAAACACAATCTAAAAATCTTGTTCAGTGTACACCCGGGTTTATCGACGCAACGCACGATATTAATTAAGGCTAGTACACAATAGCGGGGCAATATGGCCGTGCTACTAATGACATGTTTCTTACCCCTATAATGATATTCACCCCTTAGGGGGTGAAACGGGACACTTATAATGTTTGCCCCATTGATGTTTATGTTAATTCGTGCGTGTGGCTTTTTTGTTGAAAAAATAGGGTTTTGGATAAAAATAGTTCCCTTTTCCTGATAGTTTGGGTAGAAATGTATTAATTCGATAATATTTAGTAGTGATTGTGACTGGTACGGACTCAAAGCACGACATGCATCAAAGATTTATTTGCATACTAGAGGCCGCCCCGCGACTTCGTCCGCGTGGAAACTCTTCCCATGTAAATCCCAATCCCTCGGAAACTCCGAGATAAAAAGTAGCCTATGTGTTAGTCTGGGTTTTCAGCTACCTATATACTAAATTTCATCGTGATCGGTTGAGTAGTATTTGCGTGAAAGAGTAACAAACATGCATACATACATACATACATACATACATACATACATACATACATACATACATACATACATACATACATACATACATACATACATACATACATACATACATACATACATACATACATACATACATACATACATACATACATACATACAAACATACATACATACATACATACTCACAAACTTTCGCATTTATAACATTTATAATATGTGTAGTAGTAGTTTACAGTTAGTATATTTTAGTTCCTTTGAGTTGAATCCATATTATCTTTAAATCCTTTTCCTTTCAGTGGTTCTAATAAATACGTATAACATTTCTAACTGAGCTTACCTTAACAGGATTTCCACAAATATTTTTAAAACCAATATGAATAAACCTAATCTTCAAGATTTAGCGTAACTAACTCACAACTGTTATTTTTTATTATATAAGTAACAAATTAACATATCAAACAAGCGTTTTTATGCTATGCTTTCACCCCCAAATTGCTTAACCGAGTCTGTTGGAATTTGTCAGAGCGATAAGTAAGCCCCGTGATTTAGGCTGTGTTTTAAATCTCTGCAAGCAGACTCATGTATGTATAGCGTTAGTAAAGCTATAAATGGTAATGATTGCTTTAATAAAATGTCTTTATTTACTCTCATTCTATAGATATTTATTAATTTATTCTTAAAGTACTTGTTTATTTACTGATCTCGATGTAATTCTAAACGAAATATCGAATTTCCTCCGTTCCTATTACTATGGTAACATTAGATCGTTAAAACGTCCGAGATTTATATAAACAACGATGCTTGTTTACGATTTCTAATCTATTATTCTGTTTCGGAAGATTTTGTAAATAAAATAAATTAACGAATTCGGCGGCCATTTTTTCGTCTACTATTATGATAGACTTTTGCTTACTTCTTCAGGGAATTAAAAGGCATGATATAATATATGTTAAAACTCAAACCCTTTAACGTTAACACCTGGTAATATCCGAAGCTTTAAGCAGAACTGTATAAGAACACGTTTCGGCATGGATAACAATACTAGTCTCGAGTAATTGGGATCGAGCGTGATGCAATATACCGGGCACTTGAATAAACAGCATGTTTTATAGTTCAAAAACAAAATTTTATTACCTGTAAGGTCTTAGGCCCTAGGCCATAGGCCGGTGAACATGCTTTAGGACTTTTATTTGAATGTTACCGACGTCTACTCGTAGTTTTCTAATATTTACTAACTGCATAATAACTGCATAATTCTTCCTTGGGAAAAACTATGAAGGTTATCAAAATAAATCTAGAAGCTTTTTCACAGATCGTATTAAAAATCTAATACCACTTTTGGTAATAAATTCATGATTCCCATTTTATCGGCTCCCAATTGTATGAAAAACTTTTAATATTGAATGTATTTGAATCAAAGAGAAAGCAATATTAGTGTTGGCATACATAAGCGATAGAACCTAAATTATTGTTAGGAGAAATCTTTTGAGATTGGTTTTATGCAAAAACTATGAGCCTATCTATTCATACTAGAAAAAGTTTCGTAGGCTTATAAAACTTAACCAAAAAATGTATTTAAGATAAATCACAGAAAATACGCGTGAGTCCTTTCCATGGTTTGAGTAGGTCACAGTGTATCAATTTTTAAATCATGAAATAAAATCGGTGTTCAACTTTACGTCTCTCTACATTTTCGTATGTAGAAGGCGTGATTTTATCAAAAAGTACATCAAGGAAAGTAGTCCAAATATTTTGATATGTCTTTCAAAATGGACAGAGACGCGGGTAAAAGCCAGCTATTCTATAAAATAAACGCAATACTTCACACATACCTACAATACTCTTGAGATTCATCCAAGCCTATTATTTAGATTTAACAACCTTAAGAAATTCTCACAATATGCTCCATGAAATATGTAAAACCAGAAATTACGCAAACTCCATAAAAAATTACGCCTCTAAGCAATCGATGTGAATTTTTATTTTATCGATACTTCGCCGCATCTCGATAAAAATTCGTTCAAGTGTGAGTTGAACTCGCGCACCCATGGGTTCCGTACTATTACTATAACAACGGCAAGGAAAACTCTGTATAAATAAGTGTTATGTAAATACCTATTTTATTCCGTTTTTTAACCGTCTTCAAAAAAGGTGGAGGTTCTCAATTCGACAGTATTTTTTTCTGTTTTTTTTTGCGATAGAAATACATCATCAATGAAATTTCTAATGTCTAATAATAATCACAGTTCGTAAGATACAGCCTGGTAACAGACAGACAGCAAAGTCTCGATATATGGCCCCGTTTTTATCCTTTGGCTACGGAACCCTATAAATGTATTGCTACGGCAATATCAAACCGATTTTATATATCGCTCCCGATACGTACCGATTAGTTGCGTCGATAAATTGCTTGAAAATCGTTTGGTAAATTTATTGAATCGTTATAAGATATCGTGCGATACCGATGACAGTATTGTAACCGATTATATCGATCTCGTATTTTATATCTCGTTAGGTTTATCGATTTGTTGCAGTTTGATTTGGACGTTTTCATTTTAGTTTTGTTAAGTTATGATTGAATTTGGAAAAATACTGTGGTACTTTTTGGATATGGCGCTTCATTTTGATTTGCCTGAGGGTTTATAGAGATTAATTTTTTAGGAATTTCTTTATTTGTATCTCAAATATTAAGTAGTAGTTTTTAGTCCTCTATTTATATATTTTATTTTTGAATTTGCCGGGTAAAGGTCTCCTCTCGTTATGAGTCCAAATTACGTAGAAATGCAAAAATATTACAGGCGAAAGCCTTTTATATATATTTTGAATCACATTTTAAGATATCGCGCGATACCGATGACAGTATTGTTATCGATGATATCGATCTCGTATTTTATATCTCGTTAGGTTTATCGATTTGCCGCTTGATTTCTGTAGTTTTGATGTAGACATTTTAATGTTTTCATTTTAGTTTTGTTAATTATGATAGAATTTGTGAATATAGAGCTTTTATTGGACATCACGCGCTATGGTGATGAGCCTCAAGGGACCGGCAGTGGTGTTGTAATTTTCATTAGATATTTTTTTCTTAGACAAAGTTGTTTTTATTCGTTTAATAGTACAATAATACATATTCTAAATAAATTATCAACCAGGTGTTAATACATTTTTGCTACGTCCGATCAGCAGTTCGTAGAAGAGTTACGTTTATCATCCAAACATCCAAACTTTTGAATACTTACATATTTGGTTTTACCCAGACTGGTTGAGTGTCTCACTGCTGCTGGCAAAGGATTCCTCTTTTTCCTTCCAAATAATATTTTTGTAAAAAAATACGTATTTATACCCACATTTATGAAAGTAAACAAACCAAACTTAACGAATTAGAAACCAAATACAAAACAGTGATACACTTTTTTGAACAATACAAAGTTTTACGTCTATTGCAAAAGTATTTTCTTTTAAAGCTGATGTTTTGTCCACAGACCTGAAGACAGTGGGCAGTACAGATGCCGCGTGGACTTCATTAAGTCCCCGACTAAGAACACAAGGCTTAATCTCACTGTGCTTAGTAAGTTACTTAGTTGTACTCACTTATACATAGATAACATACTGACTAAAGATTGTAGAGAGTTTGTGTGTGGAAATTATTGATTTGCACATAGATCTTGGGCTTGATCCCAAGGTAGAGCATTTTAAGTAGTGCTATCCAAATTTCAAAGCATAGCTTGCAGAGTAATTCATGATCAAATATTTTGGTTTTGAATTAGTGATTGCCATCCACATTTAAACAGTTGTGTGGGATCTAAACAATGAGTGCACTATTTTAGACACCAATACGTACCTTTACTGAAAAAAATATAGAGCATCTAGGCAAAGTAGGTATTTTGAATTCATGTTAAATACTTTAAATCTGTTCCTATTTGATTTGTAAACAATTCCGCTATATTGTTATAGTAAAATTAATATTATTTTATTTCATCCAGTACCCCCGGAGCGGCTGATAATCCTTAACCACGAAGGCAACGAGATCCGAGGAGGTGTTCTAGGACCTTATGACGAAGGAACTGAAGTCAACCTGACCTGCATCGCTGTTGGAGGTAACATATTGACACTTTATCTTAATATAAATAATGTTCAAGCATTTTTAATTGAATTTGTGGAAGGTTTTTGAAGTCCTTGCCTGCTAATTTATTTCTAGCGGATAGCAAAGTTTTTCAGACACTACAACCTCAAAGTTAAACCCTCCCTAAAATCTTTAAAATTGATGCAGTATAAACTTCTTTTGATTCATTATTTCATTATTGGTGAATGAAAAAATCCTGCATGGCAACTTACGTAAGATAGATCAGCTACTCCAATACAGCTCTATCAAAATCTGAAAGAAACGAAATAAAGAAACTCTATAAAGACACTAACGAGTAAAAAATGGCCGCTTGATGACATCATAATTCAACAGCGGACCCTTGCATTGTTGACAATGACAAGGCCCCTACATTGTTGTAGCTTTACAAGATCATCAGGTCGTCCTTTTTGACCTTCACATTTATTAGAACAAATTCTGTTCTATCACAATTTCACGCTGTACATGCGTGTTGGCTGCTCGTGAAACGTGCAACCTGTATCAAACGTCACGTCGACGGTGATTTAACGAAAAATGTCCGATTCACGCACACGGAGTCTGGTGGGGACTAAGATGGAGAAAAAAGCGGGCTTGTTTTGTTTGTATAAAAGGTTAATTTGAAATAATAGATGTGTTTTACGAAGTCAATTAAATTAATTAAGTTAGTTAAACCTTCGAACATTTCGTTCTTCGAACATTTTACAATAGTTAGTAAACCAGCATGCTGTAAATGAAGATTGTAAACGGATACAGAAGCTGTTTTGTTATAATTTCTATAATCTATAACTTCCTCATTATATGGCTTGATTATCTACAATAATAACATTTTTAAGATAAAGACTTCCAAAGCTTGGTACCAATGAAAGCGATTAAAAGAAACCTATTTTTTTATTTCGCCTCTGTCACTAAGCAAAAATAAACCCAAATTGCTTTCGTTTACATCTTAAACCATCCCCTAAACCCCAACTTGACAAGGGTACACGGCAGCCTATTGTTTTACAAGATTTTTTTATTCACTTCACTCATTCAGCACAACGTACAAATACATGCGCGGTTTGATGCTAAATAATTATAGCAATTTGTTCATTTATATAAACGGGTGGTTGTTGAGAGAAGAATTGAAATTTTACGTCGAGAGCTCATTTCAGTCGAGGGTTGGGCATATTTTTTGGTTCCGAGGAAGGTTTTTGTAGGTTTTTCGTTGCTGTTCTTTTGGACTGATGAATATGCTTATTTCTAAGCTGTCTTTGTTTTTAAAGCGTTATTCGATCCAATTAGCAGTACCTTATATGTATACACATATGACAGACAGTATAGATTATAGAATGAAGATTATAGGGGCGAAATAATTCGGTCAAATATGAGTAAAATAGGTCTAATGGGAATACCTAATATGGTCTGCTCCAACAGTCAATGAGCACACAGAAATCCCTTCAATTTAAGAAAAAATATCCCAGATTTCTAAAAAGGAAAAAGTATGATTTACCACGATTTGGACTTGTAGCACTATGTTTATACGTCAAATTTGAAAATAGGCTTAATTTTCTTCTCCCTCAGGTCGACCAACAGCGCGGGTATCCTGGTGGAAATCCCACGCATTGCTCGCCAACTCTGAAGCGAGAGCAACCGTCTCCTTCAGGCTGCAGAGATCTGACTTTGGAACTGATGTCACTTGTCAAGTAAGTATCTACATTTAGTATAATGTATTTTGTTCTATTAAGGATAAGGATAAGCTGATATCGTATGGTCTGCCTGAATTTAAGGATATAGCGCAAAACGTCAATAGGGGTTTTTTTATTCAGAAGACATTTTCTATAAGTGGATTCAACGCCTACTTATCAGTGCAATAAATTGAACCATCGATTCTGTGTAAAGCTTTATTGCCTCTTTTTCTGGTTATTGGTACCGTATTACTACTTTCCAGATCCCTTTTATTCCAGAAAAAGCACCCAGTTAGTAGATAAAAACGTATTTTTTTCATCAAAAATAACTAATCTGTAACAGCAGAACTGTATTGGTTAATCCTTAGAAACCTTTGGAAACAAAAAAAGAAACATGTTGAGGAAACCTTATTATATGATTTAGAACCTAAACACAGGCTACTTAACTAGCCTTTCTAGGAAAACAGTACTCCACCCATTTTATTGTAGACAGCATTAAACTGTAGAATTAGTAATGAATAGTAAAAAAAATACCATAGTTAAAATGAATTCGAAAAAGCGTTCCTGACTTCTAGCCGCACTTAGTCAGTGTGGTACACACTAGGCGTAACCACAAGCTGTCCCTACAACAACAACAGATGGAGTTCTGCTTTTAATTGATTAAGCATTTTTTCCTTAATTCGTTTCAAACCAATTCAGTAGCGCAATTTTCTACAGACGGTACTGTGAAGTATCCACAGATTGACATTTAAAATGTACTGCCAAAATAGTTCATACGGCGCCCGCTAGAGGCGCTGAACAGTAGCTCAATTTTCTATTACTATCGACTACCGTTCTGTACGAAAATCAGATCAGCGCCTCTGACGGGTGTCGTAGGAAATATTTTGGTAGTAAATGTCAAAATTTCGATACTCGACAGTACAGACTGTACAGAATCACGCTACTGATTTTCGTGCAAAATTTGTCGGTAGTCGATAGTGGTAGAGATTCGAGCTACTGTTTGTTTATTATAATAACCCTTACTGTATAATTCCAGGAAAGTTTATGGGGTAAATACCATTATTTTTGTTCAGTAAGTTCTTTTGATATGTGTATAATGGTGTACTTTTGTTCGCAGGCAGTGACTGACCCGCTAATAGCGCCGGTTTCCGAGAACATATCCATTGATGTCAACCGTAAGTATTTTACTACTAACTGTGTAATGGACGGAATTTTCTTTTTAACCGACTTCGTAAATAGGAGGAGTTTTTCGATTCAACTGTTTTTTTTCTGTTTACTACCTCATAATTTGTTACTAAGTAGGTAATTTTGAAGGTTCTTTTTAATATAAAAGCTAGTGCTTGCTAGTATATTATTCACTATCGCCTCTGTGAAACGGTTGGTAGGGTATCCAACAG
The DNA here is from genome assembly GCF_050436995.1 of Anticarsia gemmatalis. Taxonomy (NCBI): domain Eukaryota; kingdom Metazoa; phylum Arthropoda; class Insecta; order Lepidoptera; family Erebidae; genus Anticarsia; species Anticarsia gemmatalis. The sequence continues at coordinate 2,918,416 of NC_134770.1, read as the reverse complement.
CTTATCATAAGGTCTCGGATTCTATTTTTGGTTCAGGCCGTCTACTACTAGTATTTTGTAATAAATGGCGGTTAATTTAATAATTTTATAATACGTGCCCTTTGGCAATAGACTCGCCCCCTATTACATGGTACTAACTCACGACAACACAACACAGTTACAAGACTTGCAAGTCCTCGAGGGCTTGCAAAGTTCCCAACCTGCACTTGGCCATCGTGGTGTCGTTAAACCCTCCTTTAATCGGGAGGACACCCTTGTCCAGTAGTGGGGGTAAAAAAGAAACCTAGGATGTATACCATTCACCTCTACATGTATGTGTGTATGTAGATAATAGGATTATATATTCCTTCATAAATAATAGCTCACAACAAGAGTTTACTAGAGTACTAATATACTAAACAATTCTTCGTGAACTGAAAATGTTCAGTGCATAGTTAACAGCATTAGCTATACCTGTTTGAAACGTGGGGTAATAAGAACTAGTGTTGTGACACGCTGTGTTATCGATAAAATTGTATTTGCAGATGATACAAACTACGATACGCAAAGATTACGACATTCTTATATTGATTTTTGTGCAGTGTTATCAGGGGTTTCATTTTTATTTTGGATTTTTAGGCCAAAATTATAAAGTCTATCCTAAAGCAGGTAGTTGATAGCTGACAGATGCTAATAGAATCGTAACACAGGAATTATTTATCATTCAAAACGCTTTGTTGCTTTTTTCTGTGGATGGAGTCTTAATAAGCCATTTAACCATTTAAAATCACTTTGTTACCACATATAAAAATGTACCGACAATTTTGCTGGACTGACATAACAATTTGGGAGTAAGATTCATGTATATTTGCTTAAGGCTATCCTTTAGTAAATAATTCAATTTTTAGCACGCGTAACATGTCATTCAATCTGGCCGTAAATAATATTTAGGGATATATTTTATATAGTAAGATTTTTGCCACGTGTAACACAAAACAAAGTTATCGACAAACTACAACACTAGTATCACAACACTAAGTTTAATCTTACAAAGTCCCTAACTGATTCTATACGTGGAAACTTGGAACTTAAGGAGTATGTTACACATTCATTAAACTTGCTCTACTCTTAATATGACTTCAGTGAGGACTTGAAGCCATGGGAACCTTCAGGTCAAAGGTTGTGCTTTTAGGTTCGACGTACGGTTAGCGTTATAAACAATATCATATTTTCAAGAGCATTTTTGAAAGTAGTGGTTTATGATCATAATTTTTAAAATTTTGCGTAGAGATATTTGAAATTTTGAAGTCAAATGGCTCGTTTTTTTACCAAATCGATTGCTGAATTGTTGAAATAAGGGATTCACGCCACTGGACCTACGCGGGGCAAATTATATTTTTATATGAACAAGTCGCAAAAGATTAAATTGTTTAAAGTCTGTTTGTTCTTTTTTGATATATCCGTATAAAAAACGAGAATCCCATCAAAGGCTAAGTATCTTTTAAAAATCAACTCGTCTTGTAAAATAGTTAACATTGCTCAAATACAAAAACTGACCTCTACTTTTCAGAATCATGGTGCCTTGTAACTTGTATCGTTAGGATAGAAATACTTTCACTAAATACTGGGTGGCTAGCTAAAGACAATGAGTTAAACTTTTCAAAGTTATAATTTAACTCCTAGTTATTTTAGTTTTATAGTTAGAATATATCTTAAAATATTTGACCAACAATGTCCACAATGTCCAGCGGTTAAAAGTTTAAAGTTACGAATATCTTGCGGCTAATTAATGAAGGTTTAACTTTAACTTTGAATTAACAAGATATTTGACTTTTGAGTTAAGATTTTTAGTTTCAGATATGTATAAAGTACAGCGAAAGTAAGAAAGTCAATTATAGTCTGAAAACTTAGTAGAGAACCTAAGTGTGCACGGTTTATCTAGATTATAAATTAAAAATTTTTTTTTTTTTTACCTCCGTCAGTCGCGAACCTTGCATACCACTATACTAGGTTACTGCTATGCTACTAACTTGTTAGACTAACTATCATAATCTTAAGTACTTTTTACGATAAGACAAAATGTATTTTTTTATTATAATTGCAACTCACGAAGTTCTAAGATCGATTCCCGGATGTAGCTTAACAAAACTTTGTGATAGAAAATTATTTGTAGTATCCTAGAGTTTACTGACACCCCGTAATTAAACGCTAAGTTAAACTAGTACTATATAACGAAACATGTATGTATTAACTATAAATATAACTCTATATTTATCGACTAGCCTGTTAAAGACAAGCATAATAATATTAAATAGTACCAAAATTTGTTCAACACTCAACATCAAAACCACTTAACAGACAACCCTATTACATCTAAAAAGAGTGTCAAAAACAACGCTCCTCAAAAAAAAGTTACAAACAGGGCTGTCAAACCCCACTTAATACCAAACCCTTGCATTAGTGGTACAAAATATTCTCATATCTTCCATTATCCCTCTCATCTTTACATGATTGACGTATCATTACCGATACAGATTATATTCTTACGTGACTTGCATCATGTTTGCCGTCTCTTTCACTCTTTCACTAAATGATCGGACCTCTCGCTCTCGCACAGAAGGATTATCTAGTTGGTATTAGTTGCATGTATCGATATAGATTTGGAATGTTAAGTACAAAAGTGATTTGGATTTTATTCATTTATGTTACAGGCTTGATTGGAACTTGAGTGTGGTTTAATTGGTAAATCTTATAAGAATAAAGTAATGTTTCATAGCTTTGTCCTGATTACCGAATTCACTCTATTGAATAAATGAATATTCCATTGATATATCGGACATTAGTCTATACCCACCTGTGGGAAGAAGTGATTTTATGTATATTTGTATGCGTATTGAACAATTTAGTAAATAATTATCACTTGTTCCAATAGTGTAAGAAAACATCGTGAAGAAACCTTGCATGCCTAAAGGTTGTGTTCTTAGAGGCATGCCTTATTTCATTTCGGGAGGAGACCTTTGCCTAGTAGTAAAATACAAAGAATAGATCAACATTGGTAGCTTGTGCTTTAGATATGACATCACAAATAATTATATAAAAATAATGTGAAAATTAAAAACTCAGGTCTAAAGACAGTCCTTGCTGCGATTGTCTGTGTTGCATTTGTCAAGGAAACCAAGGTATATGATTTATAACTCCTGTCTAATCCTACTAATATTATAAACGCGAAAGTTTGTGAGTATTTATGATTGGATGTTTGTTACTGTTTCAAGCATATACTACTGAATCGATTACGATAAAATTTGGTATGTAGGTAGCTGAAGACCCAAAATAACACATAGGCTACTTTTTATCCCGGAGTTCCCGAGGGTTCAGGATTTACACGGGAAGGGTTTTCACACGGACGAAGTCACGGGCGGCCTCTAGTATTTGATAACAGATACCACGCGAAAGCATAAAAATTGCGAAATAAAAGTAAAAAACAGTCTTTGTAATTTCAAACACACAGTCCAAAAATATGAAAACCTATATTTTGTCGATTGTATCTGTGCAAACTAGTTCCATTTCAACCAATTTTAAAATGAAACATAGCCTCGAATGTTATTAAGTTTTTAACAAATTCTGTATGTGTATTTTTTCTAAAATACGCCGATGAATTTCTGAAACAAAATATTGCGTACTATTTTCTATTCATATTTGAACGTGTTCAATAGAAAATAAATGAATATTTCGTTTATAATAGAGTGATGAATGGAAAGTTCCATTACATTAGTTTGCTACATAATAAATGACTTATTGCAAATTATTACAGCACATTGTGTCAAATTTACATACTATATTTACTGAATTTTAGTGACTAAAACTTGTAAATATTAGTGTATTCTATATAATAAACATAGTATTTTTTACCCCCTACTGTCCCACTACTGGGCAAGGGTCTCTTCCCGTATCGAGGGAGGGTCTGGGCCTTAAGTCCACCACGCTGGCCAAGTGCGGATTGGCGACTTTGCATGCCTTCAAGAACTGCTCTAAAGAACTCTCAAGCATACAAGGTTGCATCGCGATGTTTTCCTTCGCCCTTGTAACAAGTGATCATTATTTCTAATACACACGTAACTTCGAAAAGTTTATATTTACATTAAAATCATCTATTATATTTTTAGGAAATGGAGCTGTTTGTAATTTCAAATAACTTATTTGAGATTTATATTAGGAAATTACAAACCTCTGACATTTAACCAAGACAATCTCGATATCCGTCAAGTATTTTTAGAAGAAGTAATTTCCCACAATTCTTTTCTTCACATCCATCAATAACATAAATCCTCATTCGAAATCCAATCGACAAAAAAATCCTGCGAATCCCTAAAAAACACGGCATTGCCACAGAACCCGTGTCCTTGCGTAAATCACCCCGATCCCCGAAATGTTGCGATATAATCACCCCATACATAACGCAGATGATAATCTAAGGAACCCTAATTGACAGCTCGATATACTTTTGTTCGCGATTGTACCGACAAGGAGCCGAGACGCGTGGATGCGGCACTTTGTATTTTTTTTCCTTTTGTAGGTGATTTTTTTGTGTCTTGATTGAAGATCGTTTAAATCTTTTTTTGCGGCTTCCATTCATTGTTTTTGTATTTTTTGTGCTTTAAGTGTGTCAATTCATTAATTTCTGTTGTTTCAATGCAAGTTTTCAGTGGTTAAAATTCGGTTGTTTTGCGAAACTTTTATTTGTAGTTTAAAATCGGGTTGTGAAAATGTTTTTATAGTTAATAGGTTAAGTGTCAGTGGTGTGTCGAGTGAAATATTGATATTCAGTAAAAGTTTGTCTGCTGATGGGTTTTTTAATTCTTGGTGAATTAAACCTGTCAAAGATTTTTGTAGATTTCACAACTTTTCAAGCCTGTTCGCAACTTCGCTTGCGTCACATAAGAGAGATAGGGTCAAAATTTTCCTCGTTTTTGTAACATTTTTTACCGGTACTCTGCTCCTATTGGTCGTAGCGTGATGATATATGCCTATAGCCTTCCTCGATAAATGGGCTATCGAACACTGAAAGAATTTTTAATCGGACCAGTAGTTCCTGAGATTAGCGCGTTCAAACAAACAAACAAACTCTTCAGCTTTATAATATTAGTATAGATTAAACTACTTTCAAAACAATTTGGCAAGGTTACTAATTATGTGAAGCTGCAAAGCAAAACCTAGTGAATCCGAAACATTGTTATATTATGTTACTCCATACCTTCATAAAACGGTATTCACTTAATTATTTTCACAAAATGTTGAAAGTATTTTCTCAGAAAGTAGTGCCTTCTAAGAATCTGTTGTTTTTTTCGTATTGTTTTAATATTGAATGAAAAAGTATATTTTATCGGCGTGTTGTTTTGACTCGTTCAGTAAAAATATATGATTATTAGCTGACCCGGAGAATGTACATATAAATTTCCTCTGCTATCCTAATATTACGCCTAAAATAACTTAAAGTTATACCTAGATGTATTTTACACCTACGTTTTACAAATTACAATGTTAGTCCTATGTAATAAAGGCTAAGCCTATTGTCATTTACCGGGCATGTTGACGAGGTTCGAGCTACAGTTGTGGATATTCTAAAAAAAGTTGGAAAAGCATGTCTTACCCGAGAATTGAACCTACAACCTTGTTGTCAGCAGACGTATACAATTATACATTAGGTACTGCTACAGATGTATTTGGGAAAATATTTATCTGCTATTGTGTCATTATATTCTTATCCATATTTTCTCAAGTGAATGTTGATTCTTACTTTTTTACTCAGAGAGTTAAGATACAGTCATATATTATAGAAAATGGCGGCGGTTTCGGTTCCGTGAAATGAACTTGTCTCGAGTGAAATTACGTACTTGATACTTTAATAATATTCATGTGAATTAATATAGTTGTCGAAACTGTCTCAGTTTATTGCGAATTCCTTGGTTTCTTAACGTTTCTGAGCTGGAATCATTCCTTTATAAATTTATTTCAATTCTAGATTTAATACGTGAATTCTTTTTTAAAGAACTATAATATCAATCCATGGAACACGACAAATATAGTTTTAAAGTGTAAATTCATCTGTCTGTTTGTTTCTCTATCACGGCTAAACTACTAAACCAATTTTGATAAAATGTATCTTTGTACAGATCAGGGGGCTTACTCGTATCTCAGTTGACAACAATGTCCTGGATAGTGACCACCAATTTGACGCACACTAGCCGTCAAGGGATTTGCTTGATACGCATATAGATTTATGTAATCCTTTAGTTAGCTAGATCAATATAGCTAAAGTTGCCTATCACAAATAAAAAGCACTTTAAAAAACATATTTTGCTTAACTTTCAAATTGAGGAGCTGTCAAAAAATCCCTTCAAAAGTATTCACCTATCAAAACACAAACCACAATTTCAAAGACCAACTTAAAAAACAAACAGAAACACCCTTTGTAATAAAACTTCCCTGCACTTGATTGGCAGGTTACTTCAAAAACCATCAAAGTTAACGTTAGTAACTGATCTAACCATCAAACTTAACCCCGGTTGAAGCATGCCCATCAAACTTAGACGGAATGAACGTTACTTCGCTAAGTAAAGATTAAGTATGAGCTCATTATGTTACTGGAGGTTGTATTTAGAAAGTGAAAACGCATTTTAATACATTACTTTGTTAATGTTACATCTTTATATACGTAATTCTTCTGTAAGTGTGTATGTCACTGAACTTCTCCTAAACGACTGGACCGATTTTGATGAAATTTTTTGTGTGTGTTCAAGGGGATCTGAGAATGGTTTAGATTTACAATTTTGTCAGCTGGACAATGTTTTTTTAATTAATTTTTAATTTATTAGTAACGTGTAGACAGGACAACGTCTGTCGGGTCCGCTAGTATTTATATCATATTATAATTTTATTATTAATCTCAATGTTATATATGATAAATGCGACACCATATCTGTATGTCTATCTGTCTCCTCTTTATGCCTAAATCACTGGAACAATTTGGATAGCATTTTGTACAAAGATAGTTAGAGACTTTTTCACGGAAATAACTTTCCGTTTCCGTAAAATTCGTCGACTTCAAGTCTTAAAAAATAGATATTTTGAAATTGAATTATGTTACATCACGTCAAGTTGTCGGTTAACACATTGTCTAGTTTTAGCGAAAAGTTGTGTGACATTCAAAATATTTCCAGATTCCTTAGAAAAATTGACAACATCTGATATTTTTCGTCGTATAAAGTTTGCAATTGCACACCGTCTCAGCCAAGTCTCGTACAAGATTGTTAGTGTTGTCGATCTGTTTCCTTCCGCAAACTGTCGTCCCACCGATATTCGTCTATTTATTTATTATTCGCTACTGTCAGCGAAGTTTGTAATGTGAAAGATTTATTGTGTTGCATATTTGGTCACCTTTCATGTCTGGTTGTAGAAATAGTTTTATGTGTTACTTACTCAGATATTAAATATTTTTATAAATATTTTGGGACAACTCACACACGGTCATTCGATTCCAAACTAAGCAGAGCTTGTGCTATGGTAACCAAATAATTGATAAACATACTTATATACCTTCTAAATACATACTTATATAAATACACTAACATCCAGGCTCAGAACAAATACTCGTGCTCATCACACAAAAATTTGTCCCGGGTGGGATTCGAACCCACCACACGCGGCGCTACGGTTGTTGCGGCGAGGTGACCGCTTAAACCACTGCCACCGCTTAAACGTGCAGTTAACAACAGTTAATATTAATACTTACATACATACATATGTTATTATAAGATCAATGCTAAGATTGCGGCATTTCACATATCATTCTTAATCAAATACAGAAAAATGAGGATCCTTTGACATATGTATAAAGATTTACAGTGCTTCCCAAGCAATACTTCTTTAGTATATTGTTTCTGAATAGTCGACCATGTTTGTTCGTCTTTACAATGAACCGCCATAGTTACTATTGTATGTAATACAGCAGTAATACATAATTAGGATTGTTATGTTCATAGTAAGGCTTCTTTTCAGTACCTACTTAGTATAGCTGAACGAATTTACAGCATATCGGGGAAAAAGTCTTTTCGCATTATAGTATGTATAAAATCTTTTCTCTACACAAAAAAGCTCGATATTTGGGTACCTCACGAGCTCACCGAAAAAAACTATTTGAATCGTGTACTCATTTGTGATTCTTGAAGCCAAAGAGATATTATTACAAGTTCGTACATACTATAATGCGAAAAGACTTTTTCCCCGACCTAATACATATCTACTAATTATATTTCGTAATAAAGTATCATAAACACAAAAGTATTAAAGTTATTTCATCTTTTACCAAATAAATTATAATAAGACAGTTTGATAACTTGTCAAATTAAAACAACGTTTTACCGTCGTTTTACAATTAACCGTATTTTAACGAAACCCTGCCCGGAGCCATAACAAAGCCTTTCTACCTATCACTACGCTCAAACACCATCAAACTTTGTACAACTTAACACTGTTCCACCTTGTCAACTTTCAAAGGTACGGCGAAATATCAAAGTTGATCTGTCAAAATAATGAAATATGATTCGCTACCGGTATCGTGTCAGGAGTTAAGAACTTGGCCGATATTTCACCGCGTGCCTTTACCTAAGTTGTTTTCTTTAGGGAAATGTTTACGTGTTTTTATTTTTGGCTTGATTTTGAAGGTTTCGGATTGCAGTAAAGTTACGTGAATATAAACAGGACATATTTTTTAAACATTTGTCTTACACAAACTTTATGGTCAAATAACCACTATACTCTACTCTGTCTACACTTCTCCCTTAAACTGAATAAGACTGATTTAATGAGACCGGTTCAAAGACGTAAGTTCAATAAAACACCTTCAACTTTTACGAAAACCTTTCAAAATCCAACCTCTATATTTTTAAGCGTTTACAAAAACAATATTTACCAGCCGCAATAAAAACCTTATCAAACAAAAGAACAACTACCCACAGTTACCACACTAAAGGAACACCTTGAAAAATTCCAATTTTGATCGTATCAAGGCACTTTAAAACAATCAGTTGAAAATTCGCACTTCACGTCAAAATTTCTCACACTTAAAATAATAGCATTGATTTTTTGATTCAACATTCATTAAAAAAAACCACAACCCATTTTCAACCCTAACCTTATCGAAATACAACTCATTTCATCTCATTCGTCCAATCATTTTGATCGACCTTTTAAAAATAACTTTCGAACTAAATTGAACTTTCGTGTTGAAGAAATAAAGTTTATTTTCAATAGTGTAGTGTGAAATTTTAATTGATTTATTTTTTACGTACCGGGATCCGTAGTTTTTAAACGATTTTATTCAGCGTGCAAAATTAACTTTTTTAATTTGACACAGTCGCGTCTCGATTGATATACACGACTCTGATTTTTTTCCGTTTATGCTGGTATTTAAGTATGTAATTGTTTTTTTTTTATAGAGTAGTGGATACGATTGTTGGTAATGAAGTATTTAATTATTGATTAATAAACCCATACAGTTCCGTTCTCGTTATGACAACTCATGTTTTCATTAGTAACGCAAAAATAATATAAAGTATGCTTAGCAAAATAGTAATTTTAATGAACTAGTTTTGAAATGTTCTCATTTGATGACATGGTGTTTAATGCGAGGCTGGGAATAGTAGATTTCTTTCACGCTAATCTGCAAATTTATAAAATATCGCATTATTGAGAAGGCATGTAACTATTTATTATTGTATAATAGATAAGTAGTACATAACGAATAACTTGTTATTATTCAAAAGACTTGTTTAATATATACAGAATAATTGAGTTATAAAGTAATATTTAAGTGAATACAACTGAAAGCAATGACAAACAACCCTTATCCCTTGACATACTTAACATAAATATAATATCCGTCGCACTCACAAAAACAAATTCAAAAACACTTATTTAATTCTGTCAAAAAACAACAAACCATTTTTGACCCTTCATCAAAAGGTTTTCACATCCCACCACACGGTACCCTAAAAAGGGTTAAAGCAACAAAAAGCCCGGCTTAATTGTCTTAAGTGGGCTAAATAAAAAAAGGGATCGGGATCTTTTGAATCGTAGTTAAGTTAGCCCTTTGTTCCCCACAAGTGGGCTATTGTTTTCCCACAATGAATTTATGAAACGGGCAAAAAAAATCGGGATTTCTAAATGAATTTTGTAATTTAATTTTTATTTGTGTTTCCGTCTACTAAATATGATTTAGTTGGTGTAATCTGGGGGTTGCAATTTCAGTGAATTATTGTTTGGCCTTTGTTTCAATGGAAATGGTTATGAATTATCGTTTTAGGTTTCAAAATGATTACAATATAATATTATACATAAATCTAGTGTTATCCAAACTGTTATCGAACGCTATTTTATGTATGTTATCAACGATCTCGTGGTTCCGGCTTGGTTTCGCAGTAGCGAAAAAATGTTTGAGTTCTAAATGTTTTTTTCTTTAGTCAAATGTAGGTTTATCAGAATTTTGCACACTATTGTTTTTTGTAACCTCTAGGTTCAATTATGAGAAATGTCTTAATTTTGTTGTTCAATCGATATCTCTGATTCCGCTTACCTAAATCGCGTAATGTGATACTTTAATATACCTTAGTACATTTTTTCAACACGTGTAAGTGATTAACTACCAAAGTAAAAAACAAACCCTCTTTTCAACCCCTACGATTCCTTAAGAGTGATTAACAATACACCCCTTATCAACCCCAAGCACATATGGCCACGCCACCTGGCGTCGCCCCCGATCATTAATTTCATCAATTTGATTGATATTTGACAGGCATATGTTAAAAAAATGAGTTTAATTGAAAAAACTCATTATAATTCGATTTTGTTGTGAACGATCTTGCTCTTTTGGTTTTATTAATTGAATTAGTTATGGACATGTGAGTGGTAATAATGGTGTTTAACGCTATAGCAACGATCTATAATGTTTTTCATGGCATATATTTGGTAGAAAAGAATATTTCAATTTTTGGATCCCGAATTGTCCGGTAAAAAACCTATGTTTTAGACAGAACGCGCCAAAAAGTATGGAATTATTAAAAAGATATAGCCGGAAATCATTGCGTGGTAGCAAGTTTAGTAAACAAAACCCTGGAGGAATGCAAGTGGCGACTTTCAGCCCGTCATTCAAAAATATTTGCGTGGCCATTTTCCAAAATAGCACAACCTATAATGAGTTATTAGCCTAATGTGTTGTAAGAAAACATAAGTAATGTGGTTTGTTTGTCCTCAGTACGTCCACTCTGGGTGCGTCTTCAAGGCGGCAAGCGCCCCCTAGTGGCGGGACAGAGCACTGAACTGGTCTGCCAAGCAGTTGGAGCCAGGCCTAAACCGAACATCTCCTGGTGGAAGGGAGGCACCAGGCTGAAGACTGTCAGGGAGACTGTGAGTATGATATGATTAAGTTTGGATGATCTATGACTAGATAAGTAAAATGTAGTTATGTGTAAAATATTCAGAAAGAGAGTTTACTAAATCGCCCTGAAATAGGCGAAACGAGAGTATGTTAGACTCTTTTTTCATTATAAGAAATGTGAGAGTGTGAAACCGGTGGTAAGGAAACGAAATTAATATTTACTTAGCTACTTATTTGTCCCTTACAAAATAAACACATTATCGCATATACGAACGTAAAACAAAACTATGAGGTTGATTGTAAGATAAATGGAAAAATACTACTGCAATAAAAACAGCTGCAGCCATACAAACAAAACAAAATTAAGAGTCATATCAAATTGCCCAATTAAACCGAAAAACTTTAACTTCCATAAACGCAGCAACACTAAAACTTCACTTCTTATCCGGTTTCGGCCAAAACTTCGCCGAAAGCCGAAACTTTGCTCCACAGCCGAAACCTAATTGGAAATTTAGAGGAACAGTGCAGAAACACATCACAAATGTTTGTTAATAAACAGACGGACTGATTTCATTTTGCATTTTGTTTGAACACTCAAACTGGTTAGTGAGACTCGTTAGTGGGATCAAAATGTACTATTCAAAGTTATTTATTGGGGCTTCTTCAAATAAATATGTTTGTTTCTAGTTTTTGCGGTCGTGTTGTTTAGGTTCCTGCAACGAGTAAATTATTCTTTGCAACTAAAATTGTTTCTATGGACTGGCACTACTTCAATCACATTCGATTTTAAAACACAACTAAATAACTTCATATTGCAGTGACAGAATGGCCGGACCGGTCGTTGTTTCGCCTTCCTATACCCGCGTTTCTAACCTATGTTTGCTCGCAATTTTTCGCCCTCTGAGTAGAGGGTTATTGCGATAATTAGAGTCACCTAGTTAGTAGCTAATACTAAAACTGGAAAGTAATACATGATTAATAAACTTAAATAATTGAATTCTACACACAAGACTTTACAACAGCTATTTAATTTACCACTATAATCACAGTGCAATCTTTTGAATCACGTTAACCAAAACTCCATATTTCTTAAACAGAACAATAGTTAACAAGTACACAATGCTGATTGCATTGGATTTGGCTTTTGTTCCCCCTTGAACTGTTCTCTTAATCAAGTGGTTACCGCAAGGAATGCTTATTTTATTTACGAAATAGCTTAAATACACGTATTATATGGTATGTATATTTTTTGTTTCTTGTAAGGAGTATTTTTTTAAATTTTATTCCTTAAAACTTTGGTAAGGTTTTCATTTTTAGATTTTTTTTTATTGCGTATTATGACATTTAATATAACTTACGAATTACTGTGAGTAATAATCGTATAACATATTACTCACAGTAATTCGATGTTGCAAAGGATGAAATCAAATTCTAGTCAGATTACATTATTATTTCGATACGGTGGCTTGCGTAGTAAAAATACGCTTTATGTATGTAAGGTAGTTTAATGTAGCCTCATAAATCTCTTTTTCATAGAAAACTAACTTGAAATGCGTCTTTGAAATGTTTTCCACCCTTTCTTTTAACCTCCCCTTCTATAAGTACTCTTGCTTATTTCTACCATTCATCCCCTCTTAGTGACCAAACCGTGCATTGCACAAAAGAGTGAATAAATAAATACATCAATTTCTTCTTTACAAAACTTCAAGCCATTTACAACAAAAGATTCGTTACATTCAAACCTAACAGTATCTAACACCATCTTTTATCCGTTCACGTAACTAGCGTTTACACAAACTCGCTAATAGATGTCGCTACTGTCATTGAACCTAATTACCCTAGTATTACGACCATCAAGATAGTTGAAAGGACAGCACAATGGGTGGCTGTCATTATCCAAGAGTCGTATTGAAACTTAAGCGTATCGAGCATCGAGTACTCGATCCAATCTGATTGATTGAAATAGGGATGACTATTCCGTTTTATTTTTGTTTGCCGTTCTTGTTAAGGGCATTGCATATAAACGAGCGGAATTCTTTAAAGAAACGGTTAGTTTGTGATCGAAGTATATTACTTTATATGGTTAATGAGATTTATTTGCACATTAAAGTTAAAAGGTTAACTGCACATCAAATATATTGCGGTTTTTTTAACAATTGAAGTTGAATTATACTGGTTTTGAGATGTTATCGCGTCTTATTTATAGTGTAACAAATTATCGCAATTTACCTTACTTGTAATTTAAGGAACCAATTTTAGGTGCAATTTATTAGTGAATACTGCTTAATATTTCTTTTTCCTTTGGTTTTTTTAAGACCGCTGCCATTTTTCTTGTGCTAGGTTTCTCTAAAACAGTAGATTATATTTAGACAGGTTAGTTCTCACATTACAAATATTTTAAGCGTTAGATAAATGAAAATAGTTATTAAACCTTCTATTATAACCTATTATAATATAATCGTGGAGTCATTCTCTTAAGCTAACATTGTTAAAAATGTAATTTTATTTGAAGTGTTTCTTCAATCCTGTTTGTGTCTAAATTAGTATTTATACACAAACATATAACAAAGAACAAACACAAAATGCCAAAAATATGACACACTGTTATTTTTTCAACTGCACTTATATCATAAAGAATCGTCTATAGTTTTTGTTGAAATAGTTTTTCTCTTTGACTAATGCCTGCACTTGGCCAACCCTACATCAAAACAATAGCATCTAATTGTTAGACTAGCTATTAGGCTTTCAGGCACATTTCCTGAAACTTCAGCAGCTATTTGTAGCAATATAAACGTCAATAGGAATTGAACTGTGCCATCAATCAGTGTCAGGGAACTATGTGTGTCTTCTACCGAACGTTATTGCTCTGCGTTCTTACAATGGTTATTTATTTGAAAATTGTTGTTACTATCAATTTGAAATATTTTATTTGTGTTATTTTTTAGTGATATAAGAGTTTTACGGTAAAACAAGGTAGTGCTATATGCAAAATAAAATTTATTGATTTCATGAATAAATTGGTCTTATTTTAAGATTTTTTAAGAATACACATTAATCTGCAATAGATGAATATCTACTGGCCAATGATTATTTAAAAATCTCATGTTTTTGCTCCAGAAGTAAATAAATACAGGTCAATGATGATTAAAAAAATATTTTCTTCGATCCAGAAATCATGGATCTTTATTACATTATTTTTAATTGCTCTCCAAGACAACACTATACGAGACAATAGCAACTGTTATTTGTCCTTAACTGTTAACCTACACCCACAAATAATTGTCGTTTCCAATAAAACTAATTAATTTGGAAACACTTCTTTCATGCTTACCAAAATTTGCCACACTCCCTCACAAGTTCTGCTTAATAATCCTAATATGCCCTATTCTACCAGACCTCAACGGACGGCAACGTGACCAGCAGCATCCTGACCTTCGTTCCTTCGATAGAAGACGCAGGCAGAGTCCTATCTTGTAGAGCAGTACAACCAAGTCTACCACATTCTACTCACGAAGACGGGTGGAAGATGGAGATACAACGTAAGTAGTCATAGTCGTAAATCATAATTACCTTCTGCTAATGGTTTTTGTGCTGCGGGTGTTTTCGTACTTTATAATTTAGGTCAAATATAGACTTGTGCCTTTACTCACTATATTTTTGACAACCACAAGTCTTACGATGAGAAGAGATCCAAAATTATGTTTTATGCGTAAAAATCTGGAATTGTTTGGTGTTTATGTGCTAATATAGAGAGTGTAATTTATTTCCTTTTTTAACAGATCTTCCTGTAGCAAAGCTAGAACTCGGGGCTAATTTAGACGCGAGTAAGGTGGTGGAAGGATCAGATGTGTACTTGGACTGCAGAGTCCGAGCAAATCCATGGCATAACCATGTATATTTCACTCATAATGTAAGTATATACTCTTTATTATTAAAGCTATGCATTAGTATGATGTGTTGGACTTCTATAAAAGGATTTCTTAATTTTAATCATTGAGTCTAGATTATTCCATATTTATGTCTCTATTTTGAATACTTGTTGAACTGAGAAAAAGTAATTTATAGTATTGATCGATGTCTTTTTGAGGACATAGAATAGAATTGATCCTGTAAGATGCTCCCACATAGCATAATTTATTTAATCCATCCATTTCATAACCTATGTTTTTCATTGCATGTGTCCAAATTATGCTTTTAGTAAATAAATGTTTTTTTAACAGGGTGCTGTAGTGAAGCCAGGTCCTGGAGTCCTCCTTGCTAATCAGAGTCTGGTTCTTCAACGAGTGTCAAGGAAAGCTGCCGGTGCTTACGTCTGTTCAGCTAGGAACAGCCTAGGAGAAGGATCTAGTGAAAACCTTATCTTGGATGTCAAATGTAAGTAAAGGCAATGTGTTTTAGTACTGAATTATTTCATAGAAATGAGACCATTTTTTCGAGCAAAGGGACACAATTGTATTAATGGCGTAGAAAACATTTTTACTACTGCTATTTAAGTAGGTACATTTGTCATATTTGTGTGTTAAAATTTGAACATAATCATTTATGTTGAATGAGGATGGACTTTTACTGCTTCTTACATCCGCAATGAGAAAATAGTGTTATAAAGGACATATTATTATACGTATAACTTATAGTACTCCTTTTTCAACAATTTAATACAATATTTTTCACCATAAGTTGATGAGTCTTAATAAAGCAACGACAGGTAACCTATCGTTTTAAACTACTCGTACAAACCTAGTTCAAAATTCACTATTGTACCAAAAAAGTTAACTAAACCTTTGAACTTAGTCATAATTACCCTCTATTTACAACAAACTCAATATTGTGAGCGAAAGCGGAACTTGGCGGAATCAATATGACTTAAGAAACAGTCTGAAATATTAATCATACAACTTGAGACGAAAACTTTAACTTAGCGAAAGTCTTTACGAAGTTATTAAGGATTTTAGACAGTTTGACTAATATTTTGAAGGTTGTAAACCTAGGTAGGGTAAACCACCCAGTAGTCAGCCTTTTAGTGAAAATGTCAATTTGATTTAGCCATATTTTTAACATTTACAACTAGATGTAAAATCATTAGTCATTGTATGGAAGGTAATTTATTAAACTTTAAGAAAAAAATAACAAAATTTCATATTCATAAGATTATTATGGAAAAAATCCACATTAAACAAAATATGGCACTTTTTACCAGTAGTCAGCCCCATTTCGCCACTAGTCAGCCATATCTTACCCAGTAGTCAGCCTCTTACTTACTCAATACAAATGTTCTATTCTTAAATATATTTTTATTGAAATCTCCAGGAAATAAAGCACATTTGCAATAATACCATGCAGTACAATTTATACATCCATTAATTTTTAACCCCCGACGCAAAAAGAGGGGTGTTATAAGGTTCGACGTGTCTGTCTGTGTGTCTGTCTGTCTATGGCATCATAACTCCCGAAAGGATGCAGTGATTTCAATTTAGTTTTTTTTTAAATTAAAGGTGACATATGTGCGAGTGTTTTTAGACATGTTTAATGAAAATCGGTGGAGCCGTTTAAAAGTTGTAGTGGGTTAAAGTGGGGAGATTAACCGAATGTCTGCAAATTTACTCGGACGGGGTCTCAAATGGCTTCGCATGCTGAGAAAGCTGGTGGTGGGAAAGTCAGAATGGCTTAACCTAACCACCAACCTATAAAAAGTATGAAATAAAAAAATATATTGTGAAATCGGGGGTTTTCAAGATTTTAATTCATAGTTATTAGCACTTAGGTAACTGATTTCTAAATGTTTTCTAGTCCATCTTTCTTCACACGGTTCACAGCGATAAAAGTTTATTTTCTGTTCCTTTATTCCTTCTGTTTCTCAACTCTCCCCAATCTACAAAAGATGCTCTCTTCTATAAAACTATTTTAGCTTTCTTGATGTGTTGAAACATAAGTCAATGGTAGGCTAGGAAATAGAAGGCAGATGATAGAAGTAACTGGTATCATTCCTTTCTTTTCTCATTTCCCAAATTTCCTTCGTGTTTCGGAAGGCATGGTAAATTGTAGGTCCCGGCGGGCATTCAAGGATCTCTGGCAATCGTTGCCATTAGTCAGAAGCTTGAAAATCTGATAACCAGTCTTATGGTAGTCGTGGTATAGCCCAGGTAACTGGGTTGTGGAGGTCATATAGCCAGTTGCTTCATGTAAAACACTGGTCTGCTCCGGCTGCATCCGGTGAAACTGGAAGCTGATTCCAGCATATCGTGACCAGTTTCTTAGGGCAGTCATTTGTTTTTGGGAGTGCACTTAGTCTAGCTTAATGGTACGGGCATTTGTGCGACTATTAAACGATTTCGGACTTGTAGTGTCATAATAATGTGTGACATGCCAAGTACTCGACTCGTTACCATGATTTTCATAACATTTTTGATCGCCACCATAGCACATGACAATTATTCCTCTTTATACAGATCTTTTGGTCTTTTTGATATGAAACTATTCGAAAACAAGTAACTAAGTTTTGTGCCAACATAGCTGTCCACAAATTTGAACCTTAATGAAAGGATTTAAGACCCAATTTCATTTATCAAAACTGACGGCCGACTATGGGATATGTAGGTCTAATGATCGGCCTCATGAAATTCACTGACTTTATATGCGGCCGACTACTGGTAAAATACTATTTTTGTCTTAGAAGAGTTTAGCTCAACGCAATAGTTATGTTGAGAAGTATTCGCCCTGTTAATTTCAACCACATATACGAGAATTGCAAAAAAACCAGTAGTCAGCCACTCATGGCCGAGTACTGGATCAACCTCATATTTTGCAAACCCAATAGTCGGCCACGTTAATTTATAATACAAAAGACAAATAAAACGCCTGCAATGCATGATTTTATCGAAGATAAACTATTAAATACTAGCATAAAATATCAATTCGTTCCATATTGCATCAAATTCATTTAAAAACATGCCAAAAACTAAAACACGAATCCTTAACAAAAAAATAGCAATGGCGACGTTTTTGGCCATGTCTTTGATGTCAGTTCATAAGAATGAGTGTAACACGTCAACCTGCCATGCTATCGAATCGTAATTGTGCATATTAGTCAATAAGATTATACAGATTCGATTAATGATTATTTTATTGGTCTTTACTATTTTCTACACTAATTATATGGATATAAAGCCTGTAAAGGCTGACTACTGGTTGGGGGCTGACTACTGGGTGCTTTACCCTATGTATTGCTGTTGAAAATGTTTACCTACAGACGTTTTCTATGTGTCTTGATAAATTTTAATATAATATGTAGGTCGATTACAATTTATGGTCTTAAGAGGATAAAGATAGGTAAGGGGATATAGAAGGTACCTATCATTAAAAAAAAACATGGTTATTTAAAATAAAAAACAATAAAATCCAATCATTCATCTCGCCTAACATTTTTTTAGAAGTACCGTTAAAAATTTATATTAAATCCATATTTATAATTATTCGTACTCCGAGCAACTATACTTTGCTCGTGTTTAGCCAAATGCATTGCAATGCAATGCATAGTAATCTTAACTAATCGAAGACCTGCGATACCGAAATTTAAATGCAAGAACTATGACGTCAGAGTTTGAGGTTATTTTAACTCTTCTGTGCGCGGGTGTCGTGGGTTTGACTCCCAGGGTTGACTAAACTTTATGTAATTTGTTTTTATGTTTGTAAAAGACCCTGCGCAACCCCTCAATTCCCCTAAATTCGGGAATTGTTCTCAAACATATTATTATCAAAGCACTCCTTATTTCGTAATTACTTTCTGTCATACACTTCATATAAATTAATGTTTGTTATAGTCGTACCAACGTGCAAGTCATCTCAGCCGCTCGTGGTGAGAGCGGCGAGAGGAGAGGTCATTGACATCGAGTGCGACCTGGACGCTAATCCTAAGGTAAGGGTGTTGTGACGTCACTGTCAGATTAGTACTAAGACATCTAGGTAGATTGATAAGACAATGTAGTGTCTTGATAGTGATATTAAAAAAGCGTTACTAAGGTATTATTATACTTTAGAAATAGTTGATTACTGTGATTTTGGTATTGTGAGCTTATTGTGGAAGATGGGATATTAAAAAGTTGGAATAGAAACTCAAATTTAAACTCGTCAGGATGGACATTGGACACATATGGGCGTAAAGATAAAATAATATAGTTGAATGAAAAATCGCCTTCTAAAAACATAGTGGTACAAGTCACCTTATGTACCCTTAGAACAGTTTTATAGTAGTAATACGTTACTGCTACTAAATCAGTTACGTAATAATTTTAATAACATATTGTAAAAAAAGTAAGAAAGTCCATTCACTAAATTGACACTGTAGTATTTCGCAAATGTTTACTATACCATTCATAATGTTAAACTTTCGGATCCCCAAATAAAACAAGCAAGCTATATTTAGCCCGCTTTTGTATTAGCACTACATTTATCAACTTCACCGTTATTCATCAAAAACCCTCAAAGATATGCCCAAAAATGTCTTCAAGAATACTTCATTAAGACCTAGTTCGTTACAAAAGATTAATATACAAAAGATTGGGGAACTCATTCAAGGACAAATTTTCAAGGTTCCCAAAGGCTTTATTTTAAACTTTATCCCTATTTCGGTAACCCCCAGTATTGATCTTTAGAAATGCTAAATTAGCGAGGGTTAAGTCGTCTACAGACTGCTTTAACCAACGCGAAGATTTTTTGTCATGATTTGAAACTATCGTAAAATTATTAATTATTGTCATTGACTGCGTATTCTGTCAGTTTTATACACATGAGCCAAATCCCTTGACAGCATATTTTTGAGAAAACATGCTGTACGGACCCTACTGAATTTCGGATAAGAACAAAACAAAAAAGTTTTCGTGTTATAAGAGTACGAACCAGGGTCAAAAGAACTTTACTTACTTAATGTATTTAATCATTGCAATATTAGGCTATCAAAAGATCTAATTTAGAAATGTAGGGGTTAGGCCTTAAACTCCGCGGGGTTTAAGGGTTAAGTTACTTTTTAAACTTCTGCCTAAGCTAATTTTAAAAATATTTCGTCTAAAAATGTACTCGGTTAAGCAATACGCTGCGCTACCGTTGCGTAAGTGCGACGTTTAACTCGCATTACATATCTGTGTGAAGAAACCTTATTACAAATCTTTATTATTTCCATCCTGTACAATTTTAGCACAGAATATTCTCATCATTCTATGTTCGCCTAAATATATTTAGGTTTCAATACATCAAAGATTACGTATTTTAATATAAAAATATGCGAAAAGGCTTCGTTAAATTTTGATTACACGTGTGATACATGATATAATCCTTTTGAGGTGTTACAGAAATATATTTTTTAATCATTAGGTTCCCATATCACAGGCAGATCTAGTTACTTTTATTTTAGGATTCAAAAAAGGTATTTTTAATAGAAAATTTCTATGTATGTACTGAAAAATCGTAAATAATATGAAATAATATATGAATAATATAATAATATGTAATGAGATCCCGTTAACGATTGCTGAAAGCTGTTGCTTAACTTGGTTCTGAAATTGTAGGCGTGTCAATACTGAGTACGTTACCCATTCCCAATTAAATTTTGAAAATTCCGCTTTAAATCCGGGAATCGAATCCACAACATCTGATTCTGTGGTCTACAACGTCTCACCAGGGAGGCTATCACGTATCTCAGTTGACAACTAATTAAACTTTGCTGTACATCTTTTCTCTCTTAGATTATAGTGATTAACACGTTACGTCAAAGCAGCAATAGACGAACACCAGTTATCAACTGAGATACGTGATAAGCCCGCAGGTCAGATAACAAACCCATTATCACAAAATCAATCTAGTTGCATTAAATTATGTTCTTAAGACTTACTTTCGGCCTAAATCAAAAAATCTGTAACAAAATGTGTAAAAAGTGCGTAAATATAAGAGTACTGATGGTGCGTTATGTTATTCATGAGAAGGCTCTCTTGGGAGACGGATCTACATCCGATATGTAATATAATACATGACTTAGTTATTTAATTTTGTATCTTAAGAAAATTTTGATGAAAATTTATTTGTTTATGACAAACTAGCTAAGTTTTGTTTGTTTGTTATATTCACATATATTATGCAACCCATAAGTCTGACTTACAATCTATAACCGGCTTTCCTAGCGTAGTGGTTATAGTGGTCGTCACACTAACAGTGCGTCGAGAGGCGTTGGGTTCGATTCCCACACATTTCTTGGAACAAATATTTGTGCGATCCCCGAATAGTTGTTTCGGGCCTGGTTCGGACCAATGGTTTAGCTAAAAAAATTGTAACAGAGAAATAGACTGACTTTGGATTTATAATACAAGCTGACCTCCGCGGCACCGCACTTCTTCTAAATACCCTCCCCTTTTGCAGCCGTTTAGGAAGTATTGGTTTCGAAAAAAAAAGCGGCCTTTGTTGGACACTTGTCTTCATCCCTAAAAATATCTGTAAAATTTTATCAAAATTGGTGTTGCTCTTTATACATAAAGGTGGTCGAACTGCCATTTTTACAATATAATTATGTATTTTACCAATATAAATCATTTCACAAAGCATAGAAGTTACTCAAACAAGAAGCTACATTAAAAACTAAATTGATCAAAGCTATTATAACTCCCATTGACTTCCAACTGAATTTGAAATACATTTCCAACAGTGAATTGATATCGTAATTAATCTGGCTACTATTATAATATTAAGTCATTGTTCAGATAGATTTCTGTCTATTATGTATACATAATAGCCTGACTTTAGTTACTAGTTTTCCTAGAAATCTGTACTTACTATATCAATGTGAAAATTGATCTGTTGTGCTATCAGGATTATTTTGATGAAAGGACGAGGACATTATTGATTGATTCTCTAATTATGCAGTCACTAGGTATCTTGTACAACTCGTTAAAATTTAATAAAGTAGTTTATGTATGTTTCCGTTAAAATTGTTTCGCTATAAACGGTCAGCTGTGAGATGTACCTACTTACATATTATACAGACAGACTTTTAAATTTTCACCTTAAATGTTAATTATTATAGGAGGATACGGGAATTAACACGAACACGCATTTTACCTAGGAATGCCTTTCTTTTTATTTTTTTTTTCGTCAGGAAAATGCATTACTGCATGTCCCGCTCCAGGGAGGTAGCGGGGTCTGTCGGGCTCTCCCGCCGGCTAGGCGTTCCGGCTTTTAAATTTGGGCATACCGACTAAAAACCTGACGGTGTTCCTTCAACAGTCACCATAAAGTGGCCAGGACGACCTAGGAATGCCTGACGTTCTGGCCGTGGTCGCAGGCTGACTGGAGAATAAAAAGTCTTGTCATACAGATGACGATCGAAATACGTTTTTTCTTTTCGTGGCGATCCTGTCTTTATGCCTAATTCCGCCAATAACACAGTATTAAATAAAATATACCAAAAAAATAATTGTATCTTTTCGACTGCTAAGCAACCATGTTGAAACGAAAACACAAAATACGTTTTTAGGAATGCTGTAAATGATGTACTTTGGCCTCAAAATGAAAAAAAATAAAATCAAAATCATCAACTTCAATCAATCTTCTCTATTCATAATGATATTTGTATTGTCTTTGTTCACAGGAACCCATGTCATATCACTGGTGGTTCAACAGCTCAGCACACAGCAAACATGAACTAACAACTTCGCCGATGACGACTGTGCCTAATATGCCAGGTTTGTATACTAACTACCACTATAATAAAACAAACTATTGTACTTACTGTCTTCCAAATTAAGTTAATCTAAAGAACTTTAATTATATTGTAACAGAAATCTAAGTTTCAGTTTCCAATACCGGATTTCTTATGTGATTAATTGAAATCTCATACCAAAGAATAAGAATTTGTTTGATGACACCTCCCTTTTTATATGAGGTGAAGTTTTTATTGGGCATTACTTTAATTACATTGATGAAATTCAACCTGCTTTAATGGGATCCGGGATCTGCTTTGCTTAGGCAAAAAAATTCATAGTTTTCTGAATAATTAGTGCCGAATTCATTAAATACATGTTACACAATTCAGCGTGACTTTTATCATGAATACTAAAGTACCTTTTAAAGTTGTAATTGACTTTGTATTCCTTGTTATAGGCACTTACATCTACATGGTGAACACATCAGCTGACTACGGTTGGGTTCAGTGCTCCGGAACAAACTCCGTCGGACGACAGACCAAGCCGTGTCTTTTTCATATACTACCAGCAGGTAAGTTGTGACAAACTTACAGATTACAGCGTCCAGTAACTTTTAAGACTTTTTTTTTGTATTTACGTGAATAATTTTTGTAATTGAAAAGCGAAACCTGCTACAACAGTTATTTCGTGACTTAAAAGGATATGTTTCAATACGATTTACTGCTAAAGATGTATAAATTACAGATTTTTCTTCTTTACTTCAGAACTTTTGAATTGCTTTTTGGATATTTGGTAACACCCTACCCCCACATTACTGAAAATATGAGCTTATAGATATCTTGCAGAAGACCAAAAACAAGTTATTATTTCCAACAGAACTGTGATAAAAAGAACGTCTGTCAAAGTTTCTACAAAGGTCACATTATTTAGTTATGAATTATTACTGTCTTTAATGAGTTACGTGTTCTTTCTCAAAGAATCAATCAAATCTCAAAATCTAAATATCCTTTGAAGTTAAATCGCTTTCAAACAACTAACTGAAATCAAAAGCCTTTTTCAGCAATATCGGACTGAAGAGAAGTTTTAAACTGAATAACTTTTAAAAAAGTCTTTGTCAAAGCACTTCAGAACTGCAGATCAGTTTATTAAAGGCCTATAAATCAATCAGACCCGCGTCCAGTTTTATAAACAACTTGTCATTCATACATCAAAGAAAAGTCTCAATTTTTAAGCTAGGGCTACACTATAGCCCTAGCTTAGCGATTTTTTTTACATCTGAAATATATCGTAACCTCTAAGTTGTCATCGCATTTAAGACTTGTTTAGCATTTTAGTTTAGTAAAGAGTTCCGTACCTATGATCTAGGTTCACAAATTGTTTTGGATATACCCGGAATTATTGATTAGAGTCTAGATCATAGCTTGCCAAAGGTGTGTGCCCCTCAGTGAGCGCAAAAGCCATTCATGGGGGCCGGGACTCGGGAGCCGGTCTAAAGACAAAAATAATCTATAAAACTTTGGTATATCTATTAAGTAAAGCAGGCATTGGAATTTACGTTTTCTTCAACCAACCCTTATTATATCTTTTACTAGCTGACCCGCGCAACTTCGCTTGCGTCACATAAGAGAGAATGGTTCAAAATTTTCCCCGTTTTTGTAACATTTTTCACTGGTACTCTGCTCCTTTTAGTAGTCGCGTAATGATATATAGCCTATAACCTTCCTCGATAAATGGACTATCTAACACTTTAAGAATTTTTCAAATCGGACCAGTAGTTCCTGAGATTAGCGCGTTCAAACAAACAAACAAACAAACAAACGAACAAACTCTTCAGCTTTATAATATTAGTATAGATGGGTTACCCATAAAAGATATGGAACCGGATGAAGTTGTCTGACCATGCGGGACTCCCATCGACATGATACGTTTCGTTGGTCACCACGAACATAAAGTATCGCGACATCGCCAACACCATGGCATAATATCTATTTTCGTGAGACATTTTGTCCCCCAGTGTATCCCTGCCTCTATAGTTTCAAAGTACCTCATTTAAATTCAAACACTTTGCGACTTTTCAATCTTTGTGTCAAAGACTATCGAAACTTTTCTTATGTGTAATAAAGTTTTTAGTTTGATTTTCAAACGTCATTTCTATTGAATTGATCTAAAATATTAGAGGATCAAAAGATCTTTGTGAGCTATTTTTACTTTTTGGAGTACTATAACTTTAGCTTTTATTTGGTACTTTAAGAACTTTATCAAACCATACGAATTGATGTATTTATTCCACTATGGATGAAATAATTTTTCGAACGACATCGTATAAATCAGTGTTTTCAAAAATAAATCTAGACAGGCTGGTACGACGTGGTAATTTATTTACTTTTCATCCTTGCAACATTATAATTGACTCTGTAAACTAATAGAAATCAGAATATGCACATAATAGTCACAGAACAGAAGCTTTTAAAAAATCTTGTTTGTGTTATTTATCAGCAAAAAAAAATACAACCAAGAAAGTACCTTAACTAACATGCATTGAGTTTTATTTTGAACGGTATCAAAGATACATACTACCTTTTAACACTACTTTTCTTGTCCACAGATAAACCATCAACGCCCAAATCGTGTGAGATAACCAACGTGACATACGACTCTTTAACACTGAACTGCACACCGGGTCATGATGGAGGGATACGACAGTCTTTTCTTTTAGAAGTAAGTAATATAAAATATTTTGTGACTCTTTACTAGGAAGTTAGTAAAGAGTCACAAAATATGTTATCACTTACTCACCCACCAGAGCAACCTTACTTTTGAAACAAAAAACGCTGAAAAATATTTTTCTTTTTACATAATCCTTTTTGCATAAAATGAGAATAGATATACTTATATAAATTAGATTGTAATGCACTCGTAATGTGACTAATTCTGTAGCGCTGTAATAGTCAACGGTTATATAGGTTTAAGGGTTTGAATCCCGAGTCAGTATCCCTGGTCGACTTCGAATGATGCAGAGTCGCCTCGAGAGATTTCGAGTTGTAACCAAGTGGTTCTTAGCAACAGCAAGCGCTACCGCTGTGCTATTAGGGCTGGCTTAATGCACTACTAATACCCATGAGATTAGATGCTTAGTCTACCATGAGTTCACATCGCTTCCTTATGACGTAACGAACACCAGCGTATATTGTGTATACGCATGTACGTGCACGTATACGTACGTTGCCATGGAAACGTAATGGGCTTACGTAAAAGGTAAAAAGTAAATGCCCAAAATATGGGGAAAATCTATGGCGTTTTCCTGGATTTATATTTTTTACCTCGGTAACTAACTACCAATATTTTTGCGTTAATCCGTAATATGTCAACGGCTTATATAAAAATTTACGCTTTTATATTTTGACTAGCTGACCCGCGCAACTTCGCTTGCGTCACATAAGATAATATCATTATAATTTTCCCCGTTTCTGTAACATTTTTCACTGGTACTCTACTCCTATTGGTCGTAGCGTGATGATATATAGCCTATAGCCTTCCTCGATAAATGGGCTATCTAAGGGTGCGTCCACATCTGGCGAATGTGCCGCGAATGTGCAGCTCGCGAGCCGTTTGCGAGCTGCGCGCGTACAATTTTGTTCGAGCGCCGCTCCTGCGCCGCCCGCGCGCAGTTCACGCGCAACCTAAGCGCCGTACGCGATCAGCGCGCGGGCGGCGCGCTAGCGGCTCGCGTCTTCCTTCCACCCGCGTCTCAATCCCCGCACCCCTAACTTACCCGCCAACGCCGTTGTCTCTTTTTTTTCCTTTTTATCAGTAATATAATAGCTAATGATGCAGCAATTATATTAAAAGCACTAGTGTCGTCCGACATCTTCGAAAGTACTGAGCCAGTAAATGGAACTGTAAGCGCGAGGATTGAGTACGCGCAGATCGCGCGCCGCGCGCACGCCTTTATACGAGCCTTGTATGAGTTGCGCTAAAGAGGCGCACCAAACTATTGCCGTGACTGCACGCGCGCAGCTCGCCGGCAGCTCGCAAACGGCTTGCGAGCTGCACATTCGCGGCACGTTCGCCAGATGTGGACGCACCCTAACACTGAAAGAATTTTTCAAATCGGACCAGTAGTTCCCGAGATTAGCGCGTTCAAACAAACAAACAAACTCTTCAGCTTTATAATATTAGTATAGATAATATAAAAAATATTTTCTTTGTCCTCTTGCTCTGATACTGAAAACTGTACTTTAAAACTAAATTATTTTCTCCTTTCGACACATAAAAACTTTACAACAATTATCTTCGCCTTTCGACAGTCAAATTTCATTAAATTCAGTTCAGCAGTGTCACCATGAAAACATATCAAACCAATTACATCTCTATCCTCATATTTTCAATAAATTAGCACTATAAGAAACGAAAATATCATTGATATGCATTCTTCTAAATCGTATAGTCAACCTAGTGTCAAAGTTGTTCAAGCCGCCCGAAGGCCTTTGACGTGGCTTATTGACATGCATCGTACTCTATTTTTTTGCCCTCAGATTTTCGACATGGCGACCGGTCTACTCCTACGCAACGTGAGCAATGATGACCCTGAGTTTGAAGTAGCGGGTCTATCGGCTAGTAATTCTCTAGCCGTCTCCGTCAGAGCCTTCAATAGGAAAGGGTTCAGCGAAGCACTCACGCTCACGTCCAGTTTGTTGAAGTACCCGCAAAGACATACAGGTTAGTTTTAGTATTTTGTTGAATTAGGCGTGTTACCCGACTACACAGTACAAAGAATGGTTATGTGTTTAGATTAGGCTTCTACTCGAACGCTAAAACGCACGCGTAAAGTACCTAGTGTATGTTTTGAACTAACCACAGAGTTTGCCATAATATTTCTATAGTAAACATAACTTCAAGAATCGTGTGGAAAAATCTTAAAAAATCCTAAAATGTTGTTAGTTTTTCATTCTTACAACGTTAATCTGATTTTCAGATTCTCGTACTAGTTCTCAATTGCTACATAACACACCATTTGGAAGCTACAAAAAAATGTCTCTTGCAAATCAGACCTTAAACGAATATTTATTTTAAAATTCCTCATACCTCCAAAAAATACTCAAATATTACCAACTAAAAAATATACGCATAAAACTTCCTATTCCACCAGCTCAAGTTCCCGTGAAGGTGGAACTGACAACAGTCCTCATAATAGTGCTGGGAGCCGTGGGGGTGATCGCGGCCATGACAGCAGTCTCGGCTGCTGTATTCTGCTGCAAGTACTGCAATAAACGAGATCGTGAGTACCATGGACATTTAGAACCAGTTTCAATCCTTTGGATAAGTGTTAGATTACCTATCCAATAGATATGACATTAGGTTTAAATTCTACTTGATAAACTAACCGATTATGTTATAATGTAACGGGTCTTAAACGCGGTTGAAAATGTAATTCGATCGAAACGTGGGGCAAACAAATAAAGAAACATACAAGGTATCCTACCTAACCTTTACCTAATTTTCAATCTCGTTTAAGACCCGTTGCATTATAATGTTATGTGTACAAGTCGCGACAGTTTAAAAACATTAAACTAACCGATACTTAATTATTCAGAAATCGTATAAAGTGTAGTTTTTCCGATTACCAACTTTCATACAAGGTAATCTATCATAACGTGAAAAAGCTCGATTATTTTTTATGTTTATTTTCAATTAAATATTTGTTTACAGGTAAAAATGAAAAAGATAAACGACAACAAGATGAAACATCAAATATACCACTGACTGGTACAAAGGAATCGGAAAGTGTTGATAGTTTAGGTAAGTTATACTTTTACTATATGAGAATACATTACACTAAATACTATTATAGGGAGTAAAGTGGATGGGGTGTAAAAAAGGTATTTTTTCAAACGTATCACAAGGCTTTTAAAAACACCCTAGACCATTTTCATGTTTGTATTTTCATCACACAATTTTAACTTGTATCTAACAAGCTAATGTAAATATGAATATTACACGAACGCACAAAGAAACTAAAATAACTTTCAAAATTGGCAGCCACTATCTCGAAAATTAACTAAAAACTTCACTCATAAATTATAACTCACGGAGGCGTGAAATAACACCAAAAATGTGGGTAAATTAGGCCCCTTTCTAACCGCCAAAGCCATTTCAAAACTAGTTCAGTTATAAATGCGTTGCCAGACTGACCTCACTGAGGAGACAATGAATATTTTACCGAATTTCAACCCTCAAAGCTTCGTAATTTGAATACTATTTGGCCTCAAGACTTTAAGGTCCATTTAGATAAAGCTAGACTTAACTATGACCCTTGAAACCTTTGTAGAAGACGGACAAAGGGTCCGAAAAAAGTCCCTAATAACGAAAACGTTTTGGGATGAAACAGTTTTTCAAAGATGAAGAAAATAGAGGGTATTTTTTCGGGGAAATCGGGGTCATTTTGAATAATTGTTGTGAAAATAACTAGGCTGTCTAGTCTATTGTGAAGATTGATCGAAATAACCTTCGTTATAACAAGTTGTTAAATAGTTTTTTTAGTGTCTTGTCTGTTTTTTATGTATAAAAATAACCTTTTTTTAAAGTTTTTCGAATTAACTTTGGAGCTTGTTCACCTTCAAGGCTTTCTGTCAGTAAAACTATGAAAGTAGCGTCATCAACAAAACTAAGCAATCAAATCATTTTTGTAATTCACTGCAAAATAAAATTTAATTCCTTTAATTTTCATAAAATAAAATTGTAATCTCTACCAATTAAAAGAAACAACAACATACTACAATTGTTTTCTATTTCTGCTGAATACTTAACATTTAAAAAATACTTGTCAAACAGTTCTTTTAAAATACGCTAGGGGCGCTGAACGCATTCCAATATTCCTTCACAAAAAGTATTAATACAAACTTAATAACTAGCCCAATATTGGTAGGAAATTGTCCATCGCAAAGTGCTTTGACCACCAACCCATGGACAATTATGCAGATTGATTATACCATGTAACTACGAGCTAATTATGCTTTAAGGTAAATTAACTATTACATTGTCATCAGGTAATCTGTTTGTGGAACTATGTGATTGTAAGCTATTGTCGCTAATAGCCAATCATGTGATAGGTTAACTTGCTAAATTAACTTGTAATCTAAGATTGGAGTTAGATTACCGTATTTGGTGCAACTCGTACGTATCTTACTTATAAAAGAGACTATGACTGATCTGATATTATTATATTCTTGAACTTTTTTCCACTGGTACATTCCTCAAATTTTCTAGGGAAGGCAATAAAAAGTCCTTAACGAGTACATTTTCGAAAATCGTTTAAATATTTTATATTATGAATTTGATTGACTTAAGTTCATTCATTGGCATTGTTTTCTTTGAACTTTATTAAATAACAGAATGTCATAGAAGAAGTTGCTATTTGCAAACAATTTCATTTCCCAATTTTATCCACAATACTCATTATGTAACAGCAATCAACCCTAATCAGTGGTCCTAATCCCTCGACGTAATCATAATTAAACATCTAGATCTTTGCTGAGAACAATTTTCAACGTAAAACAACAAAAATAACCATTAAACACCGCTGCTCATCTAAAGCTCATCGTAAAACGATCCAAACAACAACAATTCATAAGCCAACACAATTTTACACTCGCAAATGTTAATAATTGCTCAGTTTGTAATACCACGCTCCAAAAACATAAAGTTCAGCCAACCAAATAAATTTCCACTTGGAAACCAACAAAAAACAGATAGGGAACACTAAAGAGAATTTATTATCTTTCGTTGCAGATAAAAATCCCGATATTATACCGCTAGACGGGAAAATAAGCGACAACTGTTCAAATAAATCATCTGCCACTGACTACAGTTCGATACGACCTCTTATATCTAAGACCACGGATAAATATGACATGTCGAGCTGCGATCGCTTTTACGACCACAATATCGATCCCTGCAACCAATACATTCAAGTTCGGCCAATGGAGTACCGAAGACAATACGCGCCAACGTTGGCCCCAATGCCCAACCTGGGGCCAAGTATACAGAGTCTGGGGCCAATGAGCAGCCTGCATATGCCAAATGTTGGACCAAATGATTGCCACAGACAGCCTTACGACAAGGTTTATGAAGACTGGCTGAAGTATAAAAACGCTTTGCCGTTGAATACTAGTGGTTTGGTGAGTTTATTGAAAACTTATTATTTATGAAGAATAGTGTGGTTCGTAGAATTCGTTACGATTTGTGTACAGATTTTATCGAATTCCAATTCAACAAACTTTCTTAGAATTTTGTCTATAACATTTCAGCAATAAGACCTTACACGTTACAGGTAGAATTCTTTAAACATCTTTAGAAATACCAAAATCATACGAAAGTTTATAGACCTAGTTACAGCCTTATACAAACTAGTTAATTTATATATTTCAGAAGAAAGAATTCTTACATTTATTTGCGTAAACATTGAAATTGAAAACCTATAATTTAAATACTACAACACTTACTTTTTTTGTTAGTCTGCCTGTCCCACCGCTGGGTAAAGGGATTCCCCAAAATAATAAATAAATATTTTCTTTTTATTTAAAATAGGAACAAGGCAAGCAAATGATGATGGACTCACACTTAGCCCACATGGTCTAGGCTACTTTTATATAAATAAAAAAATAATCTTCACAAAACTAACTTCAAAATTATTTTCCAGCTGCCAGCCGAACAGCTCATGCCGCCAGAGTTATACGCGACACCATCACCTCCATCGCTGTACAGCAACCCTAACAGGAATCCTTTAAACCTGACTCAAATGCCTGAGCTAGAACCTAGGTACCACTTAGAACCTAGATCTCTGGTGGACTCTAGAAGTTGCTCCAACTCGCCCCCAGTTAGATTTAACACTGAGAACAACAGCGTGTACTTTAGTAAAAGTGTTCTGGATAGAACTACTAATACGTTACCGCATTTGAAACCTAGGATAAATGGTAAGTAACACCTATTAACATTCTAAATTAATTTTATTGTTATATATAGTCTGTCAACTTATTAGAGAGCCTTTGTTTGCATGTTTGTCGAAAAATGTAATTGAGATAGAGTGTATCGGCAAAAAAGGAGCTAAGTTGGCTTTCAAGATTTTCATTTTTATATGCCACCTTCACACGTACATTTTGCATAGAAAGCTCTCTACTAAATTGACGGACTATTATGACTTTGTTTTTTTTTTACATCATGTCATACGCAATAGTGTAAGGAGATGAGCCGCTTAAACTTTAAACAATACAATTATTCAATAATTATGTACTATGCCAATGCAGAAACTGTATAATTATTTGTTGACAACTTCTTTATTAAGTCATAACACAATGCTCTAACTACACTCAAGTTTAAGTTACACTTACGTCTGACGCTCTTACTTTGACACGTATTGTATCTATAGATATTATTTTGAGCATCACTCAAAATTGAGTAACATAAGCATTGACCGTTCAATACAAATGTTCAATCTCAAATATTGATCAAATGCCAACCGAAAACAATATTTCAAACGTTCCTTTTGTACAAGATAGTGCAGCACATATGTGAAATATGACATCGTTTTCCTTTAAAACCTGTAATGTATAGCACTTGTAAAATGGAAATGTATCCCCGATTTATGAGACTAAGCCGCGAAACTGCTGCTGACTTTTGACCCAATATGTTGCGGCAATATTGGTACACTTATCAAGATTTAGCTTGTTACGTATTTATATTGCTAATAATAAATGATTTTAAACCAAGTGACACTTTACTAACACCACAATAAATTATTAGTAGCAACAAAAAAATGTGTACGAATTGAAAATTTCAATTTTTTCAAGCT
This sequence comes from Anticarsia gemmatalis, assembly GCF_050436995.1. NCBI lineage: Eukaryota > Metazoa > Arthropoda > Insecta > Lepidoptera > Erebidae > Anticarsia > Anticarsia gemmatalis. The sequence continues at coordinate 2,885,478 of NC_134770.1, read as the reverse complement.
GATTAAATTTATAGCGACACCATACATTGATATAATTATTTGAATCTCCAAAAAAAAACTCTAACCTGCTGAGAAAAATTAAAACAAAAATAAGATCTAATGATAATTTCAATAATTGTTGATCGTTACCAATATAATTTTAAATCCTATCTTATATAATATACTTACTATACAATAATATTAAGTAAAACTATATTTTCACTTTTAGAAATATTTTGTAAAGAGCCTGTATACCCGTAAATAAAATATACCGTTCATAAAATATTCTAACTATCTCTCTTTTCACAGGAAACTCGCCGACGCAGCTGCCGAGTGAGCCAAAGCCTTCCTGCATGGCAAAGCCTGCCGACACTAATTTAGAACATGCAAAAGTAAGCAAAGAGTGTGACTGAGACAAGTATTAAAATTAAATGTGAAAGTGAAAAGTGAGGCCACGGCCTAATGCCAAAAGGCCTTAAGTGACATACTCTCAAAGGCTTTCCCAAAGGCCTGAACCGTTTTAAACTATAGAAGTGTAATTTATTGTGATAAAATCCGGCAAAAATTATTTCGAAACTTTGGACCCGTCCGTCGTGATTCTTTAATTTTATTTTCTAAAAATTTATTAGTTTTTTGTGTACCAATATAATTTATTTCGATTTATTTATTTATTTTTCGCCACGGAAATAGATTTAAATTATGATTATTGAAAAATAAAAATGTCAATTTGATGAAAACGAAAGTTAGTTTGTAAAATAGTTTTGCATCTTCCGTAAGATGTATAAGACTGAATTTGTGTAATGTTGCACACATTTAGATAAAAAAAAACAATTACTCGATTACAATTGTAATTTATTATAATATAATAATAATTAATCTTCAAATAAACCATTTCAAGAACATTAATTTCTACAGATTTCTTCCGAGATTTATTTCTTTTCGAAATTATTATATAATTATTGATCATTGTAAAAGGAGACTTTGTAGCTTATATTTAAATAATTACTAGGTTAATTGTAATTGTAAATATTGTAAATAAAGTATGTTATACGAAACGTTGCCATACTAGTTAATTAGTTCATAATGTGTATCTAAATAATAATAATTTTGTCACAAAATCGAGCTTTTATGTTACGAAATGATAATTATAATTTTAAAAATACTTAATTTCTCGAAAATTAATCGGAACGGGTAAGTTAAATTTTCCGAAAATTTAATTTTTCTCACTTGAAAAGTGGAAAATAAATGTGTAAAAAATGTTAAAAAATGGTGTGTAAGTAATTTCGGATTGTTGATAAAAATAAAATAACATAATTCGATTTATTAATTGCTTACTCGTGAGGGAAAAGCGATGTTGTTTCAATGTAAATTATATAAAATATATAAATATTACTATTTAATGTGATAATAACAGAATATTGCTTTTATTATTCACCATTTTTTGTTATTTTTCAATAAAATATTTATTCTGATTCGGCCTAAGACAAATAACTATATATACTTTTTTTTGTAAAACTGTCGATTGCATTTTTGTGACTAACCAACATAATAAATGATAAGAAAACTCAAAATGTGTACATTAATTTGTGAAAAATATTTTCTTTATTTCATAGCAATATTGTAATTAATTATAATAATTTAATTGTGTTTAAAACAGACCAAAATTGCTGATTAGGTTTATATTAGATTATTTTAATTGTAAAAATAGTTTCAGATTTAGATATTAGATTTTTATTTGAAAACATCCGTTAATATTACTTATTTTTTAGTTACCATGACTGATTATACGATATAAGTACCATTTTTACTTAATTTCTTCAAGCAAAATAATAAATTAGAAATAATTGATGAGCGAAAGTAATGATAAAATACATATAAATAATAACAGTTTAAAAGGCAAATATCTTCCTAAATATAAACAGTTGAAATTGTTACAGTTTCTCATAACTCATTACTAGATGGCAGGCTAAACCAATAAACGTTAATTTGAAGTTGACACAGTTTCCCATGCCCTGTCACTAGATGGCAGTTTCACAAAACAATCTGAGCCAAATTACTTTTAACATCTTTTGTAGTAATATTAAAAATACATGTTACCCAATTATATTATGTTTTATTCAGAGCAAATTAAATAGAATATAATAGAAGTAATATTAGCGGATGTTATTTGTACAGCCTTGAGCGTTATTTTTACTTGGTAACAGAAATATTAGTATTTTATATGAACAATGTTAAGTGATCTTACGTTTCTTGTGATGTAAATTTGATTTGAAATAATAAATGTGAGTTATAAAATTATTAATTTTTGTTTTACTTATTTTCTATGAAGAAGTGTAGGCGTTTACTATACTCAATTTTTTTGTTAAGTGTAGGTAGTCTGCTCGGGTGCGAATCTCGGGTCGGGGCAGTCTTTTAAGATTAATTTATTTAAGATTATCTGTTAAGATTTTGACGAAGATCAGGTCGGAGAGCACGTAAATAGGCAGTCTCGCTTGTCGTCAATTAAGATCACAGTCGTTAAGCCATGTCGTCGTTAAAAAAAGTCAAATAATTTAGGTCAAATGCAAACACTTATGATAGTCAATGATACAGAGAGTGAATATACTGTCAGTTCGGAAGGTAGGGCCCGTGAGAAGAGCTGGTAAGAAACTCCTGGCCGCTCTCTTTAATCGCAAAAAGTTTTAACAATAATTATATTAGGTATAAATCATTGATGATGTAAAGAGCTGCTACCAACACCACCAGTTTGGCCGCTAACCATACGATAAGAAGATAAATAACTCTGTGTAAATATACTCATATCATACAATAGAAGAAACACGGTACATTAAAATACGAAATCATAAATGTGATTTATTCATACTGATTCTTATTTAATTCTAAGACAACACGAAAATTACATTTGTAGATGGAATAATACATTACACACGGCTTGACAAGTTTTAACAATGTACAATATTATTCATAAGTTACTAATGTAACCTAGATTTTCATAGACTATTTTTAGTGAAACAAAGGCTTTTTTGAAGTAATTGGTTAATTAAAACCTTATAATTTGATTCTTGAACCCGCACTTGGTGGTGGTGGACTGAAGGCCTAACCCCTCGCCTAAATTATAGGTATTTCCCATTCATGACTACCGTGTACAGTCCAGAAAAAAAGATAAACTATTCTACCGACTTATTATTATACATACCATAACGACTGTTATAACCGAAGATGGTAGAGATGTATAGAACACACTCACGTATCGCCACTTACTGTGTTAGTTCCTTGTAACCGGGAGTGAGCCTATTGTCATATATGCACGTTGTCAAAATCCGGACTCTGGGCTACTTAAAAAATATTACATAACAATAGTGGAAGCCCATACACCTGCTTATACGTAATTAATTCCAGCTTATCAAAAAAAGAATACTTGATACTCTCAAAAAATATCACATTATGAATATCATATCATTATTATTATTAGCCCAACCCGCACTTGGCCAGCGTGGTGGACTCAAAGCGTGGCCCCTCCCTCATTACGGGAGGAGACCCTTGCCCAGCGGTAATGGGTTAAATTTATTTATTTATATCATTATTTAGTTAACACGTACGAGACTCGAAACCACAGTCACTGTTCTACAAGCAGTCGCTACTGAACCGAATCATCCCATAATTCTATATTTACTTTCCCAAACTAGACCGTGATGGGAACGTTTTCCATCAACAGTGCACCATGAATCAATATTTGTAAACAAACGCACATCGTTTTAGATGTCTTGTATGTTCTTGTTTACGATTACGAAGTTCAGATGGACTTTTGAAAATAGCGACATCTATTGTCAAAAATGTGAGCGAGTGAATTTTGGAATATGATGCAAAAATCATATATAAAAATAATATAAAGATTGAGAGTGAGTTTGTTGGAACGCACTTAACTCAGAAAGTACTGGGTCGTTGGAAAAAAAAATATATGGATTGTTTAACACAAATATTTTTTTCCATACTAGCTACCTAACTAGGTATAAAGAAAATCTCGTTAGTTACACTATTTTAACTCAAGAACTGAAATTTGGTGGAGAGGTAGCTTAAAACCAGGAGACGGATATAGGATTTAATCCCGTTTGACAGCGTTTGTACCTGGTGGAAGAACAGAACAGCGAGATCTGGTATGTTAGGTATGTGCAAACGCGGTCGGATCAAATAATTAAGATTAATATTTTTTTATTATTAAAGTACGTAGGCATCAAATATTTTACTTCATTAACTATTTAACCAAGATTATAAATAAAAACAAGTAATCATCAAACAATATGAACTTCAGCAAGCATATTACAGATAATAAGCAAACGGATTTGCAGGTACTTAAAAACAAGCTTTTGTTTTCAAATTGGTGCAGTTAAATATGATATTGCTCAATCAAAAAAGAGCATTATTTATAACGGAAAATTGTATCGCAAGTCATAAATCCGTGCATATTTTTCGGAACCCAAAATCACCAATTTAAAAAAATTACAGCCGTCATTACGTAATTTAACGCGAATATTTCTTTATTGCACCCAATTTACGAATATTTGACCCGGTAATCGAACCGGCTACGGCTTATGACGGGCATAAAGTGAATTACGAGTTTATGAATCGTAATCTTGTGATCATAACTTTATAAATAAAAATACTTATGATTGAAGTTTGAAATAGCGACGGGACGATCGTTAAAGCGTCGAAGTAATGATGAAGTTTACGGGAACACTTTGGGAATAAGAGTAGTATTTTAGCTTAGGTCATGTTAGAAACGGCTATAGTCCAACAACTTAGTAGAGAGCCTTGTCCGCGAGTAACGGAGGTATACAGAAATCAGAATTCGGAACATCAGTGACCATCAGATTTACGTATTCAGGAATAAGAGTGTTTTAGCTTAAGTTATGTTAGAAATGGCTATAGTCCAACAACTTAGTAGAGAATCTCAGATGCAGGACTCGCCACTGTCGAAGGTGTACAAAATTTAAAGGTGATTATGAGACTTACGCAACTGACAGTTGCCTGTTTAATACATAAAGGTACTTTATTTTAGAAATACGTAGAATAGTTGATAGCAAAACGTGGGTGAATTACATACACCCCTGCCCACACCTTCGGGTATAACAGCATTAATATTACGTAGGTATGTAGAGGATGGTTTTTTTTTTTTAAGTCATTTATTTAAGTTTAACAATAAAATTTAAATTTTCACAAAAAATCGCCAAACTGCATAACAGTTTGTTGGCGACAATGGCGCTCTGTTTAAATTACATTATATTATATATAGTTATACAAACAACTCTTTACAATTATTATATTACTAATTTATAGCTATTAACTTACTTATGTTATTATTGTGTTATGTATTTATATCTATAGTCCTAAAAGTAATTTTTCTTTCAGTCTTTTTTTAAATCTAGTAGAAGAAGTTATTTATAATCTGGACAAATCGTATAGTTGTCGGATTATAGTGAAGTCTGAATTTATAGCTTTGTCGAAATGTTTAGTATTATAATCATGAAATGGTTAGTCATAACTTTCAAACTTTCGCGTTGCATGTTTATTGTATAATATTATTTGAGAATATAAGGTGGATATCTATTTTGGATTGGATTGCATGAAGTTTCTGCGGAAGTAACCCTGGTTGTTGTCACAGGTTGATTCAACTGCATTCAACCTTGGACGCAAGTGCACTAGCCGTGGTCGCAGGCTGACTCGTAAGGCAATCGCATTAATTTCCGTATAACATAAGATTACTAGCTGACACAGCAAACGTTGTTTTACATTTTATTTTTAAATATTGGATATATGAAAAATAGATAGCCGATTCTAAGACATTCTCAATATGTTCACAAAATTTTATGATGATCAAACCGTTTCGGAAGAGTACGAGAACGAACATTGTGACACGAGAATTTTTTAAAGATGAAATCGTTAAAAAGTGTATTCGAATTTCATGAAAACTTAGACGTTTGAGAGCAGAGATGATGATCATTACTGGTCGCCCAGGAAACCTCTAGTGTCTGATCTTTTTCATTCTCTTGATAGACATATCAAGGTTTCATTCCCGCCACTTATCAAACATTATATAGGTACATAAAAAATACATAGATACCTCAACTCTGAATCTACCATATCTTCGTTCTCTTGTCCTTATCCCACGTTAAGTGAAGTCGGGACAACATGTATTCTTCTTCACTTACCTCCATCATTTTAGAACTGAAAAACAAAAAGAAAAAATAATCAACAGCATAGAGAAAGAACGGTAGCGCAATTCTATACAGTCGGTACTGTCGAGTATCGAAAGTTTGACATTTAGAATGTACTGCAAAAAATTAGTTCCAACGACGCACAACAGAGGCGCTGATCAGATTATCATACAAAATTTCTCGATGACAAGCCGGTTGTCGGTAGTCGATAGTAGTAGAAAATTGAGCTACGGGTATATTTAAAGCAACCATACCTTTGTACAGTCGCAAAGAACTTTTTATCAGAAAATATAATATTCCAAGTTGATCAGTATGAAAACTTAATAACTCGTCGACTGTACACTTAACTTAGTTTTGCTTCGTTGCAATTTGAATTTTTATAAAATATGCTACACTACTGAATACAAAGATAGTTTAAATTCTTTGTGAATAATACTTTTGCAATTGTATTTTCAATGAGATTTGCAATTAGGTATTGCAAGCTTTAATACTAAGAAAATATCTCGGAATTTTTATTTAAAAAATCTATGCAATATTTTGAAACTTTAATAATCTTGATTTTGAGAGTAGTTTAATCTAACGAGTTGAATGTCACTTAAAAAAATCCTTGGAGTAAGGAGTAATTGTAACTTTTTAAATGATATTTGTTGACAAGAAAGGTTTTATTATTGTTTTCTATTAATGTATGTCAACAATATCCTTAAAAATGTTATAAATAATACGAAAATGAATATCTTTGTCTATTCATTTTTCACGGCTAAACCCTTGAACCAAAGTTAATTTGATTTTTCATGTAGATATTTGGAAATCTAAGATCAAACTTTGACGAATTTCATCAATAAAAACACCCGCGTATAATATAGAAGTATTTTTAACGATGTATATTATTATTTATTACATATTTCTTACAAAACTCAACATAGGCAATCTTACATCTTACTTATCTTAATTCAATATAAGTATTTTTACTACACCATGAATAACTCAACAGCATATAATTTAAAAATTGCCACACTTTAACTCAAAAGCTTAAAGTAAAACGGTGTAGGGAAACAATTTTGTTACCCGTTTGGGTCCATTTTGCAGTCATTTGCCGGGATTACAGGCCCATCGGAATTAATTGTCGACGCGGTGAAGATAATGAGAGCAAATTTCAGTATTTAACGATTTCACTTAAAATTATTGGGTCTTTGTACATGCTGAGTGGAGAACAAGAGAATGTTATGGGTTTTCAATAATTGTAGGATGTTAAACAGTTTTTAGGATTGATTAAATTGTTGTATAAGTATTTCTGAGCTTCGGATGGGACTTAAATTAGTTTTTACAAGACTTTTGCTATCGTTGAGTAATTATACTTTTTTTAACTTACCTACATATATTTTTATACGATAAGTTTTAAGTAAGTAGTCTAGTTGAATAAATCGTTACAAAGCAGACCAAATACAACCAAATTCCTATTAGCCAAGACATCAATAGTAAAACTTAGATTTTCTGCCACGCCATAATGAAATGAAATTGTCTTGTGAACATGTAACCTAAAAAATAATTCTTCTAAGGACTTACCATCATCATTATAAAATTGAAAGAATCTTTAGTCACATGCTTCAAAAACACAGCTGAAAACGCACAATTTAAAATGTATCTCAATTTCATAACCCTTAAAAAACCCAGTCCGTACACACAACACGTAAACAATAACTGTAACAACTAAACAAAACATCAACACTATTAAACTTTATCTGTCGGAATAAAAGAATAACGGTGAAAAACACAAAAAGCATTAGTTTCCCCTATCTAGTAACAAACGTCGGGAGATCGTCTCGCTACCCTTGGGGGTAGGTATAAGGGGTAGATAAGCAATCTACTGTTATTTATAAAACCGCCGGGTGAGCCTTAGGATTTGGTGTTGCTAGAACTTTTGGAAAAATCGGTAGAATATCGATATCTTTTTTCGCACGCTTGTGCACAGGCAGCAGTGTAACTATACGTATTAATCCACCACTTCGTACCATTTATTAAAAATATTATTTGATAGTAATTAACAGACAGCGTTTTAATTCTATAACTTTGCAAAATAAAACTTAAAGCTTTAAAAACTTGAATTTAGTAACAGTCGGTTAACCAATATTTCAAGCATCGTTGCATGGTTTTTGTCAGTACAAAATCTTGGATAGTTTTTAGTTTTACGTCAGAAAATAATAATAAAAATTTGTCCAAAACATTAATTCCAAATTAACTAGCCAGAATACACTTCTTTTAGCTAATCACGGAAAATACACTAAAACTACATTTAAACAGAATCGTATCCGTTATTTCTCCCATGCAAAATAACAATAGGTAGAAAGAAATTTAATTTGGTATAAGTATACCAATTTCCCTCAAATAGCAACACAACTAGACACACTTTTGTTCAACGGTTATCTAGATGTTACGATATCAGGGTGACGTTAATTTGACGCCGGTTCTAATCTACCTCTCAAATTATGTAATAGCGAGGTGTGTACGTATTTATGAAATAATTAAAAAACTAGATATTTTTGTGTTTCTTGTAATTTGTTTTTTACTAGCTGACCTGCGCAACTTCGCTTGCGTCACATAAGAGAGAATGGGTCATAGTCATTTTCCCCGCTTTTGTAACATCTTTTACTGGTACTCTGCTCTTATTGGTCGTAGCGTGATGATATATACCCTATAGCCTTCCTCGATAAATGGACTATCTAATACTGAAAGAATTTTTCAAATGGGACCCGTAGTTCCTGAGATTAGCGCGTTGGAACAAACAAACAAACTCTTCAGCTTTATAATATTAGGTTTATAATATTAGGATTAGGAAACATGTCGTAGAGTAACCTAGAGCTGTACTAAAATTACTAGATTTATTTTGTGACCAAATCTTAATAACAGCTAATATGCAGCATAACAACAAATACACAATATACTTAGAAAGCTGCAAAAAACGGCGTAAACAACACAAGTTTACTATTTTCTTGTCTCAACTAACAAAAAACATGAGAAAACTATGTGAAAACTAGCAACGCAGTCTGTAGAGCCCTCGGGCAAAGATAAGACTGTCCCCACTGCCGCGGGGGTCTTGGGCCCCGGCGACTCTTGGGGCCCCAACGTCAAAGTTCCACGACATTGCACGACTTAAAGGCACTTCTACAAAGGAGTTATTTTTGAGCTATATGTAACTTAAGTATAAAACACAGTGGGAAAATAATAATTGTTACAAAAAAGATACAATAAAGAGAAAATTAAAGTACATTTTAAAATTATCACTTTTCCAACGGTTTGGTGTTTATGAGGTGATTTTTTAAAGTAATGTGTCTTGTAGATACAAGTGTAATTACTGTCATAACATTGTAGTAAATCGTGTAGTTGGAAAATTGCATATCAAAACCAATAAAAAATGGCTGAAGACCCGGAACTAAGCCGGAGCCAGACTTTAGGCCATGCCTCTCACATTCTGAGGGCTCAAAAGAATAGCAGTCCAACTGTGTAAGCTCAGAATCTAATTTATTAATTTTCCGTACTTTTTAGGATCTCAAATTTTGTTAAATCTGCTCTCTTATCGATTGCTACATGAACTAAACAAACATTTGTCAACACCATTGTGCCTACACCCTATAACTACTCAGGTTTCAAGCACTTTCTTATTTCATCTTTTTATAACATCTCAAGTGCATAGCGGCGTAAACTTGGACTAAGGCGTTGTTCTACGTGAGCAACGTATACGACGCAATGCTGCTAATGCAACTAATGCGATTAAAACAACATGACAAATTCATTCGAAACGACTACTTTCCGACCGCTATTTCGTCCCGTGTGAAAAACTATCCTATCCGTATATTCTTATATGCATATTGCATATATATCTTTGTACCTATCGTTTTTATATCAAAATATAGCTTTTGGTGTGACTGAATAACAACTATCCGTATTCCGTATTTATAATACATACACAATAGATGTAAAAGGTAACCAAATAAAAAAACCAGGCAGGCATTGAGAAGAAACTAAACTTAAGGTTCAGTTTTAAGACTGATCAATAAGTATCAAATAACTTCTAAATAAAGGGCAGCAAATTTTATGAAAATGACTATCAAATTTCATCTATCTAATGAAAACTAGAAGTTATGAAACCGTGACTTACCTAATAACACATTTCAATAACCCGAAAACTAAAAAAATATCTATTTAACTACACACAAATTCATCAAAGTGAACATCAATACGATTTCCAACAGCAAACGTCTAACACACGAGTCGATATAATTTATATCAGAATGTAGAGCTAATACGTTTAATAATACGTTAGGGTTGTCAATAAACAGCTTTGTGACATGTTACAGCGACCTTTATGAGACAAAGTAAATAAGTAGAGCTTTAACTTGAAGGTACTATTGTAACTCGATTCGATTGGTACTCGCTTTTAGTAAGGATTTTTTGTCATCGAATTTTGGAAGGCATAATTTGTGACAGTAATAACATAGTAATTTAATTAGCTAAATTACTTTTGCCTAGTCTTTTTTTTATATGATTAAAATGTTTAAACTTATTGTAGTGAAGTTGGAATGAAGAAGTGTATGAATACTTACAAATAATTCAGTTCTTTATCTTGCATGTCTTTGTCATGCAGGTCTAGCTGCTCGCCCGGAAAAGACTTTATTACGGGAAATATTCAAAAATAAATACCATTCTATATTCTACTTATCACTGAGCCCAAACATGCACAAAACTTATCCAAAAACTGTGAAAGAACTAGATATAGGTAAAATTCTCGTCCCAAAAACTCACTCTAAATTCGAAGTGATAAATAAATGAGAACAGTAACAATAGTAGCACGCTTGTCACGTGTAGGTCGTCGGGACAATCACTCGAGTTGTCCCGCCAAAGATATCGAGTTCTAATACAAAATGTATCGGAATACAATACAAAACGTTTACCTAACGACAGTTTTATCGACAGGGTCAGTAGTTAACACGTTATTTATACTATCGTCTAAGATTTTAAAAGGATTTTGGCTAGAATTTGTTGTATTGTTTGGCTTTAGTAGTTAATATGTGAAACAGATTAAAATTATATTATCAAACTAGCTGACCCGCGCAACTTTGCTTGCGTCACCGAAGAGAGAATGGGTCATAATTTTCCCCGTTTTTGTAACAATTTTCGTTGCTACTCCGCTCATAATAGCTGTAGCATGATGTTATATAGCCTATAGCCTTCCTCGATAAATGGACTATCCAACACTGAAAGAATTTTTCAAATCGGATCAGTAGTTCCTGAGATAAACGCGTTCAAACAAACAAAAGAACAAAATCTTCAGCTTTATAATATTAGTATAGATGCAGCTAAATACAAGTTCATTGTTTTGTTGCTTATAACTGTTCCTAATATGCAAGAAACTGTTATCTTGTGATCCGACTCTTGACAAGAGCAAAATTCTCTTCTTGTTCTAATTCTTTTTTACTTATTACAGACCTTTCTTATAAGTACAAAGAAATCAGGAGCGTAGTACTTTTAAATTGGGCTGCGGTACATTATGTGTATGTGTATGAAGCAATATGGTAACTGGGTTGTGGAGGTAAGATTGGAAGTCGCTCCATGTAAAAAACTGGTATTTCAGCTGCATCCGGTGATACTGGAAGCCGACTTCTACATATTATGTAGTTTGAAAGAAAAGCTAAGTATTTACAAATACAGTAGAAAGTGTTTTTTCCTAATATCTGTCTCTGAATAATCTGTCTCTTACGGGAACAAGAGGTAGTAATGTCAAATAATGTCCAAAATTTAACTCATTAACCCAAGGTCAAGTTCAAAGGTCAAGGTCACAAAAGGTCACTTTCAGGTACCCACATATTTTCCTTAACCCCACATCGCTATCAAAAACATGATTTACTGAAGCGCTGTGATTGTTTTAATATCCCCAAATTAAATTCCTCCACATGCGATATTCGTAATTATCCATAATTATTAAAATGAGTGGTTATACTGATTAAACATACATGATTAATGTTGAAATTAATTATATTTTGAAGAGGTAGTTTGGTTTGTATATATTTTCATTTTCTTTTCGAATATAATGTTACTGTTTTAGGGAAAGATTTAGGGTTCTTACCAATTTTCAATCTTTCCCTATGATATGGGTAAGAATGACATGAATTATGGAGCAAAATGCCATAGATCTCTCAATTATCTCACGCATATAGGTAATGCACAGAAAATAATATTTGGTGGCGAGATTTCAGCAGGAAAATTTACCACCACGAGATTCCGGCAACCGGGTATCTATCGAGAAATTTTTGTACTCAAGAGCTACTTTTTATTTTCAAATAAGTTTTCAATGTTAAACGTTTGCTAATCAATAGTATTGAATATTCTATAGAGTAGCGCAGATCATATGCAGCTACAACAAAAATATCAAAAACCAAGCAGTAATTTTTAAAACACCAAGAAAAATCGCAGTCCGGCGTTAAAATAAAAAAGTATAGCCATTTTCTTGGACTAAATGAAAAATGTGCGCAACAAGAGACTGAAACCGCACTCAAGCAACCTATTTATAACAAGAGTTACCAACTCTTAGTTCAATTTCAGGAAAAGTTTAAATGAAAAACGTTCTTTTATTATAAAACATTACCTTTTTAGAGTATGTGCGGTGCTTCTGAAGGTTTCTAAAAATAGGATGAGTAATTTAATTTCCCGGATTTTTCTGTTGCGATTCATTGTGTGTGTGGGTTCGATTATTCGTTTATAAAACAACAAATATCTTTTTGTTGCTACGGGTCGTGTTTCCGTTTGTTTTATATTTGTAAAATTCCCCACAAAACAAGATTTTTTTAGGTTTTGTGATTGTAGTTATCTTAAGAAAAACTAATAACGCTTTTTCCTCACTTTCTCTGTAGTCTGAGGATAAGCGTAGTCGACTGCCAATCACCGAATCGCGGCTTTAACTTCTGTATGTCCTAGCCGATTTGTTGCTACGGTGGTCTGTTTCATTAAAACTGGCCAATGGTGCAAGTGTATGCACTACTACTACATAACCGACAAGACCAGTGAGAGGTCAGGCGAAGGACCGACGGTCTTACGTGCCTAGGGACTCCGGACAATCTCAAAGATATTCCTAACAGAAAATATTAGCAAGAAGAACTTATTAAACAGAACATTCGGCACTGAATTTTGCGCAGGTGTGTCACTAGTGTCCTCTTCACCGATTACTCATGATTCACAGTATCCTATAATAGAACTTGTAATCAAGAATATCAAAGCGACATTCAACGTAATTAAGGTATCAAGCGAACCTTGAAATTGTTCATTACAGTCTATGATACAGTATCAGGATTAGAAATTAAATGCTTTTGAACCTTTGATGCCTTGAAATCGTTGAAGGGGATTTTGTAATTATTTATAGCGAGGTAACGTATGTCATTTTCAAAGATCTTTGACAGTCGTTAAAACTTGTCAGTAGCTTGAAAGTCTGACAACCAGACTTACCGAAAGGTATCGTGTTATAACCCAGGTAACTGGGTTATGGAGGTCAGATAGGCAGTCGCTCAATGTAAAATACTGGTATACGGCTGCATCCGGTGAGACTGGACTCTAACATAGTTGGAAGAAAAGCTAGCCTAATGATGATGTCTGGGTATTGAACTCATTGCTACCCGGAACAGTAATACCGCTGTGACGTTAAACCATATAGATCTTTACAAAAAACTCATTTTTAAATGTTTTATTCTACACTACATTCATTTAAAAAAAGTCACGACGCCGTGAAAGCTTAATCACGAAAAGTCGTTGAAAATTCCGTCGTCTACAATCTGTTTTAATGTGAACAAAAGCAAAAGGAAGCTGCATTTTTTAAACTTTCCAAAGGTGTTGTATCGTAACTTTTTAACTTTCCAGACTTTCATATTTTAAATTGTATTGTATGCGAGACTTACGCTATTGTACTTTATTTGCTTTGACTTATTGACGACATTCTGACTAGTTTTGATCAAATTTTGACTGCCGTGGTCTCATCTGATTCTAGTTGCCAACAATCAGCATGGTGGCATGGTCAAGAAAATCAAAGTAAAATCTACAATCCTACTAAATATATTACTATTGGTAAGGTTGTTGAAGTACGTATATCTATTTGATTGGATAGTAGGTATTATGATAAGGTATGTGTTGCTCTTATAAGCATAGACGCAAGACTTAGTAATGGATTGATATTTGATACGCAGACACTTTATTCCCTGAGCTAACACAAAGGACTGTAGTTTAGTTGTTTTTAGTTTGCCTGTCTTCATTCATATTTACTAATTTTGCTTTTTTACTAATATTTACCAATATTCTAAATGCAAAAGTAACTCTGTCTGTTACTCAATCACGCCTAAACTACTGAACCAATTTGCATGAAATTTGGTATGGAGATATTTTGATTCCCGAGAAAGGACATAGGCTACTTTTTACTTAGGAAAAAGGACGCATTCCCATGGGAAAATTCAGATGGCGGACGAAGTCGCGGGTAAAAGCTAGTTTTCTATAAATAGAATGGATATGCTGTTAGAATTTCTATTATATACTGAGGCGAAATTTTCGAAATCACCTGCACTGGCTAGTTTAGGATATTAACAAAGTTAATGCAAAAAAAGACTTACTAAACCAAAAGGTCTCGGCCCTTCTCTTGTAACAAATGCAGCTCGACAAATCATATTTTCAAAAGTATTCCGTATTCAGATAGCAACCTCCTCCAATGCTTTTAAAGCCGTGCAGTTTTGACACCGTGCCTGTCCCGTGGGATGCACAGGTGTGCGGGATTTCTAGGACACTGTTCACACCAGGGTTGTAAGTATTTGAATAAAATAGTAACTGAGTGTGCTAAACTGCGTAATGAAGAAATATTATTCATTTTAATTTATCCACCAGATTGTTCTTGGACTAGTGATAGCAGTTATCTCTCTTTTAAGAAAATAAAATCATGCAAGGTATTCAATGTCAAATAGTCATAAAGTCTAATTATCCTAATCTACTAAAGATGTGTAACTATCACGACTCAGGCGTTAATTCTCTAACAGAACCAATATTATTGTGATGCACCGATATTTGAGGACCACCCGTTTTTTATTCGTTGTTTATGATAAGCGCTTAAAAGACCTTGAATGATACATAGACCTAGCTAGCATAGTCACTGTCTTTAAAAAGATACATACCAACATATTTGCAACACAATATATCAAATAGTACATTAATATACACGAAACTAGACGCGGGGACATCTAGTACACCTGTCAACCCTAGTATGACCTACTTCTTAAACATAGCTCGTAAAATATTGCGATTTACGATATGTATGCGTTCTACATATATTTGAAACCCTTGTAAAATACTACCTATCTTTGAAGGAAATAAAAAGTATGCTAGACTTTTTTTACTACTACTTTTTACTGTATTACTTATCTAAATTATTTTTAACAGCAGTGATAGCCAAGTGGTTTAAGTCGGCACCTCCCACGCAAGTGTTCGCTGGTTCGAATCCGAGGCAACACACCAATGACTTTTCGAAGTTATCTGTGTATCTATACTAATATTATAAAGCTGAAGAGTTTGTTTGTTTGTTTGAACGCGCTAATCTCAGGAACTACGGGTCCGATTTGAAAAATTCTTTCAGTGTTAGATAGCCTATTTATCGAGGAAGGCTATAGGCTATATAACATTACGCTGCGGTCATTAGGAGTGGAGTAGCAACGAAAAATGTTACAAAAACGGGGAAAATTTTGACCCATTCTCTTAGGTGACGCAAGCGAAGTTGCGCGGGTCAGCTAGTTAGAAATAATTGTCACTTGCTCTAACGGTAAAGGAAAACATCGTGATGCGCGCTCGGCAGATGACCGGTTGTAAATGTAACAGGTTGTAAATCTATTTGCAACATGTGCTTTGCAGAAGAAAACATTTTGTGTCCACTCCACCTAACATGGGACTTTGTGGTCTTTTTAAGCGACCGAATTTTGTTATTACTATAACCACATGCTGAACTTTGGTTACCAAATCTAGAAAATGTTTTTTTCTTAGTTCTCTGAAAGTTATTTCGGGTAGCATTGTACTTTTTTACCGTCGATTTTGGA
The DNA here is from genome assembly GCF_050436995.1 of Anticarsia gemmatalis. Taxonomy (NCBI): domain Eukaryota; kingdom Metazoa; phylum Arthropoda; class Insecta; order Lepidoptera; family Erebidae; genus Anticarsia; species Anticarsia gemmatalis. The sequence continues at coordinate 2,869,184 of NC_134770.1, read as the reverse complement.
TAACCCCAATATTTAGATAATTATCTAAGCAGATAGATTTATACGAATCTGGTCTACAACACAACCAAAACATCAACGCTCAAAAAAATCCAAACAATCCAAAAATATCTCAGCTTGAGTAACAATCGCGCAAAAAATCTCTTTTCCGAGAGAAAACTTTTAAATTACTTATGCTTGGCAAAGCGTCTCTTGATTGATCGACTTGACAATCTGATAATCGAACAGTTGCCTCTCGGAAAGAAATTAGATTCCAATAAAAACTGTATTTAGGAAAAGAATGAGAAATGGATGACGATATCGGAAGTCAATCGCATGTCAATGCCTAGCCTGGCTTTATCTAAAGGTTTTAGACGAGGATTTCTTAAAAGAAATGTAGATTTCTTTGGGAGGGAAAGTTATAACAACGTTTATTTTTTGAAAGATAAAAATGTGCAAGCATGTTTAAACAGTTAATTACAAAATGTTATCACAGACATTGGATCTGATGAATTTCATTGCGTTCTTATTAAATAAAGTATCTAGTTATTTCCCTCCGTCTAAATTACTGTGGCATTGATAGCCGAATGGTAGGTATAAGCTGGTACCTCCCACGCAAGTGGTTGCAGATTCGAACCCGAGGCAACACACCAATGACTCTTAGAAGTTATGCGTACGTTCTAACGGTGTTTGTTCACGATCATCACGATGTTTTCCTTCAAGGCCTAACCCCTCCCTCATTACGGGAGGAGACCCTTGCCCAGTAGTGGGCCATTAATGGGTTAAAATATTACCCCAGATCTTGGTAATACATCTAGGATTCGCTTCACATTTACTGCGAAAAGTGTATGTATTTCGATACACCTTTACCTACAAATTCGGATATAACAGGCAAAAAAAACAACACATAGATATATTCATGTTTATACCTTCGAGTACAACAGGCAAGAAAAAGGATTCATACATCTCTAATTAACCCATCTCTATTCCAAATCAATAGTTTCCAACTAAATAATCCTATTAGGTAATAACAATACAACAAAACTAAGCCCGATAGTGAAAGTTTCAGTCTAGAACAATACAATATTAGATATAGTTTCCAGTCTACCTATCAAGGCTCATTAGTATTCACTTCTCGTGGATCTGACGTGTATTCAGTTATATATTAGGTTTGATTTAATTGTCTTGACGGGTTAGTCAGATGTAATGATTAGACATTGACTGGGTAATGGTTAAGGATAATTAGATTACTTGCATCTGTCTACGAATGCGGCATTTCTATAGTCAGACTAAGACACAAAAAACAATATTTGAAAAAAAAATGTGATGTTTTTTGTTGACCATAATATAATTACTGTAAACTCTGCTAAATTCATGCGAAAAACATATTTTCAATATAAAAATTGGCTTTTAGTACCCTGTGAAATATTTTAACCCGCTACCGCTTGTGTGCCCATATATGGTATGACAAAAAATAGGTTTAATCATTACATTATACTTTGTTCAAAAATAATACGATACCCCAAAATGCTACGATATCTATACTACACGTAATTACAAGTACTACGCACGGCACAGCCGGCCTTTTTGCAAGATATCAACGATGTCTTTCTAGGACATCCCCTCCCGGGCGTTTCCATTTACGCAAAATAATATTATTAGTAATATAAATTTCAAACTATTTTTAAACTAAAACCCTTAAATAATGATCTTCAACGACAAAAGCCAGCTAATAATACAAAAACTACAAATATTTAAGTTCTTCGCTTCAAGGCAAAGAATTCAAAGAACTTTTCACGAAATAAAACTAAAAAAACTATCTAAAAGTGACTCTTTAAAGACGGGAGTAGGTTCTAGAAGTTTTTGTTAAAGAAAGCGAAACTTAGCTTAAGTAAGGAAGAATTTAAACGTTACTGAAAGTGTTCTGCATTTGAATTTAATGTTCTGAGACGATGTCTACTCGCGTGTTTGTCTGTTTGTCTTTCCGTCTACGGCTAACACGGCATTTTGATAACGTTTTGCAAGATAAGAGATCACAGACGTTATAATTTTTAACTAGAGGATGGAGTCGCAGACATAATAAGCTACTATATTCTTAAAGATACTTTATGGCACAAATACGTAAGTCGGCCTATTACGCTTTTACGGTGAAACCACTGAACCGATTTCGGAAAATTTTTGCTGGTAGTTAAAAACACGGGACCAAACATAGCCAACTTTTTTCAAAAACTGTTTCTTTTGAGGGTAAAAAGCAGATTATGGCTTCCATAAAATAATAGGTACTAATGGGAAGGTACTTAAAGGAAGCAAGTAAGGTATTTATTATAAAGAGTGGCACAATACCACAGAGTCTCCCAATCCTAAATCCCAATACATTTTACTTTAACACATCAATTCAAACTCCAATCTCTGCTTATCCATTTACGATCATTCCCTAACATTACCACAATCCGTACACTGCCGAGCACAAAACAGTATAGAGCATTTAACCAACGTTGCACAGCCTTACACGTCAGTGCAATTATCTGATACAAGCAGCGTTGTGACGCGATCGTGTGGAATAATTTCGCTGTATACGTTTATGTGCACTCAAGTGTATTGGAGCCTGTAACTTGTGGAGATTAGTGTCGTAAAGGGCAGCAAGTGTAATATTTTATGATTGTTCGATATAGTTTCATAGTTTTGTACAAGATTTCAGTTGAAAATTGTTTTGTTTGTGTGGAAAATGCTTTATGGTCATTGCAAAGCAAGTAAGCAATCGGCTAATACGAATGAAAAATGAGATTTACTGACTGTAGGTGTGCATGGCGACAGATTTAATATAAATATGTAGTACGTACTAACAAGAGAGTACTACTAAAATCACAACAAAATGTTTATATTTATCGAAATTGATAAATTATTAAGTTAAACTCCATGTTTTCAGTTGTTGTTCATTGCTTATTTTCAAAACTTCAGCATTACACATCAAATTATATTATACTCAAAGCCAAGTCTAAAAAAAATATGCCTTTCGTAAATTTTCTCTATGTAGAATCCAAAATCACTTTACAAAATGCACTACGAGATCCCATAAATCCAAAAACAAAACCATTATTCCTTAAATTTACTAACTCATTAATGAACAATATTAATATCTTCATTCATTCATCAATATTAATACTTATAACCTACAAAATCCAAAAACCATTTCACCCAAGAATGTACCACGAAACTTAATCAAAGCTTGAAAGCACAACTATCATACAAACAAATTGTACAAAGCAAAACACCGTATTCCTATTTACCTAAGACCACCAGATTACTCCACATCCCAGCATAAGACGAGGCTAAAGAAAATTCATATCTGTATTTGTAATTACGACTGAGGATCTCTGAAAGCTTATATTTTGAGGAATTCCAGGCTGTTTGAAGTCCATCGGGGGAATACTTCGACGCTTGTATAGTTAATGAGACAACGTTGGGAATAAGGAGGTGCTCCTGTGGAAGATAGGCGAAACTATAGCCAAACTATATGACAATGTCCTCTTTGCTTAATGAAAAAAATAAGCTGAGTACCAGAAGTACAAATTAAGGGTGAAATTAATAAATGATTTAGATTTCGTCGCACTTATAGGGGCCGATAGGAGTATGACCAACAAGTTTCAGATTTTAAATATATTCCAAAGCCCAGCTTCCTGATTAAACTATCACTGATTAAGTTATCACTGCAATTATCTTCACAAACTCTTTATTTATTTATTTATAAGGCATGTCAACAGAATAAACATCAACATTTACAATATTTTCTGTAGGTTATACAAGGGCGTATGCTTATGCCAATATTACAGACATGCACAAGATTCTAATACATACAACTCTTGATATTTTATTGTTTTTTTTTCTAGATTAAATCCACCAATTTGATTAGACATCTTGGCGACACAAAAACACGACTAAAATAACAGCATTTTTACAATTTATTTGCGACATACATTATCTATTTCTTTATTGTTGCATCGTGTTGGCACTAGACTATCGAAATCGTTTGTTTCTTAGTTCATTTTTAAAAGGCTTTGTTCCCATAATCTCGATTAAATATTATGCCAAATCCTCGCTTTTAATACATAACAAGGTTTAAATAAGTAATTCGGTATCGTCGATGTAGATTTTAGACCAGAAGCCGGCGGGTTTGCATAACGGATCTTGGCCACACGTCCGGTTTTAATCCGGGTAACCGGACCAACCTGGACAACCGGGCGAGCCGGGCATTCCAAATTGAAGACTAAGCGTTTTGAACGACTGGTTTTGAATATTAAATGAAATTTTTGGAATAAAAGAAGATGTTTTATGGGTCAAATGCACATGGAATCTAGATTTTGGATTTTTAAGCGTTCGTTCATTGTATTACTATATTATTATCATAAGATATTATACAACAAAGTGCATTTGATCGCAATAAACTTCAAAACTACTGCCATGATTTTCAATTCAGCGTAATTAATTTTTAAGGATATTTTTTACTGACTTAAGAAAAAAATCGTTGCAATTGGAGCCGCAAACAAAACCTAGTGAATAACAACAACCGATTATCCCCGAGAAACATTTAAAAAACTGCAAAATTATCATAACTTTTCTAGTTTCTTAATAAAAGATAATAGTACTAATAATATAGTAGACGTCAAAGTTTGTTTATCTGTGATGTTTTCATAGCTTAACTACTAAACAAATTTTGATAAAATTCAGCCTACAGATAATTAAAAACCCGAGGTCAAACAAAAGCTTCCGTTTTTCCAAAAATCAACCCCTCTTACTCAAGCAAGCGAAGCCGCGTTAGCTAACTACAACTTGATCCCAAAGCGATATTTCGCTACATTTAAAACTAAACCCCTAGCGGGTAAGTAGTCTTGTTTAATCGAATGTCATTCACCCGAGCGGTAGTCAATTTATAAACGTCGCGTCGCGTCGTACACACTCGATACACCTACCGGGAATATACCTGTAGTAATATGTAGTGTTTTCTATAATATCATTACAGCTTTAATACCTGAAGGTGTCATCATCATCATCATCATTATTGGCCTGTGTCCATCTATTGCAGATGATTCAGGTGGCGTCAGATAGAAGAATATTAGTAACTAGCTGACCCGCGCAACTTCGCTTGCGTCACCTAAGAGAATGGGTCAAAATTTTCCCCGTTTTTGTAACATTTTTCGTTGCTACTCCGCTCCTAATGACCGTAGCGTGATGTTATATAGCCTATAGCCTTCCTCGATAAATGGGCTGTCTAACACTGAAAGAATTTTTCAAATCGGACCAGTAGTTCCTGAGATTAGCGCGTTCAAACAAACAAACAAACAAACAAACTTCAGCTTTATTATATTAATTATATAATTATATTAATAGTATAGATGAGGGAACATCTTCGTTTGTGACTTAAAAGACCTATGTAGATAGTGATGTCCTTAATATTAGGTCGGGGAAAAAGTCTTTTCGCATCATAGTATGTATGAACTTGTGATAAATCTTTTCTCTACACAAAAAAGCTCGATATTTGGGTATCTCACGAGCACATTGAAAGAATCCTAATGAACCGTGTACTCATTGGTGATTCTTGAAGCTTGATTTTATTACAAGTTCATACATACTATAATGCGAAAATACTTTTTCCCCGACCTAATATGCTCTTTTTCATTGTTTATGTTGTTAGTCCTACGCTTTAAATATTAAGTACATTATTACATATGGAATTATATGTTTTAAACTATCTAAGTAATATCTGTAAGTAATATCACGACTGTTATATTAGTGTATTGTGTGAAATACACGGACGATTCATAGTTCATATTGTCGGACGAGACTAATTCTCAATCCGGGTTACGTTATCACATTTCAGACCACTAATGAAAAGAAATAAATAGAAAAACTTAGGACTTCGAATCGAACCCAAAAAAGCACATTAATTTTATGATTACCAAACTTATATTAGTCTTGTTTCTACTACACATTTAAAACTAGCTTAAGAACTTTACTGATACCTGCATGAAAACTTCCTTTCTCCCATCACTAAAACATTGCCAGTATTAAAATTCAAGCATCTACATATACAATCTCCCACCCCTGGGTGATTTCACAACTATAGTCTGGCAACACCGGCAATAGGGTAACATGGCCGAGTAATTACACCGCAAGTCTCGGGGGTGGTTTTATGAAATATGCTTCAGACGAAATGCGTTAAATGTATTGTTTATTAAACTTTAGTTAGTAATGATACGCAATATTGTGTGGAACTATTATAGTTCAATTTTGTTGTAAAACTCGATATGTAATAATACCTACTTTTTTTTTATTTTAGCCTGGATTGCAGGGACTTCTACAAACATTCAAAACGGACACAAAGTATAACCAGATCCGAAACAACTACCTAATGCGGATCTCACAAATAATTGATCCGAGTGGGAAATGAACCTACGACCTCCCGACGCAATGGTTGTGGCGTCACAACTTAAGAACAGCGAAACGTCATCAAATCAATTTAGTAGTTTTTTGTTCGTAAAACACACACTTACATTGTTATAGTCCCCAGCAACTGTATTTAACGCATAATGTTACTAATCAGACAACTTAAGTGTTTAAAGACACTTTACAAAGTACGTAAATGTATAAAAAAATCTTTAAACAAGAACACGTGTTTCCTTTATCCTCTTTCCTGTAAGGGGTCTGTAAAATTCCCCCTAGTCAGCACAAATTCAATTCCAAAACACCTTTGGTACTAAACTAAACAGAAATAGCGTTTTGAAAAACGTTAAATTTCCCAGAAAATTCCTTAAAACGAAAATTCTATTTTAAGCTTGGAGCGATCACAAAGAATTCTTTGCATACGTCGGGGTCTTTAGTACAATGTTTTGTGTACAAGCTAGCCCACGCGATTCGCTTACAATGTTTCATCCCCTATTTCAGCTCCTTTAGGGTAGCTCCTGTGTAGATTTTAGAAAAAGTAAAGCCGGTAGTTGACCCTAAGTCTTTGACAACCAAATATCCTCTCTTTGAGAAAAAATACCTTCGTGTTTTCATGTCACAATCCTAGTTACCGTACTCCTCCGAAACGGATAGACCGATTCGCATGAATTTTGTGATCATATTGAGTAGGTTTGAGATCCAACATGTATTTTTCATACCCCTGAGTGACACAATTTCTTCTTTAATTTATGTGGCAAAATAACGTTTGCCGGTTCAGCTAGTAATAATTGTCACCTGCCTAATCACCGTCAAAATCGATTCAGCATATTAATTGTGAAACCGTTGGTTGCAGACAGACATATTTTAGTATTTACTACTGAATATTTGTATCTAATATATAAAATTCTCGCGTCACAGTTTTCATTGCCATACTCCTCCGAAACGGCTTGACCGATTCTCATGAAATTTTGTGAGCATTCTTTGTCATAATTAAATATATATATATATATATATATATATATATATATATATATATATATATATATATATATATATATATATATATATATGGCAAGACAACGTTTGCCGGGTCAGCTAGTAGATTATATAGTTCGCTTTTCTGCGTGTACAATGATAAGTAAACAATAGAGTGTGTGAGAGAATTAGGAGTACAAATGAAAACGTTTAGCGAAAATTTATGACATCTGTTAGTGGCGTAACCAAACCTGTTTATTATTAAATAGGTATTAGTTTACTCGTTGATGATGCTCTTTATACATACGTTTAATGCCGTTTTTAATTGATTGCTTTGTCTTAATTATAATTTAACTGTAAAACCAATTCATATGTGAATAAATAACCGTAAATAAACATGTTAAATAACCATAAAAATTGCATATAAAACAATTTCTTTAAAGACACCTTCGACACTTAAAAACACGTAAAGTAACAACCTGTTAAACTATTCTTATCTTATTCAGAAATATTTAAAACGGGTACTTCTATTTATCAATTGTTCACGGAAAAAATATTTTGGTCGCAAGCTAACTATAAATTATTTACATGAGATATTATTTCCTAGCATTATTTCAACATTTAAATTCTAAATTTCAACTCACGCACCAATAAAATCGACGATGAAATAATTCTAAAGCCTAAAACCGCAGTATCCGGCTAACTCCGGTCAGTTCCGGCTAGTCCTGCGGAGTTCCGGCCCCGTTATCAGAGGATCACAATGGATACGGAATCACAGACTGTATAGTAATTAATAAGGACTATTTGAGCGATTACAAAATGAAAAACCCACACTATATCATAGACTAGCTGACCCGCGCAACTTTGCTTGCGTCACATAAGAGAGAATGGGTCATAATTTTCCCCGATTTTGTAACATTTTTTACTGGTACTCTGCTCCTATTGGTCATAACGTGATGATACATAGCCTATAGCCTTTCTCGATAAATGGGATATCTAACACTGAAATATTTTTTCTAATCAGACCAGTAGTTCGTGAGATAAGCGCGTTCAAACAAACAAACAAACTCTTAAGCTTTATAATATTAGTATAGATTTACACCTTCTCTGGACTTCCACAAATAATTCAAGACCAAAATTAGCCAAATCGGTCCAACTATTCTCGAGTTTTAGACTAACGAACAGCAATTCATTTATATATATGTATATAGATACGAAGAATGTCGGACTATTCTATTCTATGGTGTGTGTGATCAACCTAGTGTCCAAGCTGTTCAAGCCGCCCGAAGAGCTTGACGACTGTTATCTTAATTGACAACAACCAAGTTTTAACGTGCCTTCAAATATCACTATGCGATATTCAAATACGCATCTGTGAAAAACCCCGCTAACTGTTGCTTAACCCACAGATCGTTTGCCGACCGGTGAACACAACTGGATGTGTCTGTTACGTTTTCCGATGAAAATTGAGTTTAAACATAAATTCACTCCTTTTTCTAAAACAAAAACTAATATTATAAACAAAAAACTGGAAAAAAAACCAATACTGTTCCATTGCGGGGCTTTTTCTTATTTCATAGTTAGATTTAATCCTTCATTCGCAAGAGAACACTAATTAAAAACGCCCTTATGTACTGTAATTATATATTTTATAACTCCATAATTCAACACTAAAACACCCAAAAGTTGGTTGCCCCTGACATTTAATACGTCAGATGCTAACAACATTTTATTAAAACAGATTTCCTATTGAAGTGGTATTTAATTTGATTCGGCAAATATTCGGATTAATTAAATAATACTTGCTATATTTAGTAGAACTTTAATAAGGTTTTAGAGACCGTAAGGGCGTGTGTACAGTAAATGGGAACGGAGATTAACCTATTTTTTTAGTTTAAAATACACTAAGAATTTGTTATGTGTCGAGCCTTTTTGGATAAAACAACCATTATTTTGTAGATTATGCACATCAGTTTTGCGAAAATGATGGAAAAAGGGTATCAGTAAACCTAAAGTACTTATTTATGAGAAGTAAACTAGTGAAGTAGAGCTAAAAGGTTTTTTTGTAGCTGTTTCATTCAGGTTCCAATTCCTTTACGTAGTCTTTTTACATGTGCTCAACGAATAAGAAAATACAATTGGACTGAGTAGAATTTCATTAAAAGCATTAATACACCATATTCTTATTTTTCTAAAACCAAGTACTTTATTTTAAAACACTCAGCCCGCAAACCACACTTAAAAGGTTTCAACCGTCTACCCACTAGATGGCGTTATTCTCAATGTGCTTTACACCAAAAATAAAACACTCCTATGGCCACAATTTTCGGGAAAAAGACATTTAAACAGTAAAGGTCACGAATAAAACGAGTTCTGGCAACATTTTATCGACGCAGAACTTTTCCATTGTGGCTAAGAGAAGTTCTGCGCGCGTATTTTAACGAAATTAGTGGGAGCTACCCTTAGGGGATGTTTGTAAGGGTTTATGTCTACAATCCCTTTTGCGACACTTTTTGGTTAATTAGATGCGATAGTCATACTTACATGTGGGGTCAATAAACTTTGACATTTTATTTGCAAAGTTCCGTTACTTGTACGTGCTTCATTTCGAATATAGACATATCTTCGTATTAGGGACCAAGAATGTACTAGATTTAACTTGGTTAATTAGAGCTTTAGTTAGATAGCAACTTTTTACTGGGTCACTGATACAGTAAAGTTTTTAGAGGCCAAGTTCACAACCTACATAACTGTTGGATAACCTATCCAATAGATAAGTTACAGCAAAGGTTTGAACAAATCTTTCAATAGGTATTTCGTTTGATAAGCTAACCAATACTTTTTCGAAAGTGTTGGATTTGAAATCTAACCAATTATTTGACTTGGAAAATGATTTTGAATCCTTTAGGTCAGCCTCACCCGCTCACTGCCATTTAATTCGACATAGCGCTAAATACATTTTTCTTACCCGCATCTAATCAGCCAACCAATATTTTTTAACCTAAGTATAACAGTATATTTATATTTTAACAGTATAACAGTCAACAGGCATAGTAAACTTCTTACTCGAAATAATAGTTACATAACAATTTTATTAACCCAAAATCTATGAACTAATTTGAACACGTAAATTGAAAATAAATTATGGGAAATATTTACGAGGAGCAGATGGCACGAACGCCTACCTTTACCAAGACCTTAGATTAATCATTAGCCTTTAAAACTTTTGATTAAGTACCTACTTTATAATTCTAACTGGATTTGTCCAAGGGTGGTATGGCCACTTTTGGTGAAGACATCTCGGGTTCGATGTCTTAACCGTCTTACTGACAAAAGACGTGCAAGCTCTGGTGAATTACACAGTGTTTTGTCTTTTTTTACTCAAATACAGTTTAAGAATTGATTGAAAGTTACATAGCTCTGTATGACTAATCAAAGTACTACTACTATCGACTACCGACAACCGGCTAGCTATCGAGAAATTTTACACGAAAATCTGTTTAGCGCATCTACCGGAGTCCGTAAGAACTATTTTGGCAGCACATTTTAAATTTTATACTTTCCATACTCGACAGTATAGTTAAGAGAGTATAGACTATAGTGAATCGCGCTACTGTTATAAGTGCTTACGGGAGACCGTCGATAATAATATTGATAAAGGTGATCATCACATCGCTACTGGGTTATTGGATTCGATTCTCATGCGAATATCATATTTATAGTTTCCACGAATAATTACTGCAGATATATTTCCGTTTTTCTTTGTTTTTAGGGTTCCATATTCAATATCGTAGGTCCATCTAATGCATGACGTTTTTTTAAATTGATAATGTCTCCGATTTAGGGATTTTCCAACCTAATGGAAAAATGTGTCTGTAAAGTAAAGGAAGATTCCTATAGCTTACATTATTTTATAGGAAATGTAGAAAATACTCCACAAATCAAGGAATTCTTAACTAGAGAAGTAATTCGAACGACGACAGTTTTAATTTGTGAGCAACTAGAAATGGATTTTTGCTTCCACGAACCATTTCCTTTGAGTTCTTCTGCTGTAAACTAAGTCTGAGTTTTAATTAAATAGATAAGTAGTTTTAGTTTATACCTACTTGAATAATTCATTAGAATCTTTCTGCGTTTTTGTGTGAAGTAGGCAAGAAGATATTTCAAAACTATATTATTTGCTTAGTTGCACATTCATATTGCTCTAATTTGTCCTCAAATCAGCCTCATAGTTAACCTAATTCTATTGTCATTTCAACATTGATTGCGCTAACGAATACACAGTGCGTCTTTGTTGCAGGAATACTCTACCAGACGAACTAAAATTAATTAGGTATAGCTGATCTTTCATATTCTTTATTAGTTAAATTTTGATTGAAATAGGGTTTCATTTGAGTATATTATAATTTCAGTCTCAAAACGATGTCATTTTAATACCAATTTGATCTCATTTCGACCTCATTTTCATTTCAAGCGCTTTATTTTATCCGTAAATTTTTCAAAAACTATGAGTTCTTCCAATCACTGTAAGTAGATACTTATCAAAACTCACTTCTAGGAGAACAAAATAACAACAAGAATTTCAACAATCAAGTTTAATTATATCAAACCTCGTTTCACAAAACCTTAAGATAAATCTTAATATTAGAACAAATACTGATATTTTAGTTCAAGACTTCTTAAGCCATTAATCTGGCCAAGGTCAAAGCCAAAGGAATTGATTCGCAGAATTATATCAAAGGATCTAACAGTGAAACTCAATTTAACTTTTGTGTGAAAATAAGTAAGTTTTTGCCCATCAGAAACCTTTATTGAGGTATATAGTAAGTTTAATGGAAACTAGGTTTATAGGATCAATAGTATTTTATTAGTATTACTTATATACCTCCAATGGGATTTTTATAATCAAAACTATAGGCTATCAAAAGATTAAAATTAGTACTTACGGTATCCGCTAGGGGCAATGATCGGATCTACCACCAAGTAGAATTTTAAGTTTCTAAGTTTCTGTCCATACTTTTGAAACCATGTTGAAAACACGTTTCTGCTTGTCATGGCAATACTTGCGTGCTTAAAACAACGCTGATACTAGAACAACCAGTAATCATATGAAAGCAGGAAAAAAATTATATTTTCTGAAAACCTTTCAGAAAAACTCAACAAACGAAACTTTTATTTACCGACCTAAAACTCTCAATTTTTCTAGATTTGTCCTTGATAACGGTCCATCGATCGAATCCCTTTCCTCACGAAAACGACCCAATAATTTCACTTTGACAGTACAAATTGAGTCACCTCCAATTAAGCATTAACCGACAGACATTTTATAAAATATATTCACAAGAAAATAATGAAAACCAAACAGTTGGAGAACAAGAGAAACTCTGTTATTTCGTTATTTTACAATACAATTTGTAAAGTGTTATCACACAGTCGGTGAGTGCGTGTCGTTTTCAATGCGTGAGATTTGCGGCTTATTTTCAAAACATAGGCACGGGTGTGAGTTTCATAAGCCAGCTGCAGTGTTGCTACAATTACGACGTGCTGTTGAAACCACGCGCTTGCTATAGTCGTGGACGATATGCTCAATTGTATGTACAACAACACGCACTAAGCGGTGCCAGTTCGGTGCATTTTCGAAATGGTTGAATACGATCCAGTTTCGTATCGAGTGCGGTTCGAATGCGATTCGAGAGCGAGTTAAATAGAACACATGGGAGCTGATATGAGTATGGTCACATTCGTTCCATCACGCACCCGTCCCGCAACCGCGGTCTATGTGTGACGCTTATAATCGAAATAAACAGGGAGCCGAGATAATAGGGAAAAGATAAAAGAAACCGCGTTATTACTGAAACGAAATATAGTCGGAGAGCTCGCGACTTACGTACGATAAGATAAATTTATACGACAAGCGGTATGTAGTTTCCTTGTTTTATTCCATTGTCTGCAGTCTGAATGTTTAAATAAATTCTTGCAATTGTTCTCAGTTCATGTTAGTTTTGAGATTGCAGTTCAAATTATATGAATTACATAGGTTGGACGATGTGAAATATTATTTTTTGCATAATGTAGGTATAACACATACCTACATAATGCAAAGAATAGTGAATAATGTACATCTTCGGGGCTATTTTTGGGAATAATTCTGGCAAGTAGTTTTTTTTAAATATATATCTTTTAATAGACCTGTAGTGGATCGCTACATACAGCGACATCTACTTGGACCATGGCACAACCAACCACCACGCGCAGTGTGACTGACGTCACAAGTCCTGAATCGCGCTATCAAGTTTGCACTGCAATTGACTATATATACAAGTTCCCGACTACAACAGTCGGACAGCCTAGGCCCACCAGGCATGATCACCTCGCCTGGTCGGAGGATCCTCCCTTTGTGTTGGAGGAACACGATCACCTCGTTCCTCCACAGACCCATGAGATTTTTTACAATTACCCTTTAGTTGCATTTTAGGGCGCACGTGCTGTTCCAACTTTTGTATTTACTTTATAATATCACACCGGTTTACCGGAAGGTGTAGACAGAAGTGTATGAAATACACTTAAGTTTCGCCGGTAACATTGTTAGTCATAATATGTATAGGGGGCGAGTCTGATCAAGCACGTTACCAAAATCTGGGCCACTTTTAAGAATATTCAAACATAAATGAGATAAATATAGCACTACCCGATCCAGGATTCGTACCTAAGACTGTCATATACACCTCCACCCAGACCATAGTAAGCATTTGGTATGCTACAATATGCATGGTAAAATACATGAACGAATTAAATCCCATATAATATTTGGTAAAAATATTTATATCTAGCTCTTAACCTACATAGTCCAAAGGCACACCCCTTAATTTAAAATTTGGTCTGTTTCGTTCACAAGTTCATATTAGTACTTCATTCATTTGGCTACAGTAATACACGAACTTATATTAGAAATCGTTGTTTTAACCAACTTATTACAAATTATGAGGAAAGTTTTTATATTTCTTTCTCTTGTCTGTGTGTTTTAGATTAGAAAGATTATATTTTTTTGTTTTCGAAGACTTTTTAGACGGGAGTCAAGGCAGGTAACGGTGATCGTGGATGTGACCGGTTCGATTGCCATACGCGACAAAATAAGTATTTGCGTGTTGTGAGTATTTTTCTTAAAGAATATGCATATGTATATGTATGTATGTTAGTTTGTTACTCTTTCACAAAAAACGACTGAACAGAACAGAACTTCAGATAGTTTGTAAAATATACTATGTAATCTCATAGGATACTTTTACCAAGAGAAATCAAACAAAGGGTATAGCAAAATATTTTTTTAAAATCGATCCACTACTTTTTGAGCTGATACGCTACAAACATACTCACAAACAAAATCCTTTCTTTAAAATATTAGTATAGAAGTATAGATTACATTACAACTGCTATTTCTAATATCATGTACGGAAATAGTGTGGAAGGCAGAAAGCTAAAAATAAACGCTCTACATATTCCAGCAAATATGTAACCTTAAACCAGATGAAAGAAACCCATAAAATTATAAATAAAATACGTTTTTCCTCTTTGTATCGAATCTATTGGAATGACGATCCCTTAAGGAGTCTACACACTGAATACGCCGACCCGCCGACACATGTCGGCGACTAAATGTCAGCGGGTTTTTTCAAAGGTACCGTAGATCAGGAATTTAGGAAAATTTTGCGTGAATTTCGTAACAGACATAAGCAAATTATTTGCAAGAAAGGTTAGTAACGCAATTATTAGTAACTTGGTGGTAAAACTACTATGAATAAAATGGTTTCATTTTAAATAGTTGAATAATAATTGACCTTAAACATACCTATTTCTTTAATTCTTAAAGGACCAGTAGTTTTATCTTGTTTATAGTTTTTGCTATAAGTTTCTTTTTGTATAGTTGTAAATATATAAAAAGCAACAATGTAATGATTAATATCATAGTGTTAATTAATTAGACATTTAAAACAAATTATCAGAACCTTTCATTTTCAAAAATACTCCACACATTCAAATGTAACCTCGTTGCACTATAGTCTCCGCGTCACCGACAAGATACTTTTAAAATTAAAAACCGCCAACATGTGTCGGCATGTCGGCGAGTTAATTGTGTTGCCTCCTTATATTTATCGTTTCTTATATAATCGCCAGACCATGAACAATATCCGCTAAGAAATTTGACGGTATGTACAAATCAATGGGATATACTTGCCTTGTTTTATTCGAGATGCGTAAAAACATTCATTTTTATTTACAAATGCTTTAATTTAATAATAAAATAGTGACGCATTATTGTTATGAAACATAATTTCAAGATGAGGATACTCATTGGAAAGACGTAGGTAGGTAATCAAAATAAAAAATAATTAATCATAACAATGATTTTACGCATGTACGCGGCCTTAGTAGTAAGCAGTAACTAGTATTCTAACTAACTACTATTGAAAATATATATAACCCGTATATACCTATGACTGAAAATTTCAGCACATTCCATTGTATAGACAAAGGTACTCTAAAATTTGCCGAAATCTTACAACTGTTTATAATTTAAAAATATATTTCAAAACCGCGGATATTTGAAGTCTGCAAAAAAACATTGATGCATAACAATGCATATGCACTACAATAGCACACGCTAAAACTGTTGTTCTCAATTGTAACCTACATTTTAAATATATAAGAACGTATCCAATAAGCCGCATCTGTAAGTTCTCAGCTCCGTATTGTATCGAATAACACGAATACCATCGTGGATCTGACACTGGTATTCCAATAAAAATGCTTGTTGTACCGACTTGAACCGACTTGTACCGACTTGTACCGACTAACGTTATTTAGCGCAAAGATTCTACGCCGTGAATACATCGATGTTTAAAGGAAAGAGTTGAATTATTTTCGAGATCGTCGTAGGAATAGTTGTTTTTTGTTACTTTTTAGTTAGCAACTGCAAATTATTTGTTTCCTTTACAAAGGCCTTCCCTCTGTCAGTGTCGCAAATGATCACACCAACTGCGGGGACTGCGATGTCCACCGTGCGTATGTCAAAAATGTTTAAAAAATATTACGCAATATCAACCCTGAATAGTCAATATTATTATGCAATACATTATATTATATAGTACTAGCCTTTACCCGCGACTTCGTCCGCCACCTGAATTTTCCCATGGGAATGCGTCATTTCCCCGGAGTGAGTAAAAAGTAGCCTATGTCCTTTCTCGGGTATCAAAATATCTCCACACCAAATTTCATGCAAATTGGTTCAGTAGTTTAGGCGTGATTGAGTAACAGACAGACAGACAGAGTTACTTTCGCATTTTTAATATTAGTATGGATTTATAGTGTAATGTTATTGACCGTCAAAAAACTGCTATTTACCTTTACTATCGAATAGCTCGCAATATCGCAGCGACAATAGAAAATCACGTTACAGTAGCGATAATATTTTTCTTTAACTATTATCCGTTACATACCGGAATTAGTATTTAAGAGTAAAATAAGACAGACACAATATAAAACGCTTTTAATTACTCTCTTTCTTTTAAACTCCACTGAATAGAAAAAGACAAAATCTATAGAAACATGACCTTTTCTTAACTTTTAAATGAAAAATCGTGTAAAAAAGAATTAAGTCGGAGTTCGATCACAAACAGTCCGCATCTTTGTGAAGTCGGATAAAGTCGAATCGACAAGATAAGAAAGAACTATCCAGTGAGTTTGTTCTGAGTCTTTTTTATCGGAAATCTGAAAAAATCTTTGAAAACTCCCTTGAGAAATTTTATTAGGAGTAAAAGACGGAAAAATGATTTAATTCTTCGGTAGTTAAAGTTCTTGATTGTGCTTTCCTTGAAAAGTTTTTGTAAGAAAAATCTCAAGTTATTAGAATTTTAGCAATAAATTCACCGCAATTAATTTGTCTATTAATTTTACTCATAAGACTTATTCTTTTAGCCTAATGTCACATTTTAATATTAACATACGGACATTGAATTGCTATCTTTTACCTTAGAAATAGACATACGCCAAAAAATGTTTCCAAAACGGGGAAAAATATGACCCATGCACTTTTATGTGACGCAAGCGAAGTTGCGCGGGTCAGCCAGTGGATAATATGAACACTTCAAAAATTTCAATGACAAAAGTCACAAAAATATAGAAAAAAAACCGTACGTAAATCTCATTAATACCCATTAAATCAGCAACAACACATTACCAGCAATATCAACGAAACTTTCAAACAATAAATCACAACATTTCACAATATTGATGCGAATTAAACACTTAAATTCACCGCCCGGCATCGAACCCGTGTCAATCAATCAATGTAAGAACCACATTAACATTACATCTGTTTATAATTTACAGATAGTGTTCCAAGTTAAATTTATATTCTCTATAAATAAATTTTGTATGTTTGTCTGTTTGTATCTAGACTTTAATTTGATAAAATCAATACAATTATGTTTTCAGAATTTTAAATACATCTTCGGGTATAATAGGTGTGATGTTATGTAAATATGTACATATGTGGGGTGTTTAGACGGCACCATTTTCCTGAAAAACCTCAGGCAAGATTATAACTTTACTGAATAACTGAAATAGGTACTATTATTGCCCGTTATCCGACTCTAGAATCAAACCCGAGACCCCGTGGTTAGCAGTCGCATTAATTGCTCAGACAACAACAGCAGTGAATATTATTTTACAGTTATAATGATGATAACTATTATTTTTCGAATCCCATTTGGTATATTATAAAATAATGCTGTCTACAAACAACTTTGGACATACATTTATTTTTCTAAAATTGGTAAGTTGAGACCAAAGAACGCCACTCTTCTAAATGTATACTTTTAAATACGCCTATGAAAAAAGTCCGCTATATTTTAGTATACCAATATCATTCAATTAAATAATCCATATTACCGGTTTGGTGTCAATATAGTAATGTTAAAATAATTGTAACATATTATAATGAGCGCTGAAAGTAAAGCCAGTTCATTGAAATAATGAATAGAATCAAATTAGTATCAATGAGCATACTCAGTGGAATAATACGATCGAAAACGGGAGGCATTACTATATTCAAATTGAATTACTATGAGTTTTCAAATAATATTCACTATTTAGTCGAAGCTAGTTTTATTTTACTGGAATATTAACGACTTACTAATTATTCAGTGTATTAAGTTTTCAATTTCAGGAATTTTGAAAGTCGATCTTCGCTCTTCTAATATTGTAGATGCGAAAGTCTTCTGGTCTGAATGTGTCTGTCAGGCTTTCGCGGGTAAACTGCTGAACCAATATCGATAAAATGTTGCATGGAGAAAATTGAAGACTCAAGATTAAGCTTACTTTTTTAAAATTACAAAGCAGCTAAAATACGAAATGAAACTTTGATAAACACGACCCATATTACTTTCCTAATTACACCAAAAACTCCAATTACATTCATCCGCATTTGACATCCACATCTTTTGTCAAATGTTTCAAGAAACTAGATAATTTTCTACAAATACATTCGAGAACAATTAGTAGCAGTATGTTTTATATACAAACTAAATATCTCTATGTTTATAAGCTTTTAGTCCACTCAAGATTACAAATAAACAATGTAGATCGTAATTAACTGGCTGACTCATCGCACTTGTACCTACTTGTGAGAAAACAGCATGTTTTTATTGGTATTTTGATTCAAAGAAATTGACGTGTGAATATTTTTAGATAGTGGAAAAGTCATCATCTTTTTGCCATGTTTAATATTTAGTTTAATATATGTATTTTAGTGAGGCACATACATAAATCGTTTTTTCTCTTTAGATAGCGCTTACATTTCTGTGAGCACAGGTTCTAAAAATATGAAAATGAAGACTTTTATCCCTTTTAAATAGCCAAAGGAAATTTTGCAATTTAATTTCCTCTGTAACTTATGTATAAATACGAAAAAAATAATTTATAGAAAAGAATTGGTACCACAATACTTCAGAGCAAAATTTATTTTAATATTTTCACGTCGTCGTCGACGCACACCAACCGCCAATCACTTTACCCACTAACAAATCGTTTAAAAACAATTTAAAAGCTCACACAAAAAGTGATCAAAATACCTTACAAACAGCTTAATACCCAACAAAACCCTAAGTATGGGTCATTAGGGTAATACCCCATAGGCAAGCGGTAACACACTGAAGGTATAATTTAAATCAATAAAACCTGCACGCCGACTACTTAGCGTGGAGTTGCAAATTAATGTTTGATAATTTTACGTTTAGCAGTAGGGTGGGTATCATTTTTAATGTAAAACCGCATTTTAAGGATAAGGATTTGCGAGTAACTTAACTTAACTTGAAGCAGTTTACGATAGACTAGTTCTGACGCTATTTCTATGTTAGTATGGTTAGTGGCCAACCTAGTGTCAAAATTTTTCAAGCTGACTGAAAGGCCTTTGACATAGCTTGGGCTGTTGTCTTAACTGACAACAGCCAAGACCGACTTTTTAGGTTCCCTCCGAAATACGTAGACGTCCAGTTTAAATGCCACTAAGCAGCAATTTACAAAATTCAAAAGGTAATTTGAAAACCAAACATCCACTTGACTGAAAAATAAAAATACTACTATTTTACAACTAACTAAAAAGCCTAACTTTAAAATTTCAAAAATAGTAACCTTTTTTTTCAATTGTATTTTATCTGAACTCCCTTTCAGAAATATTATTCAATCCTATTAAAAGAATTTGTCGATTAGAAAAAGTGAACAAGCTCTTCACATTGGCTCTACCTTCAAAACTGGCGGTAAATCCACTCTCTGTATCATTGACTATCATAAGTGTTAGCATTTGACCGAAATCAATGAATGATTTTATTTTGAACTCTCAAATTTTTCTCAATACTTTTCCTTTAATAGTACAACTAAACATCCCAATGAATAGAAACGTTCCTTTCCCCAAACATCTTTAACTCAGTAGCAAAGACGCCCACTAGTTTACAGCTAGCCATAGACTATAACTCCGGGAGACACACGACGTCAACACGAGGGAACCTCAAACAAGTGCCATGAATGAATGGCTGCCTTCTGTAATAGATTCCGAGGCTGTGCTCGAAGGCTTTGCTTGGTTTGTTGCGATTCTGTATGGGGTTTAATGAAAGGATTTTGGTGAAATGTTGATGGACTGTAGTAGTGTTAAATCATTTGTAAAATATTATGCAGAAACTTAATTGTTGGCTGGTGAATACCAAAAATTTAAGGAAAAAAGATGACAGACAACAAATTTAAATGCCGAACTAATTAAGATAAAATTTAGCATAATTACGTACTTATGCAATTATATCCTAAAATAGGGCTTGCTTTTTAACTGAAAATAACAGCGCGATTGAATTTTAATACATTTCATTTTTTAATTAGCATTAATTTAGGGTTATTTTATACCACATTTTTTACATCACCGGTTCACCAACATTTATTGTAATATATTCGTATTTGATACCGAATCTTAAGGAACAAAACCTTGGCAAAACATTACATCACACGGTCACCTTCACTATATCTCCAAAAACCAAACTTATTTCACGCCCAATTTGATACACAATAAAACACACTTACAAATCAATAAATAGCAATAATTGGGAGCAATAAATTTCACAAACGACTGCCAAAAAAATAGCATTGTTTCTACCAACCGTCGAAGATGGTCACCCTACGGTAATGATGGCATACTGAGGCCATAAAAAGGATTGATGATCCTTAAAACGTTGAAATATTAAAGACTTGTACGGTTGGTATCAAAAGTGAGTATTTTGACTAGATACTTAAGGACCCTAGATTTCTTATTTTGGCCTTGATCAAACGGTAAAATAATTACTATTTAGTAGTATCGAGTAGCATTCAAAAAGATAGATGGTTGATCAGCGATTTTTAAGTACTAATTTGAAAAGTAATTTTAAACGATATTGGCAATTGGAAATGTGTTGTGGATATTCATTTAGGGCATCGACTTATCCAGACACAAAATGTACAACAATCTAACATGAAACTGGCGTTATATTATTTGTAATGTTTTTTTACGTTTCTGATTAATTTAGCTAGAAACTACTCAAGTTAAGTAGGTACATCTTGCATCGACGAGCATATGTATATTATAAATACTTATATGTACATTTAACACCAAAATTGAATGAACAGTAGCCTAAATCAATATCGCCTATTTAAAATACGAGTCTACTTATTTATTTTTGACCTAAAATGTAATTATACTAACTTGCAAATATTTTTAGCAGATTGCGTAGCCGACTGTACATTCTTTTCAATTTCGTAGAATCAGTTGAGGCATAATTTTGACAAATTATGTGCGTGTACTGAGTTTTAAAACGTAATTGGGTACTTAACGCGTCGACATTGTGCTCGTGTAGTAGCTGATATAGGCTTTATAGGCTTATTTTACACTTATTAAACACATAACCTTAAGTTAACTCCTTACATACTGTTA
The DNA here is from genome assembly GCF_050436995.1 of Anticarsia gemmatalis. NCBI lineage: Eukaryota > Metazoa > Arthropoda > Insecta > Lepidoptera > Erebidae > Anticarsia > Anticarsia gemmatalis. Next base: position 2,847,292 of record NC_134770.1, on the reverse strand, counting down.
AGGAAATTAACGTTGATTTGATTTTGATCTGAATTAAAATCTATGGATACTAAAATAAACCATCAATGATCATCAATTATTATTTTATGTGTATTTAACCCTTTACACAAAAGGGAAACTATTACGTAGTGGTTAAGGAACACACAGCTACTATCGATACATTATGGATTTGATTCCCACTCATTTGCTAGTATTTAACTTTGAGGATCGTTTGCCACTTTTTGTATAAGAATTTTGTCTTTCGAGATACAAGAGTAATGACCGGTTTCTGAGTACATTTAGAAGTAGTTTATCTATTCAATAGCGTTTTTATATAAGTTTAAACGCTATTAAATAGATAAACTACCGCTAAATGTTCCTTAGAAACAAGGGGTTAGTAACATATTTAAATTCGATTCCATACCTTCCTATACCGAACATTCTAGATTCTCATTACTATGCCGCAAGTCGTCATGGTAATTTATTATGATGAAGACGGCTAATGGATGGACGTGGCAGTCGGAAGCAAGCGCTAAATTACATTCAGTGCATCCCGGTACAAACTGACGTCAATATACTGCAAATACGTATACATACTCACTCACTCGGTCTGTCATTCATTCGGTTACAAGAGATGCAATGGAGTGAATGATTCATTCTTGCATCTGTGAGTGATATAGTCAGATCTTTGTTTAGGTCAATTGTTTATATGTTATAGATAAACTATTTTTAGGAAAACCAGAAGTGGAAGCAAATAAAAAAAAATACTTATCACATAGAACAGTTTTACTATAAGTCACAATCTTTAGCAAATTAACAAGCTCTTTACACACAAACTGAATCACTTCAAAAATCAATTACAGACAAATGAATAGGAAAAATACAGCGTGACCATTCAAACGGGCAGAGGTACCTCTAAGCTAGTGAATCCTATGGAAAAGAGAGCTCAGAATGAGCTCGCAGCCCTTTTATGGACTCGGGTCATGTGACCAACGTCACATTTCTTTTACTTCCTCTAACACTATATAATGGGAACTATTCAGTTCGTTTCTATGTTTTGCCTTTAAACCCAACCTGGAACTTTCAGACCAAATTACAGATATAATACACACGCACCATTATAGTTTGCAAATTAGTAATGTCGGCCCTTAACAGTCTTATTAAAAATACATAAACTATACCTAGTCATAATCTGTTATAAAATCAATTTAGCCGTTTAGAATAATCATTACGGCGGAAGTTAATAATCGAAAAATACTCTTATTGTTTTGTGACTCTAAAATTTCATGCTGTTCCCTTCGATGCATTTGTATTATTGCAACCAAAGATCTGAAACATCTACCTCTATATAGGAACCGAAATCGTTTCCAACACTACTTAAAACTAAGCTCCGAAATTGAACCAATCCTGATCTTTCTATTACAATCCCTATCCGAATGTAAATCAAAATCCTCTAACAATTAGCCTACAGAGGATAGCGAACAATATGCAATAGTTGCAACCGCGGGCATATTGGCTAGTAGCTAACAGCTTGGGTATTGGCTTGTAACTTATATTGCTAGCCCTGGGCAACGGAATGCGGTGTAAGTTTAGAACGGTCGCGCAAGTTGTGGGTACTGTACGCCGTTGATGTTTCGCTGTATTTATGTTTATGGAAATTGTGAGATGACCCGCGCGGTTTTGCGAGTATTCGCGGTTTAAATGTATTTTTTGAGTAAGTTCTTGAATAAAAATGAAGTCCATCATAGTCCCTGTGATACCTTTAAGGGTCTTTATGCTAAATTAAGTTAAAATCTATTCAGTAGTATTGCCTTGAAAGCGTATCAAACAGATGCACAGAATTTCGAATTTATAAAATTACTATTGAGACGACATATGTAAAATAAAGAATAAATAAGATAGTTACAAAAATAGCAGTGCGTGTTAAAGCTTACAATCAAAAACTTTTAAAAAATCAAAAGGAACTAAAAACTGAAATTGCAACTAATTTTCAAAATCCACTTCAACTTCTAAACAAATTCTTTGTCTTTGACAATATATTTCGTTACAGTACTGTCACAAGCATAAATACGAACACACTGTGTTACCAACTAACTACCTTTTTTTAATCCATTGTTAGAAACACCAATCTGTAGTTTGTTTATTAGGGTAACGCTCATTGCAGCAGCCCATTCATCAATAAGTTTATTACCTGTGCAACAGGCAATATTATGTGTTATAACCCAGGTAACTGGGTTGTGGAGGTCCGATAGGGAGTCGCTCCATGTAGAATACTGGTGTTTAGCTGCATCTGGTGAGACTGGAAGCCGACTCCAACATAGTTTGGAAGAAAGGCTAAGCTGACACACTATGAAGCAAAAACTTAACAAACATTCCACGAATATAGTCTCGTAGCTCGATTATCTACTACTAGCGACTACCGACGCGGCTAGTGGTGAGACTGGAAGCCGGTTTCAAGAAGACTAGGCTGATGTTGTAAGTACTTTCATCGCTCAAACAAAGTTTCTTTGTTACTTATAAATTAAGACCTACATAATCTACATATTAGATCGGGGAAAAAGTCTTTTCGCGTTATAGTATGTGTAAACTTGTAATAAAATCTATTCTCTACACAAAAACGCTCGATATTTGGGTACCTCACGAGCTCACTAAAAGAAACCTAATGAACCGTGTACTCATTTGTGATTCTTGGAGCTAAAGAGATTTTATAACAAGTTCATACATACTATAATGCGAAAAGACTTTTTCCCCGACCTAATATTATGTAACTTAATGTGACAGTGTAAAATCCAAACATATTCATGCTTGTAGCTACACGAACAAAACATGTAAAACAAGATGCATTTTTAAGTCATCGATTTTTCTTGTTGAAAAGTCGTTTAAGTTGAAAACTTTTCGTCCACTGTGTATAATAAAAGTATGAGATTGCTCGAAGCGAAACCTTAAAATATTTATACGGAGATACAGTTTTATGAATGATAAAATATGATTGGTTTTGTTTTAAAACGTAAATAATAAAACTTGTATTTGTTATTGAAAAATTGTTGCGATATTTTTATTTATCTGTCGTTTTGTTGCGTTGTAAAGTGGAGATGACAAACTATAGATATTGCAAAAGCTTTAAAGCTGTTGAGCTATAACTGGCGTCACAGTTATTGGATAGGATATTATTATTTTGATGATCGACAGCGATCAACGTAGTGCCAAAGATGATCAAACCACATGAAAGCATTATGAGGGTAAGCGCTTTCAGGATACACGATTTAACCACTAATATTATTTACAACAATCCAGTTATAATCATTATTATTTATAGGAAGGCCAATCAACATCCAAGTACAAAGATAGAATGGATGTTTTCTACTGATTTGTACTGATTCAGTAAAATCATGAGGGAGACTTACTTAATTATCAAAAAAACACAAATATATTTTCTAAATTTTTAGAAACCCAAAAATCAACAATTTTATAGAGCCTTTCGTAACAAAATTACGAACAACAATCTCAATAGAATTTCGATTGCGATATCGACAAGTAATTGATTTACAAACTGTCCATCCGTCTTATTCAAATCGAATGATAAAAACTCAAAATATTGAATGAAAACGTCATCTTAAACAAACCTTGCTTCCTTCCAAAGATAAAAAGTTAAACAATTAATCCTTAAATGCCTTCAAAGGAGTTCTTGGGGGTGGAAAAGGGGGTCAAAGAGGGGGTGAAGTAGGGGGTGTTTTAATATAATTTTGTAAAGACAAATGGTAGGGTGGAAAATGTAGAAATGGTAGAAAAATTTTGATACCCTTAACATCGATGGTTTCATTAATTCCTGGCACCCCATTTTGCTCTCAAGGACTTTATAGTCTAGGAGCTAGGTACCATTAATCATTTTTTAGTTTCAGAAGTTAGGTTTATATATTTCTGTCATTAATAGTCTGTCGGCATTTGACAGCTTGTACTATTAGATGAAATGGTATAGAAAGTCGGGTAGTTATTAATCTTAGGAATTGGAACGAGAGGATTGGTCTTGTCGACCTTAGTATTACTCTATTACAATATAAATTACTGTAGCTGTGATTTGAGAAAACGACAGCATTATAACTCTTTCTTTAGTTTACCATAGACACCAGTTTAACAAGCTCTCCAAGGCATAGTCTAAGTCCCATTTTCTTTATTTGAGCTAATCTTTGATTTCTTAAACCTTATTTACTTTAGTTAACCGTATACTACAATTATGACATATGTTATGTACATTTAAGTTGTCTATAGTTTTATATATAAAATAGTACTGTATAATAATACGTGCTAGGTAATCAGGGCAACTCAAATTTAACCCCTATGTCAGCCTTTTAAAAAGACCTAAGTTTTACTCCAATTTATCTTGGTTATAAATTTAGCCCATTAATGTCCCACTGCTGAGCTAGGGTCTCCTCCCGTAATAAGGGAGGGGTTAGGCCTTAAGTCCACCACGCTGGCCAAGTGCGGGTTGGGGACCAACCAAGATAATAAAATGATATAATTTTCATTAGCAGTTGAACCGCCAAAGCGTAACAGACATACAGACGATCTGTGGGTTAAGCAACCCCTGGCGCGGTCATTCCATAGATGGGTGACCGCATAGTGGTATTTGAGCTGGGCGTCTCCGTGCTTCGGAGGGCACGTAGAAAGTCGGTCCCGGTTGTTTTCACAAAAGATAACAGTCGTTAAGCCACGTCAAAGGCCTCTCGGGCGGCTTGAACAACTTTGATACTAGGTTGACCACTAACCATACGACGAACGAACGAACCTACCTAGAAAATGTATAGATAACTACTTGCCATTCCAACTTCATTACTAATAACTCACACAATAATCTGTAAGCCACAACGAGCGTAGTGCAGTCCAGTGCATCGGACATGTACACGTACAGTTTGACCCAGTTTGAGCTCGATATAACCCGGCTATGACTCTCAGATGTGATGACAGAATTAGTGCTGGACTGTGAATGCGAATTGTTCTGTGATACATCCAGTTTTTGTTTATCTAAATAACTTCGAGCACATCATCTCATATTATACGAGGTAACCTGGAATGAAAACATACTAAATAAGTTTGAACTATAATAACTGTGTCACCGATGGGCACCGGAATAGACCCTGGAAGCACTATTTTAGTGATACGTCACATTTTCAAAACCTCTGTTCTACGTAACTTTAATAAATAGCTGATCAAAACCAGGTAGAATGAGTTAGAATTAAACACTTCAATCGATGGCTATTGATTTTTCCATGGAATAATGTGCACACTTCAGTATATTTCAGGGTTTAAAAAGATTGAGTATGATCAGCTACTTTTGGCGCTGACTGTACCACACACATAATCATTCTTTGAAGAAATTTCAAGTAAGAAAGACCAGTAATAATGGTTTCCTTCAGTTACTTTCCGTATTTTTTTATAAAAACATTGTTTATTTAATAAATCAATTGATATTAATTCCAGTATAAGACACTTGCCAGGGAGTAGGGCAGTGATAATAGGGTTGAAACTCTTAGGTGACTATAAAAAAAATCTTGCTTTTGTAGAGTTTTTTTTATATTAGGTCGAGGAAAAAGTCTTTTATCATTATAGTGTGTATGAACTTGTAATAAAATCTTTTCTCTACACAAAAAAGCTCGATATTTGGATACCTCATGAGCTCACTGAAAGAAACCTAATGAACCGCGTGTTCCCATTTGTGATTCTTGAAGCCAAAGAGATTGTATTACAAGTTCATACATACTATAATGCGAAAAGACTTTTTCCCCGACCTAATATTTACAAGATGCAGCTCTCAGACTATAAGCAACCGAGTCAAGTGGTAACAAATGACATAATTCATAACCTCACTGCCGCAATGGATAACAATCTTTTTTCACATCTTGTTTTTAATATATTTTTATAACATCACGCATTTTGCACCCGTGAGTGAAGGCAAAGGTGTATAAAATACGACCACGTTTCACTATTTATAATGATAGTTCTATGTAATAGGGGGTTCGGGCTAATAAAATAGGGCTCGTAATAAAATGGGCACATTACCATACCCTGAACTAATATTTAGAAAACTATATAAAGAAGAAAAACCTCAATTTTAACTTTTACCTGCCCGGGTATCGAACCCGAGACCTCATGCTCAGCAGTCGTATACAAAATCTTCGAGACCACGTTAGTCATATTTTCGTTCACACGAATAAAAAGCTGTCTACAAATTAATACAGACAACGGACACTGAGAACAACCAAACCGGCAACAACTATTCGTAGATCGCACAAATAATATTGTTCCGTGTGGGAATCGAACCCGCAACCTCCCGACCCAATGGTAGCGTGGCGACCTAAACCACTGCGCCACGGAGGCAGTCAAAATATTAACCTCAAAAAACACTCGATTTGATTTACTCTCCATCACTCCAGTTTTCCGTAGATAAGCCAGCTTTACACATACACTATCGCGCGTTCTTAAGAGCGTACAAGATTACGCGCGGGAAAGCAGCGCGGTCTTCGCTCGCGATTTTCTTCGGGCACACGACTGATGAGCGCGGCGCATGGTCTTTCCTTTCCCCTTGCACACCTTTTATACGTGTGATCTTTTACGTTACATTGTTCTTTCATGCACGATAGAGTGTGTGTGAAAAGGTGGCTATTCTCCTCCACACGAATAAAAACCTGTCTGCAAATTAAATGTTTTATTCCATTAAAAAAATAACCTCAAAAAACACCCGATTTGATTCACTTATCATTCCCCATCTCTCCAGTTTTCCGTACATTAGGGGTGTAAATAAACCGCAATAGTTGAGAGCGCGCGATAGTGGCCGATATAACTTGTAATATATTTGATTTACCGACCAAACGATAACACCGTGAACTTTTTTCTGTGATACAGTTTTAAGTTATAGGCGAAGCGATTTTTTTTCACCTGAGGATACATTTTATGTAATTTAAAATTTGAAGCTCTCTCTCAGTGTGTGAAGAGACTCTTGCCTAGTAACGAGACTCTAAAGAGGTTATCAAGTGGTAGTGTACGGCAGCGGATCAAGAGCCGTCAAAGGTCTCACTACATAATATATAACTTTTGTCTATTACACATACGTTGGTAAATTATTAAAACCAGATATATTTAAAACTAGCTGACCCGCGCAACTTCGCTTGCGTCACATAAGAGAGAATGGGTGAAATTTTTCCCCGTTTTTGAAACATTTCTTACTGGTACTCTGCCCCTATTGGCCGTAGCGTGATGATATATAGCCTATAGCCTTTCTCGATAGATGGACTATCTAACACTAAGAGAATTTTTCAAATCGGACCAGTAGTTCCTGAGATTAGCGCGTTCAAACAAACAAACAAACAAACTCTTCAGCTTTATAATATTATAAGTAATAAGTATATAAGTATAGATAGTATTTTGATTATTTAAAATAGTATATTGATTATTTGTAAGGCTTGCTAAAATATAACCACAAATCAGTCACGTAAACAAAATGTTTTAAAAATCAAAATGTATGTAAACTTAACCTTTACTAACAAAGTCAACGTTATTGGCAGCCTTAGAGCGCTTGTAGACGTCCGTTTTTTTCACCGGAGAACGGACCGTGTTTTTTGCCGGATACGCGGAGGCGTAGGGTTTATAATGAGTATGTGTACACGCACCGGACATCGGTCCGGCGAACAATTTACGCCGGATGCACCACCGCCTCCCCTCGGCGCGACGGACACCGGTCCGGTGTAAGAAAGAGCGGTCATCCACGCCAGTGTATTGGTGCGTGTTGACGCTGCCGGACGTATTGCTTCTGTAAATTGTGTGCCGTCTACCTGCGTTCTTTTAAAAAAAATCTCATAAAATTGTTTAAAGATTCTGGATTGCGCAAATAAAATTAATTCCAAAAAAAAACTTTACATACCGAATTGTTAGTTTTGCCTTTTAGCTTCTTAATACTAATCGTAGTACAATAATATTTCCCTATAATTTGAAATTGAAAATGTCTTTAACATACCTTAGCGTAACGGCTAATCTCTCCGCCGGGGTAATAGATTTACGCATTTCAGTATCCTCGTGTCTTATTTTATCATAAATGGCTATTAATAATAGCTGAAATGTTTCTTTCTTCATCCGAAAATAGTTGTAAAATTTAGTTTCATCTTCTTCTAATTGCGTAAAAAGAGTATGAAATGCACCATATTCTTCCCTTTCCAATAATATAGGATGCACCCACGATGTCCTTTTACGTTTTTCTATTTCTTTTTGTTTCTTCTTGTACAAATAGTAGGCCATATGAGTTTTTTTTCTTAATATTCGACATTTCACACGTGTGAATCTCTGACTACCAGTTCAAAACTAACGCATATAGACGGCAGTCCAAGGTAACATTCATCCGGTAAAAAATATATATGTATACAAGGATAGCCGTTTATTGACGGTCCGTTCTCCGGTGAAAAAACCGGACGTCTACAAGCGCCCTTAAACTGTGCGATGGAGGATAAACCTTACATTTTGTTGCTTAAATTATTTTCCTCTAAAGATGCGTCTACCAAGCAAACGGTATTCTGTCACCGCTGAGACAGTAAGCTTACAACTACTTCGGTAGTTTTGAGTCGATAAAAATCGCTTATCGCTACCTCTTATAAACTGTACCACAAGTAACTTTTATAATAGTGCACACCATTACTCTTTTTGATAGATTTTTGGGCAATTTATTATGTATTTCGCCATAAGCTGACTATTTTCCGATATTTGAGTATTTTTTATCATTAGATATGACGCCATTTCGGTCCAATTCACTTCCCAACAAATATGATAATAAATTTATGGCTTCACGTTTCTTCCGGGAATTTGTATAATGTAGGGTGTTGCGGGTTAGTGGGGTTATATAGCGTGTTTTGTTTTTGGAAAATACTAAACCAACTAAATTACACTAAAACTATGTTATTTATCATTTGATGTTAAAGTAGTGAATAGGACTGGAATATGTTTTGGTCAAGAGTGAGTTGTCTTTAAAAACATATAACAGTTTTTTTTAACATGTAAAAATTTGACTCTAAGTTATTAATATTTCTATTGGGCGCTAATAATTTGAGTAACGTGAATTCATAAATCAGTTATATTTTACACACGCTGTATAGAATAAAATACATAAAGTGTATGTTTGTATGTGTGTGTGTGTGTGTGTGTGTGTGTGTATATGTGTGTGCGTGTGTGTGAATGTGTTTGTATGTGTGTGTTTGTATATATATGTGTGTGTGTGTGTGTTTGTATGTGTAGAGGCGTAGAATTAATTGTGTTCGTAGTGCAATGTGATTTAATTGGTTTTGCTGTTTAATCGATGGGGCTGCATTTCTCTGAAACACTCAAAGGTGGGTTAGATTATATTCTCGTGTAATTGATAGGCTTTGATTTACATTACATATTGTGGTTTAGAACTAACGATAACGGATATTAATTTATTTAAGGTTGTAAATATTTCAGTAATGCTGCTAATCATGAAGTTTCGAATTCGATTCCTGAGTCGACTAATATTATTAATGGCTAGATGTGGGTGTATTTCATACGCCTCTGCATACACCTTCAGTTTTAACAGGCGTGATATTATATATGTACTAGCTGACCCGGCAAACATAAAAAAAATATATTGTCACTTAGGGGTATGAAAAATAGATGTTGGCCGATTCTCAGACCTACTCAATATGCTCACAAAATTTCATGAGAATCGGTCAAGCCGTTTCGGAGGAATATGGCAACGAAAACTGTGACACGAGAATTTTATATTTTATATTTTTTTTTTTTGTGAATCTAAACCATTCTCAGGGCTTCTACACACAATGCCGGCGGCAAGGCCACCGGGCATGGCCGCCGATTGTGCCGACGGGTTAACAGTTTGCCGGCGTCATTTGTTTCTAGCATTCGATCGGTAAATTGACTCTGGGCGGCTTGTGCCGGCGGCATTACCGCCGGCATGTGTGTAGTAGCCATCAGATCCCCTTGAACACACACAAAAAAATTTATCAAAATCGGTCCAGTCTTTTAAGAGAAGTTCAGTGACACACACTTACAAAAGAATGATATATAAAAAGATAACAAATAAACCATAAAAAATCTTAACATAAGACCCAGAAATAAACAACAGTCTTTTCTAACCCTAATACAAAGCCTAAGGCCTCCAAAGGTCATTGAACCCCATTTTCTATTAACATTCCGTCCAGACAGTGTGTAAGTCAGCCTATCACGGTACGTGTTGAGAGACCTAAGCAGGACTCTAGGCAAATAAATTACAGGGTTAAAAGACTATGGCTTTTTTGGGTTGTCGTTGAAATGTGTTAGTTGAAATGGAGGTTGGAGGAGGGTTGAATTATATTGTTAAACTTGTTATTTTCTGAAGTAGTATTGTGTTATAGCGCTCACCGGTTGGTAAAAGTTCTGTGGGGTAAGCAAACCTTGGCGCGGTCATTCCATAGATGGGTGACCGCATGCTGGTATTTGAACTGGGCGTCTCCGTGCTTCAGAGGGCACGTTAATAGTCGGCCCCGGTTGTTGTCTACTAAGATAACAGTCATTAAGGCACGTCAAAGGCCTTCGGGCGGCTCGAGCAACTTTGACACTAGGTTGACCATTAACCATACCTACATTAAGAAGAAGAAGAAAGAAAAAAAATATTTTAAAGTAGGTATACATTAATTAAGTAGGCCTTAAATCTTTTCTTGGTCAGCGTAGTGGATTCAAAGTCCAAATATTGAGGAAGACCTTTATACCAGGTTTATTATTTTTGTTAAATCTGAAATCATTACTAAATGTAATGGGTACATAAAACAAAACGATGTTTACGGAATAAGTAATGTTTCTATTTTATATGATAGTAATCCGAAGTTCAAAGACACTCTATCTTTAAATTATGTATAAGTAAGTACTTTAACTTGCATACTCACCGCCTAGCACTTGAGACCAACAATACAAATATGGCGAAACTTATGTGTCTTTAAATGCAGAAGGTTTTTTACCTTTAGGCATAACCAACAAGCACTTGGGTATATAAAAAACAAGTGTTTTTTTTGGTTACTCGTACCTGGCTAGAGCCCAAAAACTTGCAATACATCAATCAAACAAACCACACTAACAATTCAGACAAGTCTACCACATTTCTGTAAATTCCTAGATCCACCGATAAAGTCTAGACCACATACGATATAAAACGTTAGGTCTTGATTGATTAACCGCTTCCTGGTAGATTGTGGCCACATAATTATGCCAATCGATCACGGCCCGGAAACCTGTCTGCTATCTACCTACGGCAATACTGTGTGTTGTAATTAAATTTTAGTACTGCTTTTTTGAATTGGGTTTTTGTATAATTAGCATGCAGTCACGCTACAGGCGAGAATCCTATTTCTTTATGCACTATTTTTTATTCCTACTGATCCGGAATAATACTACTCAGATTATAGAAGAAGAAACAATTCCAGGCTGAGAAAAAGGTGGCTTGACTATTGGACACCTCTCTGGGTGGTCGAGGAGTTTGGGGAAGTCTTTGCTCAAAAAAAGTGTTAGCAGAAAAAAAAACAATAAATGTTATTGATATAGTAACACTATGCTCAAAAACTAATATTTTTTAAAGAAATTTGGTACCTTTTTGTTTATCTTGAAGAAACACATAGGATTTTAGATATTTTTAGTTTTAATCTAGGAAATTGTGTCACGAGTACTAAGATATGGGTAGAAGCGTCTGTTATGCTATTATCGCTAAATTTCTGTTTTTTTTAATAAGTTCGATTTTGGGTTCACGAGAGATTATTTTGTTGAAAAAAAATAATGTTAAGTAATATTATGTAAAATTTACGTATGTTCAATGTTTAAGGTAATTTCTTTATATATAATAATGTCTGTATACACAGACAACTTAAAATATATCCCAATTTATTGTTCTATTGTTTTCTAATCTTAACTGAAAGTTCCCCACCCAGTTTCAATACATTAAACCAACGTAACCGCACCTGAATAAAAATTCCCGATACATCCTACGAAGCGAATTTAAATCTATTATACCAAAGGAATACAGAAAAGGTTCTCTTTAAAGTAAAGTTTCAGTTTTCAACTGTTTGCCTTCCACGTGTTTCTGACGCTATTTTTATTTTTCAGCGAGAACCATCACGTACTGGTAGGAGAAAAAGGCTTTAGTTCGTGCATCAGGATTTAGAGAAACAGTCCTGTTGCATGTATAATATTTTGGTACAAAACGTGCTGGAATATTAGCTTAATGTAAAGATTTTTCGGTTTTTGGAGTAAAAAAGCGAAAAGAATTTATATATAACAAGACAGTATATGTGATTGAATTCTTTTCATTCTGTAAAGAGCCTGAATAAAATCTATTAAGGCTTATTTAGTTTGAGTTCATATAAAAATATACTTATAATTACCACATCTATGAGTACAATAGCAAATGATTTCAATTTTTGCTTAAAACCTAGCCTCATTGCGTAGCAAATCGTAGCTTCGTCACGACTCTCGTAGCACAGCTACGAACGTAGCTTTTATATACGTAGTTTTTTAGTTGTATCATCTACGGAAGCCAGTAGTTTTTGCTCATAAATGTGACGTACTACGAAATGCAGTAGTTGCAGTAAGGAATTTAGGAAATATTTTACCTAATATTCCTATTTTTAGTTGCTATGCTTAAATTATCTGTTTTCGGTAAGGTGTACAACAAATCAGGTAAACGTGCAAACAACCTGTAGCTCACAAACTATATAATATTTTAAATAATCACGTACACCACAAAATATCGTTAAAAAATTACAATCAGAGAATCTAATTCCCTCACATTATCACTGAAAAACCAATTCATAAACATTTTTAGAATGCAATTTTCTAAGTCTCAAAATTCTGTAAAAAACTAAAACTCTAAAATGTAACAGAGTACTCTACAACCAAATTATTTTGTTACTTTTATCTAAGTGAGTAACATTTTCATAGTAACAGTCTGAAAGTCTCAAAATGAATAAGTAAACAGGTTATTTTTGTAAGTTAACCACTATTTTTCTTAAACAGCTACGATCTCGAATAATCTTGACTCCTTTTGCACGTTTGTGGTTTGGTACAAGATAAAAGAAATAGCGTTTTAGACTTTATTTAAATCTATAATCTGTTTTGTTCTAAAATTCAGAATATTAGATATAATGGCGGGCTGAAGTTATCGTACCTTTATGCATATTTATTAGGATAGTTGGACTTGTGACAAATCAAAAGGTTGGTGGAATTAGAATTACGAAATAACAATCAGGTAATTTTTTAATACAGTGTCTAGTCGATAAAAGCATATATACATAATATCACGCCCTTTTCCCATAGGGGTAGGCAGAGACCAAATGTATGAATGTGGATGAGGCAAGGGAAGTTTGCAGAGATCGTTCCAATGCCTTTCTTTGGAGCCCCTAAAAACATACAGCCCTTTACTAATTTCTTCCAAGTCTTTAAGTGAATGCAAACGAAATTTTACCGATTATAATATAAGCGCACACAGCTGCATTTATGTGACTAATCTAATATTCATTCTCAAGTTTAATTAATAGGACTAAATCAGTAGCACCATTCTCTACAGTCGGTACTGTCGAGTATCGAGAATTGACATTTAAAATGTACTGCAAAAATAGTTATGATCAGATATTCATACAAAATTTCTCGGTAGCCTGCCGGCTGCCAATAGTTGATAGAAGAATTGAGTTGTTGTATACCTTCTACACAAAAGTTTTACAATAGCCAACGACCAAGACCACACTTATTCAACAGCCCAGCAATACTATCGACTCGCTCGTCTCTCTTCACTTGTACCGTACAAAGAAACTCGACAAGCGGGCCAAGTGTTACGGTTAAAGCTCTATAATGTCAAGCCGTCTCACTATATTTTATATTAAATGCTTAACAGACTATTACCAGCGGGTGTCGCGTTGTAAAAACCAAAAAGAATATTTAATGTACACTTTTGTATAGCCAAAAATGTATTCAACCATAGATCATTTTAGTTCTCTTTATTTTTTGTTTACTTCACGCCTCATGTACGTGAATGTATAGGCAGAGAAATGTTTTTTATTTTAGTCAACCATAAATAACCTTGATATTCGGGTCAAAGTTATACTAGTTCGCAGCCATTGTAAAAATTTTGGTCGACACGATTTTCTTTAAACATATGTCAATCAGAATCAGAAGTCAATACAAACACTACCAATACAATATTGACTTGGCAAATAATAAAACAGTGATAGTAATTACTAACAAGCTTAAACTGATATTACACGGAAATTCAGACAATTACACATTACTTGACTTTTGACTTGACTCAAACGGTTGCTATAACTGCGCTAATCTATCTTATAGCAAAATTATTAAACGTTATATGTTTGTTACTCGATCACGCCAAAACTATTGAACAGGTTTTCATGAAATTCAGTACACATAAAGTTTGGAACCTAGATTTACACGTAAGTTACTTTTTTACGCTCACGAAGTCGCGGGAGCAACCAAGTTAACATATAAAGTAAGTTAATTCACACCATTTCTTCGAAATAAGTAAAACCAATCAAACCCCATTTATATAATGTTGGTACCGTTACAGGAAACTGTCAAACGTTCAGCTCAACTCAGTTATTTGTAAATAGAAGTCATATATCCGGTTCCGGCATACCGGATATGACATTCAAAGGACGTGGGAAAATATATCCGGGTGGGTGTTAGCTAAAGATGTTTCGACAATTTCATGGAAATACGGATATTTTATGTTGTTTCTATGGAAATCGTAAAATGGAATATTAGGATCTTGAAAACCTACGGTTGGGTGTATAGTATGAAAAAAATGCCATCATCCAGTCTTGAACAGTCTTCTAGAATATTAAATTTCAAATTTCCATATGTAATAGTCTGATCTAGGTTTTGCAACTCCTTTTTTGCACATAGTCTTATTTATTACTTAGAAAATCAGACAGTTCAGTAATATTCAATGAAAACATTGAAAACTAACTAATTCCGTTGGTAATATAAACTAAATTTATGTAATGTATCCGCCTATTCAAAGAAGAAGAAAGTAAGAAGATTTAAGACCGCTTTGAAATGTCTTAAAAAATATTAGAATGGGTGTATTTTGAATATTAGAGAATCAAGACCTCTTTGAAATTGATTAAAATTTATTTAAATATATGTATTTTGAACATCAGTAGAATAAAACTCTACGCAAACAAATAACATATTAAAATAGAATAACGCACAAGTATTTCTCTGAAAGTTCCAGTAGCACAGCACTTGGCGGCTCGTGCCCACAACTGGAGCACTCGGTATAATCGCTTTTGCCAACAAATGCATCTCGTTAATTCGCTGGCAGTGGACAAAAGCTTTACACGACACTGGGACAAGTTTGGACGTAAACGGTAAGGCACGTATTCCAGAGCGTAGCTATAGATAGCTTTTTTAAAATATAGCTAAGCGATCACTGCGAAAGCAAACTACTAGTAGGTTAAGCAACTCAGCTTTTTAATAAAATTTGGAGCCTACATTTTGTTGAGGAGTTCATCACTCTCAATGATTTAATCAGGTTTTAATGAAACCCTCAATGTTGTAACGCAAGTGATTAGACAGTAATGTGTATAGGGATAAATTACTTAGTATTTAAACTGTCATGTTAAACGAAATTGTTGCTTGGAACTTCAGAAAGATATTTTTCCTTTAGAAAGAACATCTCGTGAGACAGTTCTGAAATGTATATTAAAAAAAAAAATTAATCCATACGACGATGGAAAAAGGTTCCTTAATAATAACCGATATTTTATAACTAGCACTACATCACCAGCATTACCGCATTTTACAGTAAAACCACAATATGGTAAGTGCAGGTAAAACTCGGAGGAGTACTTAAATATTGCTACCTCACTTATTTATATTTATAACTTATATTTTTGTCTTTTTCCTTTACATAAATTGTGAGTAATATCTTGATGCAAATGCACAATGTTTTCAAAATGCATTCAGAAGTTTTATACATAAATACATAATGTTTTGAAGCAAAACTAACTTTTGTTAACTTCTGTTGAAGAATAACTGTGTCATATTTAAAGTCGGCTGAAGAGATTTAGTTTAATGTATTAGGTTCGTAGATCTAAGTACCATTCTTATACAAGTGCATTGAATAATTTATAATGACTAATGACTAGAGAATTTTCAAGGTGTAAGTAAATGCCTCGTCCTTATTTAGTGAGATTTGAAGACTATTTTTATTACGTTTTCATTTGACAGACTTTAAACAAATCTATGCCATTGTCTACCACCGATACCAAGGATACTGATATTCTAACGTGCGTTTCAAGGCACATACCTATAAAAGCGATTTATTAGTGACCTGCCAGTCCATATGTCAATTTCCCAGAAAAAATTGAACATTTAAAAGTTTTTATGATGGAAGAATTATTTCTATTTCGTTCAACGACCATTTCAAACAATTGGTTATGAGCCCCTGAAATACAGAAGTAGAGTGTTATAGTTAACTGTAAAATGAGCCTTAAAAATAAAATTTATAAACTTAAATCTACTCTACGTATATTGAAAAGAACATAAAAAGAACTCTACCAAATCGAACAGAAACTGTACACGTTACGAACTCTAC
Source organism: Anticarsia gemmatalis (assembly GCF_050436995.1). Lineage (NCBI taxonomy): Eukaryota > Metazoa > Arthropoda > Insecta > Lepidoptera > Erebidae > Anticarsia > Anticarsia gemmatalis. The sequence goes on along the minus strand of NC_134770.1, from coordinate 2,830,674 downwards.
AAACAGTAATACAATAATATTTTACAACTGTATGTAATACAATTGTTATTTGGAACTCTACAGCTCTACGTAGAGTCACGAACTGAAGTTTACCTATAAACGTAAACCTCTAGTGCGGACAGGAGAGCATGTCTGTTGTGTAGTTTCGATGGTGTAAATAGCACTTAGGTGGAGTCGAAATGTTTTGTAGAGTTTGACTACGAAGTTTTATGTCAGGTTCCATTTTTTTAGTACATTCACTAAAAGAAAGCATCAATTATTGTATTAACTTATTTATTAAATCTACAGACAAGTCTTAGATAGGTCTTTACGACGAAAAGACAAAGCGGTGTTATCTTTGGTTCATGTAAAATCTCTTTCTCGAGACCTTCTCGGGATAAAATGCATTTAAAAAATTCGGAGATTTCGTTGTGAAAAGATTTAGTCTAGATATTGGGACTTGATATTTTCTTTATTTTCCAAAAAAGCTGCTTCTACAGTCAGTCATATCGGCCTACCGCCTCATTGGATTAAGTTAGCTTGAAGGTTGTACCTGCGCACAATTCTGACAGGATCTGGCCAGAACGGTTTTTTTAACACATTTCTGTCCCTCTGCAGGGCAAGGGTCTCCTCCCAAACAAGGAGGAGGGGTTAGGCCTTGAGTCGCGATAGCAGCAGCATTATACTATGTGATACAATGACTGGAAAACCATTTATTCCTAAATTTCTAAACTCTACATAGAGCAAACAAAACTTAAGTTATATGTTACACACAAGCTCAAAGTATTTTAGGGAGCTGTAATGTTATTATAAAAGTTTTCAGTATACAAGGTGTAGAAATAGAATATATTCGTACTTTACTGGTAGAGTTGAAGCAATATTTTGGCCAAAGTTCTAGTTATTTAGGAACACTGTATATGTGGCTACGAAGTTACTGTGAATTCTATTATTTTAGATATCAATTGGTAAATATACTTACCTTACAATATGATAAAGCATTTTAGTTATGTGTTTCTAATTGAAATGATGAATAACAAATGAAATGATATGAAATTTAAAAGACAACGTTATGACTTTCTTTCTCCAACTATACATAATATTTGGCATAAAACTAACAAGGCAAGAAGCCAAAACATAAAACATCTCACAAAAATATGCGAAACGAATATCTCCAGAAAAAAATTGCCAGCATCCGCATGATTTAAAACGCATAAAAACATAGCTCATCTTAGCTCAGCCCTCATTAAGTAAGGGTGTAAGTGCAAAAGGCTGTAAAACACAGCCTCCTATGTAATATATGACTACGTCAACTGTCGATCGCGTGAAAGCTGATCGTAAAATATACGGGAGCAAATACGCTTTGCGCTGCACCGGTGACATTATGTAAGTCAATTTTTTGTGGTTTTTCTGCACGGAAAAATGTACAGTGAAAAATGTTTTTTAAGCCTGTGTACAAGATGTATGATAATAAAGGTAAAAAACTGCAATAAATACTGAATAGAGATATTTTTTTCCTTGTGTAATCAGAGCGGTAATAGGTGTATTGCATACACTTATTACGGCGGATTACGAGATCTGCAATACTCGGATCGGATAACTATTATAAATACTTTTATTAGAATTTATTAGAATATAATCACCGTTGTAGTATGCTGATTTTATGTTATTTATAATTTTCATGGCCTACCACGTTTTTTTTATCATAAATCGCATTTGTGTTGCTTATAGTTCAAAGTTAGTTTGCCCTAATATTTATAACTGACGTCCTACAATCAAACAGCAGCAACAAAAAACCAACAAGCTTATTTACTCACAAAAACTTTCGGCACAAACTCTAAATAGAACTTCTTCTTCTTGTCGTATGGTTAGTGGTCAACCTAGTGTCAAAGTTGTTTAAGCCGCCCGAAGGCCTTTGACGTGGCTTAACGACTGTTATCTTAATTGACAACAACCGGGACCGACTTTTAACGTGCCCTCCGAAGCACAGAGACGCCTTGTTCAAATACCACTATGCGGTCACCCATCTATGGAATGACCGCGCCAAGGTTTGCTTAACCCACAGACCGTTTAACGACCGGTGAGCGCAACTGGCTACGGGTGTCTCCTATATAGGACTAAATTTAAAAAAAATACTTACACCATATTCCCTGCGAGGTAACAACGTAAAAGCCAGTTCGGAGGTATGCTAGCGACAAAATATTTACTGCACGGACAGTTAGTGACGGTTTGCGAGATATCTCTTATATTTTACATAGGAATTTCTGTTTTATGGTGATCAGATGGTTTTCAGGTACATCAACTATATCTATACTTACATTTGAAATAAAAATTGGAAAGCAACGCGAAATATTTGCCACTACCTTCATAATCTAAATGTAAAATAGTCGTAATAATAATGGTCAACATTGTATTATAAGCTGAGTTTTTAAATAACCGCGTATATACGATGGCAGGTTTGATTCCCAGGCAGTACCACTGATCAAGGAAAAAAAAAAGAAACAACTTAATAAAAGAACGATTACGCTATACATAGCTAGTTATAAGCAGTAGTATGTAAAGGCTATACATAGGTATAGACTTTACATACTACTGCTAAGTCTATACCTATGTATAGCATTTACATACTACTGCTAACAACTACGGTCCGAAATAAAATCAAATTACCAAACTATTTCCCAGAATTTGCGAAAACACTAGAGTTAACTAAAACATAATAGGCGAGGTCAATGCCCCCACTAATCACCAAGATCATTGACCCTCAAACAATTATAAATCCCGAAGGTCGGTATTAATCCTTCAATCCGACCCTTCCTCACAATATCTATTGTAAGTATAGATTCTAAACCACACTATTTGAGCCAATTTCCTGGAATAACAACTGATAACAGAACTATTATATAGGAGTTATAAAACATTAGCTAATGCTTGCGGTTTCACTTATTTTTGGTGAAAATTAAGGGGTATACGCTTTTCTATCAACCCGCCTTTAGTCGACAAAGGTTCAGCAATTTTTGTAGAGACAAGCAAACAAATACACTCATATTATAAAAAAAAATTGAGTTAGAACGTACTAAGGCTGATTTTTAACTCTGCTTATTTTTGTGTCTATAAATCAACAACATTTTTCAAAAAGTATGTACGATAATATTATATAGTTTGTTGGAATCGTAGCAAATGGCGTTCTTATTTTATTTAATCCGACTAATATTATAAATGCAAAATTTTGTGAATGAATTGCATCGCGGTAAACGAACAGAACGGATTTTGGTTAACTATTGGTACCCAGATAGATTTTAACCCCTACAACACATAAGAAAACTATTAATCCCGTTATATCTTTTTTCACGTGAAAAAAGTCGCATGCAGAAGCAATTAAATAATAAATAAGCAACTAATTCCCACATAATTACGGAAAAATACATGCTACATAGATTATCAGTTTCCCTTCCCATCAGTCAAACTAATCCGAGGGCTTCCAGTCCGAAGATAAGCCTGTATTAGTATTTGTGAATAAAGTTCATGTCGAGATAATGTTGCGGCAGTGCGAGTGATAAGAGAATGTTATCTAACCAATTAGGAGTTTTCTTGGTCAAGGCGAATTGGTAATTATTTGTAGCGAAAGGAAGAATTACATAAGAGTCTGATTAACACACACACACACATAACACATATCTTTTACTATAAATTACCTAAATAAAAACTTCATTTCTTTTTTATTTATACTTAAAATACAGATTATCTCCGTCACCTAAACAATGCTAGTGCCGGTCGGGGGCACAGTGTAATAGTGACCTATGTTCTATGGGATTCAATCATACAAAAATATTTCTGCAATTCATTAATTAATAGCTGATTCGGGTCTGTTTTTACTTTTAATATTATTATGAGTTACAAAAAAATAAGTAGGTTAATTTATAAAAGTCGTCTAAATACAGGATTCATTTATAGAGAGAGATGATGCCTTCCTGAAAAGGAATACTACGACAAAATGTTTTAACAAAAAATTATGGTCTTATATTTAAAAATGGGTCAGAGCAGTAAGTACCCAAGTAGGAAAAGTACAGTAATTGATATTTTACGGCAGCGGAGTTAGCTAAAAATATATAAAAACAAAATTACCTTTCCCAGTAAATTGTAGCTATATTAAAACTCCGCGAAACTCAGTAAAACTCCGTTACCATAATTAGGAGGCTGTGTTGTTTTGACAGTTTATTTCAAACCTCACGTTGCTATTTGATTAATTGTTATAGAATTACACGCATGTAACATGTTTTTGTTGATTAAATACGGGAAATGCAAATGTACATATTTGCTTATACGACGTGCCGCTACCATGGTTTTTTTCTTTCAACGTATGGGTAGGGCTAGATTACTAAATCATGCGTATCAACCTAGCCTTTCTTCCAACTATGTTGGAGTCGGCTTCCAGTCTCACCCGTTACAGCTGAATAACACTGTTTTACATAGAGCGACTACCTATCGGACCTCCACAACCCAGAAAACTGGATTATAACACGATATCAGTGGCGAAGGCTCCCTATAACCCGATTCCTACCGGCTTTACCTTCGGAACACTCCTTAAAATGCGTCACATAAATGTGTATTATTCTCAAGAAAAGATCGTTTATTTAAATTAAATTCTATATTTATTACGGCATTCATCAATATTTTCAATACGACTAATTAAAAATAAATAAATGAATAAACGCCTGTTCTATTTGTCATTGCAAAAGTTGCATACCGAAAATTGCCGTCAAACAACTCGACGGCGCGCGCAGGAATCGCGTAAAGCGAAAAAGATGTCGATGACGTCACGCGGACGTACTTTTCTATGGCGCGTTTTACCGGCGAGGTAACCCGGAATTCATCGGCTTATTGGGCGACTAGTAGGTACGACAGGCGCAGCGGCGCGAGCGGCGCGGCAACTAGCGAATGTGTGAGTGAGATGCAATGATATTTAATGAGAGAGAGACAATGAATGCAATTGTTGTGATGACATTTATGATTTTAGATTTAGTTTTGTTTTCATTTTGCGCGCCTATTTTAGGTTATTTTGGATTATTATGTTTATTATATTTGGATGAGTTAAATTGTGTTAAATTATCTATGAATGTTATTATTTAGTGTAAAATCGTGGTGATTGTGTGAATGTACTGGTCGTATCTTACATGTATTTGTAAGTACTTATTACTTTCATTGTTATTGTTTGAGTATTGCGATCAGGGACAACAAGTAGGTAGAAGTAGAAGCAATAAATATTGTTAAATTCGTTATTAATCAGTAAATTAATGTTGTAGAGTGTAGACATTGTCACTTTAGTATTGTATTTAGTATTGTATTAGTATATATATGACATTGTTACTTTAGTACTTATTATTCTGTGACATTGTTTTCAAAATGCTCCTAGTGCCAACATGTACCTATCTACCAAAATAAATAATACAGAATGCAAAGGATATAGGTAATTAGTATTTTAAACATTCCCTTTAGTTATTCGCTACGATATAACTTTATATATTCATCAATGGCTTATTGGTACCTAGCTGTAAAGTGTTTTTATTATTTCTCCGATTGTTTCTAGTAGATAGCATTTGGAGTCAATCAAAGTTGTATTTAAAAATTAAAACACTTATTTTAACATGAAATTTGAAGTAATAAGATAGAATCATTCCTCATCAATAATTTCGTTCATAGGTAGGTAGGTACCTACTTAGTTCTTACCTACTATGAAAGTAGTTTGGTAAATCGGATCGCAATACAACGATTCTGTTCTGTTAACGTATGGTTAGTGGTCAACCTAGTGTCAAATTTGTTTAAGCCGCCGCCCGTTATCGCGTCGGTCACCCACCTATGGAATGACCGCACCAAGAGTTGCTTAACTTTAGCTTTAGCAGTTTTAGCTCCGGCTTGCCTTTTAACAAAACTCACCCTTCGCCACTGCACGATATCCTTCGATAAGACTTTTAGCTTCTGACTACTGTTAACGACTGTCAAAGATCTTTGATAATAACAATCGGAACGTACAATTTAACGCGCCTTCCGAAACACTGAGGAACTCAATATGTTTAAGATGGTCACCCATCCACAAAACAACCTCGACAAGCGTAGCTTAACCTCAGAGATCGATCCGTGCGGCTGTTGTTAACTAAGCCACGAGCTCCTCCGTCCGTAAGCATGTGACAAACAGAAAAGTAGGAAAGTTGGCTAATGTTTTTTTTATTTTTTTATTACACGTACTGAATATTAAAGTGGTGTAATCAAAACAGTATCACTCTGTACAATCATTCATTCATACGTCATCATCATAGGACTACAAATGATTACTTACGCGTACGCTGGACCGGCTACGTAGCAAGGCTCGCGAGCTCGGCACCGGCGCGTCTCGATCCTGTGACGACACTGACACTGCGTGCGACGAATGCTTTACCTACCCACTTATGAGCTATAATCACTTAGGTATTATTACTTATTAATAATCCCAGCATCATCAGCACAGTGAAAACCACACAAACACTCACTCACTAATAATGATAAACAATGAATTGCACTATGGCGGGTAGTTATACACTTTTATATTATTATAGAAATATATATTATATTTAGTCAATACAAAACTTATCTTCTTTTGTTACTATAACTATTTAATTACACTAAAAACCCAAACAAACACTAAAAATAAGCGTCTTTTTTGCGTAAGATTAACTTAATTATTTAGTTTTTAGCACACGGAATGCACCGGTAAATGTGTCATGGCCACAGGTTCGGGCGGCACTGGCGGGATAGATCAAAGTACATCAAACGGTGCGGCAACGTCGCGTGCGCCGCCAGCAGAGTTGCAAGGAAAGAGAGGCTTTATTGTAGTAGCATTCTTTCTCATTTTGGTTTCATTGACTCCAAATTGGTTGTTAATGTCTCATCACTCTCATCTATATAAGTATGTATTTAGAGGTATATAATGTTTATCAGTTATTTGATTACCACAGTACAAGCTCTGCTTAGTTCGGAATCAAATAACTGTGTGTGAATTCTCCAGTGATATTTACATTAAAATCGTATGACTCGTGAGACCGTTGAATGAACTTTATTAGAGTTGATTACGTACAGGCAGTGGAAATTTGTTAATGAAGTTAATTGTAAATGATTTGATAATTAATAATAATACAAATTGTTGTATTTTGACATCACTACGGACTTCTAGCCCTACCCATACGTTAAAGGAGATAAGCCATGGTAACGGCACATTGTATAAATAAGTTAAAGTAAAATATTTTTTTTTACCCCAGTACGTTGAATCGTTGCTGGCTAAGGCTGTCCACCTGAGCAGAGAAACTGAGAAATATAAACCAATCAGATTGCACAAAATCTCCACTTTTCTTCTGTGGCAATTTTTTTTTCGAATTATTATATTTGAACAACTCACACACGGTCATTTGATTCCAAACTAAGCAGAGTTTATACAATGATAACCAGACAACTGATGTAAATACTTAGGTATATACTCATAAATACATACTTACACACAAATTCACAACCAGGCTAAGAACAGATACTTGTGCTCATCACACGAATTTATATACTTTCTTTCTCTTCTTTCTTCTCCTTTATTGCAGCAAGATGACTACGCTTACCACTGCGCAAAACATGCAGTTAACCTCAAGTCAAGCTGACTCAAAGCAAAAATACTCAATTCAAACAAATCAAGTCTATTAGTCCTAGTTTGCACTAGCACTTATCCCGTACGCAGTGTACACACTGTAATTTATAGAGGTCAAACACTGCTATAATTCTTTATCGCACCTCCACGATTATTCACTGTAATGCCTTAGAAAGAGTAATAGTTTTAGTAAATACACTAGTTTGATGATTATTGATTTTTTGAAGTGTTAAACTGCTTTGAGAGGTTGTGTGGTAGTAAAAGCTGAGCAAGTTCTCAGGTTTTTTAGAAAAAAATTAGGTGTTCAGATTAATGGAGTCCCATGTGGGAATCGAACCGACGACCTTCCGACGGAATGGTAGTGGCGTAGCGACCACCTTAACCACTACACCACAGAGGCCATCCAAGTTATGAAGAGTACTAGTAAGAATCTCTTGTGTAAGTAATCCAACTAAATCTAAGATATAAAACCCGTTATATCTACCGTGTGTGGAACAATTTGAACTATTTGTCCACCATCGATATGGTTCGTAAAACACAATGTAGCACAAAACTAATAGTATTTACAATGTAATCGCACTAAAGTCTAAGGCAAACATATTAAGGTGACATTCTGAAACGTATTACTACGAGTTTGACATTATTTTGTTAAATGGTTATGACAAAGTGCATTATGTAGAGGTTTTCAGCTTTTTAAGTAAATAAATATATTTAACGCATTAATGTTCCACTGCTGGGCAAGGACCTGCTCCCGTAATCAGGGAGCGGTTAGGGCTTGAGTCCACCAAATGGCCAATTACGGGTTGGGGACATTGCATACTTTCAAGAACTGTTCTAAAGACCTCTCAGGCATGCAAAGTTTCATCATGATGTTTTCCTTCACCGTTGGAACTAGTGATAATTACTAATTATAATTAGTTAATAACATGCTTGAAAATAAACTATACCATACACAGCTTGAGCTTTAGAGCAGAGTAAAAAACCTCCAAAGATTCTTGAAATTTTGAATAACAGTTCTTGCTAAGCCAAATATGTAGGACTTATGCCTGGTTTTTGAGGCATAATAATGTCCTAGCCGATACACGGCTACGGCGGTCAGTTTCATTGAAACTGGCCATCTGTGCAGGACTTTGTTTATAGTGTCCAAGTGTGTGCACAATACACAGGTACACTCTCTATTCCACCACTCTCATAGTTTGGTGGGACGGATAACCGACACGACCAGTGAGAGGTTAGGCGCAGGACCGACGGCTTTACGTGCTCTCCGAGGCACGGAGGTCTTCGACCTCAACTTCCTAACTCCGGGCAATCTCTAAAAGTAAGTCAGAAACCGCGGGTTAGTTACACTGTAGAAGATACACTTTCTATTCTCTAATCCATCACTGTCATGAGGCAGTGGGACAGGAAACCGACACGACTGGACAGCGTTTAGTTTGAGCAGACCCGGGGTTTAAAGTGATAATTACACTAGTATACAAATTTTGATTTTGTAAAAGTATTTTCTAGTGTAAGTAGCTTTTTTTATTTATGTTGACATACTGCATACGAAATTACAATTATATTTTTTTAATTAGTTTCCATTTCTTCAAAAATTTTTTTTTAAGTTTTTTGAAAAAATAACAGAAATTATACCGTTATTTTATTCATTAGTGGAATTGCGACGTGGTTTAGTAAAATTAGGCTTTTTTTATTATAGGCGATATACAACACCTTTGTTTATTAAATATCACCTCACCGCAGATATAACAAAAATTGCCGGGATTATTAACACATTTTCGAGACACTTTGCTATAAAATAGTATTATACTTTTTACTTTTATCACTTCTATATCGCTTAATTTAAGAGAAAATAGCACTAAATCACAATATTTCGAATATTTGATACAAACTAACTATGTAAATGTCAAAACATTATGAAGTTAAATGTGGGTAGTTCCATTAAGAAAGATACGATTATCGTAAAAACTCAAACTAATAAATGAATTTTAGTTATCAATCCGAATTTTGCATGGACAGAGAAGCAGAAATTAGTTTAAATTATTTCGGATACTTTTCCTTGTAGACTAGTGTTATTATACCTAATTGTACTTGACTTTTCGGCACAGGTTGCACTGTCAAATCTGAGATTAGTATGTCGAACCCACCGCGTTTATCTATGTATAATATCAGATAGTAAATAAAATTCTATATCCTTTATTTTTCTGTAACAATGACCATTGTGATGCGTATAAACATACGTATAAAATCTTATTTCTTATAGTTAAAGGTCCATAATATATTGTCTTTAATACATATTATCGTGGAAAGCAATAAACTATTAATAAAACTGCTTACTAATTGCCAATAAATACGTGATCCTTATCTTAACGACATTATATTGTCTCGCTAATATATCTTCTGAAAAAAACTACGTTTATTTTTCTATATTTATGACTAAAAGTAATTGTGCTATGTATTACACTGCTTTAAGGATTAATGCGGTAATTCTTACACGATGCTAGATTCGAATTTCGGGTCAGGCATTTTTGTTTTTTTTTTCTGTTATAGAACTGATTTCGAGTATCTACATACTATCTATCTCAATATATATAGTCGTATTTAATAATTATTGGTTGACATGCTCATGTATATATGTACCTTGATTTTCTTTCTTATTTACCGCGTGGTTGGAGACCAACTTAGTGTCAAAGTTGTTCAAACCGTTGCTTTGACATGGTTTAACGACTGTTGTCTTAATCCTGCGTCCTACTAATGTTATAAATGATTGCAATCAGATTTTCGTGTCTCAAATTACTATTTAATTATAATAGCCATTAAAAAATAAGTTCATATTTAAAATACCTAATATACAATGAAAAAAGGCAAAACACTGATCATGCCAAGTAACATAAAAACAAACAAACTTTACTCCAAAACGATAAAAACATCTCATTAATAATCGCTCTAAGCATATTTTGCAGAACGTGAAAAATATTTTTTCAGTTAAATACGAGTTGAAAATTGAATTCTCCCTGCATTCATATTGCCGTAGTCTTGGCTCGCCCCGAAGTGGTGTGTGCTAGAGGTACGATATATTATGGAGGAGGTATTTCAGGTATAAAATAATATATATGGCCAATTGCAACTATTGACAACCGAGTAAATAAATTAATTGTTTGAAAATTTGATCTCCTAGCGTATTTCATAAGAAATGTTATTTCCAAGAACTTTAGTCCTTTATGGGCGAACTCAAGTTAATTGTTTCACTAGCTTCCATTCTTTCTACTGACAAAATTATTCTGCTATCTGAAGTCCTTTGCAAGGCTTAACTTATTTTTTTATAACTGGCTACGACTGATAACTTGCCCTTCCATGCAAGAGGGACACATAACTATGCCAGCACCTCATCTACGGAATATCTAAAAGGTTAAACCGGTCAGCCATTTTATGCATGTCCGAGCCAAAGGTTGCTTCACCCACCGATCGTTAATTTGTCCAGTGGATGAAATTAGCTGAGCTGATGGCCCAAAAATACGTCTTTAAGATTATAAGTATATTACCTTTAAAACCAAATGCCATATCTGCCGCTTTAAAGGTCCGAGAGCTCTATCGGTCCGACCGTCAGTTGCCAATGAGATATGGTTCCATTTGACATGCGTCCTATGATTTATCGCCGACACCCTCATTGGCCCGTATCTATGGGGAAAGGTGACCAATTTCACATGGAGTGACGTATGGTGGTCTACTTTGAACGGTATAGATTTACAATATTTATGGGAATGGTTGCTTTTTAGGGGGTTTTTGGTTTGTTTACAAAGTGTCTATAGATTTTACTACATGTATAATATCACGTTTGTTACACCCGAAGGTGTTTGTAGAGGTGTACAAAATACACTTACGTTTTTATATAACATCGCGTCGCATGGTTCTCTTAAGCCCCTTGCGCACTAACGGCTCACCGCGGTAGCGAGTAGCTGTACAGCTAACCCTTTTTAACAGTTAAATATGCATTGTGGTTGTACGCACTTAAACGCCGTAAGTTTTCAGACGGTTGCATATAAAACTGTAACCGCGCGGAGTCGATCCGAGGCTTGCTATACACATATTTGGTTCGGCATTAATCGGCCTAGTTGGGCGGCAACACCGAATATGTGTGGATGAACATCCGGGAACAATGTAGACTGTTAGAAAATGCTTTTGGCATTAAGTCCGCCTAAATACAACTATGTATATGAAGTTTAAAATAAATAAATAAACAATGCCGCTGGACATCAACACGTCTGAATGTTTTAGAATTGAGACGATCGGACCTGAAGAAACTAATATTGCCGAACCGAATATGCCGAACAGAATACGTGTGTAACAAGCCTAAGAAGGATAAGACAGGTATGTGGCGGTCGAATAACCCTTTCTGTCTTTCATACAGTATTCTAACCTTCGGCGATACAAAATCAAATCAAAACCTTCTGAACAAACCCTTTGAAATAATAATCAAGTGAAATGCCCTAAGTTTTAAAGGAAAGTCATTTGGAGCGATAATTGTTCATCTAATCAAAGTTTGAGCAGTCCTTTCGGCTCAATCGTTGTTTGTCCCTCTGCTCAGATAGGACGAATTACAAATGATTTTAATCAGAATCGTGTAAACTACATAAAGTCATGCTGTTGTGGGTAAGAATGAAGTAAGTGGCAAAATGCTAGGACATGATTTTTATCTTTTATGAGAAAACCATCATGTGTAATTTTTTTATAGTAGCGTATATCTAGCGTCTACCTGTTTATTTCTCTACGATTAGTATTTTTGTTTTATTATAATACTGTCAGTTTCCTTAAGGTTTTTTATGAGTGAAATCTCGAGACAAAAAGGCAACAAAACGATTTTCTAAACTGTAGCGACCATAGTTCATAATACAGCCCACAAACGGTGGTCAAAATTACTACCAGTCACGATTCAGTTTAGACTAGGAAAATTAAAGATCAACTTAACCCGAACCACTGATACTATAAAGACCTTCAACCAAACTACTAGAACAATACCAATACACGTGCCACATTGAAAACACTATATTAAGACCTAACTTTAACCTTAAACCAAACTTAAATCCTAATTTTGAACTCAATAACAAGACAATCGCCTCGTGGCTCCTGTTATTCGAAGGAATGCCCAAAACACTTGAAACACTATCAGAACATTGAACATACAAGAATATGGTTCTTCTTCTTCTTATCGTATGGTTAGTGGTCAACCTAGTGTCAAAGTTGTTTAAGCCGCCCGAAGGCCTTTGACGTGGCTAAACGACTGTTATCTTAATTGACAACTACCGGGACCGACTTTTAACGTGCCCTCCGAAGCACAGAGACGCCCAGTTCAAATACCACTATGCGGTCACCCATCTATGGAGTGACCGCGCCGAGGGTTGCTTAACTCACAGATCGTTAACCGAACGGTGAGCGCAACTGGCTATGGGCGCTTTAAGACCTAAATCTAACCTTGAACCAAACTTAAATACTTATTTTAAACTCAATAACAAGACAATATCCTCGTGGCTCCTATTATTCGAAGGAATGCCCAAAACACTTGAAACAATATCAAACAAACAACAAATACAGGAATGTTGTTTACCGCATTCTACTCTTGACCGAACGAAGTTTAATAGAATTAGCAAGTTGTGAAGAACTCTTCAAATATCTTTGTAAATTATGATGATTTGGACGTGGACAGATTTGGTAGAATTTGCGAGTAATACGAAGCTACCTTTTGTTAACTTAAGGTTTAAATAAATACTATATAATATATTATGTTAATACATTAAAAGGCATATATTATGTCCTCTAATAGTCAACAATGGCGTACGCGATTTTCTTTGTCGATATATTTGCAGAAAATTCTGTTTTAACAAAGACAACTCCCACACTAAGAACTCCCCTTGTGTCGCCGGGACTTTTACAAACATACAAACAACGGACACAAAGTACAACCAGACCCGAAACTATTATTTATGGATCGCACAAATAATTGTCCCGTGTGGAAATCGAAACCACGGCCTCCCGACGCAATGGTATCGGCGTGGTGACTTAAACCACTACGCCACGGAGGCAGATTAGTAATCTCGGATCATTTTACTAACTTACTAATACTGCAATATTACTAAACTCGATTCAAAATGACTGGTGAATATTCAAAATTGCCAAACATCATCAAAGCGGCGTAGTTTGAAGTTTAATTGATTTAATATAAACTTGTTAATATCTTCCAAGTTCAGATAGTTAGATATTCATTACTATCTTGAAGGATATTTGCGAGTGAATGGAGTAGTTGCAAACACGTGTAGAAAATCACCTGAATCCAGTTAATCCCTTTAATTCAGTTGGTAATTGCTTGGTGTATTATACGATAAGGTTGACCAAAGTTATAAATAATTAATAAACATCATTTGATTCCAAACTAAAGCAGTGACTGTCTTATGGTAACCAAATAACTGATAAACATACTTATATACTTCTAAATACATACTTATATAAATAGATAAATTGACAACCAGGCTCAGAACAAATATTCGTGCTCATCACATATAGATTTGTTCCGGGATTCGAACCCACCACACGCGACGCTACGCCTCTAGACTCTTCCATCGGTCCATTAGCTATAATTTCAGGCAAAGCCCACAATCCATACAGGGAAATAAATATTCGCAAAAGCTGGAATTCTCATATTAGTAAAAAATATGTAAGTATTCCACTATTTCGGTTCAACACTAACAGAATGGGTACTTCTATTTCTTTAATAAAAACTCTTTTGTCATTCAAAACTTTTTAAGTCAAGAAAAACTAAAACTTCAAGAAGAAAGTTTTGATATTTTTACGTCATTACAATGTCAAGAAAGCAAAATTTTGTTCTGTATTCTCATGAAATATATTGAAATTTATATAACGCATGACAAAGGAAATCTTTAGTACAAGAACTATATCCAAATTATGAGGAATTTATATACTTAGTAAGTATTTATAGAAATATTTGTTTCTTGTATTAGTTGTATTTTGCACTATACAGTTGCGAATGTACACATATCGGCAAATATATCGAATGCGCCTGGAGCCTAGTAATTAGTAAAGTCACCGTTTAATAGCCTTTTTGCCATCTTAGATATTCTACAGGAACATGGCTGGCTTTGCGTCTTTGCTAAGGCTTTTACCACAAAGTTCTAGGCCCTAAATAAACCTCCTGTAATGGCGAACATATTTCTGTATGCATCTAACTATAATATATTAGGATTATGAGGTAGATAAGGCCTTAACGCAGTTAATAGTTTTCTAACACATTTTATTGACAACCAATTTACAAACACGTGGTTCTTATAAATATATTTTTTAAACCTTCGATATTATAGGTATTTTATCTCTATCACTGTTTCAATATTACGTGTGTAGAGCTTTGTATTGAACACTGCAACTTGTCGCACCGCGGCTTAGCCTTTCCCGACGGATTTGTACGTGATATTCCTAGCAATGTTTAAAAGTAGATTCATAAACATAAAACAGTAAAGAAGACATATTTTTAAGTGAACGAGACTTCATAAGTGTTATATCTGAAGAACTGCAAACAAACAACCAACTGATAAATAGAAAATAACAGATGAATAGAATACTAATATTTCTGGTTTCAGAAGAGGCGAGAAGATTTATAAGACATGGGTAAACCATCAGAAGAGAAACTGAGAGAGAAAGATGGAGACACGAGGGTTCTCTTCAAAATGTCCAATAACACTTTGATAACATACTCTAGAACATGTTCAGGCGCTTCACAACTGGTCACAAAGAGTGGTTTTCTACAAATACGAAAGAATCTACAAAACAACCAGTACTACTTAGACAAAGGAAAAATTAAAAGAGACTTGAGCGTGGAAACGGACATTTGTATCCTGAGGAGATATTATAGAAGTAAAAAGAAGAAATCTTCGAACAGAGGAAGCTCAGCTAAGTCTAAATATTCTACTTTAATGGATACAGAAGTTGAAACAATTGAGGAGTTCCCTGATACCAGCGCGTGTGGTGACAATGAAATAAGCGAGATCAAAAGCAACGCTCCCATAGATATCGAAGCATTAATGCTAGATAATCTTAAAAACTTACTCAATCAATGGATTTGCAAATACTTACTATACAATAAAGATACACAGCATAAATTTGAATCTGTTTTAGATTCAATACTTCATAAAATAGAAAGGGACCTAAATGATGAAAAGAATGAACTAAACAGATCGTCCGATTCTACTTACATATTGGATGCAGCGCATCGACGTCAAATTAAAAACAAAAAGAAACTCCCTCAAACTATTTGCAACGAATGCAGGTGTAAATCGTGCAATGATAAAACTCAAATGCCATATTTAGGCTCAAAAGATTCTTCGTCAAATTCAACTATACCTCACCATAAAGATATAAGAATTATATCCACTCTGAGCATCCCAAGAATTTTTCACAAACAAAAACTAAAAGTGTTTCGCAAAAAAAGCAGACATCACTCGTCGTATAAACTCAAAAACAATAAGGACAAGCATAGAAAACAGCAAAAAAAATTAGAGTCGTCAAATTACAATTTAATGGCAATTTCTACAAAATCACTCACAAAAAGATGTGCTAACTATGACATAAATGTAAAGGCAATGAAGAAACGTATCGTATTCTTTCCGAAACCTTTTTACAAGAGTGCTACCGAAGACAGTACAAGTACATCGAGACATGATAAAATCAACAAAGTCAACTTCTTACTTAAGAAAAGCCACCTTGAAGATATGCCTAGTGTTCTACAAGATATTTTTATAAACGACATGGATGTGAGTACTTCATGTGTTGATAAAAATTCACAACTCAACAATAAAAATGATAATTATACCATGACCGGAAATATTTCTGAAGAGATAACAACACATAGCATATCTCATGTCACGGTGAATAGAAATATCAATTTGAATAATAACGCAGATGAACAATTCAATGGTAACGTTGCAAAAAAAATTGTAGATGAAAATATAACTTATTCGAGTATCAATCAAACTTTCAAGAATACTACACACAGTACACAGATGGAAAGCAACATAAAACATGCACGTAAAAAGCCTAAAAGAAGAGAGAAAAATACGAAAAAAAGGCGAAGTCACAAAATAATACGATACACAAGAGCTAGTAACAAATATAACAAACATTTTAGAGTCTTGAACAAAAAGACCATAAGCAAAATGGTCAAAAGAAGAGAATTCTTTAAGAATTGCCAAAATATATTTCAGTTCTTCACTGATTATGAGAGCAATAGAAATCTGAAAGTCGATGTTCGTATAAACGTGTTTCCTACTGGTGAACGCGGAACTAAGGACGCAAGTACAACAATCAGCGATATAGTATTCCCTACATTAGGGGCTTATGAGACTAAAGGAGGCTCTACTCTACTATACAATGTACAATCTTCTAAATTAGAATCCAATCCAACATGTGAGACATGTACTCCCACTGTATTAGAATCATCACCATCCATAGAATTATCAGTTCCAGAATCCAAAAAAGAAGACCAAATAAGTGATTTTCAATGTACTCCAGGAATTATACCACTTCTCGACGGCGCCGTCAGTCAAGCTAAATATATTTTCGACATCAGTTCTCAAGAAAAAACAGACGTACAACAAACTATCACAGAACGAAGCAACATAAGTAATGAATTAGAAATATTACAGGAAATAAATGAACTGCGCACTGTAATCAAAGATTTAGCGACGACCGCCGAAAAGTTTGTGACTGAACAAATCCACCGGGAATCTTCAAAATCCAAAGAAACACCTATTTCTGTAAAAGCTAGTGACAATACTTCAAGTTCTAGATGTGAAGCAGTAATCAGTTTATTATATCCATCTAAAGCGACACAGATAACTTCTGACTTTCATAAAAGACTTCCACAGTCGGTGGTACGATTAGCGAATGAACGTAAAATGGATGCATTCGAGTTCTACAACAGACTTACAAAAAAAAGCACGTCCTACCGCATGATTGACAGTGAATCAGTGTTGAAAGTGACCGACATGACGTCAAAAGCAAATGCGGTTGAGAAATGTAGTCATCAATTCACCGATGAAGCCTTAACATGTTCTTTTCCAAGATCAAAATCATTATTCGAAATCAAATCGGAAAGAAATAAACGATTAGTGGCGTTTTTCTGTGACAATTGTGTGAAATCACGAGGTGCGAACAAGTGTTATTATAGTCCACCGAGATGCAGTCACTCTAAAGACATGAGAAAAAAGAAGAAGCATTTTTGGTCGAAGAAGAAGACTGTACCTTGTTGCACGTCTTCATCTGGTATAAGGGTAGCGACTGCTGGAGACTGCAGCTCACTCGGCAGCTGTCTGGACGAGGAAGCAGGTTGTCGTTCATGCAAACAACCTCGCGGTTTGGGTTTCGGTGAAGGATGTGTCTACTGTTTGTTATTGTGGATCCCTGTTTTTCTTTTACTGTGCTTATTCTACTCGTTTGTCATAAAAGATTTCCTATCTTTCTCCGAAAAAGACAAGGCCATCGGTAGAACTCTGAAAAGATCGCCCATTGAAAACTTTACAGATATACGTTTAAGGCTCTCCGATTTAGGTTTTTGATGTTTTTATGGAATATACACTATTAGTTTATTATTGATTTTATTTTGATAATAAATACTTTTTTAGAAGTTTGTTTTTTATTATTTTTGTGAGTAATTTCGTTATTCATTTTTGCCTGTCGCACACCTCAGTAATTGATTTATTCGTTGTATAATTTAATATTTGTTTCAGGTATTCAGTATAAATCTTAAGACAAATTATAATGGAAACCGAAAAAGAACCACCGAAAAAAGCAAAAAGGCCAAAGTCAGCAACACGCTATCCGAAAAGGATGAACACTTTTGTGGTAGCATTTGCTGTGCATGAACCTAATGAAGAAATAGTCAAAAAAGTACTTAATAACAAGCGTAACCAAGAACATGGCGTAACATGTACAGAGCCTGTGTCACCCACTGCGTCTGCAACTTCTACAAAAACATTTACAATCAACTCAAGCAATGACTCCTACCCTCTACCGTCAGTACATAACCACAGCGAAGTTAAAATTGATATATTGGACGATAACCAATTCGGAGACTCAGATAAAAAGTCCCCTCAAACAGACAGCTACGTCGTAGATGATAACAAAATGGCGGACGAACAACCAAAAATTCTATTCAATGCTTCGAAAAATATAAAAAAATACAAACAAAGCCACAGATTATTGAAAAGAAAACCAAAGAAATACAAACCTGTCATAAGGTTTAAGAATGTACATTTTAAATATAAGAATACAAAAAATAGCTTTGCCCGAAGGCTGGAGAAGTACTACGAGAAGACGAAGTTTAATACTTCTAAGTCGGCGCCGATCAGGCAAATTTATTCCAACACAATATCAAAAGTAGTTTCTAGATCACGCATACTGAAAAAGGTGTTGGCTAAAGAAAACTTATTTGATGATACAGATCGGATTTCTATGACTGATGTTTTTGGTTATAACGATACTGACAACACATCACTAGATTCTTCAGCGGCAACAACTAAAATGTCGTTTTTGAGTTATTCAAGTCAAAAAACATTGGTCAATGGCAGTTCATTTTCCTTCAAAAGTGATGATTTTTACAGCATCAAGTCTGTGCATTCCACGGTGCCAATGCCTCCAAATACTTTTCCATTTAAACAAGACATCATTAATGTTGCCGTCGCAGTGGCTTACACTCCATCATTACCGAACAACAAACAGGTTATAGAAAAGATACCTGCTGCTGATGAAGAAACGGCTGATAAACAGAAAAGAGCGAGTGTCGATACAATATCGTTTACTGGTATGGAACTTACATCTGAGACGGCTTCTGAAGCCGGGGAAAAAACACCTGTACGCGGCGCAGAAGAGTTTAAACTACAAGACAAAGACTTTAGCGCTGAAACACTCATTGATATAGAAAAGAAAACACTATCGGCAGCTCAGAGTAACGACGATACTTATGAAATAGCGCGGAGTAGTTTCGATTGCAATCCTTCATGTGCCAATTCTGAACTCGAACTTTTATCCAATTCTGAAGCAGAAATACACATTGAAGATTTACCTAAGAGTAGTGCAGATAGCATAGAAACGGTTGGGTTACACGAGACCGTTTCTAAAAGAACAACTTTGTTAGACACTGTTATTAATCTAGTACAAACTGAATTGCCTCCATGCACCAGTTCGCCTGGAAATGGGAACGCCCAAAACGCTGTAATCGTGACTGATAATGTAATCGATTATCTTAACCCTGCAGATACTAATCTAAATAGTACAGGAGATAATAATCCTAGTAGGAATCTAAATGAACTACCAAGAAACGTGTTGTCGAAACCTTTCAATACACAAAACAGTAGAGAGAAACGCTTAGATCTTACTTTACCTGACGAGGCGACAATAAAAGCTGTACTTGAAGTTGAAAAGTCACAGAAAAGAACATGTTCGGAAGAAGTGAGAGCTAATAATACTATTCCATCTGATTTATCTGAAGTATGGGATCGTATGAACTTTTTACTAGATTTGGCTATGAAGAGATTGGAAGAGAATTTGACGGATAAAATTATTAAAGAGTTGAGGAAATCTTTATCGGTATTTGTGCAACCTAATGTTAAAATGCCATTGGAAGATACTTCGCTCATTATGATAAAAACTGAGGAAGTAAGTACCCAGAGATGTGTTCAAGCAAGTCCTCAAAGAGGGGTGCGGACAGTTCAAGAAAACTACATTGCTATCACTGATCAGAATCTTCAATGTGATTTGGTACAAAATCAAATAATTGACGAACTGATGTTGAAATTGAGTGTGGAGAGACCGTTCCCGCAGCCGAAGACAGGGTCGCAATTGTCTCTTAAGACGTTGAAGAAGCCTCATGCTGGTCCTGATTATTTCGAGATACTAAAACCACCGGTACCACATCACGTGGAAGTTGGTAAAGGGGATCCAGTGACTGTATCGGTTGCTACAGCCCAATTGCCTTTAGAGAATAATGGTCGGCTCAGACATTTCAAATTCCTTTTTGCAGCTCCTATGGCATTCTTAAGGGAAAATTTATTAGTCATTACAACTGTTCCTACTTTCATAATGTTACTTTTCTGTCTGTATGGAGTGTTTATGATGATAGCAAGACCTTAACTCGGCGTTTCTTAGTGCGTGTTCACAGTGATGTCACTTTGATTGGGATTTTAAATTGTCTTTGTTTTACATTTGGTTTTTCAATAAAAAATATTGAGCTGAAATCTATTTTGTTTTTAGACTTCCAAGCATTAAACTTTGGTTTCAGATGTGTATTATTTTTTTATGAAAGCACTGGCTTTTTTACTGGTCTAAGGGTCAAAGGTCTCAGGATCAAATTGAGTGGCTTTTTTGGTAAAATAAAAAATCTAGGAAGAAATACGCATTTGGTTCCAAGTAAGACTTAACACTCGTACTTTACCAATTGGCTTTTGTGACGTCATTCAGCATTGGAAGTTTGATCATAACTTTTGAATTAAAAATACTGAATATTAGTACTTTACGATTGTACCTAATTTAACGAAGTATTTGACCCTACTCAAGTTTACTTTCTTCCCCTAATTTCGAAAATAATGGCCGCCCCTCAATCGGCTATAAAAATCGGTAATAAATAAAAAAAGTTGGGGTTGCCAGCCAAATTAACTTTTGGACAAAAAAAACGGGAACGGGAAAACTAATTTAACATTTTTAATCCGGAGTTATTAAAATGGGTGGAATTTTGTGCAAAAGACTGACTGTCGTGTATGTCTGATATGGACAATTTAGAATCTGCTCTATATTTTTATCTAGGTTAGTATAATAATACTGACTCCATGTCTGACACATGGACACATGGAGGACGCGTTGCGCGTCACGCAATTTGATGGGCTTCACAATACTTTGTCAACTTTCCAAAAAGACATTGCAATGTTATCATTATTGCCAAATGATAATTATGTAAAATACTAGCTGCACCCGGTGAAACTCTAAGAAAGGCCAGGCTAGGCTAATGTCAAATGATACGTAGGTCTTTTATAAATAAATTTGACAACGGCTTCAAACAAATATCTATTTTATTTTGCAAGTGAATTATCACCATCTTTTACAAAATTTAATAACCAAAGCTTTTCGTCTACAGAACATCGGAATATTTACTTTTAGTCACAGTTTTTCCAAATAAATAAGTATATAAGTAATCTATACTAATATTATAAAGCTGAAGAGTTTGTTTGTTTGTTTGTTTGTTTGTTTGAACGCGCTAATCTCAGGAACTACTGATCCGATTTGAAAAATTCTTTCAGTGTTAGATAGCCCATTTATCGAGGAAGGTTATAGGCTATATATCATCACGCTACGACCAATAGGAGCAGAGTACGAGTAAAAAATGTTACGAAAACGGGGAAAAATTTCACCATTCTCTCTTATGTGACACAAGCGAAGTTGCGCGGGTCAGCTAGTTCTGAATACAACACATTATTCGAAGGAATACTCGTAAATACAGGTGTTTTTATGTGATTTTAGTTTTAATTGTGACAAAAAATGGATGTCAGCGATTGTTAATCTTAAACGAGATAGATGTATAATCGAAGTTCCGACCGAATATCACCGGGCTTTCCTAGTCTTTAGTACACTGACTGACCGACCGTGACCGAGATTGTTTTGTCACAATTAAAATAATAAAGAAAACTATATTATTCCTTCCGAACAACATAAATGTGATTATATTTTATGGCTTCAACTCAAACACCATTTCTACAAGCAGTTATTGGTCTTTATAACATTAACGGTTGGATTTATCACGTCTGAATAAGTGTCGGCTAGCAATTGATTTTTTTACAGAAACACTGTCACTATAACTATTGGATAGGCTATCCATCTGATGATAGCGATAGATAAAGTGACAGAAAATATTTAAGGAAATCTATTAATTCCTAACCAACACTTATCAGCGAGTTTATCACGTATCTCAGTTGACAACTAGGGTAAGTCAAATTGATGGTCACTATTCAGTACATTGCTGCTTTGACGTAACGTGTGATCACTATAATCTAAGGAAGAAAACAATGTACAGCATAGTGGACTTCAAATAGTGGTCATCTGAGATACGTGACAGCTCGGTACTAGTCTGTATTGAGCTTATAATTAAATAGATATTTTGACTGGATTGCACTTTTCATTAGATTTATTGTCCTTGAGCCAACACTAGGTGTCCGGATCTGTCCAACGTGAAAATTGGGCGAATACGACTCCTCCTGGAAAAGACATACGAAATTTAATAAAAAATAACTTTTATATATAATATTTTTTTAAATTTTCGCGTTACATGTTCGTCATATAATAGGATACGAGAATTAACGCGACCACAGTCTGAGTAACCTACGCCGAATCGTCAGGCATTTCAAAACGCATGTTCTCGTTTGAGTTAACTTTTCAAAGCAGTGGTGAGTACGTTATTATAGTATAGTTTAATATTTAAATTACATAGATCTATCTGTAATTGGAAAATCATTGGCGATAGGCGATGGCCTTAAATTTGGTAAACAGAAACAGTGAGCAAAACCGAATTTAATCTCTCTTATTCGAAAAAGCAAAGAGGAAAAAATTACTCACCGGTATACTATACAAAATACAACTCCTAAGGAAAGGGTAGATAGGTCTTATATATGTATGTTTGTTAAAATTTACCTGAGCTTAGCACTCTTCTTTCTGCTGCCATCGGCAATAGCAACCGCGTGAGCAACGACTGGTCCATCGTCAGTTACCTCCTGAAAAAACGTTATGTTACTTAAGCAGTATTTAAGATAACCAACCGTAGTGCGTGTAGTGGATTCGAATCCCACACGTGACAAATATTTGTGTGATTAGCACGAGTATGTGTTCTGAGCCTGGCTGTAAATGAATGTATAAGTATGCATTTAAAAGTATATGAGTATGTTTATCAGTTGTTTGATTACTACAAGCTCTGCTCAGTTTGGAATCAGATGACAGTGTGTGAGTTGTCGAAAATATAAATGCAAAAATTTACAGTTTTTTTGTCCAGCTATTATTAGCTGTTAGGGAAGGTTCACATCTGACGGAACATACGTCGCGTATTATCGGTCGCGCAACGCTAGAACGGACAAATGTATAGAAAAACACTCGTCCGTTCACACTCAAACTCAAGCCCATTCAAATTAAGTTACGCCCAACGCATCTTCCGTCAGATATGAACCATCCCTTAAAGTCCTAAAGCTTCCGATATTCGGTCAAGTCCTTACCTCTACAGGTGCTTCGGTGGTGGTCGGTGCAGGAGCGGCCTGCACTCTAGGCACGGGGAAGGGAGCTCCGTATTGAGTGAACACGCGAGGTTGAGTCCTGTTAATAGAATTAAAAGGATGTAGTAAAGAAAGATTACGGATTAACAATAAAGCTAATTTAAAATAATTGCATCAAATATAAATGTGTCCTAAAAAATAGGTTATCGGCATCTCGCGAGTAATTATTTTTGAAAACATCGTCTCTAAACTTTTAATTGTTCTTTTGTCGTGCACTAAAGTGTTAGTTGTCTATTTTTAAAAGAAAATAATAATAATAAAAAGTTATAACAAGATTTACCTAAACATTGTTTTCTAAAAGAACAGAGGCCAAACGAAGCCTATTCCTATCTAACTATTAAATCCATTTACGATTACAGTTATAACTAAGCTTAAACCTAAGTTACTACAAACAATCCTACCGTACAATACAATACAAGCAAGTAGCTTGTTCTATCGATATAATACATGCAGATGATATCAAAAACCAAACAAGCGCGAAGGTCCCTTCATTACAATGTACTGCACATAGCGAATTAAAATACATCAATATTCAGAACAAAATAGCGTAATGTCACAGGTATATGCGACCAATTTACATTTACTATCGACATACGTGATCGTTGTAAGGTCAGCGTGAGTGATGCGATTTATTTGTCGCAAGGACTTGTCGTGCTTTCCTTGGACTGTCACGTTTGGCTTTGAAGAAATGTATTTGTAGGTATAACCTTCGAATTTTTGCTTAGCGTTGGTTAAAATTGTTGTGTTTTCGTTCTTTGAGCTAAACTAAAATATATTTGATCAAATATAAATATGTTTGACAAAAATTAGGTCATCTATTCTGCCGTCGTAAATCTAAACACAGTAACTTCAAAATATGCGTTTTGAGAAAAACGCGGTTGAAGTTTAATGGTTAATTTTTGCTCTCATGAAGATACTAATTATTGTATATTATTTCATGCAACTTTTAATGTTAGTATATAGTTAAATCTTTGATTCTGTATATATATATCTAGTATATTATTATTGTATAAATAATAAAATTAGATAATGTGTTTTAAGCTAGGGTAATAATATAATATTTTTTTCTTTTTTAAGTTACAACACGGTAACTCAACGGTTACTGTGTTGTAACCAAGTTTTACCTATTACTGTGTTGTAACTTTGTAAAGATATTAACATTAGGGGAATTACGACACAGTAAGTATGTACATACTGTGTTATAACTATGTTTCTTAGAAATACGTATAAAATCAGTAATACAGTAAATGAGATACTGTGATTTATTCAAGTATTTGTTGTTTATCTTTGAACAATATTTTATACGCAATCACAGTAACTGAAGAAGCCGTGTTATAATCAAGCAAAATAAAAAAAAGTAAATCTATTCACGTTAAAAAAACACAGTTAGTAGTGGAGATACTGTTATTTAATTTAAAATAACACAGATACTGTATTTTTTATTAAAAAAAATGTTTTTTTTGTAAAAATACTGTGTTTTTATTTAATGTATTTCGGTAACTATCCATCGTACAAACAAACCGAAAACTTTCTCAAATAGCCCGCGGTCTCCTGATTCCAAAGAACTAAACAAACTATAAACACAGTAACTTAAGTTACTGTGTTTACATTTACGACGGCAGTATTGAAATTGCGATTTTTACCTAATCTTTGTGGGGTTAACACAATTATAGTGCAGGAAATCTAAATTGAATTATGTGTAATAATGATTTTCTTGATACTTTGTTTGTTTACTTAATTTTACATGAATAAATTATAATTTACGATCAATATGCAAGAAATTTCAAGGGAAAATCTTACTAGAATAATCAATTAAAGCTTTCAATGCTAACTAACTATATTAGTATTCCTAACTATAGCACAAATCTGAATACAAAACTTTATTGCGACATCATCAATCGTTGGTCCGCAATTGTCCTTATATTGGAACATTAAAATTCTATACAAGTATACTGACCTTGTACCAAAAGCTGTCGCGACGGCTGTGGCCGTGGTGCCTTCGTCCTGGCCGTCTTCCTCCTGGTCTTGAGGTTCCTCAATGCCATTTCCTTGCTGGTTCACATCCAAGCCACTCTGAAGGGCATCAGGCCCTTGCTTTTGCGGCTGCAACTGACTTTGCTGCTGGAATTGGCCTTGGAACTGTGTCAAATCTTGTCCAGGGTAATTGATCAATTGCGCTTGGATGTATCCAGGTTGTGGTTGGCCAGGTTGAGGAGCTAAGAATGGCGATTGGTACAGCTGGGGCTGGTAAGAGCTCTGGTCAATGTTTTCTGCGTCTTGGTTGTTCGGTTGTGGTTGGAATTGGGGAGCCTGAGGCTGGAATTGGGCTGGCTGTGGTTGGAACTGAGCTGGCTGGAAAGCGGCTGGTTGTGGCTGGAAAGCGGCTGGTTGTGGTTGAAAAGCGGCCGGTTGTGGCTGGAAAGCGGCCGGTTGTGGTTGGAACGCAGCTGGTTGTGGTTGG
This sequence comes from Anticarsia gemmatalis, assembly GCF_050436995.1. Lineage (NCBI taxonomy): Eukaryota > Metazoa > Arthropoda > Insecta > Lepidoptera > Erebidae > Anticarsia > Anticarsia gemmatalis. The sequence goes on along the minus strand of NC_134770.1, from coordinate 2,804,222 downwards.
AACGCAGCTGGTTGCGGCTGGAAAGCCACAGGTTGAGGTTGGTACTGAGCTTGTGGCTGTACTGCTACAGATTGAGCTGCAAACTGAGGAAGAGGCTGCAACTGCAACTGTGGTTGTTGCAACTGAGGTTGGTAGTTCACTGGTTGATACTGAGCCACTGGTTCAGCTTCAGGCTGTCCATATAACGCTTGAGGTTGCACAGCAACCTGTTCAGTCTGGAACTGCGGTTGCTGATAAGCAGTAACCGGCTGTAACTGAGGAACAGCTTGGGGTTGTTCAGCGATCAACAATGCTGGATTCTGGAAACCCTGTTCAGCGTTTTGCTGTTGAAGTTTTTGCTGAGCTATGATTGAAGGTAAAGCGGCAAAATGGGTTTGAGCATCGAATCCAGCTACTTGCTTCTGAGCTTGAACAGGCTGAAGGTATAAAGGTGCTTTGAGCTGACCGAACTGTAGAGGCACGAATTGAGGCTGAAGCTGTAATTGGGCTAGAGAGCTCAAGAACAGTTCCCCGGGATACTCCTGTATCTTCTGGGCTGTTACTTCCACTGAAACCTTTTCCTTCTTCGGTGATTCAAGAGTTTCTCCTTCGTTTAGACTGATTTCGGTTGTAGAAGCTACTGTGGTAGCCTCAGGGGTGGTGGCTTCTGTGGTTGCCGGGGTGGTTCTTGGCGCGAAGACAGCGGGAGCTTGCGGTCTTGGCAGTCTGTTGGCAGCGATCTGAGCATCTAGCTGTCTCTGTCTTTCAAGTTCGCGGAAGATTTGCTGTTGTTGCTGATACTGAAATAAAATAATTATGAGTTACTCACCATTATTCATTTTTTGCATGTGAGAATAGACTTAATAATATAAGTAATAACCATAAGTGGTATCCTGTTAGCCAGTAATCGGCTACGGCGACAAGTCTCATTAAAACCGACCAGCAGGACTAAGTTTATAGTTATCAAATGTGTGCACAATACACAGGTATCTATACTCCCTATCACATCATTCTCATAGCTCGCTCGGTTTACTATCTGCCGGTTTCTACTTAATCAAATAAAATCACTGAAAACTTACCTGACTCTGCTGGAAATTTTGATTAATGTTTCTGATGTCAGCAGTAAAAGCAGGTCCAACGTTTTGCTGTCCATTTATGGGTGACCTTTGGAAGAACTCAGCTTCCTCCCGCTGGGGGGGCAGACCCTGGACTGAGACGTCTTCTTCTTGAGGAGTGCCATATTCTACGTCGGGAGTTCTAGTTGGGTTCCGAGGGTCAATTGGCGGTAGGTAGCTGGCCGGCTAGAAGATTTGTAAGTTAGTGTTGAGTATTATTCCCAATGCGTAACATTTAAGTTTGAATGTATGATGCCAACTTTTGTACTGCCACGAAGTTATACATTTCCATAACTAGGTTTACTTTAACTATCACCTGACGAAATACGTCGCCAGTGAAGCGATGATTAAAAATTAAATTAAAAAAAATTAAAAGCCATATTATATACAATGGTGACATATTATATTTTATAACTCTTGTATTCATAGCATCTTCTTGTTTCGATTTGATAGCGTAGAAATAAAAAAGAATTCCAATTTAGCAGTTTTTTTGCTTTCAGCTTCATGTCTAATTCCGCCAGTAACACAGTATTATATAAAATATTTTAAAGTCTAGTCTAAGAAAGTATTTTTTCGACGGTTAAGCAACGGTGTTTCAACAAAAAACTCAATTAAGTACTGTTAAGCAACCGTATTGAAACAAAACATTCAATTGAGCAGTTATCTAGTCTTATTCCGCACATCTGTCCTACCTGTTGTTGAGCCTGTCCTGGCTGAGGGAGCTCGAAGGCGGGTCCGTTAGGCCTCCAGCCACTTGGCGCGTACGGCGCCGGGGGCTCCGCTACTGCCCCGCACACGAGAAAAGATATCACAGCCAACAGCCCCTGAAGAATGAAATTAAAAACTAATTTAATGATGGAGATTATTAAAGGTTAATAAGAAAAGAAATAGATTATTTATTGAAACAAAAAAACACACAGAAAATAATAATTAAAATGTGTTAGTTTGTCTACGTGTCTGTTGATCCCTAGAAAGTTTCTTAATCATGATAATAAAAATGTACGATGAAATACGCAGATGGCTTCGTTTGCTTAAAATTTAATACACGTAGTATTTTTAAGAAATTATTTACTGTTACAAAACAACATTTTTCTGTCTACATTTTAACATCAAAACAAGTTAATATGAACAAATTCTCCAAATATTTTCTCTCAAAATGTAATATGCCGTGAGGAATAGAGAGAATTTTCAATTTTCTACTTTTGAGAACTCAATATGTGCATACAATATGGTTTCCAAAATATGTTCCTGACATTTCAAATATCTCTATAGTTTCATTTTCAGTCGAATCGTTCCTGAAGGAATAAGTAGAGTTGTCATTTAACCACCATTATATGTATATTATTTTCTTTTTACACATTTATCATACTAATAAAAAGTGGATTTTAGAAAATACAATTTTATAGAAGTCGATAAAATTTGTCTCAGCCTAGATTAAAACCTAATATAAAACAAGACACGCCATTAGCTACTAATGAGTTGATTATTAGCCACTTCATCACATTCTCTCAAAATAATTTATTTTAGGTTAATTTTATCAATTTAGTACATTATCCCCAAAAACCACATGACCTAATCCAAAAAACCTGTGTTTCAGAGGTCTCCGAAAAATCTTTCGGTTTCAATACAAAAGGAATAATTTCATAACAGAATTAACCTTTGGGTTAATAACGGTTGCTACAAACCCTTTCGGACCCTAAAATTTGGAAATTAAACGGGTACAATAACCACCCGTAAAGGTTTAACTCAATGAATACTATTTCGTGGGTTAAAAACTCCATGTTCTCTGACCTGGCTAATAAAATATAGTGTTTTAATTGAATTTATGGACTGTGGAATATTGGTAGAAATTAGAGTGTTGTACGTCTATATTTAAAAACGGCTATTAACTGTTATTTTAGATCGATACGTATGAATACCTTATATGTTTTTGAACCTATGGAATAATAGTAAAAGTGCCAAATAATAATGCCATATTTAAAAACATTTAGTCATGGCTTTAGTTAATTAAAGTGTAAGTAATTTGACTGCCCCTCTGGCTTGTGATGGCAGGTTGCATTCCCGGGTCAGGCAAAGGGTTGTACGTATTTTCTGTTTTACTAAAATATTTTGTTTATACTAGCAAGGAGTATGGTAACGTCCCCGATATATGACAATAGACTATTACATAGTTTAATGGCGAAACGGGTGTATTTCAAACGCCTACACTTTTGGGTTTAGCAAGTGTGATATTATGAATAATATAAAAAATCTAAACCATATTTTTACCTCACATAGTATCTTTATTACATTAGAACCTAAACTGTATGTTTCTATATATGTACGTAAAATAATAGTTATTTATTGTAAAGATGGACTGATAAACATATTTGGCAGACATTAAAGATCTACCTTCTACATAACATGGTTTAACACTTTACTTGGGTAATAATATCACTTATGTATTCTTACAGCGAATCTTATGTATTACATGGAATATATTATATGCCTACACATTGCGATATAACACATGACCTAAGATATATACGTAGGTACATACTTATATCATGTGTGACGTTTTTTGGTAGTTTAAAATGCCTGACTGAATATATCACAAAAGTACATATATTTTATATCAAACCCCAATTAGCTATTTCCAATATCGGTAAGATATTAGACGCCTTATTTTCATTTCTTTAGGCAAGTAAAGTACGCGGGAATATGATGTAAATATGTAGGAGTTGGATAAAGCCCATAGAGTTTTATCCGAGACGAGAATCGAACCCGAAATATTGTGGTGTAAGTTATATTTACTAGCGGTCTGACTCTGTAGGAATACAAATTATAAAAAAAAAAGATATTTGAAAAAAAGTATGGTGATTTTACTTAATGAGTGTTTCAAATAGTTCCCAAAAATACTAGTCTCATCATTTTAAAGTTAATCGTATTATATGCATAAACATTTATTAAGTGGTTAGATTCTTATTAATTTTTGGAAGGAATCGATATTTTATTTGCAATTTCAACGACAACATTTTTTTCCACAACAACAAAATCATCACAGCACTAAATTAAACTAACAATTAACATAAAAAACACAACACAGACACACAGACAGACACTACAGATATAAAACGTGTTATCACCTTCATTTTCGTTGAGTTACGTTCAATGGAGTGCGCAGGCGCATCGTTTTATAGACAATTGTGAACGCATTGACATGCGGCGCGCGATCATCGCGACCTTATGTGTTAGGGCTGTTGCGTACAGGGCTGAGTTACTAGCCGGGGAATCGAACCTGGGAAGTACTTTAAAGTATCTTTAGTATTTTGATAAACTGTGGCAATTTTGCAGCCTTTAAACACATAATGCGTTTTAGAAATACATGTGAACTACTGGTTTTCAAGTTCTGAATTGTATGCCACTGTCATGTCAGGCATCGCATTGTAATCAAAAAATATACAAGCGTAAATTAATTAATTTATGCTTGTATTTTATTCCTTCACTTTATAATTAACGTAAAGGAAAACTTCATGATGAAACTTCCATTCTTATAATATGTTTAATACATTTATTTAAGGCATGCAAAAATCCCCAATTCGCACTTTCCACCAGCGTGGTGGATTCAAAGCCTAAGACCCCTCCCTCATTTGGAAGGAGACCCTTGCCCAGCAGTGGAACAAAACGGGTTAAAAAAAAATATCAGTGTCCCTAACGAATTTTGAAAGAAATTACTTTTATAAAGCCGACTACTCCATTTATTCCCGGTTTCCGAGGTACATTTGGCGGTAGTTTATCTATGCAATAGCGTTTAAACCCATATAAAAAAACGCTATTAAATAGATAAACTACCGCTAAATGTACTCAGAAACCGGGCATTAATGTCATAACATATGTCAAAATATACCACAGCTAGGGTAAATAAACTAAGAATCGAACATCGGACTTCGCGATCAGTAGTCATACCTTCACCATCAAAGTATCAATATGGCTACCGAGGCAACAAAAACTAAATTATTCATGCAGGTGACAACAAACATTTAGATAACGCTAATGTCTGTGTGATGGGAATCTCATTGTTTCATTCACTAAATATTGCAAAAAAACACTTATTGTACGTCAATCAATATGTGATTAGGAATTTAGATAAAACTTCCGAATTAGGAGACATTACATACATACATTTTAAAACGACCTTACTATTTTATCTAGAAATCGAATCCACATCACCTAAAGCAGTGTTTGTGTAGTACTTTATAAAAGTTTGCAGGTTACAGGGATATAAAAATGGCGTTTTAAGGGCTCTACCTACCCTTAACGAGATTATATGCTGTATTTTATGTATGTAGCTTAAACACACAGGCAATGTTATGCCTTTAGTAAATTAAATGAACGATTTTTCATTTTCAATTACTACGTAAAAAGCTGACTCAAAATTTAAACAGTCACTATATTGGAATCGAACCCAAAACACCCTTTGCTATTGCAGTAACATACCTTAGCAATAACCATATGTTTTGCCAAGTCCTTCCTACATGAAGAATGATAAATTCCCATCGTGATGTGTCAAGCAAACCCTTTAAATTTAACACACGCACTCCGTCTGCCTGCCTGTCTGTTACTTATGACACGGCTCTGTGTTATGTAACACAGAAACACCGGCTAAAGTCATATAAGGAATATTTAACATTATATAACTTGGGATTACCAGAAAAGAATAAAACGTGATCTTTTAATAATACATACATGATATCCCGCCTGATATAACCGAAAGTGTTGGCAGAGATTTGCGAAATATCCGCGTTATATTGTTAGTCCCAGGTAAAAAGAGGCGAGCTTATTGCAATCGGAGCTTAGAATCTCGCCTATACTTAACACTATTTATGCCAGGAAAGTAGGCAAGGACATGAAACTATATACGTCTCCCTAAAATGTTCTTGGAATTTGAACCCACGATCTGCCGTGGCAGCAGCATTAGTGTTGTAAAAATGAGCGCTGAGCGTCGAGCGTTAAGCGCTGAGTCGACGCTTCTGAGCGTTTTAGACTTGAGCGTTAAACGCTTGAGCGCTTAAGGCTTGCGAGCGTTGAGAGTTTAGACTTTCAGGCTCGAGTTATGCGCTCAAGCGTTCAAGCGTTGTAATGTTTAAATTCATAATTCTATGAAGTCACGGTAATGTTATTCCCTTCATGGACTCGTTGTTGGATCACATGCAACATTTTCAAATTGTAAATAAATTAAACAAATCCCTAAATGATGTATAATTACGAAATTAAATGAATACTGTTCACTGATAAAAACGGATCTTAGGCGCTGTCTCCACGGGCGAGAGAATCGCGACGAGTCCGCCCTTGTATCGTCGGACAATCTCCACGAACGATAATTCCGCCGCGTATCGTCGCGAGTCGTAACGGAATCGCAGAGATTCCGCGGCGACTCGTAACGGTATCCCCGCGTTTTCAACATCCATACTAATATTATAAATGCGAAAGTAACTCTGTCTGTCTGTCTGTCTGTCTGTCTGTCTGCTACTCAATCACGCCTAAACTACTGAACCAATTTGCATGAAATTTGGTATGGAGATATTTTGATACCCGAGAAAGGACATAGGCTACTTTTTACCCCGGGAAAATGACGCATTTCCCGGGAAAATTCAAGTGGCGTACGAAGTCGCGAATATTCAACATTATAATGACACTGAAATGACAATAAAATTCCGTTGTCATGGCAACTGTTTTAATGGTGGATATACCTTAGCGCGATTTCGATACATTAAGAGATATAAATAATTTTGAGAATATTTTTCGTAAAAAAAGCATATTTTATATCATCACGCTACGACCAATAGGAGCAGAGTAACAGTAAAAAAGTTTTACAAAAACGTGGAAAATTCTGACCCATTCTCTCTTATGTGACGCAAACGAAGTTGCGCGGGTCAGCTAGTTGAAAATAAATGACGCTGCATTTGACAGCGCGCTCGCTGCGCGCTCGTCGCGATCGCGCGGCGGACCCGCTGCTTGTCGCGGCCGACTAGCGACGATGTATTGACGTTTCGCACGCTCGTTGCCACTCGTCGTATCGCGGCGATATTATCGCCGTGTGGAGACGGTTCCATAGAGAGTGTATAGAAATACGTGGCACGACGATAATATCGCCGCGATTCTCTCGCTCGTGGAGACAGCGCCTTACAAAAATAGCTACTATATTAGATCCACGTTTTAATAATAATAATTTTATGAATAAAAGCAATGCGACACCATTAAGAAAAATAAAAATTGATAGATGAAGATAGGATAGAAAATCAAGAACCTGAAATTCAGACAAGGAATTCATTATTTTCCTCAATGTATAAACAACAATCCAACAACAAAGATATGATGTCGTGGTGGAAAAATAAGCAATCTACATTGCTAAACTTAACTAACCTGACATTCGAAATTTTATCTGTTCCAAGCGCGAGTGTGCCAAGCGAAGTGGCATTTTCGAAAGCTGGCCTTATCATAACTAAAAGAAGGAACAAACTTAGTAACGAAAATATACGGACCAGTATGGGTCTTTCTTCATGGTATTGTTTAATTATATATTAGATATTTTTCAATTATAATATAGAAAATATCACTAAAAATTATATTATTTCAATTATACACTTTTTCTTACATTTTACCTAGCTATGTAATCTAAGCGCGCGCTCAAACCCGAGCTATAACGCTCAAGCCACTGCTTGAGCGTCGAGCGCTTCAGTCGAGTCCCGACTTGAGCATTAGCAATCTGCCTAAGCGTCGACTCAAGCGTTTAAGCGCCGACTCGAGCTTTTTTACAACACTAAGCAGCATAGACTAAACCACTGCAAAACATTCTTCTGATAACTTCACCCATCATAAAAACATTCATGCATGTAAATGTATATTATCAAAGAATAATAATTTAATATTCATTTGAGATCTGAGTTTAAGCAACGCTTGCCGAGGTTGATCTGTGGATGAGTGGCCATTTTATACATATCGAGTTCCTCAGTGTTTCGGAAGGCACGTTAAATCGTGGGTCCCGCTTTTGTCATTTTCGAAGATTTTTGACAGTCGTTAACGGTAGTCAGAAGCTTGAAGGTCTGACAACCTGTCTTACCGAAGGAGATCATGTTATACCAGGTAACTGGGTTGTGGAGGTCAGATAGGCAGTCGCTCCATGTAAAACACTGGTATTCAGCTGCATCCGGCGAGAGAGGAAGCCGACTCCAACATCGTTGGAAGAAAGTCTAAGCTGATATATGTATAGTAGTAGTAGTTTAGTAAACTCGTCCCCTATTATACCTTATATTGTCAATCGCGAAAAGCGGATATATTTCTTACACCTAAACAACAACGAGCAACTCATTAACAGGCGTGATATTATGTGTGTGCGTAGTCAAACTACTCTATAATATGTGTCACACAAACATCAACTAATATTGAAAGTTATAACATATTTCTCACCTACATCACAGTCACAACTCCGGCAGCTTCGCTAACTAAATGGAAAACGTCAATAAGTTCACAAGACGAAAAATACTAACTTAGAAGGTTACTTTCTAGAAAATTCTATGAAATACGACGTTGGAGCGAACGACAATTTCGTGCTCTCCTTCTATTGGATTTCCTACTTACAATTACGTCTCGGCTTTGCCTTCGAGTGACAACATACTTTTCTAGTTTGCCGTGTTACAGTTTGCTTTTAGTGTTTAACACTTTTTCTAACTAAGAATTTGAGTAATATTATAAATGCGAAAGTTTGTGATAGATGTTTTTTTCTTGGACAGAAACCTAATGAATGGATTTTGTTGATCGGCTAAGTAGTAAGTTTATAACCTAATAAATGGCTTTCGGGCTGCATCCACCGAAAGAAGACTCGTACCTAGCATTTGACCATCCATGTAACAGTAGAAGAGTGGACCATTGACCGGTTCTGTATAGCATATGTACCGCCACGAGAGTTGGTGGCTTCAAATCTCAAGTCGGACCAAGATTTATTTCAATTTTTTCTTTTAAGAAATGCTTAACGAAACGCAAGAAAATATAAAAATGAGGTTCTGGACCTTCGAGTTTCGGTCCTGCACCTGACCTCTCTAGTCATGCCTCTATAAGAGAAAAGAGAGTATATCTGTGTATTGTGCGTACACTTGGACACTATGGAACAACACACTATGGAACAAAGTCCTGCACATTTAGATCGCTTCAATTAAATTGTCCGTCGTGGCTAAATATCAGCCAGGACCACATTATTTCGGCCCAGATATTTGCTTAGTATTTAAGCTTATTATATAAGTAGTATTTTTGACGAAGTATTAATAAATAAATTTTCGTCAAATAAGAACAAAGTGCAGTGATATTAAAATGTGCATGGCTGTGTTCCAAACTGAGCTATTGTACTATTTGGCGCTTGGCCTGCATTGTAAATACTAATAGGAGTGGTTTACATGGTGCTTTCAATGTTCTGGGACAAATTCTGAACCCAGTTATTGCGTAACAGAACAAGGGAATAATTTAGCTGACCCATTGTGCAATAACAATAATTTTATTGAGTACTCTTGGCCCAAATTATAGTTGATCTGATTTGTGACATAAAAGTTTTTGTTTGCTAAAATACCCAGAACTTTATCAGCGTGTGATTTCCAGTGTTAAATAACCTATTTTCTAGTTCTAACACGTGTGCGGGTTTTTTAAAATACCAAATCGTTTCATTGTAACAAACATCCGTCTGAAAAACCAAAGGAAAACTAAAAAATAGAATTTAAACTAGTAGTGGCATTATGTTAGACAAATTTGGGCAAAATTAGCACGGGGCTTTAAATGATGTTATTTCCAAATTTCGAGAGAGCCTTTTGATCACTGAGAGATTTTTATGTATTTAATTTTTCACAAACGGTCATTTGATTCCAAACTAAGCAGAGCTTGTACTTTGGTTACCAAATAACTGATAAACATATTTATATACTTCTAAATACATACTTATATAGATACATTAACATCCAGGCTCATAACAAATACTCGTCTCATCACACAAAGATTTGTCCCGGGTGGGGTTCGAACCCACCACACGCGGCGCTACGGTTGTTGCGGCGAGGTGACCGCTAAACCACTGCGCCAAACGTGCAGTAAATAAATTACACACATACATAAAATCACACCTTCTTCCATTTATTTTAATTATATTATTAACACCAAATAATTAGTACATGAACATAATCAAGACATGAATCAGTTTCGTGAGTACTTAGTATGCAGAGCCGGCGCTTACATTTGGTAACGAGTGTTCCGTTGAATACTAACATATCACGCGGTTTTCAATGTATGGTCAGCTGTTCGGTTATTTCCATTTTAAAGTAATGCCCAGTGGTTTCCAGTTCACGGATATTCATACCACTACCCATTATAAAAGTGAAAACTTTATCTATACAAACTTATTGTGACACATGAAGGCTTGTCCTTGAATCTATTAGTAAAAAAGTATTTGAAGAATTCCTAGGCCTTCTCAGAATTGTGTCGTTGACCACTTGCGTGGGAGGCTAATTCTCGAGTTTTTTTAATCGACTTCAAAAAGGAGGAGGTCCTCAATTCGGCTGTAAATATTTTTTTTGTGTGCCTAGAAATTGACCAGCGCGGTCTCTAACCCAACACAAAATGACACAAAAAGACTGAAATGAGGCGTTAGAGGACTAGGGCCCTAAATATATTGTTTTTAATTCTATCAATACTATAGTTGAGTAAAACCGCGCGGGTCAATTGTTAGCTACACAATAACAGTTTAATTTCATTTTCCTGCTGTATTTTTCCAATCGAATGTCAAAACATAGTGACATGGTCAAAATTTGACAGCCTTCCTCATTACCATAGTAATGCACGTTTGACCCCTACTTTGTTTATCAAATACTATTTACCTGAAGTCGACCTTTGATTGCAAACGTGACAGTTTACTATCCTTAATATGACTCATGGAAGGATGCCTAGCGAGTAAGAACCGGATTTAGGTCCGCTAAAGTAGAGCATCTAGGTCTTACTAAAATTTTTGTTCAGTATTTGGCAAAAGGCTCGCCGTTTATTAAATGGGACTTATATTGTTAATGGCGCAACGTGGGTGTATTTGAGATGTACTAAGCCGATACCTTCGGGTATTGCATATATTACTAAATGACCCGCGCAACTTCGCTTGCGTCGTATCAGAGTGAAGGGGTGAGAGTCTATCCCGTTTTTATAACATTTTTCGTTGCTACTTCGCTCCTAATGGTTGTAGCGTGATGATATATCTTCCTCGATAAATGGACTATCTAACACTGAAACAATTTTTCAAATCGGACCAGTAGTTCCTGAGATTAGCGCGTTCAAACAAACTCTTCAGCTTTATAATATTAGTAAAGATGTATAGTAGAGTAGTAGAGTGAGTAGAGTAGAGGAGAGTAGTAGAGTGTAAAGAATCCTTAAAACTTTCGAATTGAAAGTTACTCAAAGTCTTGTAATGCAAATGGCATTAAATTAAAAAAAAATGAACTGAAGAAGTTTTGTCCAACATTGGTCATTGGTCCCAACATGTAAGCCAATTCTAACCTGAAGGTTTGACTAAGAAATATTCTACTCTAGATCGGAAAGGCGTGTCATGAATTTCGTCAAAGGATTAAACTTCAATTTCAATAACACATATTTTACAAACTTGTATAACTTTAGAATTAAGTGAAATTTATGAGTATTTCCATTTCAAATTTTATTTAAATTAGTTTAACCGTTGAAACGTGAGCGTAACAGCCAGACAGAATTTTCAATTTTTTAGCCCGTTGCCGTCCTACTGCTGGGCAAGGGTCTCCTCCCAAACAAGGGAGGGGTTAGATGTTGAGTCCACCACGCTGGCCAAGTGCGGATTGAAAACTTTGTTGCAGGCCTTCAAGAAATATGTTTAACGATGTTTAGACATGTCATTCTTAGACCACTTTGCCAGCTCGAAACTAATTAGGGTTGCAGAAACCTTCAAAACAAACCTTCGCAACCAAAATCCCATACATTCAACCTACAAACATACATACATACAAAGAAGCATAATTAAATTCGCTAAACTCGTACATTTATGTAATCAAAGGTTTTTTTTCTATTAAGTATGTGTGTAGTCTTCACACGTTCAGATATTGACCTAGACAAGATTCGAATCCCAATCATTGTGACCCCGAGCGTGGTATAAAATGTAAAACTGAGCGGCAAACTGTCTGTAAACAATCAATGTAAATTCTATGCGTGTTTATTTTTAGATTTGCCGTTTTTGTGAGTCATTATGGACTTTTTTGGGTGTTTGGTGGAATTCGAAATTTTGATAGATGGGGCAATGTGTTTAACTACTATTCGTGTATAGGAATGTAAAGTGCTTCATTCAGTTACGCATTATACTATTTACAATGTTCCTGGATATAATGTTAGGTTTTTATAATTAGATATTTTGGTATTATGTGAGGTATAGTCCAACAACTTACGAGAGAGGTTTCTGTATGAGGTACGCGGCATACTTCCGAACTTAAAACGTTATTTATCCACTGACTTACGCAGCGAACCATTGCCTGTATGATATAGTTACGTTTCTTGGACATAAAAGATACACCAAAATCCCAATGATACCTATTATGATAATTGGTGCTTTCAAAGACTCTCCACTATACGTTCGTTTAAGAACGTATGCAGCAATCAGTATTTATTTGCTTTCAACATGAAATATTGTAAAATTTACTAAAATATTTATAACTTTAAATTTTCACAATCTAGAGAAAACATGGTGGTTTTGTCACCAATGTGCTGGCTGTAGTTTCTGATGATGAGATTTGAAGAATTCGTAAAGTGACGCATGTTTAAAAAGTATGTATGTTTGTATCTATGTTTCTTATGATGTCGTCCTGGCCGATTTCGGCTACGGCAGCCAGTTTCATTGAAACCAGCCAACTGTGCAGGACTTTGTTTATAGTGGCCAAGTGTGTGCACAATACACAGGTACACTCTCTGTTCCTTTACTCTCATAGTTTGGTGGGACAGCTAAACCGACACGGCTTTACGTGCTCTCCGAGGCATGGAGGTCTAAGACCTCAACTTCCTAACTCCGGGCAATTTCTGCGAATTTTTAAACAGAAAAGACTTAGGCCCGACCCAGAGTTGGAACCTGAGACCTCTTGCACTACCGACAATAAAATGATGTAACTTTATTAAAAACGATATTAAACTTTTTACCCAGCATCTGTAGCAATCTCTCAAGACTTGCGCAGACGATGATCTCATGTTTTTGTTTCATTCCACACGTACAGCTCGGGCCAGTGGAGACAGTCTAACGACATTCTCATTTTTAATATACACGTGCAAAAATACTTATTGAATTTTTATTGTACTTTCTATTTGAAGTCATGTTTTTATAGTTTATATTAATTTTGAAATTAATTGAATAAGTAGCCATGCTATTCTATTTAATGCCTGCCTCGAGGTGCTTTAGTGTTTTAATCAGTACCTGCAACTTTAGACCACAAAACTTTAGGTTTTATTCCCGGTTGTGGCAAATCCTATGGGCTAATCTAACTTACATGAAAATGTCTTTGATACGAGCCTGGAGATATAAGCTCTGAATAAAATGTGTTATGAAATGGAGGTCATTTCATAACACCTCTTATTCAGAACTGTAAATTACAAAATTTGGTGTATACATTTATACACTTACAGGTACAATGCTGAAATCTTAGTTGTTCGATGCTGAAATTACATTTTCAGCGAACATGTTCTGTTCTCATGCTATAAAAACTGTTTAGAACGTTTCTCACTATATTTAGCTTCAACGTTATACCATAAGTAAATAATTACACAACAAAAGATAAGCTCATTTAATATCAAAGTTACATCAGCATATATTATAACTAAAAAATTATTAAATAAAATATATATATTAGGTCGGGGAAAAAGTCTTTTCGCAGAATAGTATGTATGAACTTGTAATAAAATCTCTTTGACTTCAAGAATCACAAATGAGTACACGGTTCATTAGGTTTCTTTCAGTGAGCTCGTGAGGTACCCAAATATCTAGCTTTTTTGTGTAGAGAAAAGATAGATAGATTTATTACAAGTTCATACATACTATAATGCGAAAAGACTTTTTCCCCGACCTAATACTATTATGTATTATACTATATATTTCGTGATCATCTGTTGAGCTGTTCTCCAATCCTGTCCATCCCCATCATAGCTTCGTGACTGGTTAGAAACTCGAAGAAACTGTCTCTATCACTGAAATATAAATAATATTCAATTATATATCAGTCTCACAGGGTTGTGGAGGTCAGATAGGCAGTCGCACCATGTAAAACACTGGTATCCAGCTGCATCCGGTAAGAAACCAATATAGTTTGGAAAAACGGTTAAGCTGATAGTATAAGGCTAGATAAGGTTGACGTGTCTACATAGATTAGAAGAACTAAGAAAAGTTAGGCTGATGAATTGTTAATATAAAAAAGGTATACATGTAAGTTACAATGTTAGTAAATAAATATACTTTCAAAATTGTTCGTTATAAAAATGCACCACGCCAGACAAAACCTTACATCATCAGACCTTTCATGAATCATTCCTAATTAAGACAAGGACAGCACGCTTTAGTCTCGCTCTAAAAAGGACGCCGTTTGTGTATTCTGCAGGCTATTAATGACGTGAGCATATAACAAAAGGCGATACCAATGCCAATATTTCTACGACAATATATTTGCACCTGCCATGGTTGAGAGATGCACTGACATATTGACTGATAGAAAATACTTTGGCACTATATTCTTGTTAGGCAATAGTGTTGCAGAATATGGTAAATAATAACATAAATATATAAGTGGAAGCAGAGATGCATCAAATACGCCCGTCGCCCACGACTCGCCATTTATATTGTTAGTGCTATGTAAAAGAAGGCAAGCCTATTGTCATATACCGGTTACTTTAACAATCTCCGCGCCACTATGGTGATAGTAACAACCCGGTAACCAAACCCAATACCTTACAATCGACCAAGCCACAGAGGCAGTAAAATAAATGAACAAATTTCGCATTTTTTTATATTAATCTTACTAAATAGTTTATATAAAAAACACAAAATTTTGTGAGATGTTACTGTCAAGCAAAATTGCTTTACCGAATTTCAATAACGCTCTTTTAAAGTCATACAGTTTCTACACTAGAAAACACATGGATAGTCTAGTCTTTAGACTTTTCCTATCTGAATAAATTAGGTACTTATATAAGAAGCTATGTCTCTTGACAAGCGACGGTTCAATATTACACTTTTAGAGCCTTAGACCTTAGACCTTAGTACCCAAATGGCATCTATGCTAACACGAATTTATACTTGGTTTAGCCCCATTACTCTTTATCTAAATAATAAAAGCCACTATCTGACTTCAAAGTGCCACAATACCAGACATTTTTAACATTTCCCCGAATTCAATCGTGGAAATGAGCAAAGCTTCAAATTGTAGAATGTTCTTACAATTCGTTGGATTCCATGTTTATTCGCAGAAGAGCTCTGTACAAAAGATTTAAGAGCTTATGTACTGCTTTTTGAATAAAATCGGGTGACAAAACTACGCTTTGTATGAAATCCGTTTTTCTTTTTAAATGGATTTTTCTGTTAAAAATTAATGGTAAATTCATTTCTGGATCATTTTTTTCCTGACATTTTAATTCTTTATTAAAAAGATTTATCCATTACTAAACACATTTAAACAGTCTGATCTACTGTTAATAATGTTATAATCTAACCTTCTTATTCATAAAAATATATCAAGTTATGAAAAGCTTATAAAATGTTTTGTTTCTTTCACTCCTTAACGAAATGAAAAAGAGAAAACATAATTAAACAGTAGTTTTTAAACTAAAATATAGTTTTTTTTGAAGAGGGTAATAGTTTAAAGAAAACATTATACTATCAATACTTACTTTGACGAATAAATCGTTTCTTCCGGTTCTGCAACCTGAAACATAAATTCAATTATATATAAAAGTCATACGTTTTATCATCATGAAAATGACCATTTGTTACAACAAGCTCAATTTTTAAAAACGTCTTGATGAGACCTAAATCTAGGTCTCCCCCCGTTACGGGAGCCCTACGGAAAGTCCTTACCCGGTGGTAAAGTTTTGTATTTATTTTTATTGATTTGTTCAATCTTACCGACTTCATAGCTAATTTTAATTATAAAGGTATAAAACTTCTAACTATTTTCCCACCTTAAAAGTTTCAGGCAACAAAAATGACATATCATTAAAATAAACGATGTGATTTATTTATGGATAAATGGTTAAAAATGTGTAGTATAAACAAACCTACGTAACGTACTCCAAATTAATAATTAATTTAGTGATTTCTGCATGACGCATTTCCCTCTTGTTTATATTGTAATATATTGTAAATATTTAATTATTAAAATTTAGTTTTTTTACATAAAGATTAAAAAAATATTATTTTGTGCTTGTTAAGAAATAGAGAAATTGACTTGTGACAAAACAAACCTGTAAGCTAGTAATCTCATGATCAGTATTTACAAACATATCGGCGAAGTACTGCGTGATGTGGTCTTCTCTGTCCACCACGTCTGTCTCCACCTCCGTCTCGGCCTTCTTTGAGTCTTCTGTGAGGTTCCTCTCCGGTGGCTTGAACACTTTCGACTGATAATTACTCTTTGATTGATAAGGAGCTGGTATACGGAACTGCTCCGATTCGTCTGGAGACACCTCGTCTTCGGTGAAGTAACGTTTTATTACTGTTGTCTAAAACATACAATAATACATTCTATGTATCGTATGGTTAGTGGTCAACCTAGTGTCAAAGTTATTTAAGCTGCCCCGAAAGGCCTTTGACATGGCTTAACAACTGTTATCTTAATTGAAAACAATTGGGATCGACTTTTTACGTGCCTTCAGAAGCACGGAGACGCCCAGCTCAAATACCACTATGCGGTCACCCATCTGTGGAATGACCCTGCCAAGGCTTGCTTAATCCACAGACCGTTAACGACTGGTGAACGCAACTGGCTATGGGCGCCTCAATACATACACATACAATACATAGTAAATTAAGACATACACAGATCATATCAGTAATGTCTTGTAAAAAGAACGTACACATGTGACAAGATGTATGGATGTGAATGAAGTAAGGGATGTATGTAAGTACCAAGTGGCATTCTTTGATCTCTAACCTATCCTTATGGGATAAGGCCGTGATTTTATGAATGTATTCATTAATCACTCGGGTTATACTCTATTCATTATTAATAAGTAGTAAACCATCGTGGGCGAAGGTCTCAAGGAAGGCCTGCAACTAGATGGTCGGGCGACATTGTTAAATGTGTAGGGCCGAAATGGATGAGACAAGCAGAGGACCGTATAAAGTGGCGTGCTGAGGGGGAGGCCTATACTCAACAGTGGGTGGATACGGGCTGATTAGATAGATAGATAGAAACCATCGTGATGATAGAACGACAAGAACGACGGAAATATGCAAAATCGATGATTTTACGTATGATTTACGTAAATAAGAAACATTGAAACATCTGTTTCCTGGAACTGGGATCTGAACCCAATTTACCCGAAACCTTTTCGCGGAAGTAGCTCTCACTTCCTACTACACGAAGACTGTATAAAAGTCGAAAACGATGTTATTTGTCCTTTAATTTTCTTTATTATCTTTTGGGGTAAAGGTAAAATAAGATTAACGATTTTAAACTCTTACAACTTGGACACATCCTACTAATATTATAAATGCGAAAGTTTGTGAGAATGTATGTATGTTTGTTACTCTTTCACGCAAATACTACTTAACCGATTACAATGAAATTTGGTATATAGGTAGCTGAAAATCCAGATTAACACATAGGCTTTTTATCCTGGAGTTCCCGAGGGATCGGGATTTACATAGGAAGGATTTCCACGCGGACGAAGTCGCGGGCGTCCTCTAGTAGTATTATGCTGTAACGAACGGGTCTAAAACACGATTGAAAATTAAAGTTTGAAAACCTCATTTGTTTACCCCACGTTTCCGTTTTATTAAATAAAATAATTGTTTTTAATAGTAATAGTAAAGTGCGTATACATACATTGGATGGGCTGTAATGTTTCATAGGTCCAGGACAAACCAAGTCTATCTTCATGAGCACAGTAGCGAACAACAGCATAGGCAACTGAAAGAAACGATGTTTATCAGCCGCTACCAGTGGGGCAATATGCTACAACTACTAATAATCAGCAAATTTGTATGAAATCCTAATCAGCGCCTCTAGCGGGTTTCGTAGGAACTAATTCTTTAGTACAATGTAAGTGTCAAATTGTCGATACTCAATAGAACCTGCGAAAATCGCGCTATGGTTTACACTGGAACTCTTAATGAAGTAAAATGTAGCCTTCATATGCCTACAAACCTCATACCCCTTAATCGTCCAATGAAAACTTGTTGGATTTAGTTAAACCATTCCATAATTGGTCCACGGTTGACAAAAAAACAAAGCAATCAAAAATATTATTCTATCTATGTATGTAACTGATAAACACTTGCTAAAACCTATTTAAATAGAAATCATAGACCCATTCATATAATTTATGTCTAAAAACCAATGACTTACCATTTGACGTGTGTTTTCAAAGAGGCGGTACTCAGGAGTGACACGATGATGCTTGTACTGTGAAACCGAGCCGAATGTAAGCAAACCCATGTGGGAATAACAAGTGTAAACAAAGCTATAACTAAGGCTGCTGACAGACGGACAGACATTGCGATTTACATGTATTTTATTTTATGAGATATGCGAAAGAACTGCTGCTTTCTTCAAGTGAATATATTTTCTTTTTTCATATCAATATTTTTATTATTACGATAAATGAATTTTCTACATCAAATGCGACTGTGAAGACTGAGTTCTCTTTACCGAAATGAAAAATTATTACAAGCCCATTATAATCTGTTCCCTAATTAATGAGCAACTTTAAAGTTATTCCTCACAGTTAACAAGAAAGTGAATATGGTTTATCATTTTTATTATTGTCAAAACATTAAACGATTCTAACTTACAATCTTTCTGCTTACTCTAGTTTCTGATTTAAAAAATACAATTTACAACCTGCACATTAAAAAAATGCACATTTCAAACAATATAATTAGACTTTTATACCCTCAGTAGAGCGTAAAAACCCGGCAGGTAATACCTGTTTTCTTTCCATTCCAAATTATTACGGGTAAAAAAATAATTACCTTTTTCCCCAAGATTCGTTTTGCGTAAATTTTCCCTGTCCTAAAATTAAGGGACGAATTTAAAAATAAACGGAACCCACCTTTTTCGCATTTTATTTAATCTTTGCTTTTTTTTCGAGAATTACTTCAGTTTTCAAACAGTCCTTTTTTCTAATTAGTTTTTGTTGCGCTTAATTTGACGTGTTCTGCTGCCCTGCTAATCTCACATTCTGCATAATTATTTTATTTAATTTGAAAACCTGATATTCATCACTATCGCTCATAAATTTTTGCATGTAATAGAGGCGTAGGGGAAGCTGGGTACACTTGTTCCCTAGGGGACACTTGGTAACCTTGCTGCATGAGTCTACCAAACGTGATACAGTTACTTAGCCTAGCAAAACTTATTTATTTAGAGCAATGTTAACTTTCTGTCATGGTTTTGTTTGGCAGATGACAAAGGTTTACAAACGGTGGCCACGAAAAATTTGTTGTGTTAAAATATTTAATTTACGGTAAGTTTTGATTGAATTTATTTAATATTATGCTATGAAACTACTCCATGAAAATGTTTTTACCTTTTAAGACGTTTACTTTTCTGCAGATCGACGTTACTTAACTTGAAATAAGTAATAAATTGGTTCGCAAAGAAACATGTTTTATAATATCTTTAAGTATGGGTAGACTTGTTCCTTTTCTTTAGGGGTGTTATGATCCCAGGGATCATGTGTCCCCTATTAGGGATCAAATCTACCTTATGTCAAAATTAGCTGACAAATTTAATGACTCTGTTAATATTCGATTTTGTTTTTAGGAAACCATGCCATAAAAAAAGAATACCGGTAGATAAAGACAAACTTAAAATAGCTGTAGCTACTGTATTGGCTGGAGGCACACTAAAAGGTACTGCAAAACAATATAGTGTACCTCTTATGACACTAAAACGTTATTATAAACGACAATGAAAAAATACTGACGAAATACAATACCAGCCAAACTATCGAACATCACAGATTTTTACAGAGGAAGAAGAAATGTGTATAAGCGTAAAGTTCCAATAAACGAAGCTGATTATGATTACAGATCTGATATTTTTATTTTGTACTTAACACTATTCTTTACTTCTACCTATTCAAAAATATATTACTTATTCTTCAGCTCACGGACATATGAAGCTAAATCCATTGTTGTTACCGTGTGTGGGAGACTTGATCCCCAGGGATCAAGTCTCCCAACTGGGAGGAAACAAGTCTCCCATATATAGGGGACACATGGTAACAAGTTACCATATGACATTTAATTAAATTATAACTCCAAATATCACCCAGCCTTGCCCTCTTTCATAGATTTAATAAATAAATAAATTTTGAATATTTTGACCTAAAATAAAACTTAAAACTGTTTATAGCACAAAAGTTAGAGACCAAAATTAAAAGGGGGGATCAACCCTCCCCAGTCTCCCCTATGCACAAAACTAACTTACTAAGACTATTCCAAAGAGTAAAATAAAATACCTTGACTAGAATACAATAAAAAATTAAAATCGGTACGATTTTTAGTCTGAAAATCGCATGTGCTACAAATGCCTAAATGATTGTTGACGAAATGCTTTTAGTGTTTACAATTTAGTTAAGCCATGGGAAATGTATTATATTGCTATTATGCTATAGTTTCATGAGAAAACTAAAGGAAAACAAGGCATTATCATTATCAGAATTCCATTGCAATAAGAATGTATAAATATTTTCATATTTGTTTCACTAATGAAAAATATATAACAGTGAGAGGTCAGGTGCAGGACCGACGGATTTCGAGCCACGGAGGTCTTCTTAACTCCGGAAAAATCACCTACATTTTTGTCACAACTCAGGAGGAATAAATATAAGACCTGACCGGGGATGCGAACCCGAGACCTCTGCACGGTAGTAGCACAAAGTAACAACCACGTTACAGAGGCAGTCGACCATTCCTAGATGTTATATTACTGATTAGTGTGTAATGTAGAGGAATAAATAAAAGCACAAATAAAATTCAGTAAAATAACGTTTAATTTTATTAATAAATATTTCCATGATACATGATTGTTCAATCATAATACGAGCATATGAAGACATAATATCAAGCCTAGCTCACATATTAATAGATACACCTAAAAACGATACTTTCCAGTTTTACCCCCGGTTTCTGAGTACATTTAACGGTAGTTTATCTACTCAATAGCGTTTTTTTGTATGAGTTTAAACGCTGTTGAATAGATAAACTACCGTTAAATGTACCTCAGAAACCGAGGGTTAGTCCCCTACATTTAATCCCATTTACGTATTTTTTTTATATTAAACAGTATCATTTCTAGTTACATTTTTTATTAACTTTATTTCAGGCTTCTCTGGACACCTTCCATAGTTCGGAGTCAAATAATTCAATGCACTAGTATCGGTATCATAATAAATAATACTATTAAAACGATGAAACACAGTTGTAAAAGGCGACCCACGTCCAAAATCACCTACTTCTTTCAATTTCTCCGTCCTGTAGTCAATTCTGTAGAGCTTGCGGTTTTCTCTTTGAGTAAAATAAGCGATGTCATTAATATCTGTAGATAAAGAATAAACAACATGAGAGAAGAGTCTTGCCTCTTCTTCTCCGCCTTTTAGTTTATACACTGTAAAGTTACTCATGAAATAAATATCGTCCCTTTTGTCAACAATAAAATCATCGATGTGATAATCTTTTAACGCTGTTATACTCTGTGTCTGATTTCCATCGAAGATATAAAGTCCTTTCATCGAATGAACAGTATAATAAAGCATATTTTTATACTGCATATGCCATATAGTTTCATTTTGTAGACCATATACACTTGTAACGTTCGTCAAAGGGCTGTATTTGTAGATCCCAGTCGTACCACTTATATAAACATCTCTTGTTGCATGATCCACAGTTCTTGAAAAGGAAAATTGTAAGTCTGGTATCAAAATAAACCATTTATGATTCAAATCGTAACCAACTGTGTGATTGGTTATGCCTTCGTAATGAAAATAGACGATATTTAGCAGCCTGTCTACGGCTAGTTGCCCAGTGATCGGATGTTCGTTGAATATAAGAGTCTTGGTGTAGCAAACCTCGTCGAAACATGCGTCGCAGATCCTTTTTCCTGATGCTGAAGTAATGACTGCGAGGCCTAGCAGTAGAAAGAGATGGTTCATCTTCTTTCTGTGGAAAGAATATTATAATTTTTATAATATTATAATAATATTTTTAAGCGTGTGGAACTAGAATGTCGCTTAGTTCGGTCAATCTTTGGTTTTAATAGACTGTTTCTCAACTTTAATTTAGAGCGCTTCCAACGTGTTTCAACAACGTCTGGTTTTTCATCTATGTATATATCCAAGGAATACCCAGATATAGGTAAACAGAATAAAAATATGCATCTATTTTCGTAGGCAGTCATTATTCGGGAACTATCATGTTTTTTGTACAGTGAAATTATATTGGCCTGGTCTTCGCTGGATTGGATAGTGTTTAAAATAATAATATTAAAATGATTATCAACTGTTATAAAATAGTAATCTCGTGGTGGAGTCGAGGCCTAACGCCTCCCTCTTGTTTGGGAGGAGACCCTTGCCATGCAGTGGGACAGTAATGGGTTAAATAAAAAAAAATAACAGTCTCATCTGTTATTTTTGATAAATAAAATATGGCGTAATAACTGCTCAACAACTCGCTCAATATGTTATTATAACACTAGTGGGATTAAAAACAATGTTTAATTAGTATTTGTGCATACAGACCTACTTTTATTATCACTACTCACGATGCGTGCGACTGTTTGATAAAACATTTTAAGGGTCAAGTAACTATCACACTTCTGGACGTCTCCGTGACATAATTATAATTCACTGAGGCTCTCGTAACCTATTTACAGGCTAAGCAACCTTTGCCACGGGCTATAAACAGATGGGTAGCCGCTTAGTTGAATTTCTTGAGTTAAACGTCTCAGTGTTTATGAGAGGAAGTTAACAGTCCGCCCGGTGGTATGTCGTAAAGCTCTGTCAAAGATCTTAAGGTGGCTTTAGTAACTTTGAAATTAGATTCGCTACCAGCGATATCATATAAAAAATTAAATACATAATTACATAGGCACATACATACACAAAGTCGCGCCCTCTTCCCAGAGGTTCTTAGAGGTAGGCAAAGACCAGAGAACGCCACCCGGCAAGATCCCTACAAACTTTCTACAATAAATGAAATATGGAACCATTTTCCACTTATATAAAAGTCACATGAGTGTGTTATTAATACTTATTAAAATGTGTATTGTTTAAGATAATATTTATTACGATGACCACACAAGGTTAGGTCAAGTTCAATGATATATCGGTGCAATTATACTATATTTTTATGTTTTCGAAGAATAGTAATAACGTATTATTATTAGTCTTTATTTATATGTTGAATACTTTATTTTTTAATCTTTAGTTATATGTATGTTCAATAAGAATAAAGAATTTTATATTATAGGTGTTATTTTTAATTAAACTGAATTTACCAAATAAAATGGAACGGACATAGTCTATCCAGATAAATACAGCTCAATTTTTTTAAAGAATTATTGTATATAAAATATTGGAATTAGGGAAGTAGGAAGTAGTAATAAAACTTCAAAGAAAAATAAATAAAATACATTTTATTTACTATCAAAAATGGCACTATCGAATCACACATCTCTGCATTGTTTGATATTAATCACTATCAGATACAGCAACTATCGGATGTTTAGCCGTCACTTCACTATCGTATGAAAGTATCTTTTTTAACTTTCTCCCAGCACCCGCCGACCTTATCCTACATCTCGCATGATTTGGTACTAAATAGTTTAACTCATTAGTATTACTATCAAAATAAATTATATTATTGAACTTATCAAATACTGTTTTGAAAGGAGACCCGCCCCCAAAAGTACCCACTTCAGTCAATCGACCACTCCTCTCATCAATTTTATAAAGACCACTGCTTTCTCTGAGCACAAAATAGGCATTATCATAAATATCAGTTGATAAATAATAACCTGTATTAGAAAAAAGAGTAGGTTTCTTATCCCCTTTCTTTAATTTATAAACTGTAAAATTGCTCATGAAGTAAATGTCATCGTTTCGATCGATTATGAAATCATCTATGTGATAATCGTTTAATGCTGTGATACTTTTTGACTGCTTCTTTTCGAATGCATAAAGTCCTTTCGTAGAGAGTATAGTGTAGTACAATTTATGTTTAAACTGCATATGCCAGATAGTTTTATCTTGAAGGCCGTGGAAACCTGTAACGTTTGTAACAGGGTGGTATTTATAGATGCCTGTAGTCCCACTTATATAAACTTCTCTGGAGGCCTGATTAACGGCTCTAGCGAAAGAAAATTGTGAATTGATTGTGAAGAATCTTATATCATCTAGGTCAAACGCTACAGTGTGGTCTGTGGACTTTCTGCCTTCGTAATAGAAGTAAACAACATTTTCTGTTCTGTCTACAGCTAGTTGGCCTACAACTGGGTACTCGTCAAATATAAGAGACTTTGTATGACAGACGCCGTCGAAACACGCGTCGCAGATTCTTCGGCCGGACACTGAAGTAATGACTAGGCCCAATAGCAGTATAAGGTGTTTCATATTCTACCTGTGGAGAAAAATGTTTGTTAACTACTTAGTTCTGAAGCTTAGTGATGGTTTAAACTAGGGTGGATGAGGTGATTGTACATGTCCATTGTCCATGAAGACTTACAGTTATGTATATTCAATAAGTGAAAACTGAGTTTTATTATCCACTTACGTTACACTGAAGGACATTCCTACTATTTCCTAGATTTCTCTCACATATTTTTAACAATGTTTATGATTGAAAAAAATTTTAAAAGTCTATTTTTTCAAAAAGGTATGCCTGTTCTAAGTAATTACTCAAATATTTTTATGTAGTATGTAGTATTTGACTTGACTGTATAAAGATGTTTTTGTTGCTATGTAGCCATTCTCTACCAGTTACCCTTCATCGATACTAAATAAACAAATAATTAACTTAGTGATAAATATTATTGTCCACATTTCCTGGAAGCTGGGAAACCGAAGCGCCATCTAAGAAAACATCAATTAAGTAGGTAACGTTTGTTTATAAACATTCGACTAATTGGGTACTTATTTTTTAAGATAACGCCTTAGATAACTCTTTAAAGTACTTTCTGGAACTTTATTGCGCACATTAATAGTTTTATGAACTCTTATTTATTATAAAACGCGAGATTTATTTTGTATTTTTGCGAAATCCTATGATTTTTGTCAAACACCAACCTATCTCTACATAAAGATGGTTAGTTTTGTTTTAATCGTAGATATATAGCTCTAAAAACTCCTAATAAAAAGTTAAATTAGAAATAACTGACACCAATAACCAAAATTAACTTTACAGAACATTCAATCAGGCTTTGGATCTGAATTCAATCATGAAAATACAGTTTAGTTGGAATTAGTGATCAAAATTGAAACTACACACCGGGTTGTTGCATTGTTATAACAATTAACTTCAGTCTATCGTGAAGAAATCTACAGGATTTTGGGTTAGCACCTACAATTTAGAGTTTAAGAAACATTTATGTTATAAATTCTATGTATAAAGGGAGTCGTTTTAGGTTTATAAGTTATTTGGTTAAAACAGTAGGTACCTACAAGCTCTGCTTAGTGTGGAATCAAATGACCGTGTGTGAGTTGTCCAATGATATTTATTTATGTTTTACTTATGTATATTTAATCCGTTGTCCCATCGCTGGGCACGGATTTTCTCCAGAATTGAGAAAGGGCTAAGCCTAGAAACTAACTGACTATGATTACATAAAGAGAATGAATACTTACAAAAAATATGTTAAGACACTGTTCAAATCAATATTATTTTCGTTGTCAAACAAAAGTAAATCCACGATCACTTATTTCACTAGTTTTTTTAACTTTTGCACTTAAACGTGTCAATATGTTTTAATTCATTGAAGTTCTAACAACAAATGATTATGTTTGTGTCTATCTTGTTATAGTATTATCAATGTTTTATAAATATATGTATATTTATATTGTGTGCAGTTTATGTAATGAGGTCTTGATATGCTCAGAAGTCGACGAATTTATTGTGACCATATTTTATTTGTCACCCCGGGATGTTTTTTAATATTTGGGGTAACACAGAACCAATTTCGCGCGTTAGCTCTTGCAATAGGTATATTAAGCAGTTGTGTAATAAAAGTACTCAAAATGTACAAGCAGGTTATTAAGAAAAAAGGGAGAAAATTATATTAACACTTTCGCTGCCCACAAACCTACTAATTAGGTTTCGTGAACTTACTCGGTGAGTTGCTGGCAACCTATCTGTTAACAAAGTAAAGTTGAATATATAAAACTAAGTATACATAAGTATATATACACAATAAATCTCCGAAACATACAGTCGAATAAAGAAATATCATTCAATCATAACTTTGGGCTACCCCGCCCAAAACATTTCTGTCTCTACGATGCTACTCAAAATTACAAAGACAGTATGACTCCTAAGGGTTACCTAAAATTGAGAGCCGTTTAGCAATCGGCCAATAGATTTGCTAAGTCGGTACATTTTTGATTTCGATGGGCACGAGAGCTCGTAGCCCGAAAGACGGACGATCCTGAAAAAGTGGGACATTTTTGTTCTCGCCGTAAGCAGAAACTCAAAGCTTGACAATTTCGCAACAACCAAAACATTGGGACAGCGGGTAACATAGCTTAAAAACAGGACTACCCTACATAAAGCGGGACGTATGGTCATTTTACATATTCTGTATAGAGTTATAGATACTTAGTGAGCACGTGGTCATAAGTCATTGTTCGCAGATAAGTTAATACATAAGTTAACTTGTTTCAGATTATTATCAGTGTGAAGAGACTGATGTTATCTTGTAATAGCTTATGGAACTTACTATAGGCCTATTTTCTATTTGCTTCTATAATTATTAACTTAACTAATTTGATATGAAACACAAAGGTTTTAACTGACCAGATTTTAAAATTTTCATATCAAGTAAGTATTTTAATACTTACCTAATAGGTGCCTACTTGTAAGGCGATATATGAGAAAAATAGTCTCAAAAACTACTTAAAGTTTATATAAGATTGGTTTTGAACTTAAAGATCGAGTGAGGGTTTCGGGAAAATCGGTGCGCTGAATTCGAAATTGATCGGTCCAAAAAATATTTTGAAAGAAAGATCACCTATTTCAATAAATTTTGCAATAATGAGGTAATTTCCCAAAAAAACACTGTCTAGAATACTAAAACCTGAGGTTATCCATATCAGTAGAAATGATCACCTTTCACCGTGCAGGTCAGACTACAATCACTTAACCCACCTAGTTGCCAACGAGACAGTTCATGTATTATCTTACTTACCTATCTTAGGTACTTGAACAACAAATATTTGTGAGAATCTTTGATTTTGAGTGTAGGTGTACTTAAAAATTATTATTTTAATGTTTCATATAACCACTGAGATTGGAACCTAGACATAACTCTAAAATTGTCACGTTGCATGTTTAATAAGAGATCTTACTATTCCCTAAGATCTTTTAATAATCTAATTTATCACCTCATTAGTTACATGAATCACAATATTTATTTAACAAGTATACGTAGGTATATCCCCTTATACTAGAATTTATCAAATAAATCATACGCTTCTACGCATATGCATGCAGGACTTTGCATATTACATAAACGATCATACAACTCATGACTCATGAAGTCATTACACATGTTTATGCGTTAATTCACTTAATTCTTATTAATTCATGGTTCATTTGCCAACAGGTTATCTTTAAACTACAGTTTAACTCATTAACTTAACTCTATCTGCCGTTAGCTAGAAATCTCTTGCAATATTTTCTACTTATTGCCAGTTATAAGTTGTATTTAACTGTATTATCAGTGATAAAGATGACCTGTAGTGTTCATTTGACCCTATTATGACTATAAGGGTCATATACGGTCATTGGGAATGGAAACTTTTCCTATGAAATTGAAAACAGTACGGATTTTTAGTGAAACAAACATCTTGTTATAGAAATTAGGTTTATTGCTGGCAAATTCAGGCTTACTACGCAGATACTCGGTTGGGCATTAGTCGGTCTAGCCGTATGGCAAAACCGAATACGTCGTGTAGATGAATGTTCGGGAAAAATGCCGCTCGACATCGCTAAAGCGGTTTTGTTATTCGATAAATACTGCCGAACCGAACATGCCGAATAAAATACGTGTTTAGGAAGCCTAAGTCATGTAGATTTACAATGAAGTACATAGTATTACTTATAGTAGTAGAGAAAATATTCGCTTAAAACCTGATTAAAATAATCCATAATTGTATTATTCATTCGAAAGTGTATCTGTTTACTTACCTCTGACTTAGGTACACGACTAAATTACTGTCTCCTTTCTGTTAAATATAGCATGGAGATAGTTTAACAATATATACCTACGAAAGGATACTTTTTAGATGCAAGCCAAGCCGCGCTGGAACTCTAGTAAGTACTAAAAGAAGTGCTATAATAATAATTACGTAAATGTTCGATAAGGTTGACGTTTATTAGACCCCCAGTCGTCAACAGCGTATGATTGACGTCAGTAAACTGTCGCGGGGAGTCTGAATCTCGAACATTTTTCAATATACTGACTAGGTATAGAACTTAATTATCTTACCTTATTTCAAGTATCATCAGTACAGACGGGATAGGCATGTGTGCGAGGAACTTACTTATAAAACCATAAAAGCTACCATTTTTCTTGTACCAATAAAACAGCTGAAGATGGAATTCTTTTAAAAAAACACATTAAATATTCGATTATCGCTTTGATCCAAAACTGACACTGCTTCTCCTTGTGACAAGAAACTATTTAAAAAAATGTTTACAAAATTAATTAAATTGAATAGGTAGTCAAATATTAAACACTACTATGTGCGTCCCGAAACTAGTGAAAATAGTAAATACATAGTTGAACAAACAGTAAAAAGAAATAATGTACCTAATAAAATTGAAAACTTGGACAAATTAAAGAAGACATGTTATTTTCTGAATTCAGTCGTAATGCAATATTATGCAACAAGATATTGCATCATGACGTCACTATACACGCATAATAAAACAACAATCCATAGGTAAACAATTTATTTCTAAAACCTTTGAGCTTTATAACATAACAATCTGATAAAATCGAGACATATTATAGACAAGTATTTATTTAAAATTTTGGAAGATATTTATTCGCCAGCTTTTAGATAAGTATCAGATAGCTTTTCCTGTGGTTAAATGAAACGTATACAAAGTACAAATAAACATGAAACAATTATTAGCAAACCACCGTGTTTTATGTGGGAATCGAACCCACACCTGCGCGGTGTGCAGCAGCGTCATGCCTATAACCACTGTACTACTTGATACGCTAACAGATACTTATCTAGAAGATAGCAAAACAGGTTAATATATGGATAGACTTTAGAATTCACTGGACTTTTCACTAAGTACCAAAAGAAAGTTATAAAACAATATATTTATATACTTATTTTAACAATTTTCACACAAGTCTTTATCATTCACAGTCTTTCTATAAGCCAATTCAATAACAATATGTTATGTATTATTGATTTTATAATGACACCTTTCATTCATTCTCGAATACGTCCGTTTCTTACGTACACGTACGTATACGCGTACGTGCGTATATAAAACCGTCGGTCTTTCGCCTAATCTATCACTGGCCGGTTACCCGTCACACCAAGACATGAGACAGGTGGAGTAGAATTTCCTATATGTATATTAAACTAGTCCCAAAAATTAAGGGATATAAAAAAAGAATCCAAATTTTTGGGTGATTTTCAACAAGCTGTAACTCCGAGGAAAATGGTCGTACAGAAAAAATAAAAACAACAAATTGTAGCTCCAAGTGTCTAGTTTGTAGATATGACCATGAATTTTTTTTGTCATCGCCAGGTCTGGAGAAATCCTACGAAAACTACCAAAAAAAAGTATTTCCAAATTTTTTCCCTCCTAAAAAAAGGTCCACGGGCTTCAAAAATTTTTTTTTGATTCTTTCGTTCTAAAGTTCTTTTAGAAAATTTAATCCTCTTTAATTTGCCGTATTCAAAAAGCCTGTACGACGATTTGCCACGGAGTTATCGTCAATCAAAGCAAAAAAGTTATTTTTGACTTTGATATTCAATAACTCTGGAAATAATGACTGTATAGGAAATCAAAGGAGGGTTTTGAAAACTGCACAATATTCTCTATAAGAAAATGTAAACATCTTTTAAGAAAAAATTTTTTTTTTAATTGAAAACTCTGACTGAAAAAAAGACAAAAATTCGCAAAATTAACCCATTTGGCCCCAAATGAAATCTGCCAGTGCAAATTACGAAACTTCTTTTGTAATTTGTTAAGGGTAATATAATTATAAAGAAAACACAAAGAAACTAGAAAAAAAGAAATTGGTTTTTAGAAAAAAAACACCGTCCTTAAATGGGGACGGTGGGCTCATATGGAGTGGAAATTTTCGAAACATTCTCTTTCTACACATAAAGTTATTATGCACTTTTTGCATTGCCAGCGTGCTTTCTTATGACATACGGTGCATCGCAGTTGTCTAGAAAGTTTTTGTGGAAAGTGACCTATTCTGTCATGCTGCAAGCTTGGCACCACAGAGGCTGGTAGTCGCAAAGTTTGACCTCCTGAATGTCTAAAATAATGACGGGCAATACAGCGTCGAAACTGAAGCTGGTCTAGCTTGGTATCATTTGTTAGAAGGTGAAGGCGCCATGCATTTGCAACTGTGAGGTCCAACATGTAGGTAAATAGCACCCACCACCATTTTTTTCCCCGTATAGCAGTGCGGTACAATGAAATTGACTGATCTGCTTGATCTACACCGCCCATTCCCTTGTTATATGAAAAACATGCGAGATATCAACATCCACTTTTTTCTTCTCCAAAGTGCTCCAACGTTTTACTTTTCCCAAAGGAAAAACATTGTCATAATTTGACCCCATTGTGCAGACACTATTATCCAGCCAACGAACAAAAATGACTTGATTGACTTTGTCGAAACGGTAGTCAAATTCAGCACGGTCTTTCTTCTTCATCTCCTTTTCAGCAACCAATGGACATTTTTTAGTTCTACCTTCACGTACAGTACCCGTTGCACGGAACCCAGATTTTTGCAAATCTCTAAGCAAATCAAAACTGGTGAAAAAAATATCAAAGAACACGACATGGTCCCTGGGATTAGAGTTGAGTTTGTCTTTTGGTTTCCACAAGAGTTTCGTCATCACTGCTGTTCCATTCTTCATCTAGAACTGTGAATACTTCAACTCTACCAGGAATGTCACGTGGAATGTCGTTACTGACGATATTGTCCTCATCACCTTCTTCTTCGTCAGTAAGAACACTAGGTTCTGGAGGTATGGCAACTAATTCTAGCACTGCATCATCATCTTCCTCAATCATCACAGCATGGAGTGCTTCTTGAAGCCCGTGGTACTCGTTGCCACCGCAGAATGTTCGTTTAGCCATCATTTATCCAAAAAATACCTTATAACAAAAACACGAAATATCTATCTCGTATATGCCCACTGGCCCCAATTAGGGACACTGTTATAAAATCCCTCTCTCTGGTAAAATTACTAAATTATTTATTATGTTTTAATTTATCTCAACAGTACATACTATATTTAAATATTTTATGCAAAAAAGAAACAAGTCTTAGAAGAAAAACAAAATAATAAAAAATACTTACTTTAGGTAATCTCTGACGCATAAAAACACTCCAAAAAGTACCAAGAAAAAACACTATAAACTATTTTCATTCACTTTTCAGTGTACTAAGAAACGAAAATCTTCTTAACCTTTAAATATCGACAGTAGAAATAAGTAAAATCGAATATATAAAAAAGTTGAGGGTATTTGTAAGGGCGTCCTCGTTTGGGCACGGCTGGGCTAAATGGGTTAAGGATTTTTGGATAACTTGGTATAACTTTGGATAAAATGGATGAACGAAGGATATCGTCGGTAATTTTTCAACCTCAAAGTGTCCCCTAAAATCCCTCAAAAATTCAAAGCGCTGCGATTTTTTTTTCATTGTGCCCCGAAGCTTCAAATTCTTTGTTGTTGCAAAAATCACCATTGTGAGCAATTTTGTGATTTTTATTCATTTTTTTAATAAAACATATTTTTTCTCTCTAAAATCTTTATTTTTTCGATTAAAAAGCAAATCGCAAAACGAGAGATCGTCTATCGCTGCCATGAAGTCAAAATCGAGATTCGTCAGTCCATAAGACACTGGTCCACTGTCTACGACCCCACTCGTGATGGTCATGCGCATAAGCCAATCGGGCTCGACGATGTCGTGGAGTGAGCATAGGCACGCGATTTGCTTTTTAATCGAAAAAATATAGATTTTAGAGAGAAAAAAAAATTTTCATTAAAAAAATGAATGAAAATCACAAAATTGCTCACAATGGTGTTTTTGCAACAACAAGGAATTTGAAGCTTCGGGGCACAATGAAAAAAAATCGCAGCGCTTTGAATTTTTGAGGGATTTTAGGGGACACTTTGAGGTTGAAAAATTACCGACGATATCCTTCGTTCATCCATTTTATCCAAAGTTATACCAAGTTATCCAAATATCCTTAATTTTGCGAATTTTTGTCTTTTTTTCAGTCAGAGTTTTCAATACAACAAAAAATTTTTTTCTTAAAAGATGTTTACATTTTCTTATAGAGAATATTGTGCAGTTTTCAAAACCCTCCTTTGATTTCCTATACAATCATTATTTCCGGAGTTATTGAATATCAAAGTCAAAAATAACTTTTTTGCTTTGATTGACGATAACTCCGTGGCAAATCGTCGTACAGGCTTTTTGAATACGGCAAATTAAAGAGGATTAAATTTTCTAAAAGAACTTTAGAACGAAATAATTAAAAAAAAATTTTTGAAGCCCGTGGACCTTTTTTTAGGAGGGAAAAAATTGGGAAAAATTTTTTTTGGTAGTTTCCGTAGGATTTCTCCAGACCTGGCGATGACAAAAAAAATTCATGGTCATATCTAAAAACTAGACACTTGGAGCTACAATTTGTTGTTTTTATTTTTTCTGTACGACCATTTTCCTCGGAGTTACAGCTTGTTGAAAATCACCCAAAAATTTGGATTCTTTTTTTATATCCCTTAATTTTTGGGACTAGTGTATATAGTCACTATCATATTCTTCTAGTTGGCGAGTTTTAATGTAGTAAACCGCTGTCGCCAAAATATTAGCGAGGATGTTACGTATGAGATAACATATACGGTTTAAAATATTCTATAACATTGTAATTAGCGTCATTATAAAACCAACAATATACTTAAATATAAAATTTAACTGCCAAATTAACAATCTTTGGAAGATGTGACTATAATTTTAAACAAAATTCCTTTTAACATTTCACTTTTATAATAAGTCACCCAAAGGATCATAGAATCAAAGAATTTGATATGATCGGATTATAATAATAAATGGTATTACGATGATATAATAGCAGTCGAGAGTCTACAAAACAATATTATTTGAAAATTAAGCCTATCACATAACGCGGTTGCGAGCGTATAAGAACGGAACTATTACATAACTTTTAAACTCTCGCGTTGCATGTTTAATGTATAATAGAATACGGGAATTAACGCGAACACGCATTTTACCTTAAAATGCCTAACGTTTTGGCGCAGGTTGCACTCGCCGTGGTCATTTTAAGGTAAAATGCGTGTTCGCGTTAATTCCCGTATTCTATTATACATGGAAATATTACAGTTGTAAATATATTATAGACCATTTTATTATAACTTTCTGCGTCTGAATATAACATAAAGCCATTTATCAAAAGCTAAGAAATAATTACAAGAGGCGTAGGAAAGTGCGAAGCCCGCTAGAGGCGCTGATCAGATTTTCGTGCAAAATTTTTCGTTAACTAGCCGGCTGTGGGTAGTCGATAGTTGTAGAGAATCGAGCTATTGCAATCCTCGCCTACATATATTGTTTTCATTTGTTATCTACTAAAAAGTGGCTTGTTGCTATATTCAGAAACAGATAGTTGAATGGTTCGTACGCCTGAGCCCGCGCCCGCGCTATGTAATTTACGCTTTATGTCTTTTTTTGCTAAATCCTATTATATTTTTTATTACATATAAGTTATTCACTTTTTATAAAACAAACATACATTTATAGATTAAAATGCAAATTGTCATGTCAGAAACCTTATATTAAACCTTCCACCTCAATAATTGTATAAATATAAATCGAAAATTAAGATACTTATAAAAATACAACAATTGTAAAAATAATCTTTCACTGTCCAAGCTTCCAATCCGTTGATATCGTTAGAAACATATATTAGCCTAGCCTTTCTTCCAACTATGTTGGAGTCGGCTTCCAGTCTCACCTGACGCAGCTGAATACCAGTGTTTTACATGGAGCTACTGCCTATCTGACCTCCACAACCCAGTTACCTGGGATATAACACGATACCCCTCGGTAAGACTGGTTGTCAGACTTTCTAACTTCTGACTACTGATACGTCTGTCCAAGATCTAATTCTTAGGTATATTTGGTCAATTTGCAAACCTTTTTTTAATACAAAATTATAATTTTAATATTTTTTTGACTAAGTTTGAGACCGAAGTATGTTACATAAAACTATAATTTTCGTTATTTTTGCATATATTATATTTACCTTTCTCGCTCATAGATGGCGTACAAGGCACAATTTTGCAGTTTTTTTAAGTCCACTTCTAAAGCCTAATAGAAGATATATATTTTTGATGACTTAAGGTCAACAATTTAAAATATTAATTCTATAAAAATATTTTAATTTTTAACATAATTTATATTTTGATCAGTCTCATAAACTACCTATTTGTTAAGAAAATAGTGACGTCTATTAATTTTGGTATTGTAACCCCGAAACAAAAATAATCCCTTTTTTAAATATTTTTTTTTTGCAGATTACCCGCGTAGCTCCGTTCTCTTGTATTTTTATTTCCTCACAATTTCCTTTTATTTCGTTTCATGACGATCTTGGCTTCAAACCAATAACACTGTATTAATACAAATATTTGTCACATTGTTTCGACTGCTAAATAAGCATTTTGAAACAAACCCTTTCTTACTATTTAAACTTTTCAACACAACAATATTCTTTCAATTAGATAGAGCAGTTGCAGAGAAAAGTACGTTCAGACAAACAAACTCTTCACCTTCATATTATTAGTACAGACACAAAACTTAATTCCAATTCTCAATACGAAACAATGACG
Organism: Anticarsia gemmatalis; assembly: GCF_050436995.1. Lineage (NCBI taxonomy): Eukaryota > Metazoa > Arthropoda > Insecta > Lepidoptera > Erebidae > Anticarsia > Anticarsia gemmatalis. The sequence continues at coordinate 2,768,525 of NC_134770.1, read as the reverse complement.
TCACTATAGTCTAAACAGTCTAACGAATCAAAGGATTGGAGGTCACACCCACGTGTGCCTACATCGCCTCTCCGTCCATATCGTGTGTATCGGCGCGAGCGAGTACTCCTGCAAGCTGCGCAGCCACGCCTTGCAGTTACGCCTCTGTCTGAAGAATTCAATCATTGTAACGTTTTATTAGTGAGCTAACTACGATGGCAGATGAAAAACATGAATTACTAACAAATATATACTAATGTTATAAATATCAAAGTATAAGACTGTTGACCAAGAAGTAATTGATATATTTTCAATGATTATAAATACTATGAAACGTAATCAAGCATCTATTATAATAATAAGTGCCAATATGGAACAATCTTGCAAAGACCTTTTTTTTTCAAATACTGATGTGACTCAAACTTCCATTCCAAACAATCACAAAAAAATCTGGAACAACATTTTGCTTCCACCGGGGATTTGAACCCACTAGCAGTCATAAGTATCCCCACAAAAACAGGGTATATTATATAGTAGTAAAGTAATAAATAAGTATACGTACAGCAGGCACGGCGCATTCACCTCTCTCCTCCGGCTTCTTATTTGCCATTGTTTCAGGCTTGTATTCGTTCTCCAAGCCGAAGTGCTGGAATAATACACATACAATTATTTCAAATAATTATTGTAAGGGGATCGTGTTGGGATCTAGAGTTATAAGGATACTAAACCAACCACGAATTGCCTCTCAAAATTAGTAATCAGAGTGATTTGATGCATGAATGTCAATTTATAAATAAAAAACCACACTGAACTTTATGCCAAAATTAAAAAAATGCTCGAATGAAAGCCAATTTGTACACAACACTTGCGAAAATTAATATTTTTAAACTATAAGATTTAAGTCTTAAAAAAGTATTTTATTGTACTTTGTAAATTAAATGAAGTAAATAGAAAAAACAACTACTTTAAGTACAAAATCATACTTATTCTAGCTCAAACAAACCTTCAAAATATCCTGATTAGACAAATGATCGCCGGGGCCGGTCTGAACAAAATGTCGGAGCAAGTTTCCTCCCTTCTCAACGAGCAGAGCACCGCCGGTCTGCACCCAGTCACCCTTCAAGTCACCCCCTAGACCTAATTATACACACAAAATACTACGCTACAAAATACAATAACTACTATCTACTATTCTAATCAACGGGTTAAGACTAGGTTAAACTTGAGAAATATTTTGTTGCCCAACATTATTGCTAAACATGTTGGCCATTTTGTTGTCTTACATGTTGGTCAACTGTGTCGTCCAACTTCATCATACAACTTGTTGTCTAACAAAACTGTTCACTAAACCAACTCATTTTTCAACTGTCCAACACTTTCGCCAATTTTGATTTTAAACAAATAACCAGACCTTGTCGTTTCCAGACTCAGTCACCCAACACGTTGTCCAACTTGTCGTTCAACAGATTGCCAGAATTCATTATTCAATGTGTTAACGGGCTTTTCAGTTATACAATACAATACACTTTATGAAATGTTGAATATAATGTTATTAATGGAATGCATGTCGAGCAACATTTTGTTGGCCAACAATAACGTTTCCCAAGTATTATCCTACATTGTATTTAGGGGATAACCTCTAAAATGTCCGTGTTGGGCAATCTGTCAGCGGGTCCCTCCGCTACGTAGTGGTATTTTATCCTGCCTCCTTTAAGAACTAGTAAACAGCCGCCATTTTGCATCCCATCGCCGACCACGTCTGAATCTAGACCTGAGGTTTTGTTTTAACTTAGGCGCTTAAAAAAAACAGTGACCCTGATAATATTACTCATTATGACCGAGGATCGAACTCAGGAACCCACGGTTTCCGGCAATGTTTGCTACCAAAGTAAGCTAGTGAGGTAAACTGGTCCTTCGTGAAAGCGGGCCTTAAAAACAAAGTATATAAAATCTAAATCATACAAAACAAAGTGAAACACAACCCTCCCCACTCATTTTAATTTAAAAGAAAGTTGAAACGAATTCACACCTAGAAATAGTTGAACAATTATAACCAGAAATTCAAGGTTTGATAGGAATAATGTGCACAACGCTTTCATCGGCAAATGTCAACAAAAATATAGCGTCGTTAGCAAGTTCTGATTGTGTATAGCCGAGCCAAGCTGTCGAGTATAGCCGACCGTGGCGGTCAAAGGGTTAAACATATTTTAGCCAATGAAGTGGTCTAACCCTTCTCTGATTTCCGAAGGAAACTCGTGCCCAGCAGTGGGGCAGTGTTTAAAGTTAAAGGCAAGTCTTACCCATGCCGCGCCCTTTGAAGATGGCATCCCTGGACTGTTTCCAGAACAGCGAGGTGATGATGCTCACCACGTTGAACCGCTTGAAGCCGAGGAGCTGATATGTAGATATATTGTCCACGTAGTACAGATCTGAAATTTAATAACATGTGTTTTTCTTTAGAAGTGTATTTGGTTATAGTTTTCTTTCTTTTAAAGACAACTAAGCTTTCTTTATTCTTCTGCTAAAATATTCTCTAGGTTAGAAAAATCTGTGTTATAAACTATGTGCCAATATTTAAAAAGATCCATTGATTTGGTTAAGGTAGAGCAATGAGCATCCATCCACCATAGCAGTAAGAAATATTAGTAAAAAGTACGGAAATCATAAGTTACCAAACATCTCGGAAATCTGAAGTACATAACTTTTTACCTTTTTTAACCTGGGTAAATATGGTTACTGACAACATCTTTGTGACCAAACTTATCATAGTTATATAATCAAGGGCAAAACTAATCTAAAAAAAGACTGACCTCCATCAAAGAACTTTCCATTGATGAACTCCTTGGATCCAGCCTCCTCCACACCGATACCGACCAGCTTTATATTGTGCTTGTTCAACACTGGAGCTATTTCACCCAACTGAAAGCCAAGCCGTCGTAGTAAATATAAATAATACCTATACAACAAATAAAAATCTGCAACGAACGTAAGCGTCGCTGTTCACACGCTAGATTCAGGGGTACCCATCCTTTTCTTAGTCCGGGACCACTTTTATACTATTCTTGTTAGCAGGGACCACTATGTAAGTATATTAAATCATTCGCGAACCATATTTTGACTTCCGCGGACCAGTGGTCGGGTGGTCTAGATCGACGATATAGACGTAGGAAGAAAGTAAGCCTAAAACGAACGTGCACGGGCGTATACGTGCCCGTACATTGATCGTTGTTATACCTTAGGAAATCTTAGTAAACCTTTTGAGCCCTAAATCATTATTATCTTTATTTTCTTCGGTATCTTTGCTTTTATTCGTCCCATGAGCAAATGAGGTTTGAAAAGGATTTCCCAACTAGTATTATAAAGGACAGAATAACTGTCTTTCTATTATAATTATGTATTTTTAACTAAACGAAATCAATTAGCATGACAGGTTCCAGTAAACTTTACTTTGGATTTTAAGTGACAACAGCTCAACAGCAGAATCAATTTTATTAATAAATTATCACTAATCTTCACGTGGGAATCCAACCCAGTATGTGTGCACTAGATAACCCAGTAAAATGGCCCAGTCACCAACAGTGTCGGTTTTATTGCGTATCTGCCATTTCACCCGAAAACATCATGATTACACTGATATGAGCTTTATCTCATGTACTTAAATAACTAATGTGGTCATACGCATTAAGAAGTAATCCTGATATAAATACCTACAATTTCTTTCTTTTTTTTAATGAAATTAAAATATAATACATTAAAACTAAACAGAACTTGTACTATGGTAATCAAAAAACTGATAAACATACTTATATACTTCTAAATACATACCTACTTATACACTAACATCCAGGCTCAGAACAAATACTCGTGCTCATCACACAAAGATTTGTCGTGGGTGGAATTCGAACCCACCACACGTGGCGCTACGGTTGTTGCGGCGAGGTGACCGCTTAAACCACTGCGCCAAACGTGCAGTTAATTGAACATATGAATGTAGGAAAAAGATAAGAAAATGCTAGTCCGAATTCTATTATCGTTCATTTTGCTATTACTCAGTCTCTGCGAGAAATTTCGACCGCATGGAATTACTTTCTGTATTTTAAATATCCTACATGCAAATCTAGCATTTGAATTACCTGTGTATTTATTTCATCTGGTAGACATATCAGATTTTGAGTGAAATCGTAAAATACATTCATCTGTAATAACAACCTTTCGCACTAAGAATATTAGTAGTAAAATAGAAATACGACAGTTATTTAAACCGCATAATAGGTTCTTATCCCAGTTTAAACATTTCAATTCATGTCTTACAAAGGTTTAATAACCAAATTAAAAAACTACGTCAGTAGGTAATCGAATATTACATAAAAAATGTAGTTTATCATCGAATATTGTATATTATGGTGATAAAATATTTATATCGATGTCATATCACAACATTATCTGAATGGAATTCTCTTATTATTACTCTATCGTATCTTTGAGATATTACTACAAACGGTCTAGCAATTTCCATGTGATATTATCATAATAAGACAGACGGTTTTTATGTTAATCAGTTAAAATTTACTTGGTAACTGCAAAAACAGGTTGGAATTGAATATTTTTATATTTTTTATGGTTAGTGGTCAACCGAATGTCAAAGGTTTTTCTAGCCATTCAAAGGCCTTTATACATACTTGAATGATAACAACCAGGACCGTCTTTTCACCTGGCCTCTAAAGCACAGATATGCTCTATTCAAGCAGTCTGATTTCTATGTCGGTTTAAGATGCCTTTTCTTTAAAGTTTATAATATATTATACATTATACATTTACATTAATCTTAATAGTAAGTACTTACAATTACCTAAATCTACTAGTAGTTCGGAAAAGGAGTGTAGAGTGTGGACCAAACTGTAGAACCGAGTTTCAATCTCAAAATAATTTACAATACAACATTAAAATTATAAAATCATCAGTGTGTATTACCTCTTTAGCCCAAAGTCTGCAGAGCATACACCCCCAGCGGCGAAAGAATATGATGGCAACATTCTGGTTCTCCCAGAAAGTTTTGAGTTCGGCAACCTGTTACATACAAGCAATATACATACATAATGTCACCTCTATTATAGCCTGCGGTGTATAAAATACACCCATCTTTCGCCATTAATATTAGATCGGGGAAAAAGTCTTTATGCATTATAGTTTCTATGAACTTGTAATAAAATCTCTTTGGCTTCAAGAATCGAAAATGAGTACACGGTTCATTAGATTTCTTTCGGGAGCTTTTTGGTGTAGAGAAAAGATTTTATTACAAGTTCATACATACTATAATGCGAAAAGACTTTTTCCCCGACCCAATAGTATTGGTCCCATGTAACAATAAGAAGCGAGCCTATTGCTATATACCGGATACGTCACCAAGCTGCGGCTAACCCGCATTTAGTATAGATGTATTGATGTATTAATAAAAATGTAACTAGAAAAGACCAGTAACACATTGGCCTACCCAGAAATCGAACCCGAAACCTCGTGATCAGCAGTCACTCACTGAGTGAGTGCAGCAGTGAGTGACTGCTGATCGTGTCACAGAGTTTTAATATATACTTAATATAAAGAAAAAATATATTTAACAGTATAGACACACCCAGATCGACAAGTTAAGAGTTTAAATAGATATTTTTTTCAAATGCTCATTCATTAAAAATACAGGTTTGAACTGTAGAGATGTTTTATACTCAATACACAATGTCAAGTCTAATTAAAAACTAGTTTTACAATAACTAGATATGAATTTTATATTCAAAACTGGGTAAAATAAGCAAAACATAGTTTTGTTTATAAACTAGTTTTTTATTAATGCATACTAAATAACTGCTTGATCTTTGGAGTCCCTTAGAATAGAAATCTATTAAATAATGCAATGTGAAAGTTGGCATGTTTAAAAACCTGCTCAGTGTTTATTTTAGAATAAAAGGTAATTTATTTGCATAATGGTGAATGGGCAGTCACTTTACAAAATATCACCAGCTATTATGAGAAGACCCTGTTTATTTTATAGTTCAACTTCATATTCAATGTTTAATGTTTTTTTGGAAAGACTCACATTCAATTCAAATTATTCTATAACTCCTAACCTTCGTACAAAGTATTTGAAATAGACACAGAATTTTTTGACAGTTTCAGTAAAGCTAGTTGTTTGTTTGAAGAAACAGCAAGAAAGTCAGTGCTTGCTCTTTCTGAAATTGTATCTAATTCATTTAAATTTACATCAAAGGAGATTTTGCAAGACATACAAATTGCTGAAAACAATGCAATAGGTTGCAGTAATCCAATCACTGATAAAACAATAACAAAGTGTGGTAAACTGTAATTAAGCACACCAAAAAAGTATATCAATCATGTCCATTGATTGCCAGATTCATTGAAACCAGCCAACTGTGCAATACTTTGTAGTGTCCAAGTGTGTGTATAATACACAGGTGCCTTCTTTATTCCCTTACTCTCACAGCAGTGGAACTGATAACCAACATGACCAGTGAGACATCAAACACAGGACAGGACTGATGGCTTTACATGCTATCCAAGGCACAGAGATCTACATTCCCAATTTCTCAAAGCCAGGCAACCATTGAAGAATTTGTAACAGAAAACATCTTTTTTTTTATCCTGGATTTAGAACTATAGACCTAAGTGCAGTGGCCACATACACTACCAACTGCATCACAGTTACAAATGTACTGGTATATGAGTCATATCTATACTTAGTAACACAAAGACATACCCTCTTATTCACAAAAATATATGTAGTTATGAAAATCTTATAAAGAGTTTTGTTTCTTTCACTACTTAGCGAAACAAGAAAAACATTAAAGTAGTTCCTTAACTAAAATTGGTTTATAGTGTGTTCAAGAATAAAAGGGTTATATTTTAGTGCTATTTTATTACAGTAATATCTAAGAAATGTGCAACATATTATTCAAACAATGAAAGTCATTTTTTCTTGCAGTTTGTGATAAGGCAGACAGTTTGATAACCTGGTGACTCTTAGTACTGATAAGGACTTTCCTTTGTTACCGGAGCAACAACATAATAACATTTGCATATAAACTTAAACATACTTTAGGTATGATAGTCATACTAATATTCTAATTGCGAAAGCTTGTGAAAACTGATATATGCATCTTTGTCATTCTTTTACACAAAAACTACTGAATCTATTTTGATGTGATGATAATTTGATGAGTCTGTAGATTGTTAGTTTATAAACTGGATTAATATTTAAGATACTTTTCCCTAGGTAATCTATCCATGCAGACTAAGTCGCTGACAGAAATAAACTTATTTCTTATGACTTTTACATAGCTTTTGACTGATATAATTTAAGTTGAATATGTCATCCCTGGCTTAGTAAGCTTAACAATTGGGACTGACCGAATCTGTGATATAGTTGTCATTTTATTTAAGGGGTGAAACAGGAATCTTATAAGAAAATTTAGAAATATATAAAGGCGAACGGCAGGTTTATATGAAGAATTCGTACAGCTTATAAAATGTCATGTTTAGGTTTACGTTTTGTTTTAATTGGTAGCTAATATGATAGACAAGCTTATTTTAAAATTCTTATATTTTTAAAAGTTGGGAGGTAAAAGTTATGTCCATTTTTAGAAGCCCCAATAGTTCGCTAAATTGCTCAGATGCTGTCAAAACCACAATTCAAAACAACAGCAAATTGGCGGATGCGTAGACGTCAGACGAAAAGTGACGTCTCATGAGATTTTCTTTTTCTTTAGTTGTCAACAAATATAAGCCATGGACCAAAAATTATTATTTAAATAAACAAATACTTTCTAATTAATCCGGACTTCTAAAAATAATACTCCCAAATAAGAATAAGTGACTTAGTCCCCTTAATAAGTGGTACAAATTCTGTTACGAAACAACACAAACTTTTAGCTGTACGAAATCTGCAGATCTCCTTTAGTAATTGTTTTGATATAATTAATAGCTTTGATTTTAGAGTCCCTAAGAATAATAAAATTGTACCGCTAAATATTACTTTCATAACATTTTATAATATTTAATTTACAATTTTTAAATGAGATCATGAGTTCTATGCTTTGGTTGGTTGCTCAAACATTTAATTCAAGTTTTAAAGGCTGTAGTCTCAAGTAGAGACGAACATTAAGTTATCACATAAAAAAGCACGAGAACCTAGATAAAAAAAATCATCACAAAAAAATAAATTTAAAAAAAGAATGAGTGGAAACATAGCAAATGAATTAATGAATGAGTCAGTATGAACATGAATGCATCTAGTTCATGTCTACCTATTTATGTTCTATGCGTACGGTTTTTCCATGATTGCATCAATTATCTCGTAATTGTATCAATATATTCGCCGCAGAATCGTCGCACATCACTGATTCCACAGTTACGAAACTATTACACACTTTGTGGCTCGTATTCTAAGTTTACATGAAAGTAATACCATACAGAATCCTCTCCCACGGACATTATCTTCACAAACAAAAAGTTTTCTTCACAAAATGACTTACAAACAATGAGAAAGCCGACTTTTACTTTTCCGTAAAAATAAATAAATTACGTTACAAGTAATATTTACCTCTCCGTTTGCTATATTGCGCACTTTCTGCGATCCAATTTCTGTGATATTCGTGGACATTTTCACTTTTTTTTCGAATGCCGAAGACAATAATTTCAACAAAATGAAACACGAAAAATAGTTTCGGTCTCTTGACTTCACAAGTTTGCACAATGCAGTGTTACCAGCGTGTTCATTCAGATTACCTGTAAGTTTCCGTCAGTGTTTGCCTCTGCCAGTCTTTGTAGAACAATTAGGTATATTGTTAATGATAAACCGTGCATACAAGATTATTGTCTTGTTTTAAACGGTTGCGTTAACAAAAATAATGTTATTTAAAATAAAAAGAAAACTTGTGGATTCACTTTTGGTGTTTTAAATTTTGATATATTCGTAATTTTGTACAGCAACGGGAAACAATGTATTAAATATCCATTTTTTCAAACAAATAAACTGGGCTTGGCAACTTTACTAATTCTGTCAAGTTGACAGGTATTTCAAAATAATGCCATTTATTATTATCGGTGAATTACTTTAGTTGATAAATGAAATGTGTCGTATTTCTAAAGATAGTTTAATTTAATCAAAATAACGATTACTAAACATTTAACATCGAATATCTATAGCAACGTAAAGACTGATTAATATATTGAGTGTTATTTTGACTATAGGTACAAAAAAGACATAACAATTTGTTAAATTTCATTGGTTTATTGAAACGAAACATCTTTGATTGTTGTTCTGATAAATGATTCTAATTGTGATTGGCTAATTTTGATGTCAAATTGTTTATAGACCAATCACAATTAAGATGCTAATCAAGTAACATTTGATTCAGCTATAGGGATGGGAAATCCGACTCATTGTCAATTAAGTATAGGTATTAAATCTTTGATACTTTTGTAGTATCAAGCAAAGTGACTATATTATTTATCCTTATTTCAAATGATTAGCGATTAGAATCGCTATGCAGAGAGAGAAGAGCTACGCATAACTAGCATTATAAATGTAAATAAAGGACTGGAATAATGAGTATAATATGATTGTATCATCTTCTTACTTAAGTTAGTTTTTGTAACCTATTCAAAGTAAATCCTGAGCGAACACTTGCTTATAACAAATTTGTTTAAAAAACAGACACTTTTAACTTTCTTGAATCATGGATGACGTGCATGAAAATTTAAATAGTAATACACAACTAATGAATATTATTTTAATACTTGACATTGGCTGGCACGAAAATGTTAAGTCAAATCTTTTACAAATCTGCAGATATTTTTGTTTTTTACCTTATGTGAATATAATTAGGGTAGATATAGGTGTCAGGTATAGACTAACCTAATTAGCAAAAAATATTTTACACAATATTTTAAGCTTAAATTTAGCCTTCTTCCACTTTAGATTGGTACCTAATCTTACAGTTTTTTAAGTCGATAAATACATAATCGACTAATTCTAATTATTTTTGACATCACTATTATTGGTACTTCATTCTGCCTTGGATCGCTTGTCACCGCGTGTTTCACCGGCCCGAAAACTTTATTTGTCATCAAATTCCGGTGAGTTATTTTACTATTTCTACATGTTGAGTAATCATTAACACATTTTCTATGCTCTCACATACATTTTGTAGTATAACTCCATGTTATTGTAGGTTGTATGTGACCTTGTAACTTCGAGTCATTTCGATTGATTTTTTGTTACGTGTATTAGTCAGTTTTAAGGTGTTTATAGCGTTCTTAGTTATTTTTTGCTATTCATAACCGACCAGACTCGCCTCATACTTCTATGCTTCAAAATCCAATAAGTTTAGAGTGATAAATTAATCGGCCGCACGGAAGGTACTTGTAAGAAACTATTACTATTAATGGGCATAATTTAACGCTTCGTTATAAACGTTTTATGTCCTATCGCTACACCTGAAGTATGTTTTTAATAGCCCTGTACACATGATTCATGATTTTCTTTAACCAATTTTCACTGCAATCTTGACTGACAATTCTCTCCATCCTAACTATTCACAATGAGGTAATTAAAAAAAAAGTATGACGCAGTTGTCTCATACAGCTTATAATTTAAAAACGGAAGCAAGTAGGTTACTACTGAAAAGGTTGGTTTGTAGCACAGAGTTGCTATGGCTTCAGTTTTACCAACACAATTAAGTTTGTTACCCACTTTTTACACTTTCATTATGCTCTAAATACTGTGATTTCCAAGAACCGACCACTGCATTGCAGTTGACTTACATTATAAGTTACTTGTATAAAAATAAATTGACCAACAGTAGTATCATTTATTCATTGGCATTTTTAATTCTGAGTTTCCTCTCTCAATCAATATGGATATCAATTGGAATTATTAGAACTTAATTATATAATTAATTTAAATTTATTGTTACAAAGAAACCATTTTCCCTATTAGAGACTCAATGCTAGAACAAGTGATAATAAATATATTAAATATGGTTGAAATGAATGGACACAATGAGGAAGTTATACAAATTATGTTGGCATAATTGTATTCTATAGGTTGTTAAGTATTTATACAACCTTAAACTCAAATCATACTGAGATGGCAGTAGCACACATTGTAGCAGCTAACTGTTTCATACCTAAGATTATTCAACCTTATAATTTGGGGAGTAAAATGCGGTTGAGACACATCTCGGTGTGTGTAGAGCATAATGGTAGAAAAAATAACTAAACTTTATTAATGTGAAAGTATGACAAACTATCAAACTTTTAATTACATTTATAAGAATATACTTAAGTTGATTATGTATGATGATTTTTATTATCTGATGTAGGTACTGCTATTAGACTTTTTTGAAACCTATTATTTCCATTTAAAGTATCCTATATGTTAATGTTATTGATTTACAAACTTAGTTGAAATAAATAAATTAAAATAAATGATTATAAAAATTAACTACACTTAAAGCACACTTTTAAATAACAGATATCCCATCTATCCCATAAATTAATGCCATAGGAACCCCACAGATGCATCGTCAATCTTAATACAAATCAATGATCATGAGAATCCCATGCAGTAAGACAATGCACACACAAATGACTCACTCAATAACACAGTGTTCCTTAATCAATCTATTTCCTTATAAACTTGCGATGCAATTTAAGTTCTATTTCTAACCAGTTAGAGCTTATTTTTAGAAAGTGGCTGTTGAAGTGTTTCTTATGAAATCCTTGGAACTATATGATATCATTGTGTGAATATGTTTGTGGAAAATGTAGAATGGTTTTATTTTATAAAAGGTATCTGTTTGAGTAATAAGGTGGTTGTTCAAGATCTTAGTGTATCTTGTAATTTTTTTGTTACTCTTGTATAAGAATATAATTTCACTGATTAAGTTTGTGAGGATGTATGTATGTTTGTTATTCTTTCAAAAACTAGGGACGGAATGTTAGGGAAGTTTAGTACGACAAATACTTTTTCTTTTATACACCGCAAATATTTTCACGCGTACGAAGTCGCAGGCAAAAATTAGTAAGATGACAAAACAAAACTTTACGTTTATTGGCTACTTAAGAGCATAAAATAACTTGATTCATACGATCAGTTATGTCCAGTCATGCTACTAACAACTTAATATATAAAATAATACAGGGAAATGAGTTGACAAGTGGGAATAAGTAATAATCGTCACCATTTACCCTAACAAGGTTAAAGGTCATACAATTCCCATGAATGTATTTGCCACCAGTTTTATTAACCATACCTATTGTATGGTAATTATTTTACAGCATTGCCGGAAAGCAGACACATTTTTGACTTTAAAAAAGAAGAAATACCAACTTTCCCTTGTGACTTTAAGTAAAATTATTTCTTGTGGTAAATAGATAACATTTTTTGTCCGTATTTGTTCCACATTTCACATGTACATCCGTTTTGCGTGATTGGGTAAAAAATTACGATCTAAAATAATTTATTTTCCTGGATATGGCATGCTTATCTACTACTTAACTATATAAAGTTGCAAACCATTCGCTGTTATTAGGCCGAAATAGCAGGTCTATTTCGGCCTAATAACTATTTAAAATATTCGAAATATCTTTCGAAAATAATTATTCGAAAGATCTACCTACATGAATCCTGCGTTTAGAATTATGTAAAAACACCTATTCGTATATTTTGCAAGGTGACCGCAACACCATGCCATATTCTAGAGGTCGTTTGAAATGGGGGTCCACCTTCATAATGTGATTTCAACAACAATTCAAATGCGCAAATGCTTAGCTGTATAATCAAGTCAATCGTGTCTACACGAAAAACAAAGTCTGAATTATACAGTGAAATGTAATAGTTAGAAAATAGTAAGTTTGGACTACATTGGGGGTATTTTTAACCTAAAAAACGAAGAGTTAGTCATAGAATTACTATATTCACATAGATGTTAATCTTCTAGAGTAATTACAGTAAAAAGTTAAGTTCAGAGGAAGCCAAAAAGCCATTTTTGCCAGAAAAAGAAGTTACGTGTTCAACTTCAAGTTTCTAAAGCTGCACAAAGTCTTAATAGGGCAGCGGCCACCCATCTATGCATTGTCCGCGCTATAGAATGGTAAATTCATCACCGAACTTGATGTAAAATAAGGGCCCACTCCTTATTATAGTTAGAGTCAATTCGACTCAAGATTTTTGTCGAGGCTGTACAGGGCCGTAACTTAAGGTGAAAAGAGCCATTATAAAAACCCCATCATCTTCCGTTTCCATACTATCTTCACGCCACTATAAAATTGAAAACGTAGGTAGAAAGTCCTCAATTTAATACGTATAACGCAGTACTCGAGTGCTTCGATATAAACAGCTTATCTTGATATAACCTGTTTGATAGCTATAAACTCATTATCATGAAGTTAACACTAACAAAAGGACCGTAAAATAGTTTTATTGGATTCTAGTTGGTCGTGTGAAAAAAGTTTATAATGAAGACTTAATTTCAGAGTATAGCTAGATTTATAGCTCCTTAGAGGAGCGTCTATTTGACGTTCAAAGACAGGGTCTTCCATCTTGTAGAAAAAAATTGTAGAAGCATTTTGATTCTACAAAATAATCGATCTAATAAAGTTTTTGGCGTTAACAAAAAACTGATAAGCGTAGCCTAGAGTTTCTTAGCTCTCTCACTAGCTTAACCTTCCGTTCCAAACTACCCGTATTAAAAGGAACTTTGAACTACAGACATTTCGTAATAATTACTTGGCGTAAATGTATAAAATAATATACCTAATAATTTATTGGTTTCACGAAAGCTAGTCATCTGGGCACTTTTCCAAACACTTGGCTTTTGAGAATTGGTTTCTGAAAAACCCAGACACGTTTTTGTTGGGAATGGCGTCATAATCAAATTCGTGGTTTGCTATCACAGTATCATGTATATTGGAGGCAGATGTTTGAATAATAGCATAAAATTAATTTAAATACTTATTTGTTCATATCAGTGATGTTCTTCAAACAGGACGACTGTACTGCAATTCAGCGGGTATGAATGACGAAATGTATGTATGTGGATATAGCTAAAGAAATGTTCAGGGTTCGTAGTTCTGCTTGCCTCCAAAATAATAAGACGTGGTGGAAAATGTTTGAAACTAAAAATGCCTACGTACAGAAATCGTACTAATTGGAGTTCTGAAGTCTCTTCTTCCTTAGGGAAAAAGCGGGATGATAACCGTTTAAAACTATAAAAACAGTCGTATCTTTTTAAAACATACGAAACCCCATCTGTGAAATGCATACTCTTTTTTAATCATTTCTAATTGAAGTTGTATTAGTCAACAGTGTCAAGTAATTGGCAAAACGGTTCAGTTTCTTCAGAAATTGTTTAATCATCTTGTTTACTGGACGACAGATTGTACTCAATCGAATTTCGAAAGTGTTAGTCACTGTTGTTTGATTTCGTTGATGATTCTTCCCAAATTAAAAATGTAATGTTTTACGACAAAAATTGTATCTGCTTATTACTAATGGCTTTACAGTGAGAGCGATAATTTTGTGAGTTTCGGGAACCATCGAACGTATTCAGAAAACTCTTTCTAAGCTTAATCTGTACCAACCAATATCATAAAATTGTAAAGTTTGTTTGAACGCGCTAATCTCAGGAACCACTTGTACGAATTGAAAAATTATCGTCTTTACTGTTGAATAGCCTATTTATTGTGGAAGGCTATAGGCTACATAACATTATGCTAAGACCATGAGGAGCGAGGTAGCGACGAAAAATGTTGCAAAAACGGGGAAAATTATGACCCATTCTCTCTCATGTGACGCAAGCGAAGTTGCGCGGATCAGCTAGTTATTACATAAGGACATAGGATATACAATAATGTGTATAGATAATATTTTAATGCAACCAGTCTTAAACGCGATTGAAAATTAAAGGTTAGGATACCTTATTTGTTTACCCGACGTTTCGATCGAATTGCATCTACCGTGGTTACGGGCTTTAAGACCCGTTGCATTTTAAGTAATATTATGTGTACAAGTCGCGTCAGTTTTAAATCGTTATTGTTATAATAAGCAAACCGGGGAGAAGGCCAGGCCAGCTACTAGCAAAATAAAACTCAGTCCCTTTACTTTTTCGATTTAGTTTGAAGCAAGTGTATAGCAGTTTAATTTTAACCGGATGTTCGACCTACGGTTGTCCACATGACCGATTACACTCTAAAACCACTGTATTGATAGTTTTGTGGTTCAATTCATATCGGTCAGCCTTATCGCTGGTGGAATTTATTTTTTAACTGGGAAATACTGCACGTCATAGTTAAAACTCGATTTTTTGTATATTTTCAAGCAGATAATGTATTTGATAACATTATTTCGCAATATTTTAGCAGTTGCACTTGGAATATTTTTAATGACTTGCAAAAAAAGCCCTTAAATGCAGTGTAGTAACAGCGTCCGTTAAGTCTCTAGTAGACCGTTATATACATTTATAAAGGCATTAAAATATCATTAAATTATAAAATAGCAACAACAAAATGTGTCTTTAAATACTGATTCTCGCAAATATACAAAGTTTGTATCACACGGGCAAGAACTGCGTCATCGCCAACTCCAATTGAACAGCTCTACCTTCTATTAGTCGTCTAACAACTAGTCTATATTCAACCACAAACTAACCAATTATAGAACAGTTATGATCCCGGAGTTTCCCCAGAAAATCCCCAAGTATTTAACATTTCAAGAAACCAACATCTTATATGGTACACTTTGATGCTCACAAACTCAACATTTCTTGAGCCCAGTCCTTATCAGTGCCCAATTACTTAATCCTGAGATATTTTATTCTCAATCTGGTACTAACTAACGGTTTCTGAGTACATTTATCGGTAGTTTATCTATTAAAAAGCGTTTTTTTGTATGAGTTTTGACGCTATTGAATAGATAAACTACCTTTAAATGTACCTCAGAAACCGGGGGTTAGACGCTTGAAAACAAGGCCTTTGCACTCAATATACTTACACAAGGAAATTATGGAGCTCGTTGCTTTGGAACAGTGCCCAATAAAGGCTAATAAACTCCCCAAAGTAAACCAAACTATAAAAACAAGGGTAATATAAGCCTAATCATCATAATTTATCAAGGAGTACCAACTGCCCACTCGGATTTTGATACGTAAATTTTATCAGTCTGCACATTTTGCCAATTTATTTAGTGCATAATCAGTAAACCTAAGTACCTAATGTCGAGTGATAGCAACTGATTAAATAATAATTGGATAAGTGCAAAAAAACAATATTTTTAACGAAATATGGCAAATAATGATAATGATAAAAATAGTGACTCCGGGTAACGGATCGGGAGGGGACCCTGTACTCAGCAGGGTATCCATCTTGTTTTAAAGTTTTCAAAGAAGTTAGTAGTTCCATATCTTAGTGATACGAAAAAAAATGTAGGTACTGGTTACCCTGGGCGAAAGTCCAGTGGAAAATATCAAAGCAGCTTAATCAACAAACAATCTAAGACCAGGAATGGAAGTAATGTCAAATAGGAAAATCCCGAAACATGAATTTGTTGAATAACTATGCGCTGATATTATCATCAGTGCAGACTTCCTTATTATTTCTGCTTACACTGTGACTGGACAAGCGAGATGGTTCTCCCTATGACGAAAGCATGACTAGGTGTCCCACATATCAACTAGGAATAAGAGAATCATCTTATTTATATGTCGTACTATTCCGTAGTCTACCATGACACTACATATTCTGAAGGTCGTCTGTCATGACTCATTAAAAAACTAGGTGACGTCAGACCACGACAACTCGAAGAATTATAGTCCGTAAAGATATACCGAGACGGCGATAGATTCAGTGGCGCCACGTTTCGCTGTCCTTGTCACACTAACCGCTGTATGAATAAGTGGGACAGAGTTAGAGAATAGTTTGCGCTCGATTTCCGTAACTGTGAACGAAATAGCGTCATCAATTAGCTCCAAAATACATACAATAGGTCGCCATAGTCTGTGCTCAGAGCCTCAGTATTCATTCGAAGGCGAACCAGAGAGCACGCGCCATTAAAAAAACAAGGCATTTTAGTTTTGTGCCTTCGTCTGATTGTGAACTGTGATATTATTTTAATAATTTAATTTTTACATACGGTAAGTTTAGTGTTTCGTTTTTAATTTTTATAAATAAATTTAATATTTTAGTGGAATTTTGTGTTGAGTATCGATAAGTGTCGAAGTGTTATATTGTATTGGTAATAATTAACAAAATTATAGTGTTTTTGCTATTCAGTGGCAGTAAACCAAGGTGACACATATCAACGAGTTTTACACTAAAATTCAATTTGCATATTATATGTACAGTACTGTTGTAAATTTGTCGTTTGCTGATAGTGTATTCAATAGGCACGATTGTCAATGATTTGATAGCGGCAATTCTTCGGTCAGTCTATAATTATTCGGTCGATGACTTTTGACAGCCAATTATAATTATAATCGCTAACGAACGCTATAATGACAGGCAATTATTTTTGATTTGATAATTTTTTTAACACTTATTCGTTGTACAAAAAAATGTATAGGAGGTTTCTGGAAACTTGCGGGTAGGCCGATATTGGGATTTGCGATCACGATGTATTCGTAATTTCCTAATTGGTACTTTGTTTAATTAGGAGTCACACCTATATGTTTGACTAGTATTTAGGTAATTCTAATAGGAGGAAAACCTATTGCCTTATAGGTCACGTTTCAACACAACATTTGCTACTATGTAAAATTGTATACTTTTCTAGAAAATTCTTAAATATTGTTTGTTTTTACATTTTGTGGGTAATATTTTGAAAAAACTCGTTTCACCACTAGTGGCTACAACTTATTTTCCGTTCTGCACTTTTACTTACCCGGGTAAGCCTCATGCATTTTCGATTCTACAAAATTCTGGGGAAATTATACAAACAAAACCTCTCCCTACCCTCAAAATATTCGTTCTTTGAATCTTGCGAATATCTTTATTTGTAACTTACGAACCATAACTTTGCAACACAGTAACTATTTAGTCACTACAATATTTTATTTCATGGTACGAAAAATTGCAAACCTAACATCACCTAGAAGTTACCTTTTGCACCTAAAGTTGAAACTTTACACCAGCTTTTTTCGTTGTTCCCAGCTAAAATGTCGATCCACATCAAGGACTCCGACGACCTGAAGACCAGGCTGGCTGAGGCCGGCGACAAGCTGGTGGTGATCGACTTCATGGCGACGTGGTGCGGGCCCTGCAAGATGATCGGGCCCAAACTAGACGAGATGGCCGGAGAGATGCAGGACTCCATCGTCGTTGTCAAGGTAAATACCCATTATTACCCATAGTAGTCAGAGCTGTATGAAATATGCCCTGGTTTCCCTCTTTAATTATAAATTTAACACAGTAATGTCGCACTGCTGGGCAAGGGTTTCCACCCGTAATGAGAGAGGGGTTCGGCCTTGAGTCCACCACGCTCAAGTGCGGGTTGAGGACTTTGCATGCACTCAAGAAAATGTAATCTTTATTTTATTTATTCTTTAAATCAAACACGCAGATCCATATTATTATAAATACGAAACTATATTCTATATACCTATTTATAAAATACTATACTATAATAAAACTTTTCTACATTAATATAATCTGTACAAGTACTATTAGTCGCAAGTTATAAGGGGCGAGTTTATTGTCATTTATCGCGGGTACATTACCAAATTTTGGAAAGCCTGTTACATCCTACGGTGTAGGTAGAGCTGTGAGTAATACATTCGCGTTTCCCTCTGTACAATGTTAATCTGATGCAATTAAGGAATGCTTTTAGAATTTACCGGGTACTTTACCAAATTCTGGGCTACTATTCAGAAATAATCTGTTTATTTAATCAATGCCAAAGTTAACTGTTAAATTTGATAAGGCCTTATTCTTTGTCGTAGTTAATTGCATCACCCTATCAAATTACAACTAAATATATCTATAGGTCAATGACATATATGTGTTACTAGTAAACGGGATTAACCCAAAATTACTTCCGGAAAACCAATCTACCAATTAATTTAGTTTTCGGAAATGTGGTTGTCGATTCGATTCTTTGTTTAGGGTGTACCTATTTGATGTCATCCCCTAACACAAAAAAGGATGTTGTTTTTCCTGTATTCTATTTTCCCTTAGCGACTTAGTCCTCCTGACAAACTTATGTCATCAAAAACATTCTGTAAAAACCTCAAGTCTCGCCGTAAAAAGTTGTGAGATCTATATAATACCAAGTCGATTAATCTATTTAGTCTCTACTTAAAGGACCTTCTGTCTTAAGTTATTACGTATGTTATTATCATGCCAATTTAAAAAAAAATACCTCTAAAACAAATAGACCGACCTGGCCATCGCATGATTTGATTATTAGTATGTATCACACTACACAGCACGACGAGAAGTTAATGCTCCTGAAATGTTAATGGCGAATTTGTGTTTTCTTGCGATGACCAAGTCGATCTATTTGTTCTAAAGGTATTTTTTTTTAAATTGGCATGATAATAACATACGTAATAACTTAAGACAGAAGGTCCTTTAAGTAGAGACTAAATAGATTAATCGACTTGGTATTATATAGATCTCACAACTTTTTACGGCGAGACTTGAGGTTTTTACAGAATGGTTTTGATGACATCTCACTTCTTTTTGTAGAGCGAACATAAGTCCAATTTGTATGGAAAGACGTTTTTTTTTTCATAATTCAACATATTTTCCTATGGGAATGTTGTTCAGTTTCATGGGCTAAACACCCTTACGCACTCTATACCCCCTCCCGTTATGCCTCATATAATAGGTACCTATCTACACTTATTTATTTTATTTTCTACAGTAATAATAATTTATTAACTGCAAATGTAACCTTGTAATCTTATACATTTATATGGGATTACAAAGTTATTGTTGCAGTTGGTGTATTTAGAAAATTGGACCGAAATTAGAAAATTTTAAATTTTTCCCATGATTAAAACACTAAACCCTATTTGTATTCTAAATTTTAAGCTTCTAAGTCTGCTAGAAGTACCTTAGACTTTTGATGATCGGTGAGTCAGTGAGTCAGTGAATCAGTGAGTGACAAAATTCAAAATTTTAACAAGTTGTCATTCTTAAACTACTGGTTCAAATTGACTGAAATTTTAAATATACCGTGTTTATACAATGACTGATTAGTTACTGAAAATCCAGGCTTCTTGTTTTATCCACAACGAAATTATAGGGGTGTCAAAAAAGGCCCGAATTGCTTCGAGAAAAGGATGTTACGGCCGTGCCGCTTTTTTTTTGCTCGACTTGCGGGGGCACTTCCGTGCCCCCAGATTTTATAATATTAGGTCGGGGAAAAAAGTCTTTTCGAATTATAGTAAACTTGTAATACAATCTCTTTGGCTTCAAGAATCGCAAATGAGTACACGGTTCATTAGGTTTCTTTCAGTGAGCTCGTAAGGTACCCAAATATCGAGCTTTTTAGTGTAGAGAAAAGATTTTATTACAAGTTAATACGTACTATAATGCGAAAACACTTTTTTTCCGACCTAATATAAGCAAGAATTAGTCCTCTTTTAAAGGAAGTCAACCTGAATTTCAAGTCATCAAATGTTGTTTTCCCGAACGATATCTCTTTAACAATGACCTTACGAAAATTAATTACGTTATTACATCTGTTATCAAATATGTACAATTGTAACAATATCCCTTATCACTTGTGAACTATAATAAAATAACACATGTTATTTCTCGTAAAAATATTCATTCGTAGTAATGAGCCAGAAAACTTTTTATCTTATGAAAAATGCGGTAAGTCTAAAAGAGAAATTAATAAAAGGGACCAAAGATAAGAATTGGTCGTCGGCTCTAAAATGCTATATGACGATAATGTAAAAAAACCTATTTCGTGCTTTTGTCCGCAACTTCGTCCCCGAAAAAAGATTTTCCGAAGTGAAAAGTATCCTATGTGCTGCGTGCCAAATTTCAATAAAATTCCAGTACCAAGTTGCCTTATTTGGTTTCAGCATATAGGAAAGAGGCGTGATTTTATATATGTATGTATATAATGACGTCATTTGCAATGAATTTTTGTAAAATATTAGTAACAGATTTTTTTATCATTTTAACCTATGTACCTACTTAAATTCAAACAAAAACAGGAAAATGCTTCAGAATAGTGGTTATTGAAAATACCTAATATTATTATTCTTGTTATTCAATTAATAACAATTTACCATATTAGTCATTTAGTACTCATATAATACTATTTATAGTAATATACTTAGTAAGACGAGATGATATTCTTTAAAGCCGTGCAAAGAAGTAGCTGGCAAAATGTATGTATAAATGCGGATGAAGCAGGAAAATTTCGCTTCTTTAAAAGATTTCTTAGGTCCTTATTATGAGACTGGTATGAACTCGAAAATACCTTTTTCAAAACCCATTTGATAAGGTTCTCTGTCTACCCAATGAGAATATTTTTTTACACATTATTTTATTTGGACCCTTTACTATATTATAGAGATTTTCAGAGATACATACATAAAAACAATTTCACGCCTTTTTAACACAGGGGTAGGCATCCTTACAAACTTCACTAGCCTCATTCACACCCATGCATCTTGTCATACAGGATTCATGGACCTTTCGGATTTAGGTAGTATATTCGAATTCTTGGCTTCTAAAAACATTAATATTTAAATCCATATCCATACTTCCATACTAATATTATAAATGCGAAAGTAACTCTGTCTGTCTGTTACTCAATCACGCCTAAACTACTAAACCAATTTGCATGAAATTTGGTATGGAGATATTTGGATACCCGATAAAGGATATAGGCTACTTTTTACCCCGGGAAATCGACGCATTTCCATGTGAAAATTCAGGTGGCGGACGAAGTCGCGGGTAATAAGCTAGTAATAGTATCTAAGCTCGAAGTGCTAGCAATGGTTACGAGTTTTAATAGGCCAATATAAGTTTGAACCCTTCTTCGGGTATAAATATTTCAAAGTTGTATTTTTAATAGGAAAGTAGGTAATAGCCATAAAGACTTTCAATCAAGAACATTTCAATGTACACGATCAACAAATCAAACAGCTATTATCTTGCTTATTTGTTTAACTGATAACGTTACTTTATATTACTTTGGAGTGCTTAACACGTGGATTGTGGGTGTAAGGTACAGTCTAATGCAAAAATATTTATACACCGTATGGACATTTTAAAAGAAGTGTGAATGTAGGTATTTTTATAAGTGAAAACAGTGAAATTGAAAAAAGTGTAAAATAGTAAGTAAGAATTAAATTATAACCATTACTGTTGGGCCCGTTACAGGGGTTCGGTCTTGAGTCCACTACGTTGACTGGGTTGAAGACATCTCGA
Organism: Anticarsia gemmatalis; assembly: GCF_050436995.1. NCBI lineage: Eukaryota > Metazoa > Arthropoda > Insecta > Lepidoptera > Erebidae > Anticarsia > Anticarsia gemmatalis. The sequence continues at coordinate 2,746,082 of NC_134770.1, read as the reverse complement.
TGTTTTCCTTCGCTGTTAAAACCAATATACTAAAATGAAATAATTGTTTCTAATACTTCAGTGATAATTAATGAAAAAAGTATATTTGCTGTACTGTTTCTTTACTTCAAAGTGATTTTACAATCGCATATACGTATTTTTGTTCGTGACTGTATCTAAATTATTGCGTAAGTCTCTGCAACGATGACGTCATGTAACCTTAGCGGGATTGAAGACGATTTGGGGCTACTGTAGCCTGCAGTTGATAGGTCATCGCCTATAAAGTTCCTCACTAATAGCCGTGGGTTCGACTCTAATCTGCATGCTAATTGCCTCCGTGGCGCAGTGGTTAAGGTGGCTACTATTGTGTCGTTAGGTCCTGGGTTCGATTCCCACACGAAACAAATATTTGTGCGATCGGTTTAGGCGCATTAGGGCTAATTCTCATTATGGCAACCGACTCGCTAATGGACTACTTCTCATTATGGCCACTTCTCATTTTGGCTACTTCTCACTTGGGCTACTTCTCACTTGGGCTACTTCTCAATAGGGCAACTTCTCACTTGGGCTACTTCTCAATAGGGCAACTTCTCAAAATTGGGGAATAATAAAAATAATTAATATAAATAATTGTTTTGGGTCTGGTTGTACTTTGTGTCCGGTTATATTTGTAAAAGTCTTCGAGTCACAAGAGCAATTTCTTAAAGCGGGAGTTTATCTTAATGCAGTAGTCCAGTTCAAGGTGTTAACGGCTAGAATTACAGCAACCAAGGATGATTTAACCGCAGGAAAGATGAGCGAAGCCACAGCAGGCGTATAACTTGATCTTTTAAATACGATACTACGATATAAATGGATAAAACCCGAGTGCAGATGTTAGCCAATGACAAGATTGTACAATACTCGGAAAATAAATAAAGAAAAGTGCAAAAGATAACAACAAGAAATAGAATATATCGATAATTTATTTATAGGATTTTGATACAATGTGTTGATCCGAAAAGTCAACGTGATTACGTATTTGTCTACTATAGTTTGCTTGACGTTTCGGCACAAATAATCCTGACTTGCAAACTGATAGTCCAAATGCAAAATAACATTAAAATTAAGGTAGTATTAGTCTTACTATTTATAACTATTATATTATATTAGTATGTAACCTTTTTTTTTTCAATTACAATTAAAACTACTTGAGATACGTTACGTTTACAGCCAGTTACACTACCCAGCAAGCGATCATTCAGTTAAAGGGACCTTTACTGCCTTGACCACGATAAAAAAAGTTGTTTAAGAGAAAGATTTATACAATGACGTAATAAAACAAGTTTTATTCATAATCTCGAGCAAACTTGTTTGTACGTTGATGTTTATTACCAACCAGTTTTGTTGGGGAAAACCTTAAGATGTATTAAGTTTTCCTTACATTTGCATTGTATATTTTTATACATCTATACTAATATTATAAAGCTGAAGAGTTTGTTTGTTTGAACGCGCTAATCTCAGGAATTCTGATTTGAAAATTCTTATATCGGTACATCATCACGTTACGATCAATAGGAGCAGAGCACCAGTAAATAATGTTACAAAAACGGGGGGAAAATTCACCCATTCTCTCTGATGTGACGCAAGCAAAGTTGCGCGGGTCAGCTAGTTGGAATATATTGGTGGGAGTTGTTTAAGCATCTGTCTTCCAGTATCGTTAAGTTTAACGGCCGATATCAACGTGCTATCCATGGATAGATTTGATTATCTTCAGTTAACTTTTCTTCCATACTAAATGTATTTAAATTAAACTATAGGTAGACAAATCGATCCATGGATAATATTATTATGTTCATATCAGCCCTAATACTTGTAAAACATTGTTCATACATCTTGAAAGTTTTCAAATAAACCATTTATCTTGCATAAATCTTACTTACTATCACGCTATACTACTATTTACTAGGGTCGTGGGTTAATTCTTAGTAAAAGAGTAACTTCAAAAGAAATGATTAAGGAAATAACATACCATGATACGTTAAATTATGTAAATTACCTATAATGTGCCTACATTGTAACTGTTAAAATATGTACTAACATAATAAGCATTAGTTGGTAACGTTCCAAATTCCGAATGTTTGTTGTTCGTGGCATAAAAACTCAATCTAGTTGAATACGAAACTCGTATAACTGAGTAAACCTCATTTTACTGCTCTTTCAATATTTATTCATTTTGTTCTTACTTATTTATTGTATGGTTTCTTCACATAATAGTTTACCCAACTGTTACAACTAGCTGATTTGCGTGACTGCTTCTCTTTAGGAACAAAAGGTAAAGTCTACTCAGTGAATTTATTGATCGGTCACTTTGTGTAGATCTGAGAAAAAAAATATGATGAAACAATACCCAAAATCATCTTAGATCTGACCTTAAATTCAAAGGAGTTCCTAAACCTTCCATCTTTAGTTTCTTCTTTCCATCTGTCTGTCAGTATTCTGGAAGAAGACTACACAATGATACAGTAATGGGCTAAATTTAAGAAACTTCGTTACGCAACGTCCATTTGACCAGGCCTATGTACCAATATCTCTTTTACTTACGCCATTATTCTAGAGGCTTCTACCTTTATGGGAAAATGGCGTGATTTTATCTATGTATGTATGTATGTATGTAAGAATCAATATTTTTATAACACATCAAAGCCTTATCGTAAGGCCATAGTTTCCACAACATATATTCCGTAGATCATACGCTGGCATCGGATCAATCGGTCATAAACTATTGAACCGTGAAGGTCGGATATCAATCAATGTCATCAACTAGACGAAGGGTAATACACACTATATTATTATGGTAAATAGCCTTATTGCGTTGGTATATAACCTTATTTATGACCGTATTCAGTAGTTTAAATTACTATTGATAAGAGCATGTAGAATTGTTAGAAACTAACTTCAAGGCCCTTCTTGTGTGCGGAGTTAACCCCTATTTTAACTGCTTAGGGGTTGATTTTAAAAAATCAGTAGCATATGGTTTATCTTGAGTCTTCAACTATCTCCTTGCTAAAATTCATTAAAATCGGTTCAGCAGTTTACCCGTGAACCGTCATAAAAAGGGTTTCTGGGCATCTATTTTATTGTTCAAATACATTACATTTTTCAAAATCTATTCGCTGATTAATTCTTTATCAACCTGAAAAAATTTTTTTCATTATGCGAATGGAATCTAACACCTGACACAATATTCGCAGCTTTATTCCTAAAAAACCACATCTCAACCGATAATTTTCACTCTATTTATATTTATTTCTCGAGTTCAAGTTCAAAGCAAGGTTTTCAAACATTGTATCATTCTTGGCAACTACCGAGATGATCCAATGTTTATATAGGAAACGGCTTATTTTCACTTACAATCGTGAGTAATATAGTGCAATGCTAAAACACTACTTAAATCAGTATTTATTTTCCTTTATTTTGTAGGAAAAATAACACGTCTGGTAGAATAATAATCGTGTAGTGTTTACAAAGTTGATATAAATCGCAAACACGATTTTTACATTAGAAATGAAACCTTTGTCTGATTAGTGATAGTCGTATTCATATTGCGTATTTAAAAAATGCAACTTTTCCTTTCATGAGTTCGTCACTTATGTTTACTGAAAAAGAATTTATCAATTCGTGTTTTATTTCCCTTCTCATGAAAAAAATATTTTTTTGTTGATAAAAACGAAATTAAAGGCTGAACTGCTCAATATAAAGAAAGCTATTTTGTGGTATGATCTAATTTATAATTCTGGGAAAAGTAAACCTAGTCACATACCGAAACATTGCCAATAAAAACGTAAGTAGTTCTTAGTAAGAACTAGTACTATAGAATAAATTATAGTACTAGACTAATTTATACTAAAATTCTGAATAAAGGTTTTGTTACTCAGGGACTCATAGAATTTTTTTTATGCAAATCAAGCCGGTAAAGCTGTAAAAATCTGAAAGTGGTTGCTTGTACCTTGCCTTCGAATGTCGTCTAGTTCAAGACTGTTCCTATCTGAGGCAGAGGCAATTAACCGATTCATTGCCACCTTCATTTTCGTGAACATTTCAGCCAGGCCCCATTCATTAGTCAGGTGTCATAAACCTTTTGTATAACTGCCGCAAAACATCTTGAATATTTTTTAAATCGCTATACAAGCATTTGTTGCATATAGAGTTGAGCCATCGGCCTTCCTAAAGGTTTTTTAATGACTCAACTGTTGAGTCATTGGCCATGAATCGGTTAAATGGCAATGATGCCTACAAAATTATTTTGTTTTGAAGTTTTCAGAGATATTTTTCGGTCCCACAAATAACTAGTAGCGCGTAATAAATACGCATAATTTATTGAAATTTCTTTACATTCATAAAATTACGCTTTCTAACAGACTAGATATAACTTCAAAATTTCTTTAATCAGTTGAAAAAAAAAGCTTCGTTTCACGTCTTTTATATGCTTATAAATATGCAAAAGTATCGATGCGTAATTTGTACTCCAATGATAAGTGAAGTCATCGTATAACTCATAATATATTATTCACGAAGGAAGTCAAAGGCAAGAGTTTAATTATAAACTAATGCATGTTCACTATCGATCCGTTAATGTTCTAACATAACGTAGTTTCTTGGTAAACTGTTGTTTTCAAGGTTTTAGAAAAATGCAGGATATTTTTTTGTTGCGTAATTGTCATATTATCATGAACTTTTTCTGTTGTAGACAAGTTTTAGAAATTACAGAAAGTACGAACAAAAATGCTTTTGTAGTTAAAAGTAGAGATGTCACGAATATTCGGCAACTATTCGTTATTCGGCCTATTCGGCCACTTTTTTTGCTATTCGGTATTCGGCCGAATAATAGGTACTATTCGGCCGAATACCGAATACCAAACCATGTAAAAAAGACAAGCATATTACTCACAATTATGTATTTATTTCCAAAATTACAACACTTTAGTAATTAAAATTAACCAATGGTAAGTTATGATGAATAAAAACAAGCATTTCAGCATTTCTTGGTAGCAAACGATTACGCTTTTCATCGTAAATGATACCAGCCTCAGAAAATAACTATTTTTTTATTTACACTTTAGCAAATTTCGAAAGGTTTGGGTATTGTTTTTCGTTTGCGAACCACCACTTGTAAGGGTCGGCCTTCTTAGCTTCTAGCAAGCTAGTCCCTTAGCAAAATAGTAATTAAGTTTTATTTTATGTATTATTTTTACACTGACAAAGCGTTCCGTGACGTGATTTACTAGCAATTGAAACAATACTCGCCTACGATATGTTGTGTTTATTTGCACCCCGCTCCACCCCTCGTCGCCTGCCGCGCCTACGCAACGAGGAAAGCAGGTTGCGACTTGTCTTAATCCAGCTAACGCGCCTCCGACAACCATGAATTCCGTGCCGAATATTCGTCGGCCGAATATTCGGCGCTTCGGCCGACCGCATTGCCGAATATTCGGTATTCGGTATTCGGCCAATTCACTATTCGTGGCAACTCTAGTTAAAAGTTCAGAATTCCATCACAAGTCGAATTTATTTTCAGTATTTCTATATAATATAACGTGTTTTTAACCAACCGTTTCTCTTGTTTCCAGGTCGACGTCGACGAGTGCGAGGACATCGCCACTGAATACAACATCAACTCCATGCCCACCTTTGTCTTCGTCAAGAACGGCAAGAAAATCGAAGAGTTTTCCGGCGCCAATGTCGACAAACTGCGAAACACGATCCTTAAACTCAAGTAGATTATATCATGTGTACGCTTACCACAACCCTTGGATAGCTTACAACATCTTAATGTAATATAAAACTCACTATATATCGGTAATAAGTTGCTGGTTAACTTAATACTGTACGTAATTTTGGACGTCCTTTATAAATTGCTACGAGTAAAAACGTATTTCTGGTGTATTCTTTCCAAGGGTGGCATGAAGCCCCAACGCAATGGCGCACACGGCACAAGCATAATATTTAATTTTATATCTGAAGGATCACAATTTATGTTTTTATATTTTTAAAAGTAGCAAGTTATTGTCAAATGAAGTGTCTTATTAGCACTAGCGTGTGCGTTTAGCACGTTATGCGTTTGGTTAGCGTACAGACTACGAGTCGTTATAATTTGCCGTTTTTTTTCATTATACATATATATGTATGTTACAAAGTATTGTTACTTCAATAAAATATTGTCTAAATGTGGTCGTTTTCTTTAATTACCCTAAGAAAATATTTGATGTATTATCTACATACATAGTAGCGAAACGAAACAAATGAACACAGACACGGTTCTAAACCAATCAATTGTAAGCCGCTTATTGCTCGACTGGATGGCAGGTAAATGAACTCTTAAAGTCCTACAGGCCTAACTGGGTATGTGCAATCTATACAGGTAATAATAATATAATATAAAAACAACTGAACAGCTTGTTTTCATGTCTGTTCAGAAAAGACGAATGAATTGAAAAAATGTGTCGAGTAGTCTATTTATTGAGGAACAACGTGATAATATATAGAACGAGAATGAGAGGGGATTCAATAAAACATCATATTTGCAACCAAATTATAATTACATAATTATCCTAAAAAATAATCAATACATGAACTTATAATGCACTATAAGAATGTATTGCAGTACAAAAACATTCAGTAAACATCTTAAATGTAGATTTAATAAAACTAGCTAGTCTATATACAGCGTCTTTTACCTGAAACAGAAAAAAACACTGTAAAAGTCGGATTATACCATCGTTACAATTATTCTAACGTTAGTCTTTTGAAAGATTTCCCTCAATCAATCAATGGGGAATTAAAATGTATAAAAATAATTAACAAGAGTTTCCTAATCTTAAGTAACAAGCTTAGGCGAACGTGTACGAAAAACGTTTATACAGGCTCTTCGTGCTTACTTCAAATCTTAGAAGAAAAAAGTTTCAGTTGGGTAAGAAACGTTTATATCTTGAAGTTGTGCATTATGGTATTTAGGTAGTTTAGCAATATATGACCATAAAATCTAGATCACTTGAAATTTAAACCAAAACGTGTTAGTTAAGTTATAAGATATAATGTGGTTGATACGTACTTCTAGTCCCTTCTCTTCTTGTTATGCATATTATCATGTCTGTCGTGATGGTCTCGCTTGCGTGTGGACTTGTCTGCGCGCTTGGCCTCGCTCAAGAACCGATCCAGACCGAACGGATCGAAGTCCGCATCGGGTTGAGAGCGACTCTGCAATAAAACATACATACATTAGACACATATTAAAGGAAGGTCTAAAAACTATTCGTGAATAATAAAAATTAGTGTTTCGTGTGGTAATCAAATCTACCACCCTGTGAGAACACCGTTCGTAACTACTATTGCGCCATAAAGGACTTTCAAGTGTTCGGTTACAAGTTCAAGTTAATGATATTGTACAAAAAGTTTTTATAGTTTTGGAATAATGATTGAGAGAATATTCTTAATTGTGTAGACAGTGTTTTAGCGAAACTTACGGGTTCGTCTCTGGAAGGCGGCGCGTCTTTCTCAAACTGTACAGGTCCTGAACGTGTGTTACTACTGCTTGTGCCCGCGAATTCTTTGTCAGCAACGAATCTGAAACAATATACATATTGTAAGTAATGAGTAACCATGCCAAAGTAGGACTAGAGACTGATCATTATCAAAACTTATATTGAGTCACTATCCTATCTACGACCTATACTGCTTCGTCCATCGATACATACTATAAAATGAAATACCCTCGTCTTTCTGTCTGTCTGTCTGTCAGTCTTAAAATCTACTGGACGGATTTTCATGCGGATTTCACCAAAAGAGGAATTCAAGAAAAAGATTCTAGTGTATAATTTGTAAAGCTTTGGGTAAACTGTACCCGAAGCCGAGACCGGATAGCTAGTTTTATCTAATTACTTCATATAATATACTGACCTGCGCGTATTAACGATGGCATCGATATCTCCCCCGTAGTTGTCTTTATCCGCGTTCCTCGTGGGTCTGTAGATGTGCGAGCCCACGTTGTCCTGGTTGCGCCACGGTTTGTCGTACACGTTGTACGCTTCGTCGTCACCGTAACCTGGAAACAACAACAAAACAATCAACTAATTAGCAGAATGTTAGCACAATCAGAGCATTAATTGGTAGTCTCTGAAAGACTACAAAAATAAAATAAAAATAGAAATGAAAGCTAAATGTTTAAAGACGACAAGTCAGAATATCCATACTGATGCTTAGTTGTTAAGATTTATGTAAGAATTGGAATTCGTTTTGACGATTTTGCGACAAATATTATAGATAATTATATATTCGCTTAGCCTTTGTTCCAAACTATGTTGGAGTCGGCTTCCAGTCTCACCGGATGTAGCTGGATACCAGTGTTTTACATGGAGCGACTGCCTATCTGACCTCCACAACCCAGTTACTTAGGTATTAACACGATACCCTTCGGTAAGACTGGTTGTCAGACTTTCAAGCTTCTGACTACTGTTAACGACTGTCAAAGATCTTCGAAAATGACAGCCGGGACCCACAATTTAACGTGCCTTCCGAAACACGGAGGAACTCGATATGTATAAGATGGTCACCCATCCACGGAACAACCTCGGCAAGCGTAGCTTAACCTCAGAGATCGATCCGTGCGGCTGTTGTAAACTAAGCCACGAGCTCCTTAATAATATTATAAATATTATAGATAATTGATAGGTAATATTACACAGTACAACACCTACAATAAAATAATTAGTAGAGTAGTACTCATAGGACCATTTTGTACCAAAATTTCATAAGAACTTGTAATCCAATGTAATTATAAGTGTCTTACCGCTATCCATTCCCTTGCTATTATTGAACAATCGTTGATCGAACATAGCTTCTCCGCCCTGCGCGGCCTTAGCGGGCAGACCCAGCGCGATCTGTTCAGAAATATCGCGCTCACGATCCTTGACTAGCTTAGACCTGTAATTACAAAGAGAAAATATATGAGAAATTTAAATAAAAGACATGAATTTTAACGAGAATAAATGAAATCTTCATTTAATGAAGAACCTGACTCCCTGTTTCTATCACTAGGACAAACACGACAAATCAGTTTCTTGATTAGTTAAGAATAAAAAGGACCAATGCTTATTGAGAATTGTAGTGGTTTTCATGACTACATGATATTATTGTCGTATTACTTTAATAAATATTGACTAAACTTCAAAAATCTTCATTTTCCATACACAAAATCTTTCTCAATATCTGAAACGTATTTATCTGTAGTTACCTCTTATCAGGCGCGGCTCTGGCGAGGTTCCTCTCACGTTGCCTCTCCTTATGTCTGTCGGCTCTGAGCTTGTCTCTCTCGGCCGCCGTGAGACCGCTCTCATCTATCTCCGCGCTGTCTTGTTCTTCGTCTGGTGCTCGAATACCTGGAGTATAGAGGTGAAGCTATTTGAGATGTGGTAGGAAATGGATGGAGAGAAGTTTAGTTTTTTGTTGTTGTTAAGGCAGTCACTTGGTTGCCACTACTACTTGGGATTGTTGGTATGATATTACAAATATTTCTGTATTCTACAAATAGTTATTTGAAGTTGAACTTGATTATGTTTAGGTATATATGTTTGTATCGACAAATTAAACACTACTCTAATGGAAATAAGTTACTATTTTACATTCGTCTATAAAAAGTAGAAAATAGCACACTTCAGATTAACCTATAGCGCGATATTCTGTTTCATGACGAGCATTAGTCGCAAAAAATTCTTGCGAAACACTCCAGGAGCGCCAATCAATTTTTCATACAACATTTGGTCACTAGTTGGTAGTACTAGAAAATCGCCCTTCTGACCTCCTGGATGTAAAAACACTATGTAATCTAACTCACCAGCTCTGTGGTCTCTCGCCCTCTGCGCGAGCATCCTCAAATGCTCCTCCTTCTTCTCCTTGTCCCTCTGAGCTATTCTCCTCTCGAGCTGAGCGCGGGCCTCCACTGCCTCGCGGGCTTTACGATCAGCGATGTATAACGCTTCAGCCAGTTTTGAGAAGTTTTCGTTGATGTGCACTTGCTGCAGACCTCGGCCGTCCGCCGCTAGACGCTTGTCCAGTGGGATTGTGTAACCTATAAAAGAAGAATAAATTGATATTATGTTAAACCATAGAATATTTGTACAAAATATAGTACTGTTTAGTTCGGTGTAGTAATAGAAGGTAAGTTTAACAGCTGTCTGATTCTCGGATCTGGGAAAATTATCAGTGGTAGCTAGAAATTGGGATTTTAAGCTCAAACTTTTGATGAACTAGCCTACTAGCTATTTGAGATGAAACATAGGAAAAAAAATCAGTATCTCAATACTTTTATACATGTTTCTTCAAGTGAAGTTCAAAATATAGGTGGTCTTGGTAGAATATCAACGAAAGCTTTGTATTTTAGTAGGCATAATGTAGGTAATAGTGTGTGGTGTACCTTTAGCGTTCTTCCAGTGCGACACGCAGGGCGGCACCTTCCAGTCGCGCTGCTGCTTGACGGACACGCGGCGCGGCGGCGAGTGCAGCACCGGCGCGGGGGGCGACGGGGCCGCGCGCGGGATCTTCTTGTTGATCTGGAACCGCGGGGGCTCCATCGGGTCCACCTGCGCTTCTACCATGCTGCAAGTATAGATTAAAGAAATTGTTATATTTATATACAATATAGCGTCATAAAATATGAATTTACATAAAATAGTCAGCTTTACAGACCATATTATAAAAGGTCAAAAGTCAACCGTTTAAATCTCAAGTATATAATCAACAATGATGTGAAATTGAACAATAGGAAGAATACTTAGAAAAAAAATGTTTTAAACCAGTAGTTTCTAATTCACTATCATTGCTTGATAGGTAGGATATCTGTTACAACATTACATTACATAAAATGACTCCTTCCCATAGGAGTAGGTAGAGACAAGGGAACACCACTTCGTACAATCCTAACAAACATCCATACATCTAGTCATATAGGGCCGGCGATAACACTTACTACACACCTGACCATTGCCACAAATAATAAAGACAGTATACTAACCGAATAACTCTCTGCTTAGCCCCGGAGTTGAATGCTCCGCCCTGTTGCGCCGGCGTATACCTGATGTATTGTGCTGGAGCCTGCAAACACAAGGTACTATCAACGCAATTGATAATGATGTGTTCTTCTCATGAATTTGAGAAGAGTGATACTAAAATAGTGGCAAAGAACTGTGACAAATATTTAAATGATGCAGATGTTTAACACAGAACAATATGGGACAAAGATTTAATAGTTGTTTAAGTCAAGTTATATGCCATCAAAAACATTCTATAAAAACCTCAAGTCTCGCCGTAAAAAGTGGTGAGATCTATATAATACCAAGTCGATGAATCTATTTAGTCTCTACTTAAAGGACCTTCTTTCTTAAGTTATTACGTATGTTATTATCATGCCAATTTAAAAAAAAAACCTTTAAAACAAATAGACCGACCTGGCCATCGCATGATTTAATTATTAGTATGTATCACACTACACAGCACGACGAGAAGTTAATGCTCCTGAAACGTTAATGGCGAATTTGCGTTTTCTTGCGATGACCAAGTCGATCTATTTGTTTTAAAGGTATTTTTTTTTTAATTGGCATGATAATAACATACGTAATAACTTAAGACAGAAGGTCCTTTAAGTAGAGACTAAATAGATTAATCGACTTGGTATTATATAGATCTCACCACTTTTTACGGCGAGACTTGAGGTTTTTATAGAATGTTTTTGATGGCATCTCACTTCTTTTTGTAGAGCGAACATAAGTCCAATTTGTATGGAAAGACGTTTTTTTTTTTCATAATTCAACATATTTTCCTATGGGAATGTTGTTCAGTTTCATGGGCTAAACACCCTTACCCACCCTATACCCCTCTCGTTATGCCTCATATAGTAGGTACCTATTAACACCTATTTATTTTATTTTCTACAGTAATAATAATTCATTAACTGCAAATGTAACCTTGTAATCTTATACATTTATATGGGATTACAAAGTTATTGTTGCAGTTGATGTATTTAGAAAACTGGACCGAAATTAGAAAATATTAAATTTTTCCCATGATTAAGACACTAAACCCTATTTGTATTCCTAATTTTAAGCTTCTAAGTCTGCTAGAAGTACCTTAGACTTTTGATGATCGGTGAGTCAGTGAGTCAGTGAATCAGTGAATCAGTGAATCAGTGAGTGACAAAATTCAAAATTTTAACAAGTTGTCATTCTTAAACTACTGGTTCAAATTGACTGAAATTTTAAATATACCGTGTTTATACAATGACTAATTAGTTGCTGAAAATCCAGGCTTCTTGTTTTATTCACAACGAAATTATAGGGGTGTCAAAAATAGCCCGAATTGCTTCGAGAAAAGGATGTTACGGCCGTGCCGCTTTTTTTTGCTCGACTTGCGGGGGCACTTCCGTGCCCCCAGATTATCACTAGCTGACCCGCGCAACTTCGCTTGCGTCACATATTTCCACGTTTTTATAACACTTTTTACTGTTACTCTGCTCCTATTGGTCGTAGCGTGATGATATAAAATATGTTTTTTTTTTTCACGAAAAATATTCTCAAAATTATTTATATCTCTTAATATAACGAAGTCGCGCTAAGGCATATCCGCCATTAAAACAGTTGCCATGACAACGGAATTTTGTTAATTCAATGTCATTATAATATTGATTATTCGCGACTTCGACCGCCACCTTAGTTTTCCCGGGAAATGCGTCATTTTCCCGGGGTAAAAAGTAGCCTATGTCCTTTCTCGGGTATCAAAGTATCTCCATACCAAATTTCATGCAAATTGGTTCAGTAGTTTAGGCGTGATTGAGTAGCAGACAGACAGACAGACAGAAAGACAGACAGAGTTACTTTCGCATTTATAATATTAGTATGGATTGTATTATGAAGTCCAAGCATCTAAAACTCTAACACATAATCAGAAGCAATTCTTACTCAAAGAAACAATCCAGTGTTAAAGCATTTGAGAAATGGACAAATAATCTTTTAACCAAATATTAAATGTAATTCTTAATTTCAGATTCATAAATCAGCAACTATTAATAACTCCATACATGAGAAAGTAATGCTAGCTGGTCTAAGGATCTCTTCTCCTACCCTAAGGTTAGTGGCAAACATTAGTTGAATACACTGTTGGTCGCCATCATCACGATTGTACAGTTTCCGATACAACCTCATGCTTATTCATACATTCAACCTATGTATGCAACTTTATCAGAGTAAGAGAAAGTAAGACTAATTAAGAAAGACTTCAACTCACAGCTTTGGGAGCAGCCTTAACAGGCATAGCTGCAGAAATCTTGGCATTGGTCAACTTTTCTAAAGCTAGTTTGGTCTTCTCCGTGATATCCTGTATATCTTCATCATCCGGCTTCTGTAGTGACGGGTCATCTTCTGCCAGTACCTCTGCTGGCAATAAGTCTGTTAGTTTTGAGTAGATTATCTGAAATTGGACAAAGTAAGATTAGTCATATGAAAAGTAAATTTGTTCTAATGTAAGTATAGGTTCAAGGTGTCTTTAAGGACAGATTGGAAAATTATTTGATTTAAAAAAATTGTGTCAATATGCAAAAAAATCCTACAATCTAAAATAAATTGTGTTTATTATCTGCAAAATACTGGTTGTAGTTAACAAAACATTGAAATCTTACATTATCATTTTAAAAATTTTAAAGGCAGTCTTAAGTCAACCTTCCGAAAATATAAAAGTCATAAATCTCTCAGATTGTTAAACAAATTCCTTTTTTGCAATACCTTATCAGCACTATGTCCTTGTCTTGCAATGGCCGAGTATTTCACTCTGCCTGACTCATCTAACTGTACTGCCAGAGCATTAGATGTGCTCTCCTTGCCTCTGGCACCCATACCCAGTGGGTATTGAGCCACATGGATCTCGGGGAAAGCACCTCCATCTGAAATTGTTAAAAACAAATTAGAAATCTGGCAGATACAGGGAGGGAAAACAGGTTTTTACTATTTGCTGCCAAAGACATGCTATTTTTAATTGTTAGGTAAATACATATATTTATTTATTAAATGGGCTTGTCAACCGTATAATCATCAACAATAAAAATAATTTTCGTATTGTCTTCATATTGTATTGTTAACACCATCATTGAGGGGACAACCATGTATCATATACTACACTTGTGCTGTACTAATAAAACAAGAACCACAACCTCCTCCAAATCAACTTAAAAACATCTTCTAAAGCATAAAAGATCTTATGAAATTTAGTGAAAGCGTGATAAGTAAGAACTGACCCCCAAAATCGTCCTCTGTCCTTGGCACCCATCCTTTTCTCTGTCCGTAAGGCGGGACACTGCTCTGTGAAACGACCAGTGCGCTCCCGACGCGCTTCGCCTTCCGCTCGTCATCGCGATCCCACACCTGCTGTGTGGGCGCTGGCAACAAGCTGAAAAACACAACAATAGTATCAAATCACCATTTTACAAATTACATGATGAGGTTATATTATCGTAATTATAGTCACAAATCTGCGCCATAAAAGTACATAAAAGTGAATACAAGACTTCGGAATTTGTATTTACAAGTAAGAATAAAAGGAAATCATGCGAAGTTACGTCGCCACAATAAATTATCATCACTCACAAATGGGGTTTACAATTTGTTGTTTTTGTACTCCAAACGAAATATGATTAGTCAGTGTAAGTTATGAAATATATTTATTACTGTATCTAAAAAAATTATATCTAGTTAAATCTGAAAAAGTAATACTATAGCGATAGTAAAACTAAAAAATAAATAAATTTTAGGACAACGCACCTGGACAGCGACGCCATTTTATTTGACGTTATTTTGGATTTCGTTCAGTAATCCCAAACGCAAGCTGTAATGTCAGTGTACAAAATTATTCGGGTCAGTCACAGTCTATCTAACATTAAAAACTGCTCAAGGATCTCATATTTTTTTGCATAAATATTTTGTCACTGAAGGTATCTTACGATAAACCACTAATTAGTGTGATGGCTAAGCTTAAATACGATGGTAAAAAATAGAAAAAGCTTGTGTTTCAGGACGAACAAAAGTTTTTAAAATAAAATCAACCCTGAGCAAGACAGTGTAAAAGCTCATTCAGCCTATTTAATTATAAAAGTTAAATTATTTTATTATTTGATCAATTTAAAATACTTAGACATCACTGATTCTATACATGTAACAATTAATATCTGATTCATTTCACACGTTTCGAGATTACGTGGTAAATCACAAATTGACCATAAAAAATGGTGGAGAAACTGTCAAATTCGTATATAAATGAAGTAGGCTGCGAACGTCCCCCTTTTATAACCTCAAAAATGCGCGAGAAGTATTAACATTCTGATGGCGAAGTGAGCTAATTTTATCATTTAATTGGTGTTAAAGTGAACGGATTATTACAATGCCTACCAAGAAGAGAAAATACAATGCAAGGTTTCCAGCCGTAAGTTGAAAAACGTATATAAACAAAGGCAACAAAGAGAAATTTGGTTTTGTTTTCGTCAATAATTTTGAGAGATTGGTGATATCATGACATTGTTTGTTTGTAGGGGCGAATCAAGAAGATTATGCAGACTGACGAGGAAGTGGGGAAAGTTGCCCAAGCTGTGCCAATCATAATCTATATCCTTTTCAAATAGCATCGTAAATATAGTTGTATTGTGTTACCATAACACACGTATTTACATTGATCTAATGATCATCTAATAAGTTTATTATTTTCATTTGCCCACTGGATTACATTTTAAATTTACACTAATAATAATAGATAGTTTTTATAACAGATAAAAACGTCGCATGAATAACCTACTATAAGGTTTATATAATCACAAACTCGTTTTTGAATTTGTGATTGTTTGTTTTACTGTGGCTCTATGATCAGATACTTTAGTCTTGTTTATTGAGATGAATGATTTTTTTATGCAAGATTAAAAATGTTTACGGAATTTTTATTGTCTAATAGATAATCTTTAAGATTCTTGTTAGAATAAGTTAATAAGTAAACAAATAGTAATTGGCTACTATATTTACTATGATAGTGTCTAATAACATAATAGCTTATCTTAATCATTAAATATTAAATAACAAAGTACTTAACTAATACTAAAATACAAGACTGGTTAGTCATACTTTAATTAAAATATGCACACAAAGATGACCATTAAGATTATAGTCTAAAACTCATAAGAGTAGAATTTATTATCAAAATAAATATATATAGGTAGATTTTCCGTATACAGTAAAATACTGGTATTCAGCTGCATCTGGTGAGACTGGAAGCCGACTCCAACATATTTGGAAGACAGGCTCGGCTGATTTGAGATTGTAACAATCAATAGTGATAAAGTTATCCTTTAAGGAATCCCCATTTGTACTTAAATTAATCCTCTTTAGATATCCCAAATTAACATATTATTATCTTGTAATGACTAATGATGTTTTAATTACTTTATTTTTTATTATTTAGGGTCACTAACTTATAGGCTTGTAATAAGATAACATGTGAAGTAGAGTATAATACTTGTATTGTTGTTGTTTATCACCATCATATTAGTTATTGAGCGGGAAAATAGGACAACCAAGTGACTCGCTTTTCAAATTCATGGAAATATGATATTACTTAGTAATAGAATCACTAATGGGAAGCTTATAATAATAGGTTACAGCTAGCCTGCTCCATCCCACTGCTGGGCATTGCCCCCTTTTCATGCACTCTTTATTATATCTTTTGCCATGAAAACCCTGTCCTAGCTCATCCCTTCTTTTAATTTTTAGGTTTTTATGCCTTCTTAATGTTTAATTTCATAGTAATCAGTTTGGTTGTTTCATAGTAAAAGTGTGACAGACCTTCCGATTAATAATATTAGTATGTATTAAGAAAATACTAGTCATTCATTCCATTTCCTGCTGTATAATCAATCTGTCTAATCTTTTAATCAAGTTTGAGGTTTATTGCTGCAGCTCTATAATTTGTGGTCATAAAAATGGTTGACAATGACTCTAGAAATGTGTATGACATTTCTTTATTTCTAGTTTTATGACGAAAATGCATGATGTGGATGATACGAGAGATATTTGTAGAGTGTATGTACGTAGCTGACTATTATAGGAGCAAGGCATGATGATATTGTATGAAATATGATTGGAAATTTACTATCATGGCCGATGTTTTGCAGTGTATGGGAAAATCTTCGCCATAGTTTTCTATATCATTACTGATTTCAAATAATATATTATCTGCCTAACATGATTAAGATCATCTGCTTATTCCTCCAAACTTTAAAAAAAAGTCAGTGCTAGATGGGTACAGCCACTTAATTTTTTTTTTAAGTTTATCATCTGTCTTTTGCGAATTGGCAGTAAAACCGCTGTACTAGTTTGTATGAAGTTGGACTTAGTAGTGTATTCTGAACAAATATTTCGCTATAGAATATAGATTTTTACCTAAAATATGATAGATACAAAATTTACATTTTATTGTTTTCCTCATAGAATAAGTATATTCATAGCTTATTGAATTAAAATCACTGTTCGTATAAAATAATACCCACTTCCTCCCACGGAAGAGGAAAAATCCGCTACAATATCCAGAAATAAAGAATTTTTCCTAAGTTCGTGGAAAAAATAAAGTTATTTTGGTACCAATTATTGTATTATATACGTTTCTAATTTCGGAGTTGGTAAATTGTTATATATTTAACAAATACTTGGATTCTCCAATGTTCCTTTTACTTACTTTTTCGCCCTTGAGATTGTCAATGCGAATATATAAATGAAGATTCCTTTATTCACATATTCGCATTTATGAATATACTTTTCGAATTGGAATAAAAAAACGGAAATTTAAAAAAAAAAAGCTAAAGATGTAGTTCGGCAAGACCGATATACCTACGATAGTAGCTAACAGTATATTATAAAGAAAAAATCAAACCTGTTTTTAATCTTAAAAATTTAGAAATGGAGACTCCATTTCACCCCTTCACCAGCTTACGAAATGTCTCCATACATATTATCGATTCAGTGGTATAGCTTTGAAAGCGCATGTAATCTACCAAATTAACTTTCCAATTTATAATATTAGAATGTTCTCATTACGTTATATCTCTCGATTCTTCAGACTATGCACTCAGACATACGTTTTTTTTATGTTTTATTTATAGTGTATTTGCGTATGCCCTTGAATATCCCAGACTTGGAACGAATCTCTAAAAATATTTGTTTTGATCAATGTGCGGATTCATGTAGTCTTATACGCATTTTATGTATTTCTTCTGCCTTATACTACCTATGTCTCTATGTACTAAGTTTTTATGGAGTGAATTGTCGAAAACTATTGAAACATTTAATCATATTTTAGTCTTATAAAGCTACTCTATGATTAGCAAAAACAACAAAAGAATAATGGAATAATATTTTACCTGGGTACAGTTAATTCGTTTTAAGCTATTTTTATTCCATAGCAAATAATTAAAGAGTCTGTGTTAATAAGTGTGTATGTATATGATTCGCGTGTAATGTCTTGTTTTGTCTAAAAAAGGTCAAGTACTCAAGCAATGTGTATCGATCAGACGATCAGACGTCTACGTCTCGCCTATCTTCTGCTAAATATAATATACAAAAGACTGATCTAATAAATAATTATTACGAAACATTATGCGACTATTAGAGTTCGTTTTCTTCATCGGTCTATCATTCGGTAGTAAGCGTCAAAATTTCGCATTCAAAATTGTTAAATGTATGCCATTTCTGTAGATAGCGGGGGAATACATAGAATAATCGAGATAAAAGATGCGAAATTGAATTGCAAACTGGACTTGCCAACCGTGGCGTATATAATAAATAATGTCCCTACATAATAATATGGAATAAGCAACGAGAACCCAAAAGGTAATAAGGAAAGTTGGCTTTGGAAAATAACATAATGCTGACGTATTTTTCATTTTTCAATAATTGGTTCAAATGTTTTAGGCAAATCGTGTGTACACATGTATTTAAGTACATTTTTTTTATTAGGTCATAACAATTTTACCGGCTGGTAATAACCGATAAACGTAGATACAGTCAGCGTCAAAAATATCTACACACGATGACATTCTCAAAAGCATTTTTATCCAATGAAAACGATGAATTTATTGCTGTATATTAACTTTAAAGTAATTTTACAAAAACCACCTATGGTTTCATGACCAATAGCATTATACATAGGTATTTTCATTAAAAAGTACGATTGAAAATGTGAAAGTCTGTACATATTTTTGCAGTGGACTATATGAGCACTAGGTTATCAAAATAAAGTGTAGACGAAATTAATATCGTATGTAAACACATCTTCATGCAGACTGTAAATATTTGTTCATATGTTGTCGATTTTATTTGAATTAACGCCACTCGGGATTCGGGGATAACAAAAGATATTGCGTTTCAAACATTCGTATACAGATATGGGAGTATTTTAGGATAAAGAGTTTTCGACCTATATTTTTATCGGGTTATATAAAACTAGCGCGTTCAAACAAACAAACAAACAATCTTCAGCTTTATAATATTAGTATAGATTAATGCGTGTTTCTCTCATCGCTTGCGACACATTAGTTATTTACTTGATTCAACTCAATGCTCAAAGAACAAAAACCTAGGTATTTTTTTTTTGTCCAAACATCTACTTTGGGAAGCAATG
Source organism: Anticarsia gemmatalis (assembly GCF_050436995.1). NCBI lineage: Eukaryota > Metazoa > Arthropoda > Insecta > Lepidoptera > Erebidae > Anticarsia > Anticarsia gemmatalis. The sequence continues at coordinate 2,726,378 of NC_134770.1, read as the reverse complement.
GAATAGGTAGCACAAAAAAAGAGAGTCATTTGAAAATAATTATCGCGTATCGTGTCAGTCAATATAATACTCTGGGGCTGACTTCCAATATCCTATCTTCTCGTGTTATGTTATTGTATGTCTCTCTTCTCTTTTCTTGATAAACGGTACAGATCTTGTCCAGATACTAAACAATCTATTACTCTGAAAAAAGGAGTACCCAGAAATTCATTTTACCGGGTGTTACTTTTATAAGCGCCAGGTTGACATGATGGCAAATCCATATGACCAGCAAGTAGCCAAGCTTGGTGATAGCAATTTGCTTTGGTATTTCGAGAAAAGGGTGCAATTCAAAGAAAGCATAAAATTGGTGTGTATCGTATTCGGTGCACGGGGCAGTAAATAATTAAACTATTCGATTGGGCATTACGATCGACCTACAAATAAATAATGCCCGGGCTAGGTTTTCGATCGATGAACATGCAATCACACTACAAGGTAAAAACTCTGCTCTATATGATTTCATTGTTTACTTTTAAACATAAGTTTATTTGTTTTCTTATACATCGCTGATATTAAACTAATCATGGGTGCATGCAAATTGAAGTAGGCCTAAACAGCATCTGGGGTCTGAACGGTAGTGTGTGCGGCTGCTGGTTGACAGCGAGTTCCCTTTCCGAGTCGGGCATAGTGCCCTATTCAATGGGACTAAATCAGGGGCTCACAAACTTTTCTTAGTCTGGGACCACTTTTTTATTACTCTTGTTATACTCTTTAAAATATAGCTTGATTAAAATGACAGTTCTAAGCAAAACGGAGCACACAACTTTGTAGTGACGTCTAACGAGTATTACAAATTGAAACACGAAAAATCTGTCTTGTCTAGCATTATAACTATTTTTTAAATACAGATCCTCAATTAGAAATCAGAATAATTCAATACAATCAGCCTTTAAACTAAAAATCAGTACTATTTTCTTTAGTCTTAAAAATAAACCTAATAATTTTCAACCTCTCTACAAGGCCACGTCATGTTGCAAAAATTTTAGTGAGGAGACACAATAGATAAGAGTAAATCATCTGATTAATCGTTAATCGCGAAGTACACTTTGATACTATTCGTGACCAAGAATTAATAATGAATCTCCAAGATTGTTCCAGCGATTCTGATGATAACGATGAGGATGATACTGATTTAGGATGCGCACTAACATTAACATTAACTGCGCATCCTATATTACTACCATCTTCATCCCTATCATCAGAATTGCACCATTAACTGAATAAATTAATTTTATTTAACTTTAATTTCATTGTTTTATTTAATTGATCCTAATTAATACTAAACTAGGAGAGGTCTCCGTGCGGTGTTAAAAGTAGGGCTGGTCGTCCTATACGAATTTGCTTAAACAATAAGATTCACAACAACAATTCGTAAAAAGCTAATTCAAAAATAATTGAATCGAATATAATTATTTTAGATTCGATTTTTTCGCTATCGACTGTGATCAATACTTCTACAACCCTAGTCAAAACAGGTTGACATCTGTCATTCTAATCAAGCTATATTTTAAAGACTATAGGAGGAACCACTATGTAAGTGTATTAAAAATAAAGTGTAATAATGATCCTGAAAATTTTAAATTTTATACTCATTCGCGGACCATATCTTGACTTCCGCGGACCACGAACTAAATAGTAATTCAAATTCAAAATATCCTTTATTTCGTAAACTTAGTACAAAGTTTTTGAAATAGTCATATATTGTATTTCATTTGTCCGTTTCGGAAAAGCGAAACGTTCATGTTTTTCGTGCACCCTTGCTTACATATTCCGGTATAACAGGCGTGATATTATGCGTGTATGTATGAAAGCAGGGCTATAGGTTACAACAACAATGTATATTTTTTCCAAAACCTATTTTGTAATACTATGAGCATATCACAATACAAGTATTTCACCATAATTAGATAAGGTACAGGAAATTGCATAAAATAAGAATACATTGTACAAATCTGTTGTTATCGTTTGTGTAGTTCATCTTAAGATGATAACCAAACCCTCTGATAAATCTTTTATCAGACAAACGAAACGGATTTTTTGTTATTTTATCCAACTGTCTTTTTTTCCTAAGAATCGTAGACAAAACAAATATTTTGAGAATAATAGTACCTATGTAGAATATGTGCTAAGACCTACTTGCCACGATTAAAATTCTAAATAGTCTAAATACGTAACCCGCTTAAAGGAAAATGTCGTTTTCCAAGTATTATTCGTAATTTTATTAAAATAGGTCCTACAGTTTAGGTGCCCTGTGGTTTCCCGGTTAGATTGCTAGTTCAGTTAGCCAGTTATAGTCTTTTATATAGAATTTTAGTTGTTATCCAGTATAATGAAATAGAAGAAGGAAAATACAAAGAATACTTAGTCAATTTCAATAAGAAAATCTCATTCGGGAAAGTTGGATGCTGATGCCTTTGAAAGGGTTGTTGATGCCTTTAGACAAATGTTTAAATAATAATAAAACCATTTTCTATTCTTGTTAAAGAATTATGTACATAGATTTCCTTGCGCGGATATATTTGCATCCTCACTGGTAGCGATTCGAAGGTCATGACATCATCGTAAAAATAATTTCTTTGTGCAATTCCCGCGGCAATAGTTAATACGCGTCTTGAATATCTCATACTATTTATATATACCCTTTCAGATGTTTGTACTTTTTAACTGGGAAATAGTTATTGAATGATGTTTTCTGAGAACGGAAGTAGAGGAATGTGTGGTTTTTGCCAACGAATCTAGTTAGACGGTTAAAATTTTTGTAAATTTTCCTGCTGCCTGCAAATTACTAGGATAACTTTACTTAACAAAGAGGCTTAAGAAGCCAGGGTGTTGAAGGGTCTAGACAAGACGGCTCATGAATTTCGTTAGCCCTCTCAAAAGTAACTGAATTCGTCACTTTCACCCTATAATGCTGAGACCAAACACTTAGAAAGAACAAGGACAAACAATATGCTTTAGTCCTTCCTCATATTTGGATACCGTTGACTTCTTCCGTAGTCTTAGTATATACCCAGATTGGATTTCGACATTATTTACGAAAGCCATTCTTAGTCAATGAGTCTCCTTCTAAATATATAAAATTTGTAACATTTTTTGTTGTTACTCTGCTCCTATTGGTCGTAGCGTGATGTTATATAGCCTATAGCCTTCCTAAATAAATAAGCTATCCAAGAGTAAAATATTTTTTCAATTCGCACCAGTAGTTCCTGAGATTAGCTCGTTCAAACAAACAAACTCTTCGGCTTTATAATATTAGTATAGATGACAAAAGATTTTTAAAACTAAACAGCAAAATCCTGACTGGTTGCAACAAAGCGCTCATTGTTTGAATCTTCCTTGATAACACTGAATCACACAGTTCATATATGTCGAGAATTAGTCATATGGACCAGAATAGGTTATACACTCGCTAGAACACATTGTGCACTTAACTGATCCTATTACGTCGTATGATTGATGAACTAAAAGGTTAAATAGGAAGTTCTGGATGCATATGGCGGTTTAACTCGTTCTAGAGTTAGATGAAAGAAGTATTACTGTCTTCTTTTTGGATGAAATGAAACGGACTTCGACATTGGAAGTTCTATAAAATAAATCTGTTTAAGTACAGTAATCTGTAGCATCTTTACTCTATCATGGTGACATTATTTAATTACAAATATGTTTAAGTTTAATGAAAAAGTGCTACTAAACCAAGTGCACACTTTCATTTAAAATGTGTGGTAAATTATGGTACTCTTTTTATATATTTATGCTTTTTGATTCAAAAGTTAAGTAACGAAACTTGTATGTAATGACTGAAGAAGATATCAATGGCCTTTTAAATGTATTTAAAGTGTGAGTAACTTATTAGTACGGTCTTTAGAATCATCGGTCATGGTTACAGTAACTTACAACCTTCATTTGAATGTAGAAGAAGCAAATATACTAAAAGCAAAACAATTTTTTTCAGGTATAACAGGGCCTGATTAAAATTTCTTCTTTTAGACAACTTATTTCCTAATGAGCGTATTATAGCAAGGTATTTTCGTGTTCAAAGAAGAATCTGATATAATAGACATAACTCTGACAGTGCAGGATTTCTTGGATACAATCCAGAATCTTTTTATTTCTTTGAATCCTATATGTACAATATATCAGTAGACGTAACAACAAAGATAATTTGAACACTTTTAGTTATATTTAGCTGGATGATGTCATTGTCAGCTGCAAATGGCGGGTAGACGAACTTATTGTAAACAGTACCTAAACAGTACTGATCGATAAAAAGATGTTGGATTTGTTAATGTTTAGCTGTATCATGTTTGTAATTAGATTATTCGACTTAAATAGTAGTAAGTATCCCCATGGTTTCTAATTGGTATAATTTTTGTAGAAAATCTTTTAATTTTTTTAAATTGTTTCATCATTAGATAATTTTATATTACATAATACATAATATCACGCTTTCTTTTCCAAAGGCGCAAACATAGAGACCAAAGAACGCCACTTGGTAGGATCCTCACAAACTTTCTTGCCTCATTCAAATCCATACATCGTACTTTATATTACGATAAAAAAATGCTTTTTACAGAAAATGTATGGAGGATCTGTCTATGAAGTCGTAATTTAAGTTTTCTGTCGGCCGATTCAGTTTTTCTGGCATTGATACCCAAGGAAATGGAAGATCAATTTAGTATCTATTCTTTTATTTTCGCGTCATTTCCCGGAGTAAATGTCTTTAATGTTTAATGTGCCTAAAGTAGCGCTTGTTGTAAGCCTATTCGACTTCGTCTCTTATTCATGTGTTGCCTTCGACTGTTCTGAAAACTGAAAGCAAGTTGGGTCGATAATGGTATTGAACTGAAGAATGACGAGAGAAGTTTTAATTAGCCACTTATTTCCGAATTAACAAAAGCTAATCATGATGAACTATATTTAATATACTTTGATAATTATGTAAATATCATTACTTTTCAAACTGTTTTATCTGCGAATGACTGTGCGTTACTCTGTAACGCTTTTACCTCTGTCCGTTAATCGTGTTAAACCCTTTAGCCAAACTCAGGCTTTCGACTGCTTCCGTGGCGCAGTGGTTAAGGTTGCTTCTACGGTTGCGTCAGGAGGTCGGGGTTTGATTCCCACACGGAACAATTATTTGTGCGATCCACAAACTGTTGTTTCCGGTCTAATTGTACTTTGTGTTTTTTGGTTGTATGTTTGTAAAAGTCCCCGCGACACAGGAGCAATTCTTAGTGCGGAAGTTGTCATAAATAAAAACAGAGGCTTTCTTCTTTTATCAAAAATCTTTCCCGTTAAAGGCAGAATGATAGTTATTACGCTAGTGGATCCGCGTCGTTGAGTTAGTATGCTTAAAATGTTGATGACAATTCATGATGTAACGTAGTTCTCGGTACAATATATTTTAACTTTCATTTAATTACTCCAACAGGACACGCCTGCATTCGCTCCGGCCTAGTTGATACAATTAAACGGATATCTAGGGCATTTTCATTATTTATGTACTTACCAATGTACCTACACCGCTGTTGCAGAAGATTTACATGACTTTTAGGCATTCGCAGATCTTGGATCTTGGACTATCAAGTTCGAAAGGTTAAGATTATTATTATTCCTATTTCCACTGTTTCTAAGAGATAGGAATCGTAGTGAATGATGTTCTTTAATCATTTAATCTCTTGAATGACACAAAATGTATGCTTGTATTTATGTTTTTACTGTAATTGGGTTTTCTTTGCGGAAACATTTAACAATAATCTGGATTTTTGTACTTTCCTTTGTAAATAGCGTAGGGTTTATACCTACTGACTACAGGGTTACGATTTTTTTTTAATAATAGATTATTTTCACTGCTTCAACTCGTTTGGATCATTATTCTGTTGAAGATACACACACACACCTGCAAATTTTTATCTAAATCGGTGATCATGGGGAGAGACCTTTGCCCAGCAGTGGGGCTACGGTGGTTTTATTCGAAAAAGGTCCAAAGGAAAATGTATTTTGATTACTGCCTATTTTCTTCCACATGTTTCTAGTTAAATCCTTAACTCAGCTATTATCGTAAACACCTCGCACCCTGGAGCTGTTCGTGGAGTCTCTCCTCAGTAAAGCGATGCAGGTGACAGTGGCGAGGAACGCGAAGACCCTCAGTCCGTCGCACGTGAAGCAGTGCATCCTTGCTGAGTCTAAGTTTGACTTCCTAAGGGACCTGGTGAGAACTTATACTTACTATATACTTATATAAGAAAATTGGATGGAGGTATGGATTGCGTGGAAGACGATTTGATGGCAAAGTCGATGGCTAGATGGAGCTTATCTCTATCTGCCATATGAGGTAAAAGAAACATGCTGTGTGAACCCCCACAAACTTTGAAATCATAGTAGCTAATGACCTTTTTTCATGTGGTTAGTGGTCATAACTTAATTAGGCTTCTAGGCGCCGTGGTTAAATATTCTTGTCATTATCAAATCCCGGTGGTCTTTTTACTATTTATTTTGTTGTTTAGTTCTTTTTTTTTGGTACTGGGCGTGTAATAAGTAATTGGTCCAGGTTCCTTTTGTTCAGACCTACGAAGACAGAGAGTAAGCATTTTGCTATTTAGCTACATTAACCTGAACCCTTTCAGTTGCTAAAGATTTTGTAACCCAAAATTAAGTTGCATTTTCCTTATTCCTTGAAAAAACTGACAGCATTTCAGTGAAGAGTTAGCTAGTTGTTAAGTTGTTATGCTTTTTTACAAGGCTCTGATCGCCTAGCATTAGCTATGATGGGTTCATAGTCCACCACTCAGGCAAGTATAGATTAGTGGACTTTGCATCTTTTCAAGCGGTCAAGGACCTCACTGCTATTCAAGTTTTGTGTTGACAGTTTAAAGAATAACAGTAATTTGTGTTTTTATTTAATTAAAGATTGCTAGGCATATTGTTTGCACGATACTAGCAATCCCGTTAGCTACTTCAGCTTACATCAAAGACTTTTGATGAGTGAGAATACGATAGCACCTGTTGATGGCGAGTTCGATAGCAGCTTATAACTTGAAGATTCGAAGAGGTGGAGATTCCTCTTTCACAAACTTTATTTTATAAGTTCGAGTATGAAACAAAAAATCATTATCATCATCATCGGCTTGTGTTCATCCATGGCAGATGTTGAAGAAACTATTTTTTTTTTATTCCGACTTTTCCGTGTTATCAAAATGTATCAATTATTCCACGAATATAATAGTAGAAATGGGTATTGGGTCAAATCGATCTTAAAAATGATAAAGTTTATATTATTTGTTCAGTCATCTAAACAAATACTTATATTGATTTCAGGTGAAGAACATCCCAGATGTGTCAGCGGCGGAAGAGAAAGAAATGATGAGCGCAGAGAGTTCACCGAATTCTTCAAGGTAAATGATATACTTATCTGATAACACGTTGCCAAGAACTTTGACCTATTGGAGTGATAGGAAGGCAACACTCACGTTGAAATTTGGGCCCGCCATATGTTATTATTTTTTGTTGTTAAATTCAATTCTTTATTCCTTTACCGACTACTTATTTATGCGATTACTGTATTCCCGTTGACACCATTGAAAAAGTCCCTTATCCCCGCTGTTCATAAACATGACGAGCTGGAGTAAAAATATCACGTTTCGTGTAATGTATATAATTAAAAGTAGATAGTGAAAAAGATAAACTATGTACTGTGATTTTAGATTTATTTTAATACGATCAATTCGCAGACTCTTTTCAATCGATTTGTGTTTTAAATTCATCACTAATTTGACCTTTATTCTCTAGATTTTCAGACATGTCGGTGCCACCCCGAAGGATAGCACGAGAAGACTCAAACAGCTCGAGTAGTTGTGACGTCAAAATAGTGCCCCTCACACAGCCGCCCCCCGGGGAGCACGTGAAGAGAGCACTCTCCTCTGACACCGAACTGCCGAACAAGACAGTGCGGACAGAGACCGTCACCTCCACCCACACAGACACAGCCATAGACCTCTCCAAAAAAACAGAAGAAAAACCAGTCGTCACAGCAAACTTCTATCAAGAAACATTACTAACAGAAGACGTGCCTCATCGGAGCGTTATAACCGTCAACCCCTCGTACAATAGCCCACAACCTTCAACCAGCTACACCCCAGAACCTATAAAACTAGAACCGTTACCACCACAAAAAACATACGCCGATAAACCGAGACGACTCTCCGGTCTCGCGCCGGCGAATAAATTAAACATACCTATGCTCATACCAGCTATCAGACCTATCAAACCAATGACGCCCACGACACCCAAAACACCAGTCACGCCTATACTAAATATAGATTTTTCTAAAAATGTAACAAAACCCGAGATAAAACTACTAGACGTGGCTGTACCTAAGAACGATAAGAATTCTGTAAGACAATTGCATAGGCAAAATTCTAAGCCGGCGAAAACGGAAGTTAAGAAAATCGAAGTTAAGCCGATAGTGACGCACCCTGTAGTTCCAGTACACCCTGTGGATATAGACAGTTTGAATTCCGGCAACCTACAGATAGACGAAGACTATGATACCTGAGTATGTTTGTAAGTTTGGTTGTTTTTGTTTTAAGTTTTTATTATTCCCTTGACGCGATATTTGTCACCCGTATTTATTGCTAGTTGTAAAATAAAATGTTGCTACATTCCTTCTTGTTACAGTATATTCAATAATGTTAGTCATTTTCAGGCACAATATCGAATATTTGTGTGTATTTATGTAAGTTTTATCTTTTTAATTTATGGTAGTTTTTTTGAACAAATACCATTGATTGTTTGAATTTTTTATAATTTTAAACGTACGGTTGATTAATATCGCGGTCAAGTCATGTTGTTTACCAATTTAGAATACGAAATGGTAAGTTTTCAGTGTAAAATTATTTGTTTTTTTTGTATGCTGCAGTTTTGAAGATATTCGCTGATGTTTTTTGGCAATTGTAGTTATAATTTTCATTGACTTTGATATTTTCGAACGAGATTAAAGTGTGTGTTATTTGTGTGTAAAATGATTTGAAGTCGCTTTGAGAGGTTTATTTATGTCACCTAGTTTTGTATTTAATGTTTGCACTGCTATACTGTTCGATGTTATTGTTGTTATATACAAAGCTATAGTAAGATATAAAAGCCTTGTAGATAAACGAAAAACTAGCTGTAAATTTTTGTAAATGAGTGGTATGACTGCCGTTTGAATGTAAACTTATATTTACGAAGGCCAAAATTACCGCAATGAATAAGAACGCCACATGAAATGCAGTTCATTATAGGTACCGGATTGCTAAATAATAATGGACGTAATGGTGAAATTTCATTACTACAAAACGTAGTAATCGTCATTATAGGCTTTTCAGTAGCTCGATCCTCTATAACTATCGACTACCGGCAACCGGCCTGTCATCGAGAAATTTTACAGACTTTATATGTTTTCATTAATTTCAAAGTAGTTAACTGCATCAAACGTACTATTATTCTCTATCAAAAATGCAAACTCTCTTCATTGGTCTTTAAGGTTTGTCTTAATTAGCGTTTATTTTTAAAAACGTTATATCCTTCAATAGTCGTAAAGTATGGCCAGTCAAAATTACCAATTAGATTTTAAGTAGTCATGAACATGAACGAATATCTCAAACTTCATAACATTGTTTTATTCGAAAGAATGAGATTGTTTATTTTATATTCACATTATGTCTAACGTATGTGTTCCAATTGTAATCGGGCTGTGGAGATTGGTTGGTTAATTTTAGGCTGGTAACATTTGTTATACGGTAATGCCAGTTGTTATTATGTATTTTTGGACTGGCAACACTGTGTTTTAACTGACAGATGATGACTAATGTTGTCAGATTAATAAATAACGTCGTTCAACGAAGCTGTTAATTAAATTAAGAAATTAATAAAGTATCTTTAAAAAAATTACCATGTAAAGGTATTGTTTTCTAAATGCCAGCCTATAATTTTCTAACCAAATTCTAGACTCAGCCGTTTTTTGATTCAGTGAGCTTGATGTGACGATGACATTAAAAATTGGACTGTATAATTAAGTAATGTTTGGTAGAGATTGGACGGTCTCGCGTTTTGAGGCCTTTGTGAAATGCTCGTACACATTTTCTTTATACAAATTCAAATGAAATACTTCAGAAGCGAATTACTTTATTCAAGATTTTTTTCTATTAATTTCAAAATACAGTTTTCTAGTGATTTTGCATCTTGTATTTGAATAAAATTAAATTGTTATCCTGGATAATGTAAACTGCTTCTGATGTACTATTCACCTATCTTCTGCCAATCTGTTCATTATAGAGGGCGCTTCGAAATTATACCGCTACAAGTGTTCGTAGCGTACGTGCTACAGTGTTCGTAGACCCTACGTCATAAGTAAGCGAAACTAAATGGTCTTGATACTTTTGATACAATATGTAGTTTGTATCGCTTAAGTCAACGTTTGAGGAACAATTAACGCACACGCAGATTTATTATGGATTTATCTACACCGTTGTTATAAGTATATTGTATGTCCAGTGGTAGTTGATAATAAAGCTATAAGAAGTCTGTAAATAAACGTAGAGTGATAAACAAAGTATCAATCAAAGTACTAAAGTATTAATCAAAGTACCTTTACCTTTTTGCTCATAAGACCCGTGTGCATCTCATTATTATGTGTACAAGCGGCGATAGTCTAAAAACGCATATTATAAAAATCTGTTCTGCTAATTCTGAGTTAATTCTATCAAGAAATTTTAACCCCTTCCTCATTACGGGAGGAGACCCTTCCTCAGAAGTGAGGCAGTAGCGGATTAAATTTATGTTGATTACTTTTCATCGTAGTTTCAAATTGAAAGTGTTCAACTAACTTTATTTTATCAATTCCCACTGGACTATAGTCAGTATAATAAGTCGAAAACTGTTTAAACAAGCATATTACTTGTAAATATTATAGAACCAATGTTTGAGGCAATAAGTTTGTAACATTTGCTACGGGATGTACCCTGCCAAATCTTTTAGCGTAGCTGCACGGATAGCGTGTTTTGCAACTTAAAGGCGACGGTTCGCGCCGAAAGTGAGACAGGAGACAAAGACACGAGAAAGCGACCGTTACTTGACTATAGGTAACTAGGGACTATAGCTAAAACAATTTGTAAACACGACCGAGACAAGAGATAGAATTAACTGCTTCCGTTGCGCAGTGGTTTAGGTCGCCACGCCGCTACCATTGCACCGGGATCGGGTCGTTCGATTCCTAAACGGAACAATTATTTGTGCGATCCACAAATGATTGCTTCGGGTCTGGTTGTACTTTGTGTCCGATGTATGTTTGTAAAAGTCCCCGCGCCACAAGAACAATTCTTAGTGCGGGACTTGTCTTTAAAAAAAAAAAGAAAGATCGTAAGTAAGCGTCGTGGCGGTCGCAGTCTTAGTCCTCCGTCTTCTTTGCGAACCGTCGCCTTTAAATTTATACATACATAATGTAAATATAACTATGGAATATGTCAATATTAGAAACGAAATAAACTAAGTAAAGGCAAAAGGATTATATTACGAAAGCTAAAGTTTGTTAACACTGTTCATTGTTCTTTCATTAATACTGGAATATGATTAAGATTTACCCACGTTAGATTATTTTCCATACATTCCCACACCAACAAAAAAATATTTGTGTAAAATCATTCATGCCAGATTCACAACTTTTGGTTAAGTGTCGGTTAGCTCAACAAGTGGAATATTGGCAGATTTTTTTATACCTGCACTGTCATTATCACATATTGACATTTATCTTGTTTGTAGGTTGCTTTTTAGTCGCGGAACTGACCCTAACAATTTGAGTATATAACCAAATAACTAATTATATTTGTCTAGAGTTGTATACTTGATACGAAGGTATCACAGTTCTAAAGCGCTCTATAAATAGATCTTTGAAAAAATGTATTATATCGAGACAAAATTGTTCTGAAAGGTACAGTTCTAAAGGTTCAAGTACTGAGTACTCAAAAATAAGTTTTAGTCGTGCCTAGATCGATATTTCTGTTTATATCGAGTTGACATAGCGTGGTGTGGGAAATCTTGTTTTCCTATTGTCATAGTCTTGTTATATATTTATATTAGCAATAGTCTTTCACCCTCGGATAGAGACTGCGTCCAATAAGCAATAAGAGCAAGGGTATGTGTTGTGTATGAACGTTAGACTATGTGTACAATGCTATGTATGTTAAATGTTGTAAATTATGATTAGAAATACAATTGGTGATACGTATTTACTTTCGTTTTATTAACCTGGGAACTTTTTGTTCGAAGATTGAGTGTTTTGTGGCAGGGGACCATCGGTTAAGTACCAATTGACACGAAGAACTGTTTGTGGATCACACAATTTACCGTTTTGCGTGGGATTTGAACCCATGTCCTCCTGGTGCAGTGACAACTTACACCACTCTGAGCGCCGCCTATAATCGGTTGAAGAAATCCTTTTTATCTGGGTTCAAGGGATAACTCTGCTTAATTAAGCAACGCCTAACTGAAATAATGCCCAGGCAACGATATCTAGAATTTAACGAGGAGTGAGATGAATATGATGTCCTCCAGAAGTTCCTGAAAAAACTAACTATTATAAAGCGTAGAGTCGGTGAAGCACAGGGTAGTACAATAAGCTGTCGTTGAAACTTTGTTTTGCAATAGTAAAAAAAATAAAACCAAAAATGTTGTCATCATGTACAAAAATATTTCATTTTAATGTCGTTATTTAAATTAAATTATTGTTACTTAACAATAACAAGTGCTTAAATTACTGCTTAGTATAAATACAAAAATTTTGAATTTCCACAAAGCTAATCTAAATTTTACATTTAGGAATAATAGGTACACGTTGTAAGGCCGAAATTAAATAATAAAAAACTTATTTAACACTTTTTATGATCTCATGTAAAATGGTTTTTCAGGCTTTCGAATTGGTGTGCGTTCGCGCAGCGGAATGTTGTTGAATTTAAAGATATTAATTATGCAGATATTTAGTGTATGACGTCGTATAATTGTGTATGGTAAAAAAAAAATTGTGTACGCAGCCATTGTGGAGAAATTCACCAAAAACTGATTCCGCTGGGCGAACGTTGTCCTGGCGGAACTTATTTTAATCCATAGACTTTAGAAGAAAAGAGGTGTGTCCAAAAATTAGTGTGTATTTGTGTGTAATTGTGTATGTATGAATAAAATGAGTGCATGCATAAACTTCGGAGAAATTCAAGTTTCCGCTACGCGAACGTTTGGCCATTAGCTAGTTTTCATATAAAGCGCTTACATAGAGAGCTGTAGATTTTTACATACGTTGTTTTGAATTTGTTTATATTTGTTTAAAAAACAGATTTAGAAAAAATCGTAGGGCTTAAAAGATAAAAATATAAACGTAAAATACACTTAATAGGTCTTAGTTCTTAAAGTATGCACTTTGGGGTCTAGATTTTCACGTTTATACAAACCTTGTAAGTATCTGAAACATGTTGCCAAGTATCAATGATGTTCCGTTAGTAATTAAAGAGTTAAAGGACAATTTTACCATGAATAGATCACTGTTTACAAAACAGTCAAATATCACGACGTTCTAAAGGAATTGCATGGTAAAATGTATGCCAAAAATTAGTTTATTCATTCAACTATTCACATGCAAAATTTCATATCATTAAATTTAGTAATTAAAGAAATCAATTAAAATACTGACGAAGCATCGAAAACCTACATAACCCGACCAAGTTCGGATAGCTACAAAAAAGCGGCCCAGCCATATATCTAAGAGACGTTCTTAACCTTACAATATAGTATTTACTAATATGGTACAGTTCCGTACACAAGCGTTAGGAAAAAATAAAACAATTGCATTTCTTGAATTAAAAATATTATTTTAATAATAACCCAACTATCTACGATAAAAACAAATCTTCAATTAACAAGTACTTTTCTATTTAAATATCCGTGTACAAAAATTTTTTTTATTAAGTATATTACATATTATTGCCCTCTCTTTTCTTCAAGGATGGAAGTACCGTTTCAAGCGGGAAGCCGCGCGCGTCCTGTTCGACTAGCAGTTTGTGGAATATTCCACAGACGTTAAATTACGTGCGTTCACAAGAATATAATTAAATCAAAATATTAACTTTTAAAAAATGTGAATACCTATCGGAACTCCGGAATTATTCCAGTCAATTCTGGAGCTGAAAAATCAGAACAATTGAACAACAATTTGGTGTACAAAAATAAATGACCTTTAAATTATATCGAAACAACAACTGTGTTATCACCTATACCAATTCAATACCGGTATTATACGGTAAATTTTGGGATGTTACCTAAATATATTGCATGGACGCTTTTTTGTAGCTATCCGAACTTGGTCGGGTTATGTAGGTTTTCGATGCTTCGTCAGTATTTTAATTGATTTCTTTAATTACTAAATTTAATGACATGAAATTTTGCATGTGAATAGTTGAATGAATAAACTAATTTTTGGCATACATTTTACCATGCAATTCCTTTAGAACGTCGTGATATTTGACTGTTTTGTAAACAGTGATCTATTCATGGTAAAATTGTCCTTTAACTCTTTAATTACTAACGGAACATCATTGATACTTGGCAACATGTTTCAGATACTTACAAGGTTTGTATAAACGTGAAAATCTAGACCCCAAAGTGCATACTTTAAGAACTAAGACCTATTAAGTGTATTTTACGTTTATATTTTTATCTTTTAAGCCCTACGATTTTTTCTAAATCTGTTTTTTAAACAAATATAAACAAATTCAAAACAACGTATGTAAAAATCTACAGCTCTCTATGTAAGCGCTTTATATGAAAACTAGCTAATGGCCAAACGTTCGCGTAGCGGAAACTTGAATTTCTCCGAAGTTTATGCATGCACTCATTTTATTCATACATACACAATTACACACAAATACACACTAATTTTTGGACACACCTCTTTTCTTCTAAAGTCTATGGATTAAAATAAGTTCCGCCAGGACAACGTTCGCCCAGCGGAATCAGTTTTTGGTGAATTTCTCCACAATGGCTGCGTGCACAATTTTTTTTTTACCATACACAATTATACGACGTCATACACTAAATATCTGCATAATTAATATCCTTAAATTCAACAACATTCCGCTGCGCGAACGCACACTTCGAATTGTTTAAAAATACTGCTCTAAAGATAAGCATAGTATGCAATAGGTTCTGTTCAGGCAAAGGACTTTAATCTGCGGAAAATCGTGAGTACTTCGTAGATAATTCATAATACAATATACACATTTCTCTCTGTATAAAAACTGCATAACCCAATGCGTACTCAAAGTATGGCTTTTCACTCTATTATTGTCCGTTTCAGACAAAAGTCCCTTACCTGCTCAAACCTTTATAAAAATCATCGTTTATTAGCATTCTTGGCAAGATTATGTAAGAGTATAATTCTCTAAAATTGTAAAACTGTAATTACTCAATTCCTTTTGGACGTCTATTTCATAATGTGTTGAAATTGAGCTTCAAAAAGTCCAAAAATGTTGAGATTCAGCTACCATACCAATAACATTCAATGAAAATACTACAATAACATCTTATAACTACATGGAAGTAACAAAATGGACACGTTTATACCTACATAACAGTCTGTTGTCATTCTATAACTTAAAGCTATTAATATAACATAATATAAGATCCCGTAGTCAAATGTTATGATTTTCTTTACTTTGTAAACTTGTGAAACTTACTACCAATCGAAGCGAGTTGCGAACCATCGAGACTGTTTCGAAATAATGTCAAATTGTACTTTTGATGTCAAAACCAATGCACTATCAAAAGCTGGCTATTATAATTACTATTGTTGATCCAGAAAGCATTTTGAACCAGAGGACTACTTTGATATCAATAGTACGAATTGAAAGTTGGTATCATAATTGATTAGGAAATGTATGGTTTTGGTAAAGTAATTTAATCTTCCAAAACCATACAATACATTTCCTATAATCTTCACAATCATTATCTATACAGACAGTCAAGTTTGGTCAAAACCTGTTTTAGATTTAACTATGGTTGAACTAAATTGAAGGAAAAAATACCATATTGGTGTATTTCCTTCATAATTTTAGTCATAATATTATGATAGTAACCTACATTTTTCAAAATATTATTTTAGTAAGCAATAACTCATTTCATCTCTTAACAAAATTATTTCTCCGATTTATAGTTTCACAAGTTTACAAAGCAACAATAATATTTTATTATATTATAATGTTGATATAAATTAGGATATTGTATTAATACTGATTACATTTACTTATAAAATGGTAATTGATGGCATTTATTTACATCATTGTGGCATGGAATATAATTTAGTTAAAAACAAAAAAAAATGTATTAAACCCGCATTCTATATGCAATATCAAAAAAACTAAATATATAATACAACCGAGTAACTAATTACTAAAATAAATTAACGCTAAAATCGCCTAAAATTCTAATAATCCTATTTGCTATTATGCAAGACATATTTATATAAATATAATTTTCTTGAAAAACGCGTTATTCTAAATAAAATTATTATTACTGAGCACCCTATTTTTACATTATGGTAAGGCACATTGTGGGGTGTAACTAAATACTGTTTCTTTAAACCAAATTTTCTATATATATTTTTTTACGTTTTTTATTAATAGACCATTATCTATAGCTGCAACATTATGCCCCAACAGTTTTAAAATTATTGCAAAAGGAACATACTCTAAGAGGAAGACTGAGTAACATAATTACATTAAAACTTAACTAAAAGTATTGTTACAAAATATTACAAGATTATAGTTAATATAAATTAGTTATAGCTACGTACTAGGCATTATAACGCGATATTTTAGAAATGTTTGGAATGTAAGATGAATTGGCAGTCTTTGTAGAATAGTTTTATTTCAATTCAAGGGGATGCTAGACCTTTGACATTGTAGAGTTTTCAAAACCAAGTTCAGGAACATTATAAGAAAATCTTTCAAAGATACTGTTATTGGATGTCAACAGCATTTGTCTAGCATTTCTGTATAAAAAATCATATATTACAAGATGTTTATTGATATTCAGCTAAACTCATTGCCTTCATATAGACTCTCGCACACTTCAAGCAATCTTAGCACAGGACTTATGTTGTAAGGGAATAGTGATTTTGACACCAACCGGCTTATCTGCAGCCTCAATCTTATTAGAACCCCCATAGTATCTTCAAGACCTCTACTACCCCCAGAATCAGCTTGCTGGCAAGTCTCTAGGAACTTTGCCCAGTTCCTTCTAACATATTTCAAGAATCGTAACAAGTACAGTAAGAAACATGTCTCGTTGCTGACTAAATAGTCGAGTAACACATCACTGTCGTGCGAAACTACCTTCAGAAATTCTATAAATGAAGATATTGGATTCAGCATTGGTATTAGGTCTGGGTACATTGAGTTCCTGTACACTATACCCACAGTGATATCAAGAGTGCACACCATTGATTCTATCAAATAGTCATCTTGTTCACTGAACAAATGTATCAACATTTTCGTAAAAGGCGTCTCTGGATGGAATTCTAGACTGTTTCTTATGAAAACATCTAGCTTTTTCAAAACATCCCGTATCGATCTTTCGACAATTTGCATGTCTTGTATTGCGTTATAATCTGAAGAGTCTATCGAACTGTCTGATGAATCGCATCGCATTTCTTTTACTGTAACAGCAACTGATTTGAGCACTAACAAAGACATTCTTTGCAACATCGTTTTATCAACTTCCGATCTTGACTGTTCAGAATCGTCATTTTCATCTTCTCCATAACTCTGGTCTACAAGCTGAATGGAAGACGATAATGGGGCTACTTCAGGACCTAGAGAATAATCTCTTATTATTGTGCACTCATGCCCTAAGAACCCAAAACCACTTCTACTTGTCTGAATTCTTACATCATTTAACAATCTGAAGTCTTTCACAAATCTCACTATTGAGTGAGCAAGGCAACATATTTCTTCAGGCAATATGTCTTGTAGTGCCAATGTGGAACCATAACACAAGACCTCATTGAACAAGCTTAGCAAATGAGTATATATTAAACTGGGCAGCACTGTATTCCTCAACAAATCAACAAAGCTCTGTAAGTCCGCATAAAATGGTTTGGTGTCTATAACAGAGAGATTCGCTTTCACACTGATAATATTCTCCCATAGTGAGAAGAATGTTAAAATACAGTTTTCAGAATTAGCTAAATTCAGGTACCTTAGTAGAAGGAGCTTCATATTTTTCACTAGCACAGGCCAGTGGTGTTCCAATGTTTTGATTGTTAAGCATTTAATGTGTGAAGTATCAAATGATTCCGAGTCTGTAAGTATGACAGTCACACAACCATGTTCATTCAGCCTCTCTATCCTTGACTGAGGAGGTTCAGGGGACTCTGACTGTTCCATATCTCTCTGCTCATTATTTGATAACTTTAATACTGGCTCATTGAGTTTGAATGTTGATGGCCTCTCTTGCTCTGATGATGTAGATGGGGTGCTTGTTGTTTGCAGGTTCGAAAATGTGTTGGGTAAGTTACTTTGGGAACTAGAAGGCATCTCGCTGCCACTACTGTATCCTATACTACTTCTAAATGGATTATCTTCTTGTACCTGTGTGCTTCCTGCCTGGTTCATGTAACTACTGTCCTCAAGAGGATGCTGCTCTACATCTTTCCACTCAACTATCCTTTTAATAATATCTAGACTGAAGTTTATCTTTTGTACTGTGATCCTATTGATTCTGTCAAATAGGTAAATGTTCTCTGCAATTTGCTGAAGCCAATTCTCATCTACTGTGTCCTTGGAAACTATTAGAAAACTAGCTAGTACTCTACTGGCTACAAATGTTATGAATTTACTCTTATGATCTGCCAATTCAACAACCTCAGTTATCCAATCATGCCTATTTCTAACAAATATGTCACATGCTTGCATTATTTTTGAACATATGGTGCCTGTACTGTTTTGTTTTAAATATATATCGAACATTAGCTGCATAGTGGATAAATAAGTAAGGGAACATGTCAAAGGCCAGGAAACAATATTAAGTCGTCGGTCAAACAGGTTGGATACTACTTCGTCATCAAACCTACACAAGCACTGGCCAACAAGGCCATCTTGTAATATCCGTAGTTCAGCGAGCAGTTTATCATCTTCAGAATTCCAATGTGGGGTTGAGTTAGAACATGAGGGGATAATTTCTACATTAGTATCACTAGGGAGCCTCAGGAGACTGGAGCAGTCCACAGCATCCTCACTAACGGTACCGCTGTCTGGTGACTCACCATTCCTGGATGGAAACTCCTCTGATGTCTCAGCAGGTGGTGTCTCCGAATCGAATATGTCAGTGAGGACATCTTCCGTAGATCTGTCGCTACCATCGTCGATATCAGGCGCGTCGATCCGCTGTTTCTTTTTCACAGGTTGATCAGAGGCCATACCTTCATCTGACTGTGGTCCACAAAGGTGCCCCCTCAAAACCATTAACACTAGTCCCAGTTCACTTCTGATTTTATAATATGCGTTGTTCGCGCTCCACAATAGCTTTTATATAAAGGCGATCATCGTTCTGGAAACAAAAAGCTGAATATGAATGCATGACCTTTCCGTTTTGCTACTCAATTACGCGGGCGACAAAGCCTTCGAATTTTTGTCCAATTACGACATAACATCGAGTCACAAACATACACAAAACACTAATTTGAACAAATACTACTGTATTTACAAAAGAATATGCACCAATAAACTATTTTTATAAGATAATCAATGAACTTTCCAAAATATTTTGATGTCACACATACCATTGATAAAACGAGGTTGTTTGAAAGCTTGATACTGCTTTTGGTATCCATAAATTATTAATAACCATTCACTGCAATCCAATAACACACAATGGTAAACAGTTTTATGTGATATTTCGTTGAAAATTATATAATTATTTCAATTACAACTTGTTGAAAAGAACATCGACTCCATTACGTACAAATGACGCTCTATCAATGGACGAACTTTTTTCATTGGAATTTATCATATTTTGATGTCATTGCTTCACAATTTACCAATAAATAAGTATTAAAAAATTATATTTGAATTTTTATATAACTATGTTAAATAATAAGTGTAACACAATAAAGATATTATTTATTAATAGAAAAACGATGTAACAATTTCAATTATTTCCGATTCCACATCCGGCAACGACGTTGCCAGTCTGACGACTTCTGAATTTAGCAAACAGTAGCTACATTTTTGAGTTTTTTCTTGATTTGTTTTCGAGGAAATAAAAGATATGACGCAATAAAATGAATACAATCAGTATTTATGAAATTATTATGTATTATGCTTGTAAATTGTGCTAATTAATATTACGGGTGTTACGACTTCGTAGGCCTTTGAACCTTCTGTAATTTTGTCCATTATTTGGGTAATAAACAAATAAGTCAATTCAAGTATTCCTGTTTTTAATTGCTTATTTTATTAAATAAATTTAATTCATAAATAATCTTTTAAATTGTTATCTTGATTTTACTATTTTAAATAGAAAAAAATGCGACAGATTTTGATTATTGGCAATACTGCCAGTGTCCCGAGTAAAATGTCTGCTTCGAAAGGATCGAAAATAATTTATACAAAATGATTTAGTAGCCATAGCCAAAATCAATTATACCCAACAGAATATTCAGGTGAATATCACGAAGGCATGGTCGTGGTGTTTGATAAAAGTGTATATGATGACTCATCTAAGTGTTTTTGCATAACAATCGATAGAAAAAATATAGGTTAAGATCTCAGTGGTATTGTGTTCAGTTCGGAGCGATATAAAAATATAATGAAAATAGAAATGTATCAACGGATCGATATATTAGTTACACGCAAGTATACGTTATTGTTTATTTATAGTCGCGATGCGGAAATCGCATCAATATGTCATGGTGATCAGTATTCTTTTTTTGGTATTAAAATGTATATAAAAGTTCAATTGTAAGGGATTGCGAAAGCGCTCTCGTATTGTGTGACACCCGCAACCTTGTAATGAGCGAATAGAAAGCAGTAGTCGCCTTTTGATTTGTTAGACAATGGCGAAAATCGTGATTAATTTCCTGTTGACCCTAGTCGCGATCATAGTAGCGAGAAGTTAGTACCTGCAGTCGTAGAGACAATGTCACAACACCGCCTTATTCCCTACTGATTGTATTAATAACGCCTTGTTTTCCTTATTTGTGTTTAAAATGGAATTAAATCAAGTGCAGTGTGAGTCATTTTGTATAAAAAGATTGTGTTTATATTTATAAAAGCTGTTCCTTTTATGATCTAATTGGGTGTTGTCGTATCGTATGCAGGTATTCCTATTTCAGATCATAGATACCACTATTATTTTTAACAAAACATTTCCTTTTTATCCAAAGACATCAACATAGATCCTTTTTCATTAAAAAAAAAAAATACAAACATACTTGTATTTGTAAATAGAACGCGTTTTGTAGTAGTCGCCTTATCAGTTAGTTATCAGTGTGATAGTAAGGCCCTTAAATGGGTGTAACAAATGATAACACTAATTAGACATAACCCGTCACTTGGGCTTAGAACCTAATCTACAATATTTCTAAATCCTTCAAGTATAAAGATAAGGAGACAATAAAAAAACAATGAAACACCTCATAACAAACATTTGTAACTTTGTTAGGAAGTTGAAAGATAAAAAAATAGTTTTATACTTGTATATTTTGTTTACATATTATTATGTTATCAAGGAAATGTTGAATAACAAAGAATTGTATGTAAACATTATTATCTATAAATTAATCAGTAGTTACAATAATATCTTAATCCGAGCACTGGACACTTTACTTATTGAGAAACTTAATAAAAACCAAATAAAATTATTAGAATACCATAAATGCAAAAAAAAAAAAATTTCCTAAGATTATTCTGATTTTGAATTACTTTAATAACAAGGCACAAGTCAGAACAACATTCAGCCAATACAAAAACTTATTTCAGATGCTGGAGACTGTACAATGGAACACTATGACACATATAAAACAATAAACTTGCCTTAATTGTTTTATAACAAGTAGATTTTATACATGAATCTCTTAGGTAGTGTAGTGTAACATGAAGTGATTGGACCGCTGACTTTAAAGTGAGTGATCAATGGTTGATGGTGTGAACGGAGCCAATATGTCGGACGAAGAAGACTCGTCGCCTGATCGGGCGTTGGTGGCCACCAATAATGTGCCTGGTGAGTTATTTGTTTATATTAATATAAGAAAATGTTATTATTGTTTACATCCTTATGAACAGAACAAACTAAATTGTTTTGTTTTATAAGTTAAGTCTTTTTATATTTTAAGGAGATAGTTATTATATTAATATGTAAAGTTTAAAAGAAGTAGAGTAGATATTGAAGTATTTAGAAACAGTGTAGACAATCTTAATTCTAATAAGGTTAATTTTACATAACCAGTAACAATTTTTCCTGTAAAAGGTAGGTCAAAAGGTAATTTACCTGTAATTGCAATTAAATTATGCATATATTTACCTGTAGTTTTCCCTATGTAACAAAATGTATATTATAAACTATACATTAGAGATGAAAATGTTTCCATTTATGGCCTTTCACTAAAACACAAGCAGTACCTTCTACCTATTTACAAAACCTTTGGTAACTAAAGAATCATCTTGTTATGAAACTGACCTACCCAATATAACCACTAGATTTGACCAAGAGGAAGAAGAATAAGTGGCAAGAACAATTACAGAATTACATTCTCTCTTTATCAGACCACTCCTCAGATTAATATTTATAACTACACACTAATTTAAATATAAAAGCATCCATAAAACTACACAATCAAGATAAAATCTCTGGCTATCAATATGTTAATTTAAGATTGTTATCAAAGATAGTTTATCAGCCAGTACATGGTTTAACTGATAAGGTTGCGGTCATTTGTCATGATTGAGCTGTCATCTAAGGAGCAGTTCTGACTGGTTTCGTCTCCCACTCTTGGGTAGAGTCATCAATCATAATTTATTAGCTTATAGTAAACAAAGAGTCTGTATAATATTTGTATAAGAATAAGTTAGAGACTTACTCTGATCTTTGAGTATTTATACTAATATAATGTGCATTGTGGTTTACTCAATTCACAATCACATAGGACCTGGAGTAGTTCATGGTGGTGATGGTTGGTAGAGTAATCAGAGGGATTTGACCCATCTATCTGATCATTGATTGGTAATCAGATTCCTTAGCTGTTTGACTATGAATGCTTTTTTCTTTTGTGAAAATCTTTGATTTACTTAATCTGAGAGTCAATGGCTACCTACCTAATTTGAAATGATTGTAGGCACTTATTTCTAAAATCGATGTAATGATGATTCTTGGAAAAGGAATGTTTATGAAATGTATTATCCTCTTTGTTGCAGTCCATTGCTTATATTTGTTGTTTGCATACTTATTTATTTAATTGAATATCTCTGTAAGTCTTCCAATCAGTCATTAAACCCTTTCTGTAAATATTATTGAGTATATTATTATCTAGGAAATAAAAATATGCACTACATTATATCTAGCTCGCAATTATTCACGCGATTGCGAACAGGATAGAATAATTTCGCGCCTAAACTAAACCAGGCGGATATTTATGCCACACCTAATTTTTATTATGTTCTCACCTAACCAAGGCTATGGTTACCTATTCAGTCAATTATCTGAGCAGCCATTGTAAACTAATTAACAAACAGCTACTCTGATTCATGTTGTAACCATGTGTGTTCATGATGTATTTGTATAATTGTTCTTTTTAGTGATGGGATGTCCTTTTTAATTTAGTCATGTTTCCTGTATGATTGTTTTGCGTAACGTGGTTTTAGTCGCGTCGGAGGTTCATCGACACTTTTTAATAGATTTTGTGTAGGTTTGGCGCGTATAATGCGCTCCTATGTTTATTGAATACGTTTCTGCATTTGTTTCTATCCTATAAAAAGATTAGTAAGAGGAACTTTAAGTATCTTCGTTTTTTATTGTGTTTTGGTACTACACAACCATAGAAATCTTGCGAGAAATAATCTTGTCTGGATTATTCACCACTCAGGTTTTATTTGTCTATCGAAAGGTGAAGACTTGTACTTGTACTGTGCCACCCGTATCCAGCTTCTTCCGACACCTCATTATGTCCTCCACATATCTTTCTACAGGTCTTCTTACACGTGTTACCCCCGAGTTCTGAGGTACATTTAGCGGTAGTTTATCTATTCAATAGCGTTTTTTTATATGAGTTTTAACGCTATTGAATAGATAAACCGGGGGCTAGTCACGTTCTCAGACCACACACTCAAATAGGCCAATAGCAACACGCAAAGAGCAATTCCAAGTATCAAATTGGGTGATATGGAATGAAATATAAAAACAAACCGAGTGATCAAATAATAGGATTTTTGATGCTAAGAGCACCTTTGGAATAAACGCAAATTAGATCATCCTGCCATTCTCACCGAATCAGTAACACGAACACGTAAAAACTTCAGGGTCGGTAATTTTAACACCCTTAGTGTCAATAAATATCGACACAATTAATATAATACACTACTTACTATACCTACTTACACTTTATTCCTGTTGATACAAAAATAAATGGTATAACATCCACAGATTGTCTGACATATTGACCACATTATAACTATATTCTTGACGCGGCCGTTTTAAAAGATTCTCGTATACTTATGAATATTTTTTGTGTTAAAATTAGCTTACGTTTCTCGAAGGTGATGATTTCTACTATGTTTTGAAGAATCATTCAAATGGTTACTATTTACCTCTGTTTATAATCAATTAAGCATAAATTACACCTCTTTTTAACATACAGCTACAATATCAGCTGCAGAAATATCTTCTTCTCTTTCGTATGAATAGCAGCCAATTTCGTTACCCTTGAAACTGACTTTTAAGGTACCCTTTGAAGCACGGAAACGCTTGCAAACACTACTAAACGATCAACCATCTTACAAATTTATACCTCTCTCTACAAACCTGCTATAAACCACTGTTTACAATCAATTAAGCAAACCTCTATTTAACATACACCTACAGCATCAGCTGTAGAAATATCTTTCAGTCTTTCGTATGAATAGTACCTAAATTGGTTTCCTCTGGTACCGACTTTTAAGGTACCCTTTAAAGCATGGAATCGCTAATACTATTAAGCTATCCATCATTTTACAAACTCATAAATTGCTTACTGATTGATATGCGCACTTGGCTATAAGCGTCTACCCAAAAGACGACTTTGCTAGTCGTTTAGCCCTGGTCTACTGCATCCTTTCTTTCTATGAATTATATTAGTTATTTTCGTCCATAGCAACCTGAAGTTCGGCATTGTTATCAGACCACACCGACCGAGTTCCCGTAGATAGTGTTAACCAGTGCATACCCTATCGGCGACTCTCGCAATAAGATACACACTAAACTTTCACCATTGGTGAAAACTGGAATAAAATTAATTTAATACTTTTAGATATTTAAGAGAGACTAGGCCATGTATAATAATATATATTTATTATGTATATCGTGGGCTGGTTATAAAACTTTTGGTAGTAAAAAGTTAAAAACACAGCCGTGATTGCCTTGTTATGTAATTGAACGTCCACCATTTAGTTTTGGATTCGGTTTTAGCATAAACATTCCTAACTTTTAGATAATGTTTATTAGAAACTCTATCGTTAACTTTTTTTGTTTGTAAACTACTCTCAGACTAGGATAAATGTAGTCTGTAATCTAGTATTTTGAATAGGAGGGTACCTTTAGAAAAATAGGTTCAAACAACGGGCACAAAGTAAAATCAGACCCGATAAAACTATTTGGGAATAATAAGGGTATTTGATTCGTATGGGACTCGAGAACCCGCGTGTTTTGGCTACCACCTCATCCACTACCACGCTAATTTCGATCTGAAGATTGCCTAGAATCTTTTTGCGATAACCTAGATTAAAAATAGTGCTTAAATGTTAATCAGAGCTGATCTAGCTTTCTATTAGCAAAAGAGATTTCAAAATCAGTTTGTCCGATTCCGAAAACATCTTCTTTATTAAAACTAGACAAAGAAATTCTAGAAACATATTTTTTTTTCCAAAACGTATGATGCTTCTTTCCATAGGGAGAGCCATAGGGAGAGAGAATTGAATTTACTAGGAAATTATATTTAAAGTTGTAAAATTATCAACGCACGCTCAACGTAAGTGTGTGATCTAAATACGTTTGTTATTATTTTCTTTCATAAGGATAAACAGTATTGTATCATGTATTTACTAACAAATGCTACAGTTACAACAGATATTGAATAAGTGATGATTTTATTTAGGTCACTATTTGTAATTTTCCCGTATACGTACAGTCAGCTTCAGGAGCTCGTGGCTAAGTTACAAGAGAAGATCGAAGGCACGTTAATTAGTGGATCCCGGCTGTCATTTTCAAAGATCTTTGACATTCGTTCTAGTAGTCAGAAGCTTGAAAATCTTACTGATGGGTATCGTGTTATAATTCTGGTGATTAGGTTGTGGAGGTCCGATAGACAGTCGCTCCATGTAAAATGCTGGTATTCAGTTTCATCCGGTGAGACTGGAAGCCGACATAGTTGGAAGAAAGGTTAGACTAATATACGTACAGTCAGTGTCAAAAATATGTATGGAATGTCTCATTTTCAATGGTATTTTTTATATGAAAATATCAACCTTTATTATTGTTATTGGTCAACGAACATTACGCTGTGGTTGTTAAATTACTTTGAGGTTAATATACAAATCATTATTTTAATTTAAATGTGAATGTGGACCGGGAAGTTTGTAAGGATCGTACCAAGTAGCGTTCTTTGGTCTCTGCGTCACTCTACGGGGAAAGGGCGTGATTTTATGTATGTATGTATGTATGTATGGTAATAAACAGTAGTAATTTCACCATTATCGTTGATGAAAATGCTTCTAGAGAGGTAAATATATTTTTGACGCTGTAGTGAACAAGCGAACGAACCTCCATACCTCCGTGCCATTATTTATGTATAAGTTTTTAATTACTTTTCGGCAACGCAAACGTTGTATAAAGCTGCGTCTCTACTGCGTCGAAATATATAAATTTATTTCTATACATACGTCACTTTATATTTATTTATATGGTACTGCGTCCATTGGATTTCGATGTAATAGAAATGAATACAAAGTAACATATCCTTACGGTCCGATTTCAATGCAGTAAATGCGCAGCAAAAAAACTCACTTTTTAATTGAAGAAGCAAACGCCTTACAGTGACTGCAAATTTTAGTTTCCTTTGTAAATATTGTATGCGTAATGTGAAGACTGTTTCTGATTTTTTCTGTGCTCTTGATTCGATGCCAGGATGATGCAAAACTGTGTTTTGCGTTCAATGTCAAATTGGCAACCTTTTTTGCTTTCGTATAGACGTTTGAAAAGGTTGTATTTTGTTCTCCTAGCCAAATGGGTCTTGGCAGATATCGCATTTTACTTATTTTACTTTCGCCCCTTAATAGTGCATTATCCTAGTATTGGGTCATACCACTTTGTACCAGATTTTATGGTTTACTCATCCGCATAATTTGTTCTTCTTAAGTGCTGCTGCATTCAAAGTTTTGCCTATCGTATCTAACATACGATTCGTCTGAAAGAATCTTCTTTCTTCTTGTCGCTTTCTCTTTTACTACTGTGGACCCTGGTTTGAAAGGGTGATTCCCGTAGCTTGATAAGTCCTGTTAAAGTTAACCCTCTTATTCATAAAAATATATGTAGTTATGAAAGGCTTATAAAGTGTGTTTTTCACTCCTTAGCGAAATGAAAAAGAGAAAACATATTATAGCAGCTTTTTAACTAAAATATGTTTATAGTGTGTTTATGAATAAGAGAGTAAGTATCTAGTATAGCCCTTCTAATCGAACTGGAAAGTTAAATATAACCAACACTTTTTTCCAAACCGAACTTTTTTTATTATTAATTTAAAAATGTAACCGTGCTTTCATAAATGTTCAATAGCTGTCTCAAATAGACACTTAATCTTTCAACAACGACCAGTTTTCCACTGGATCTGTAAATCTGGTTAATTCGTACATTTGGGTCATTTCCAACTTTTGCTCTAAGGACCAATTACCTGTAATAAATAATATGTTGTAATTTTGTTTTGACAACTTGTGGGATGTTTCTGATGCATGGTTGAGGAAGTTTGGATGTCAACTCGGTTAGGAATTAATTAGGGAGGCGATCTATATAAGTTTAAAATTAGTTTAATTGACGGCCGTGGTGCTGCAGTTAAGGTGGCCCAGAGTGGCCCTACGCTACTACCATTGCGTCAGGTCGTGAATTCCATTCCCCTCGGAATAAGTGTACCACTTACATGTATAGAGTTTACTAATGTATGTTTAGGACCTAGAATCTCCTTAGGCATTTGCTGTGCCCATGGGAGTAAGCTGGCATCCATAGGTTCTGTGTCTTTCTATTAGGCCTTTGCTTGACATTCGATTTTATAGCATCACGGCTGTTGACATCTGGTGATTTAAAACTATAAAGAGGTGCATTAATAAAATACACCAACGTATCCCTGATCAAAAATTGGAACCATGGTAATAAGGAGCAATCAAATTACCATTTACCTACATTACCAAACTCCGAGCTGCTATTGAAAACACTTTCTTTCCACAATTTTCTATCATATACAAAATACTAAAGTGGTTCCATCTTCCAGTGCTGGGCATCAAGCGTCTCAAGCAGATCGAGACGCTGTTCCTGTCCCGTCGTCTCCAAGGTCCTAGGACGCACGGGCTCAGCGTGGAGACACTGGTGGACATGCTACTCGTGCTCTACGACGAGTGCTGCAACAGTAGTCTTCGGAGGGAGAAGGCCGTCGCTGATTTTATACAATATGGTGAGTAGTTGAAGGAATTGTATTCTGTGGATATGACTTTTTGAGCAATAGATGCTGGTGTTTGCTTGACATGCTATACCTTTTTTTTTTTTAACCTATTACTGTCCCACTGCTGGTGGGCAAGGGTCTCCTCCCGTAATGCTATCCCTATTAAGCTAAAATCTAGTATTCCATCGACATTTTAAGTTCTTTCTCGGCCGTTCTAACGAATTATCAATTGAGAAAACGTTCATTTTGCTGCAATCTAACTAAAAGAATATACAACCAACCTTTCGGTGTTATAGTTATCCCATAACAACATGAGCAAAAGACTCTGCCATTTCTCCTTTGTTTTCGTCTCTGCTCGGTAGATGGCATAATTATTTACTGCTATATGTAAATTTAATCCACTACCTTAGCTCAAATTATCGCAAGGAGCTTGCATAATTCATGACAATATTCTTGTACGTAGTCGTAAAAGACCAGTAATTAAGCATACGATGAACGTACCAAGGGGCTGTTACATTTTACCCCCCTCCCCCTAGGTGAGGTTTAAGACAAACATGATATTTCGTGATTTATATAGGCCACCTTTTAAAACTTACGTGATAAATGGACGGTTCCATAGTATTAGATGAATTCTGTTCTAAAATGTATTTGTTGTTAACAGTGAAACCAGTGGCAACAGCGCTGAAGCGTCTCCGACTGTCGCGCGATGACTTCGAGCTGGTCAAGGTGATAGGACGAGGCGCCTTCGGAGAGGTCTGCGTGGTTCGAGCTTCGTTCATGCAGGTGAGAACCATTTATATTCGAAATTTTACGTTTACTATACACGACAGTGTGGGTAGAGGTGTATAAAATACAACCACGTTTCGTCATCATTGTCATGAACATATAGTCTCTTGTAATAGTGAGCCTTTGTTCGACCCGGGAATCGAACTCGAGTAGTCGTATCGTACAGCCCAAACGTTAGGCAAATCCGACATGGTAATAGACCTTCCCAATAAACTATCTAGAGATATAAATATCAGTCATCAACTTAACGATCATGCCATCCAAAGACGTTGACATAAGTATTGAATTAAGTAAATAAGTATTGGATTGAAGTAAGTTTAAGTATTGATATATCGACGATGAAGTACCAATACCTCTTAACTACAAAATCACCATTTTACAGAAGGAGAAAAAAACGCGTCGCGTAGTTAGGAGATTTTGGCATCAAAAATTTCGTTAAGTAATTTAGAAGCTTTTTACACTTGAATTTAGGATGTAATGTCAGCAGGTCTTGCTAAATGAATGCATACATTGACTTAGCAGCTATTTCTATTAGCATTTTCTCTCAAAACTATCAACATATTTAGTTAGGTGTCTTGACGAGTACACGCAAAATGCAATTTTATGTCCAACGCATTCAAAATAAAAAAATCGACAAAATGTCAGTTAGGAGGTATTGGCACTTCATCGTCGATACGGGAATAACAGAAGTATTTCCAATTAAATAATCATTATGGGAACATTAAAAAGTAGTATTTTGTTCAGGTCCCATTAAAAAAAGCACTTTGTGTAAAGTTGCTGGTGTTGTATAGCAACTTAACAAACTAACCTTATCTGGAGATAGACTAATAGGAACCCTAAGTAATAATTAAGCAAGAATAAATAGGCCAGTTTGAGCCCAAAACGCCTCTTTATCCGTTTTTATACCAATCTCCTATGAGACTTAAAGATACTTAACTCGATGCGTACAAATGTTTCTCTGCGTAAGTCTTTTGGGAAATACATCTCTGATGCATTGTTAATTTCTTAGAAGCACTTCGGTATTTGTTCTCGTGAAATTGTGGCGATCATTCGTGATGGTTCTAAAACATTGATGGGTCTGATCCTTTTATATTATCACGCCTGTTATACCGAACGGTGTGGGCAGATGTGTATCTTAGACTATACGACCATTTTTGATGTTGATCATATTGGCACCATGTGATAGGGGGTGAGCCTGTCGCCGTATACAGAAACATACTATATTTATGACAATAGTCTAGTCTAGAGCATGATAAAATATTACTATTCTCCCGGCTCTTATTCAAGAGTAATTGGAAAGTATTTAAAAACTTACCAGTACCTAGGAATCAAACCCGAGACTTCATGATCAGCAGTCATTGACATAACCCTCCAGACTACAAAAGCAAAAACCAATTTGAAATCAAAACGTAACAAACAACACAACATCAAACCCTACTCAAAAAATTTAATTAACCCTAAATTACATTTCGTCTGTACTCAGGTACAAAGCATCTCTCCCCTAAGTACATAAGGGAGATGTACATAAGTTATTGATTCGTCTGCTAATTTGTCTGGGTATGCATGTGGGGGTACAATCGATATGTCTGGACGTCTCCCTGTACACGTACCACCCTCGCAGTTTTATAAAGCTATCCATAGTGAACAGTTTTGTAGTGTTGGAAAATATTTTAAGTGGAAATTTTTGTTTGAGAATTGATTTTGTGACCATGCGATGTCTAACTACGGTTTTGGGTGAGTTGAAGCTTATTGAGATAACGAAAGCCAGTAATAGCTTACGAATTTGTATCTTTTTGTTTGAAAATTAACTATCGGTAAATAATGTAAGTTACCGAATGGAAACTTTACTTTGAACGGAAATTTTATGTAGAATGTTTTATCGTAGATAGAAATTGGTCCCTTATGTTTTTGAAATTGAGTGCCTGTTATAGATAACATAATGACGGTTGTTGTGTAGGTAACGAAAACCTTGGGCATCTTAGTTATTTAACAGCCGAATTTTCAAAACGACAACCATTTTTAAGTGAAAATCAAAATTTATTTATATCGTTACAATACACGTCAAAGCAACAGTCATAGTATGAGACTTAAGAATAATTTAAAATTCAGTATCTTTTGAGTATTAGACTATTAATTTTAGGTATAGGTGAGTAATCTGCTAGGTTCTAATAAAAATAGAGAGAGAGAGATTTTTAGATGAGGTTCTAGATTATTTGAAGCAATTACTTACTATGGGTTTGTTTCGGTTTTGTCTGCGAGTGTCGTGATTTTGCTTAGCGATTGCTCTTTGTTCAGGTATATTTTAAAGTTTATTGTTTGATGCAAAATTACTTGTTATATTTGATCTGGTTTTATTTCTGATGTACAGTATATTTTTTTGTGTGTAATTTTTTTCTTTTATAGAAGTTTCTCAGTGGCGTTTTCAATGTGTTGCAATGTCTTTGTCTGCCCGATAAGATTCAAATGAGGTAGTCGCACCGGGTTAACGAATAATTACTAAACTTGTACTCGTAAAAGGTACATTCAAAATGCATATTTTTTTGTTAATATATTTTTCGTAAATATTGTTGAAATTAAAATTATTACAGACTGAAACTTTATGTTCAGCACCCATTTCAATCCAATGAAAATACGACATTGTGAGCTAACTGTGTTCTATTTCTAAACTAACATGTATTTTTGTCAATTTATTAAGAGTAACTGATTTGAATGGTCTAATACCCTATTTCGATGTTGCTGGGCAACTCTGCTACCCCTGTAATTTTTACAATCTTTATGGTTATATTTTGTATCCTAGTATTTTAAGCATATTTATTCGATAATAATTTTACACGTATTTGAATATAACTATATTTTTATTGTCCTTCCAATTTTTTTTAACTTTTATATAACACTCTCCTGAATTAGTCGTTTCTGCTTTTTGAAACTCATTAGTATTTTAAAACAAAGATAGTAGATATAAATAATAAATCGCATTATTGCCTATTGAGGTCTTTGTTTTACGCAAAAATTGTGCAGACAGGTTCCACATTAATATTTATTTATTGGAAACGTTGAATGTGAATTTTAGACCCTTATATTTATAATTCAATATTCTTCGTCATATTTGATACATAGTTAGGTGATGATTTCGTTAATTCCCGATTATTCGTATTAAGGACTATTTAAAAACTAGGTATTGATTAATTTGATATCTATTACATTTAGTTAGATAAACATTTTTCATATAATAGTTTCGGATATACACTATAACAGTGTCAGTGAAATTAGGCATCATAATGTATTCTATTATTTACGATCATTTCATACTTTCAACCATTGTAAAGCGTTGCTGTAACATCATTCTATAATACGTATACTTGTATCGAAGCAAAACGCACGCCCTGCTACATGTATAAATACAAGCATATGCACCGGGCGCATGCCCGCGCCGGCTGCCACCCCGTCTGCCGGCCGGGCTGCAGTGGGTGGCAATCAATAAAATCTAGATTTCCAGTGCGCCTGTGTGGTAACTGCAAGCAACCTTTCACATAACCAACGCCCAGTACCAACATGCACCTCTGACTTGCATGTATGTTCGGTATTCGGTACGCCATTTTTCGGCAAGTTTTCCGTTGTGTGACGCTTCCGAAATGACTGGTTTTCTAAAAATTGGTAGGTTGGTTTTGTCAGTTTTGTAGGCTTAGAATTCGGTACGTGGGCTAAGATCGTTTCGTACGGTTTTGAAATATTTTCCGCTGTGTAACGACCAGTAATTTTTTGAAAAAAATATACTTACACGTTCTTAATAGTGAGAACAATGAGCCCTATGAAAATCGACTCTGTCAGGAATTCATAATCTTACGTAAACCTTTGACCCTACTGACCATTTCCTCATCTTGTTGGTGCCGTTGCATCAGTCGAAAATTATAAAAATATTTTTCATAATTACGCAATAGCTATTTATCTCTCAAAAAATACACACCAAAACTATTTTTTTGGGTTATTTAGACATCAACTTGATGCTACGAAATTATTGGATGTTACGAATATATGCGTGAAACCCATACATCAATGCCTTATAAATTCGAGCAGTGTTCGTACTGCAGGTGCGCGTGGGAGAATTAATTTTGACATCTAGTGCGCCGCATCTGCAACGCACCCCTCCCCATACCAGCGTCGAATTGATCGCGATAACACAGATTTCGGTCCGAGTTTCCGTTGTGTAACGCGCAACAGCTTTCGTGACGAGCAAGCTGCGTAAAAACGCTAGTTGCGACCGCGTGGACGAGATTGGTGAAGGACAACGTTGTTAAAAAGTTGTGCCGAAATGCAGTCCCGATCGGAAGATGGCGATAAAAGTAAAGGTGAGCTACGTGCGCGGGCATCGTTTTACGATGACGACACTACATATACCAGCACGTCATCGCATTACACAAGACGCTATCAAAATGAGCCTTGTAACAGCTTTGAGGCGGCAATTTTGCGTGCGTCGGCTCCCGAAGACAGAGCAGAAGCCACCGTAGATCCTACTAATGATATGTCATGGGCCGATGCTGCTATACCACCTGTAGACTATGACTACACTGATATGGCCGCGACCAGCCAACACTACGCTGATATGGACGCGACCAGCCAACACTACACTGAAATGGACGCGACCGGCCAACACTACACTGGTATGGACGCAACAAGCCAGTACTACACTGAAATGGACGCAAGCAGCCAGCATTACTCTGACATGGACGCAACAAACCAGTACTACACTGATATGACCGATAGCAGCCAGCCCATTGAACGGCCAATGCGGAAATCAAGGAGAGTGGTTCGACTAAACACCAGCGCATATAAACGCAGCGATTTCCGTGAACCTGCCATGACATCGAATCAAGATGATTTGCAACAGTCCCCTCCTGCCACGACTGACTGCGACAAGGACGGCTTCATAAAAGTCGAAAAGAAAAAGAAAAAGTCATCTCAACGTAACCAGAGTGACACCGGTTCGTCTGGACCCTGCCGCATGCTGGCTCCCAATGTTCCCGTTACGCCGCTGTACGTGTCCCGTCTTCATTGCTCCACCAAGGTCGAGGATATCGTAGAGTACATCCAAGCGAAAGCGAACTACACGTTGCGGGTCGACCAGTTGCCGTCTCGTTACAATATAAATTTTAATTCATTTTTGGTAAGAGTACCCACCGAACATTTATCTACGTTCATTAATGTCGAATTTTGGCCGAGAGGTGTTGTATTCCGCCCATTTCGAGGCCAGGTACCTGACTTAGGTTAAACGTGTTTATATTATATTGATGTTTGTAGTATATTTATTACATTTAAGCTCATATTTATATTGTTGTATACTTGTTTTCAATAAGCCTTAGTGCTTTAAATGAAACTAAAATCTATGACATGTTTGCTTTGCTATTGTACTGCTTGCGACTTGGTTCGTGTGATAGATTTTCTGATATGTTCCATAACATTTTCCATGATATTGTTAATGCTCGTGACTCAATAGAAAATACATTTGAGCTATGGAGAAATATTATAATCAATTTTTTAACAAGAATCTGTCATTTTGCAAAAAGGTAAACGATCACTGTTTTATTGAACAGATCGATTTAATAATAACTATAATAAAAGTTTTATTAAATTGTTTTATGAAAACATGAAGGATTTATATTTTTAACTAAATTTACTTTGAAATGTTTATGGTATATACTGATGCTGAAACAATAACCAATTACGACAGAGCGCAGTTATATCATAAAATAATTTATTGGATCAAAACATGAATTATTTAACTAATTAAAAAAATATCATAATTATATTAAGAGATTTACTTGTTTATAATAAATAGTACGTAAACAAAAATTGTAAATAAGTACTTGTTATTTAAGAAATAGTGACTTAGTAATAGTACTTCTTATCGGCTCTATCTTTTGGACCGGAGGCCAATGTATAACTGTAACGTTAAAATAATAAGTGTCAATATTTTACTTACTATAACATATTCAAAAGTTTGTGAGAATATATGGATGTATTTTACCCTTCCAAGAAAAAAAAACTTGGTTAGTTTGAATTTAATAAATGAATTAAATACAATTTGATTTTGATTGTCAATACTCAAAACTCCTACCTCTTGGATAGTTATAGATTTTTCCTATTGCAATTCATGGCGCTATGTAAACGCTACTTTTTGAACACTATATTTAGTACGTTTCAATAGTTCATTGCTGACGCTACATATCATAATTTTAAATATTAAATGAATAATCATTCCGGCAGTAGACTCTTGCCTAGCAGTGGGACAGTAATAGGTCAAACAAATTTTATTATTTACTTACTTATTATGTTGAATGTGCTAGGCCGAATATGAATTATTTTCTTCTCTAGAGTGGCACGTTATCGGATAGTAAAATTCAATTTTTAGAGATACATCAAGTGGCTTAAATTATTTGCCGTTGAACTCATCAGTTATCCCACAGCCTTAATTTCTGAATTAAATACACTTGACGACACAGGTAAAGCTAACAACCTTACCTGTTTTATTCGGGTTCTTTAATAAATTCAGTACAATTCCTTATTTTACCTCGAAGAACATTGATGTAAAATTTAATAGGACTAGATATTTAAACATAAATTTCTCTCTACATGGTTCAAGGCAGACACTTTCTTACTCGCCTGTTCGTATTCGTCCATATTGCAGATGCAAGTACGGGTAAATCAATTCATCTTGAGTTCTAGTGCGCCTGTGTCGCATCTGCAACGCACCCCTCACCATCTTGCCTTTCCCTCACCAACGCCCAATTTGCTATGTACCTTGAAAAATTAAATACTCGATTGTAATTTCCGTTGTGTAACGCGTAAAATATGTTTGATATGAACAATTTTTGGTACAATAATTAAGACGCCATTATCTTAGTTTCCCGCAACACAAGATCTGTCGAATGTTTGTGTAATGTCGGGGTAAAATTAAATTATCCAATTTATTTACTTATTTTAAACAGCCCCTGACCATTCATTTGATGATTGGAATTTTACTTCGGAGTATTAAAAATGTTTAAAATTTTGTTATAATTGAAAAGTATAACAATAGTGTTAAACCAAAAACTTTGCTAACTCGAAATAGTATAGCTTATTACGTCTGAAGAATAAATCTAATTTTGCTTCTGACACTACCTCCCGCTAAATCATCATCGTCAATCTCGATAAATAGTCTGATACATAATGGCCGTGGAATACATGTTTTATGTAGCACATACGTGCCACCCCAAATATTGCAGATGCGCGCAGGAATAAATCAATCTAGCTGGACATCTAGTGCGCCTGTGTCGCATCTGCAACGCACCCCGGTCCTTCACCTCACCAACGCCCTGTTCCGCCGTGTAGCCTCTAGCACATATAAATCTATTTATTTCCGCTGTGTAACGTGTGATTTTTCTTGATAAGATTCGATGTATGAAAGCTGTGGGTTTTTGTACTTCTGCGTTTTGTGCAGTCTAGTTGTTTCTTCATATGCTGCGAGATTCTATGCTTATGTGCATATTTCCCTAAGTCTAGAATGTATTTCAAATCAGGGGTTTTTCGATCTCCATCTTTCAATATAAAACAATGTAAAATAATAGACCCCACACCATGACCGGTCTTAATTGATGCGCGCGCACTAGAATCTGAGTGCATCAGGGGCTCCCGCCTGGCGATGGTGTGGGGACAAAGGGGGTTAAGGTATAAAAGGAGGCAGCGGTGAGGCTGTGTCGCACTTGCAAGCGGCGTCTCGTCTGATCAACACCTAGTTCTTCTTCCATATTTAAAGGGGGGGGTATATAGTATAATTCTATTTTCCATTGTGTAACGTGCTAGCTTAACTTTAAAATATTTATTATTTTAAAAGTACTTTTGCTCGTGAATATTCGCGGATATATATTGAAATGGCGTAAAATCGTCATTATATCCAAATGCGAATAATTCTAAAAATGGGGTCTCATTTTACGCACTTGCAAGTTATTTGTTTTAGTAAAAATTCATTTTCTTCGCAAATAGCTCAGTTTTTCTTTGTGTAACTCGCGATGATCATCAACAAAATGGCGGCTCTCCCTATTTTGGATGGTAAGTTCTTTACATCATTGATTTATTTTGATTGGCGATTTTATTTCTTTATTACTTTGACATTCTGCGCGCTCCGTCTGATAGATTTTCGGTGTGATATATTTGGTTTGCATTTTTTTCTAGTTAAATAAAATCTGCGATGCGGATAAGCGAATAAAAATTGCGTAGTCCCATCGTTCGGTTTAATTGTCCGTTGTGTAACGTTCAATTTAATTTAAATTTTGAGAGTTACCTTTCGAGGTGCCTTAGTAAAGGTTTAAATTCGATTCCTAAATCACCGGCTCATTGGTCTCTAACATTATCATGATTAGTTAACTTGTTTAATCACGATTGCTTCGCTTAGCTTCAGAGTTTAAAGATAATAGTTAACGCCCTCATCATTTAAACCATGTATGCGCCATCACATCAAGCTGTATAATTTCGTGCCAAGATAAGCTTTAGCAATTGATTTAGGCATTCTGTGCGCGCTCCATTAACTTTGCAGTCTATCCCTTGGTTCATAGTGCTATTCGGGGTGCTCATACAATTTAGTTCTGTAGAAACTTTGTGTAACACTTAAAATTATTTCGGCTAAAGTTCTATGAAATTATCGCAATTCGAAAGATATCGATAGGTACTTTGTTTTGAGCGTTAACGCCCTTTTGATTGCATTTATGTGTGCGCATTGGTATCTCAAGTTCTCTCTCGTCGTATAAGCTTTCAAAAACTTGTACCACGCCCAGCTGTAAGTCGGCTGCAAATCAATCGGTCTAGACACTTGCGCCAGTCTCGCGTCTCTAGATTATTCGGGATTCTCATGTTTCGGTCTAGTATTATTTTACCCTTCGGGCGATAAATCTCTTAATAATGGGTCGGTAACGACTGTTTTAAATACAATTGCGTGAAATTATTAAAATCTCTTAGATTCTCACATCAAAAACGTTCGTTTAATTTTATTTTCGATTTTCTACCGTGTGATGCTCATAAAATTTTAGATCTTTTAACTTCATGTAGCGGGTTAAGTTCTTAGTCTCGAACTATGTAGCACCTTTAATTTTTTCTCTAAACGTAGACTATTATTTGGCGATGTTTATAATTCTTGCATATTTCACTGCGCAGTCGTATGCATACAATTTAAATTAAATGTCCAGTCCAGACGGGCTTATTGATTCGAGCCGCGCCCAAATTGCAGATGCATGAGGTGTAGGGGAGCATAAATCAATCAATCTAGATATGCAGTGCGCCTGTGCCGTATCTTTAGATGACCCCTCATAGTTGCGTCGCATCGCTCAGTTTTATCGCGAACTTCAACACGCATTTAGTTCGGTGGATCGTTCCATTGTGTTACGCTCAATTTTAAATGAAACTTTTTTACCATTTTGCTATTAATGGTGGGTGGATTAATTTTTTACCGGTTTTTAATAAGTCTTCGTTTTAAATTAAATAAATCCAAATTCTTAAATAATATAATACAAAATATAAAAATATTACGGGGACCGTGTAAATCTGTATTAATATTTTTCTCTCGTCTTTCTTGTCGTTCGCGACTACATTTTTCGTAAAACTGACCGATTTCCGCTGTGTAACGTTCAGTTTCACATCAAATAAAAATTGTATGCGTTGAAACTCCGAAATGATCGGTCTTTGTAAAATAATTGCCGTGTACGTTCGCAGACGTATAGTTAAATATATCTATATAAAATTGATATTGATTCGGCCAACGCCCAAACTGCTGCGGATGCAAGTGGGGTGGGGGGTGGCGCAGACTGCGCCAATCAAGGGGAGGCGGAGGGTGAATCAATAAATCTGGATATCTAGTGCGCCTGTGTCGAAACTGCAAAGTCACCTTTACCTTTTGATCGTCTCGTTCAGTTCCATCGTGCACTCCGGGGTGCATAGTCGGTCCGTGTTTCCGTTGTGTGACGCTCTCAACATCATTTAAAATGGTGGCCCTTTATCTTAAATTCGGTACGTTGTGAGTTATAACAATTTATATCCGAAATACTTTTCATCAATTCAAAATTAAATCTTTAATAAATCGCGATTTTTTAAATACGTTTTATCATATACGGTAATGTGTACGGGCACTTAATAAAACTAAACTAATTTCGTCCGCTAAATTCATTTCGATCATAATTCCGAGACATAACTAACATTTCTTTATCAATAAATCGGGAATAATTACAATAAAAATGTGACTTTGAAACGACCGTTTCAATAACCTATGCGCGCGCCATGTAACCCATACCCCACCCGCCAGCCGCGCCGGTGCAAGGTGGGAGGGGGGTAGAGAGGGGTGGTGGGGGATGGAGGGGGATCAATCTAGCTCTTGAGCGCGGCGCTGGGACCTAGCCAGTCGGTTACCAGGCTGTGGACAAAGCGCTACACCGCCTGGTAACAGACCCGAACCAAATAAATTATATTATAATACACTTGTTCAAAATGGACGGTCTACGTTTTCATTTCGGTGTGTATATCTTGTTCTTTTTAGTTAGGACTTAGGACAGTGATTTGATTTTAGGTTTTCGCGATTTATAGTTTGGTATTTCGGTTTTATTTTTTGAATGGTTATTTCGGTTTTCGGACTTTGAGTTTTTTTTTTTTTTGGTCGTCAGTTGGGGGTTCTGAATTTTTTTAATTGGTTTAATTATTATTTGTTTAGATTTTCAATTAAATGAAACAATTTTTTTTTTTCAAATATTTTTTTATTTTTTTTTACTTTGATTTTTTTCTTGTACTTTACATAAAATAATAATTTATATTGTTATTTATTTGCAGGGCGGCGAGGGTGGCGCAAACATGGCGGCGGCGACCGCCGGCTCGGTAGCGACCACGACTGGGGAGCGAGTCTACGCTATGAAGATACTTAACAAATGGGAAATGCTTAAGGTGAGAAAACAACTTATTACGTTAACTTTTAATTTTTATATGACAGATTTTTCAGTTTTCTTTTTGGATAGATTATTATTTTCACAATTTGTTTCAAAATGTTTTTGATATTTTTTTTTAAACAATTTTATTAACATGTCTCTTCTATCATGTTTCAGAGAGCAGAGACAGCGTGCTTCCAGGAAGAGCGTGACGTACTTGTGTTCGGAGACCGGCGGTGGATCACCAACCTGCACTACGCCTTTCAAGATGAACATAACTTGGTCAGTATTTATCCTAGCTAGTCACTTGCTAACCCAGTCAGTATCAGGGATAACCTCCCTCTCCCTCAACACCTCAAGCCCCCTAAACATTTCAAGACCCCCTCCCGCTTTAAACATCTCAAGACCCCCTCCCACATTAAACATCTCAAGGCACCCATGCCTCCCTAAACATCTTAAGACCCCCATCCATCAGTAAACATCTCGAGACACCCTCACTCCATAAACATCTCAAGACCCTCTCACACCTTAAACACCTCTAGCCTCCCATCCATCCCTAAACATCTCAAGACACCCTCACTCCCTAAACATCTCAAGACCCTCTCACACCTTAAACACCTCTAGCCTCCCATCCATCCCTAAACATCTCAAGACACCCTCACTCCCTAAACATCTCAAGACCCTCTCACACCTTAAACACCTCTAGCCTCCCATCCATCCCTAAACATCTCAAGACACCCTCACTCCCTAAACATCTCAAGACCCTCTCACACCTTAAACACCTCTAGCCTCCCATCCATCCCTAAACATCTCAAGACACCCTCACTCCCTAAACATCTCAAGACCCTCTCACACCTTAAACACCTCTAGCCTCCCATCCATCCCTAAACATCTCAAGACACCCTCACTCCCTAAACATCTCAAGACCCTCTCACACCTTAAACACCTCTAGCCTCCCATCCATCCCTAAACATCTCAAGACACCCTCACTCCCTAAACATCTCAAGACCCTCTCACACCTTAAACACCTCTAGCCTCCCATCCATCCCTAAACATCTCAAGACACCCTCACTCCATAAACATCTCAAGACCTTCTCACACCTTAAACACCTCTAGCCTCCCATCCATCCCTAAACATCTCGAGACCCCCATCCTTCATAAACATATCAAGACCCCCATCCCTCCCTAAACATATCAAGACCCTCATCCCTCCCTAAACATACCAAGCCCCCCCTCCCTCTCTAAACATCTCAAGCCCCTCCCCCAAAATCCCAAACTATCATCTAAATCCTTAAAATCTAGGCACTCAAATATCAATATCTTAAGTTCTCCTTCAACATCTTCATCCTACCCTAGCTTGGGCTTGAGATCTTTAAAAATCTGTAGCTCTTAACTATCCGCGCCCCCCCAAATCTTAATCTCAAAGACGAAGACCTTACCTCCTGTAAACAAACTCCGGGCTATACCATAATTATTTGATTTGATTTGATTTATATTAATTATTAATGAAAAAAATATATCATTTGACCCCAACTCTCACTTAGCCCTCGAAACTTATTAACTTCATAACAAACTTCAAATTTAAAACTTTTACTTAACTATATACTAATTGCATTTTTTTCTTATATTCCAGTACCTAGTAATGGACTACTACTGCGGCGGTGACCTGTTAACCTTGCTGTCCAAGTTCGAGGACCGGCTGCCGGAAGACATGGCCAAGTTCTACATAGCGGAGATGGTGCTCGCTATACAGAGCGTGCACGAACTAAGATATGTACACAGGTGAATATGTACTTTGTTATTTTCATACACATTTAATTATGTACTTTGCTGTAATTTTTCGTTGAGAGGAATGGTGCGTGGAAGGGATTTTTTTAAGATAATAATGGGAGGGGGGGGGGACTTCATAAGGTGGACATATTTGTGAAGGTTTTTAGGGGGTGATGAATGAAAAACTTTTTAAAAGGGGTAGGGATTATGCGGTGGTATTATGTATAGGGGGGCTATAATTTGGGTTTGGCAATAGTTGAAGAGGTAGGGGAGAAGGGGTGGGGTTGAAATATTGATGGCTGCAAATGATTTTTGAGTGTTATATTTTGAACCGCGAGCCGTTAGAATGGTTATTGTTTTGCAGATATTTCGTCATCTGAATGGATATAGCGATGTTGATAGAATTACTTGATTGATATTTTTATCACAATTAAGAGCTTTCGAGATTGATAAAGTTAACTAATATCTTAATTTGTTTGTTTGACAGAGACATCAAACCAGACAACGTGCTGTTGGACGCGAGCGGACACATTAGACTGGCGGACTTTGGATCTTGTCTACGACTAGGCGACGATGGGAAGGTGTGTATCACATCACATTACATATAGATATAGTAGCCAGCTCTTCTCATTGGCCCTACCTTCCGAACTGGCGGTAAATTCACTCTCTGTATCATTGACTATCACAATAAAATTATCACTTTTTTATCAAAATTTCAATTTTATAGATTACTTAAGAAACTTTTTCTTAAGCCTTCGATCGGCTTAAATATCATGTGACGAAATACTGTTCCCGAGAGACGTCTATCTATTAATCCTAATTAGTTTTTCTTTGTATTTTTCAGGTGCAAAGCAACGTGGCTGTCGGAACACCGGACTATATATCACCGGAGATATTACGGGTAAATATTAATATATTTATCACCGAAGCATATTTAATATTGTTATATATGATAGGACTGGAAGTCTAGGGGAGAGGCCTTTGCTCAGCAGTGGGACACAGAAATAGAAAAAAAAAATGATTATGGTATTAATATGTCTTTGTTTGTGCAGGCAATGGAGGACGGACAAGGCAGATACGGACCTGAATGTGATTGGTGGTCTTTAGGTGAGTATCAATACTAATTTATAAATTCTATACATTCAATCTGTCATTATACAGACACCCTGTGTGACACAAACTTAACAGCACAGCATATTGTCAAATGCGTACATATGTAATTGGTTCTCGATGTGTACGTATACGCATTGTGGCTTTATACGTGAACGGACACGCGTTCTGTCTATAGATATGAACAGCTAAAAATTAACTCAGATTTAAGTATGTAGCACAAGTTACCTTCGCAATGTATACTGTAGATTTAAAACACGATTTATCTAACACACTTTGTGCGATCCATAAATAATTGTTTCGGGCCTGTGTGTGTTTTGTGACCGTTGTTTGTATGTTTGTAAAAGTCCGCGAAACAATAGCAATTCTTAGTGCGGGACTCGTCTTTTTAAGAACAAAATCTTTATTTAACACATTCATATTTTACTATAACTTTTTATTTTCAAATTTGCAGGAGTATGTATGTACGAGATGTTGTTCGGCGAGACCCCGTTCTACGCCGAGTCGCTGGTGGAGACGTACGGCAAGATCATGAACCACGCGCGCTCCTTCCACTGCCCACCCCCTGACGAACATGCGGC
The DNA here is from genome assembly GCF_050436995.1 of Anticarsia gemmatalis. NCBI lineage: Eukaryota > Metazoa > Arthropoda > Insecta > Lepidoptera > Erebidae > Anticarsia > Anticarsia gemmatalis. The sequence goes on along the minus strand of NC_134770.1, from coordinate 2,682,192 downwards.
ACAGGTTAATATACCACCTTATATGCTTTGATTTAGAGTCTATTTTGGGTTGTTGGGTATATTGTGACTTTGTCCAGTCATTATAATATCAACATTGACCCGTAAGTTTCTTAAAAAAAAATGATTGCCTCTTACTTCGGTTCAAATCCGCAAGCAAGCAAGGTTAGGCAGGATTTTGAAACATATTTTTTACTGACCAGTTGACTGACCAGTATTTTGGCTTTTTTAACAAAGTTATTAAAAATGTGTCTGTTATACAATGTTCATGAATCATTTCTAGCATCTATCTCATCTAAATAAATCTTTTTTTATAACATGTGATACTTATATTTTATTTTATACTTACAGGTATCTGAGGAAGCGAAGGATCTAATAAGGAGGCTAATATGCGCGTCTGAAAATAGATTAGGGAAAAATGGACTGCAAGATTTTAAGGTAAATATCATTCAATATACTACTATCAAACTCACCCACTAGTACAAGAATATACCGAAATTTACTTTGAATAATTATCTGAATATTTTATATTAACCTACCTTTGATCGATCTAATATCTATGTTATTATTTCAGAATCACGCGTGGTTCGCGGGTCTCGACTGGGACAATCTCCGTGAGATGCAGGCTCCCTTCGTACCAGACGTGTCAAGTCCCACCGACACTTCCAACTTCGATGTCGACGATACTGACATCAGGTAAATATATTTTATTTCGATTATTCGTGGAATAATTTTAGTTGGGAAGGAAAGCCAGGTTTTCTCTTTAATCGAAATACGAAAACTGTGTTGTCATGCAATACTAATTGATTAATTCATTTTATGTCTATTCATCATCAGTCCATTAGCAGATTTTAATGAACTTTGCAACTAATAGGGTTGAAACAGTAATAAACTTTAGTGGTGGGATGAGACCCTTGTTATATAGTAGCAAGAAGTATCTGGAGTGTTCTAGAATAAGTAAAGTTTGTCTTAAATATTTAATAAACATGTCATTGGTTCGTTCGCAGGCTATCGGAAGCGGTCCCCCCGCCCAGCGCGTCGTCGGCGTTCTCGGGCCTGCACCTGCCGTTCGTGGGCTTCACGTTCACGGCGGGCTCGCGCCTGTCCGACCTGGGCGCGCCCGCCAGCCCGCTCAGCCCCGCCAAGAACGCGCCCAGTCAGGTACGCATGTACATTGTTATGTATGTTCATTATAATATGTAGGTACTTCTTACTAACTTCTGCCCATGTGTGTAAGTGACTCCTTGTAAGATTCCTTGCGTTTAAACAGTCGACTACTATTTCTGCATTTTTTTCGGCCCGTGTAACTTGGCTTTAAAAGGTTCAGGTTATTAACTTGTGTATCAAATTGCATAAAAAATTGTTTAGTAGTTGTAGTTGTTGCGTGGAAGAAAGCAAATATGTGTAATTGATTTTGTAGTCTGGGTGATATGTATACGACTCTGAACTCTCGAGTTCTCGAGTTCTTGGGTCGGACAAAGTACAAATGGACTTTACTAATTTATGTTACAATACTTATAAAACTAGCTCGGATTTTGATAACGGATCCTATAGATTACAAAATTCTGTATTCTTTGGCATTCATTTTATTTGTTTATTATTCCAGGCACCATCGAACGCTGGTGACCGTGCCGCAGTCAAAGCTCTAGAACGCGAGAACGCGCTCCTCGCACAGACCATCGCTGAACTGCGGGCAGGAGGGGCGGCGCTGGACGCGGGCAGTGGTCAGTACACACTTATTATATTATATTGATAGTTTCGTGGTTCCAGTAAGAGCTTTTATACACAGTGTAGGAGCCTTTACGGCGGCCTGGCAGCTACGTGTGCCGGCGTCATTTGTTCCTAACATTCGAGCGATTCATTTGAGCAATTTCACAGCTCTGCGTGGCATGTGTGTAGCAGCCATAAGAATGTTTAGCACTCCCGATCATGTGGTCACTGGTTCAATTTCTGACTCTGACAGTAATGTAGAGTCTGCTCTGTAATGTAGAGTCAAGTGCTATTGGGTTTACCCATTTGAACTTAACAGTTGTACAGTCAGTTGTACCTTCGTAATATCCTTCTTTAATTTACATCACAAACTAATTTATTAACGACAACTGCTATTGTTTCGCAGAAGAACTAATCCAACTGAAGGAGGAGCTGTCAACGTTGTCCAAACGGAACACCGAACTTGAGGCTCAAGTCAGATGCTACGAACAACTCAACACTGGCATTGATATACAGGTAACTATTACATTTACTGACCTCTTATCTTAACTGTCAACAGTTGGGACCGGCTTTAAACGTGACCCTTTAACGAGATGCCCATCTCAAATACCACTTTGCGGTCACCCATCTGTGGAATGACCGCGGCAAAGCTTGCTTAACTCACAGATCGTTTACCGTCCGGTGACCGCGACTGGCCATGGGCTTATCAAATTGTTATTATGTATTGTAAACTAACCCTCAATGTTATGAAAGGCTTATAAAGTGTTTTGTCTCTTTCACTCCTTAGCGAAATGAAAGAGAGAAAACATATTTTAGTAGTTGTTTAACTAAAATAGGTTTAAAGTGTGTTTATGAATAAGAGGATAACTGTATACTATTTGTGTATCCCAGGAAGTGCCAGGCACACCGCAGGAGATGACGACTCGCATCCGAGAGATGGAGGTGGTGATACAAGCGCTGACCCTCGAGAAAGAAGAACTAGTCAAAGATAAGACGGACTCCGTTGAGAAATTGAGGCTACAGGTAAATCTATTACTTTATATATTTTCATTATAGAGTTTTGGAGTAATGTCCGGCTTTAGATAGCTTAATTTCCAAAAAAATTACATTGTTATTAGAAATTAAATTACCTAGTCAAACTTTGACGATATATGAATATCAAAAAATTTTGACGTTATATGAATATGTCAATCAAATTTGGTGACTTGATACATTTAGACTTGTACAAACAGTTTTAGTTTGTCTTTTACAAACGTCTAATAAACCTGCACAATTGCGGCCCTTGAAATAAGTGGGAACGAAACTTACACTCAGTTATAGTTATCGTAATTACATTGATAAATTGAGCGTATGATATAATTATCAAGACTTGAATACCTTATCAATGTAACCACCATTGAAAATCCCAAACCGAATAAGCAGTAGGCATAATTATATTCTATATATTTGTTCTCTATATGTAATATATATTTGTGTTTGTTCCCAGGACAAAGAGTTGAAAGACGCGCTCTCACAACGCAAGCTCGCGATGACGGAGTACAACGAGGTCACTGAACGACTCTCCGAGCTGAGGCAACAGAAACAGAAGCTGTCGCGACAGGTCAATATATACTTTATTACGTTGTGATAGAATTTGATTTGCTATTCAGACATTTATAAAGGCTGGTTTATTTACTTCTACGTACATACAAACATACATAAAATCACGCCTTCTCATAGGGATAGACGGAGATCAAACAATGCCATTTGGTATGATCCTTACAAACTTTTGTATAACTGTATAATACTGTAATAACTGGAGACTTTTTTTACATGAATTTGACGTATTGAATTTTGTTCCGACATTTTATACTTCTGATTTGTAGTCTTTGTTTTGCCTTTGGCTAAACCGCGGTTGCCCTCTTAGATCCACTTAGGGGATGAGTATTGGACTAAAATTTGATCTTAGGACTTCATGCAACATTTTTTGAAAATCTATAATGGTTATGTAATGGCCAGCAAGACTTTCGCGTTTTAAAAGTAAGCCCAGATTTTTATGGATTCTTAACCGACTTAACAATTTTTAAATTGATGAAACGTGTATTTAATAAATCTTTTCTTTTACTACTCAGGTACGAGATAAGGAGGAAGAGTTGGAGGTGGCGATGCAGAAGATCGACGCGCTGCGACAAGACATCCGCCGCGCTGAGAAGGGGCGCCGGGAGCTTGAGGCGAGGCTCGACACCGCTATATCTGAGGCTACTAAGGTAAATATTGATATTACAGTTTTTTTTTCACAAGTAACCCTTTCTTCCCACCTGTTTCTTCAATTATTTGTGTTCTGCTGTTATACGAGTACTTTCAAATTCTTCAAGCTTTTGTTATTTTACACAATCTATTGAGATCCATCGTAAAATGTCTACCGTAGATTTTTTCTGCGCAAGTGCCTTATCCTCAAAATATCCGCTTAATGAGAATTTCTTTTCAAAGTGACCTGTTTGTGACCTGTTTACTTAAATGTGCCTATTTTCAAAACATCGCTATTTGAAACCGGACTTTTGTCAATCTTTTCAAGACATCACATTCACTTAAATCAATAAATGCAATTAAAAATAAATATGAAGTCATAATATAACTGTGTTTGTTCCAGGAACGTAAACTCCGTGAGGAAACACTTCGACAACAGCGAGTGGAGGTGGGCGCGCCGCCCTCCGCCGCAGCTGACGTGGCGAGACTACAGGCCGAAGTTGATGCGCTAGAGGTAACTATATTATTATTTACTTATATACACTATACATACACTCACACTTGAACTACAGACAGTTTTTACAAACTGTTTGTATGTATATTTCAAAACGTAACTTCACTGCTCTTTTGTCATCGGTTACTTAATATTGACTTATCATAAACTAGCTTTTACCCGTGACTTCGTCCGCCACCTGAATTTTCCCATGGGAATGCATCATAGTAGCCTATGTCCTTCTCCGGGTATCAAAATATCTCCACACCAAATTTCATGCAAATTGGTTCAGTAGTTTAAGCGTGATTGAGTAACAGACAGACAGACTGACAGAGTTACTTTCACATTTATAATATCAGTATGGATTACAAAATGCCGATGTATTCTACACACCTACACATATACCGTTGACATTAACAAAGTCAGAACATAAAACATTTTATCTTGCCTTAAATCTTTAGACACGCGATACTATAAACCTCACACAGCCAGTATATTAACGCTAGTATGTTCAGTTGCAGTACAAAGAGTCGCTGGCGCAGCAGCAGGCTCGCTTCACGGCGGAACTCGCGGCGCTCAACGACCAGCTGCAGGAGGGAGATGCTATGCGCAACGTGCTCAATAGAGAGGTATGTATAAAACAATACTCTTTACTTATCCTAAACATATTGTAGGTTGTAATTTTCCCCGTCTTTTGTAACATTTTTTACTGGTACTCTGCTCCTATTGGTCATAGCGTGATGTTATATAGCCTATAGCCTTTCTCAATAAATAGGCTATCCAACACTAAAATATTTAAAATAATATGGATGTTTACGTTTTATTTGATAGGGTTCGAATCCCAGGTCAGGCCATAAAGTTTAACTTGAGTTTTTCTATTAAGAACTTCTTAGAGAATGTCCGGAGGGATTTGTTTTGAGGATGTAGACCTCGCTGCCTCGGAGAGGTCGTAAAGCCGTCTGCCTTATGTCTGACCTTCCACCAGGCTTATCAAAAGGCTTTTTCAACACACAATTTTTTTGTTTACACTTAAACTTTACCTTATGGATTAACAGCCTTTCCCTGGTAATAACAAAATCAATACAAATTACACAACAAATTAGAACAGTTTTATTACCCATATCCTAAAAGTCACTAATGAAATTCTCTTGTCAACAGCTACAAACATCCAAAGAGAAGTTAGAGAGCCGCCGCCTGGAACAGCTGACTGACAGCGAAGACAAGCAGATGCTCATCAACGAGAACAGGAAACTGGCCAAAGATCTCGACGCAGTTAATACCAAAGTCTCTAACATTTTACTAACACTATACTTAAGTTTTTAGCACCGGTTTCACAACTGCTATCACAAAGATTATCAGACGGAAACTACTATCTTTAAGAAGCTAGTGGTAGATTGACAGACGGTAACAACTATCCCCAACATTAATTTGGGACCGCGAGAATATATTAATTGAGTTAATATTGCTACTCCGCTCCTATTGGTCGTAGCGTTATGATATATAGCCTTCCTCGATAAGTAGGCTATCTAACACTGAAAGAATTTTTCAAATCGGACCAGTTCCTGAGATTAGCGCGTTCAAACAAACAAACAAACTCTTCAGCTTTATAATGTTAGTATAGATTTGTCTAGAAGTGGTGTAAACGGCTGTTACGGTAGCATCTCTGTATGACATTTTTTGAGCGGTAGATTTCAAGGAGTTGTGACGTTATTTCCTTACTAATATGACCTTTATTCCCCTTCGGTGGAGGTTAATTTATAACTTTCTCTCGCCCGCATTTATTGGGAAAAACTCTCATAAACTACATCAATAACTTATATATGTTTGGCTGAGTCCAAGTGAGACTTAAAGAACCCGAAATTAATATAAAATGAAGGGATACTCATTCAATATTGATATCCTCTTATTCCAATTTAAACCATGCACAAGTAGAGAGAAAAACGTCATTGTATTGTATATACTTAGCCTTCTAGAACAAAATGACAACGTATTTTCTTTTGTCCCCAGTTGGCCGAGAACGGTAGAAGATGGCAGGCGGAGAGGCGGCAGATGGAGATAGAGTTGGAGGAGCTGAGGGCCAAGAGGGACACCATGCAGCACTGGGAGACGCAGGTCAGTGATGTAAATACACTTTTATAACTATTTTACTAATATAATTCTTGTTTCATTTGCTTATCTATGCACATATTACATGTTGTTATATATGCCACACACACCACGCACAATACGAATGTAGGCGCATTTTAAGGTGTTAATTTTAAAACATATGCCTACTAACTATAATACTAGACTAGATTTAATATACATATGAGACTAACGTAAAGGCCGATGGAGTAGAAATACTACAATTACTTTACAAACAGCGTAGGGCCATTCACTTTATTTAGCAAATAGGTTACCTAACACATTTTTATGCTCTGTGAAACTGATCCCAAAACTACAAACCCCAGTTTCTTCTGAACTTATTAATACTTCAATATACTGACAATTTCTATGTCATCAATAAATTCCCAAGATGACATCGCTTGCAGACAGTAGTAAATTTCGTAAGAATAAAGGGAATGAAAGAGATTATAAAATATTAAAAGGTATCTAACAACATTTTACATTGGTAGTCGAATTCTTAAAAATGTTTTTTTATTGTAGAGACCTTTAACCAACGTATTAACCTATTTTGTTTGTCACCAGATTGCGGACATCATTCGGTGGGTGGCTGATGAAAAGGAAGCTCGCGGCTACCTTCAGGCGCTCGCTACCAAGATGACTGAGGAGTTGGAGTACCTTAAACATGGTGAGAGATTATGAATGTTATTTGTTCAATCATGTCTTCATCATTAAAGTTCTTCATGTTTTAAACGCACTACTAATTAAATAAATTGTTTAAAGCTCAATTGACTGATACCAAACAGTGGGCTGGGGAGTGGGATTTAAACACAGTTTTGTAAAGAATTAGGGATAATATTAAACATTTATTCGACACTTGGAAATGTAGAATGAAATAAACAATCTTCTTGGCAGTATAGGGCATTCGACTTGAATGAATATTTGTTGATTATAAGTATACACCAGCAAACACTTAAATATTATGACTAACCAAACTATGTTTGTTCCAGCGAGCGCGTCTCGCTCGTCCCTGGTGGCCTCCTCGCCCCCCTCGGGTCCTGGCGGCAGTATCACGGTGACGGACGGGCGCGGCGGCACGGGCGGCTGGCGCAACCGGCGCTCGCAGAAGCTGGACAAGATGGAGATCCTCACGCTGCAGTCGTCGCTGCACTCCGAGATACAGGCCAAGCAGGCCGTCGGCGAGGAGCTCAGCAGGACCCGCGCCGAGCTGCTGGCCAGTCAGAGGTCAGTATGCCGTCTTTTAAGGTCTTAATTCGCACTAAGGCTCGAATTTCTTGGGCAAATAATTTGGCTCAAGGAATCGTACTGATATTGTCTCTTTGAGATGACTTCATAAAAAATGATTATCGAATAACATTATCTGACAATGGAAAAGTTAGTCTCAAATCAGGTCGGATTGGGAACTCTTTCTTATGTCGCAGAGACTTTGTTATATCGTCAGTGGTGGCGGTCTGGTAATCACCTCGGCTACCGTTGATGAAGTAGAAAAACGTGCTAATTTATCTGACACGATTGTTTAGCATGAATATTGTAAAGACCGCGTTTATGTTCTCGCGCAAATATTGAGATATTCGTTCGTGTAATGATAGTTACAGTTTAAACATTTACGGGCGTATACGTTTTACATACTAATTTGAACGTAACCGCGGTCCCAATACAAATACTACATTGATCCAGTTGTCATATTGTCTGGTTTGTAATAGAATTTTTATTGCTATTCACTTAACACTTAATTTCTATCACAGGGATCAATGTAGTGATATCGTTATTTATAATTACTACACCCCTTTTTTCCAAATTATTTACACCATACATTAGTAAAATCAGGCAACAATACATACCTATTCCAAATTTTAAATAAAACCCACAGTTTATTATATCCATATTTTTATGAAAAAACCCAAATACATTTGTTCTATTCAAATGTTGGCAGGCATGATATGACATGTGATATATTTTCCCCATAGTTACGAACCACCATGGTGTCGGGGTAACAAGTAAGCTCATAATATTAGCCCAATTATTAGACCGTAAGTTATTGCAGTGTACCGGTTCGGATATAAGCTATATACTCTACCGCTGTGGGAAGCGAAAATCAAGGGAATTGGCAAACCATACTGTCCTAAATTCAAAATAAGAACTTTAACCTAAAATATGTTTTTGACTCGTATAAATTAACTTTTTACATTTCGTATAATAGCCATCGAACTATTTCTATATTTATTATTGATTCGTATAGTAACGAAGATGGGTGATGAACTGATTACGTCCGATCGTGCACGGTCGTATACGTTTGCACCATAGAATAATAAACAAACGGACTTTAAACTGATATAACTTAGGGTTTTAAATAATTTAGTTACGTTGCTAGCCTTTTAATAATATTATCCTATTATTACCCTATTTTTAACCGACTTCAAAAAAGGAGGGGGTTCTCATTTGAACTGTATTTTTTTATATACCCTCTTCTTCTTCTCTTTGTAAAAATCTGGTGTTAGCAAAATGTAGGTGTTCGTCGCTACCCACAATGGTATTGGTATATCACTTATATCTGAATAGGTTTTTATTGGGCATGTAAGATTTGATGTTATTAGAGTGTTTATATGTCAGAACTTATATCACTCGATACTGGGCATGTCTATTTTCATATTTTTGGTGGTTTTATTTTATCAATGCTGGGTGAGGTTTTGAAACAATCGATAAAGATGAAGGCAGGATATATTCGTTGTAGCAAACAGCACAATTTTTTTCAAATCTTTATTTAAGTTAAATATTACAATGTACTTTCTACTAGAAATTTTATAAAAGCTTTTAAGGATAATTTTTCCAGGATAAGCTTTTACTGGAATAATTTTGCAACAATAATTAATCTTTGTTCTAATTCTATTAGAGTTCGAACTATCTCTCTATTTTTTTAAAATACTTCTACGAAACGTGATAATTTCTTTTCATTATGAAATACTTTTTGAATAGTATAGTTTGCTAAGACGAATAAATTCACATCTTTAAATTTATTGATTGTATTCACTCAGTATAAAGTCAGAGATACAGACGTACTATAGCATTACTTGAGTTGTTTACAACTATGTGTTAGTTTTGTATGACCTGCCACTTTCATAATATTACATACACCCACACGCTATCATTTTGTTCCATGTTCATTCTTGTCTCATGAATATGCACGATTTTTGATCAATTATTGTCCATTTTGTTTATATTTTTGCTCATAAACTTACATATTATGTTTAAGTTAATCAGTGGATATTTATTTGTATGGGGACTGGTGATTACAGGATAATACTATCTTGCTGCTAATAACATAGTAAACCTGAGATTGATACCATTTTGACTACTCTGATAAAAGTAAATATATATTTTCATTTATATTTAAATCAGGCTTCAATGAAGAATAAATTAGTCAGTCTCAGTAATAAGGTTTCATTCTACCCTTCGGGTATGGGACTCGTAAAAAGATAGCTGCTCTTTTTAGATTGTACGATCTTAGAAATTGTGCCACATTTACTGCCATACAAAAAAGAGTTCTTTTCTAAAATTACTGATTAACTTAAATATTTCATTGTTTATGAGTAAAAATTTGATGTTTATTCTTTCATATTCTCAATATTAGTGTGTGCTTGAAATAAATGTTTTTGAATATATTCTTAGATTCAGTGTGGACATACAGTAATTGTCACATTGAATCGTTAATTACTTTTTTATGAAGAGTTAATCTGTGGACATTTTTGAAGTTTTTCCAAAAAGTTTTGAAGTGCATCCCACTAGAATAACTACATATACATTCTCTGTAAGAATTAACTATTCAGAATAATTTAAAATAGCTTGGGAACTACTATTTAAGCGCGTAACATAACATATACTAAAACGATGAACCCATATCATATCATAACTAAATGATATATTATCAATCATTTCAGACATTCATTGATCAGATGCCCCAGCCTTAAACTGATACACCCACATAAATGTTAACATACTTACAAAATTTTTGATTCAAACACACAAACGTGACTTTCAACAACCATTTCCATCGAAACATTCTTCCATAACGAAGAAAATCGATAATCGTCATCATCTTATACCAGAAAATCAAATTATTTATTGGCCAAATACTAAAATTCTACTTAAGTTAAGTGACTGTAATTCTTTTTGATATTTGTATTTCAATTTCAAGTCAAGCTCAAACCAATCTATCATTTTGATAAAAACAATGTGACATATAAAGCGTTACTTAATAGATTTGAGTATTCGGCCCTTAAATCTACCACATCACCTAAATATCGAAGTATTATAACATAATATTGATTATTTGGCCATAAGACTATCATATCACCTAAATATGAAATTACTATAACATACAATTTCCTCCAGGGAGCTGTTGGAAACCCGTCAGCGACTGGACTCGCTGGCGCACGACATGAAGCGCAAAGAGCAGCACATACGCGACATGCAGGCAAGGCTCGACGCGCCCCACCAGCCCGGCAACTCCTGTGAGTATTTACATATTGTTTTATTAGTTATACCGTCTATTGATGAAAGTACGAGTATATTTTACTGCCGATTTCTGGTTTATATGACAATTCATTGAGATTTCACGTGGATTATGTGCTTACGGAACAACTAGCTGATCAACTTGAGTGTTGTAAACTCGCAAGTTATTCTCAATTGAGGTTATTGGCTTCACGATTAGTGTAAAACATTTGAAAGTGTATTCCGCTTTCTTCGAACCAAAATCCTGAACCCGTCAATGGCAATAGGGGCTCAAGTCCTTTCCTAAATCGTTCCCCCTTTTTATAGGATACACGTCAAGTCCCTTAAAATTGTAGGTCGATTTCTGTAAATTTAAATTCTGAATTGAGCTAATGTTCGCGGTTTTATTCTTGCCAGCTATAACATAGCATAGTTTAGTTTGTTAATAAATTGTCATATTTAAATCAGATGTTGGAAGTGAAAGAATAACTAGTGAGTGTTTCTGCATTCTCACAGATGGCAGAATAGTGTTTGATTGTTTAAATGAGTTGTTTTTCACACTAGGAAAGTTAAAGACTCGTAAAAGATTTTATCATATGACTAAATTCTTGAAGCTTCTAATCTTAATGTTGTCTTCTATCTGATGATGATCAGAAACACTCATTGTTTTTAGTTTTGAGGAGAGTACGTCTAGAATATTTAGTCTATTTCAGTAATCGCCAGATCGTTATAAACTTTTATATGGAGTTGTATTTTTGTAGCAAAATCTGTATTTTTTACTGTGTGCCAAAAGAGTTGGGTTAGTTCAGCCATCCACAGTAAAAAGGGAGTGTGGGTTGATGTACATAAATAACATTTTGTGTGCAATATCTTTGTCGTATACACTCGTAGGTTACAGCACTTATATAAAATTAATATGTTTATTTAGTGCACCATTTCTTTTTGTTTTCGTTACATGTTACCGCACATTCCTACCCAATACACATGCGAAACTTTTAATGTGACGTCACAAACACGTCGATTACCGCACTTTTACCGTCAAATGGAATCTTGGGCTCCCACCACAAAGTCCAACGTCGTCCGCGACGAAAAAAACGGAAATAAACGAACTGAACAACACTATTTATTAAAAAAAACAAAAACCAATGTGACTTATGGACTCTATTGTGTTTGAAATTGGAACTGTGATTTGATATTCCAAAAAAACAAATTGTTAATCGGTTTTTGAAATTCGAAATCCACTTTTTAAATTAACTTTTTATGCTCATAATGTCTATGGTAACGAACATGTATTATCTGTGGCATTTATTATTGTTTTTAATGCGTTTAACGCTTTTTTCTTTTTGTTATAAACTTATGTATTTTTTGGTGTATTACATGTATGTGTGCTGTTAATATTTTCAATGCTAGTTCGATTATGGTTGAGACGAAACATACCGTTGTTTATAGGCGTGACGTCATGTATTTGGGGTGTTGCCATACTTGTGTATCACCATATATACGACTGATACATGGTGTTGTTTTATAGTCACGGCAATGATTAAATGTGATTTTTTTAAATGAAATTTTATCCGAGGTTTTAAGTGATGAAGAAGTTTACTGCCAGTATTAAAATTGTAAGGAAACAATCATGTTATTATCGACTTTGTCGTGACCATAGAATAGAAGTTAAATAAATATTTAATCAATTTTAAATGAAAATCAATGCAGCTTTTATACTCATGACTTTTATACACATTTTAATCATTTCATAGAAAATTAAATGACAAAAATTTTAGACAAAATTAGTGCTCAAAATTATGATTATATTTTAAATCGATTTTATTTGAAAATTTTACTTAAATAGCTTTTTTAATCTAATAATCTCACCAAATATTGATATCTAGTCTTGAATTTATAATCTAGTCGAAATATTTGATTTGCCAAAGATTTTTGCACAAAACGATACTGAATCTCGGCCGTTTCGAACTAGTCATTGCAATCGGATCGGTCAAATATTTGTATGTATGTTTGTGTCAATGCAGATTATAAGGTAGTGTGTGTGTTGTTTTGTCCTGTACTATGGTATAAACCTTTTGAAGACGTGTGAGGTACAGTCGATGTTTTGAGGGGGTTTCCATACAAATGTTGGACTATTTTTTAATTAAAGTTTAAAGGATCAAGACTTATAGTAAGAGCTATAGAATAACAGTTTAAACAAGAATGACAGTTTTAAATAGGTGTAACAAAGGGGGAATAAGTATGTCTAAGTTCGACCAAGAAAGAAGTGATAATTTTAACCGACTGCGCAACGCAAGTGAAGTTTATTCACAGATATTACTGTACTGATGATATTAGAACAGTTATAGTCAGCCTGCGGCCACTATATTGCTTTTGAGAGTCTATCTATCTCAATATGTATGTCCAAAGAAAAGATTTAAATACTTTTTTAGCTGAAACTTTTTTGTTTGTCGTATGGTTAGTGGTCAATCTAGTGTCAAAGTTGTTCAAGCCGCCCAAGAGGCCAACTTACAACATCTAAAATGCCCATATACGGTTTAAAAAACGGTTCAATAATGTAAAGAAAAATGTTTGTATGGAAACACCTTACCAAAGTTTCATGATACTTTTGAAATAAAAGTACTGTAATGAAATACATAAAAGAAATGAATGTGAACAAACCCAGTGCTACAGCCAGTTTCAAATACAACAATTTGTATTACGTTTTTATTTGGTAGCTTATATTTATTTTTTTTAGCCGAGTTATTTAAAAACGCTAACGGGCAATTGTAAATAATTCACGGATTGCTTTTACGAACACTTTCACCACTTTTGAAATAAGTATCGGTTAACGTAACTGAAGGTTTTTCGACAGATTTTTGTCTGTTACTTTATCAATATCTAATACTATCTATCAAACTAGATTTTGACCGCAACTTTGTCCGCGTGGTTTGTGACTCAGGATAGAATTTTCAGACGAACTTACATCCTATGGGGGTCGAACTGGTCACAATAATTTTTTAGCTGATTCCTACATCATAAAATCTACCTGCATGTAAAATTTCAGCTCGATCCGTCCAGTGGTTTGGGCTGTGCGTTGATAGATCATTATGTCAGTCAGTCTGTGACCTTTGAGATAAAAAACTATATTTAGATTGGGTATCTGACACTTATTCACAAGTTGTGAAACTGTAGTAATTTTATCACACACGTAAATCACATGACAATTCGATTGACAAAAATATTGACAGCACATTTTTTTTTATTTATTGCTTAGTATATAAGTTTTTTTTCTATTAGTTCAACTGTAGAATCTCATTCAGTTTTTATTTTGTTAAGTTTTAAGACCATACATTATGGTTAACATCAAATAATATACGCTTTATCTTGAAAAATAAGTACTGAACAGTATTTCATCATAAGTGAACTTAACAAAATTATTCCGCGATTTGTGTAAAATAGAACTTCAGCTTAAATTTACTTAAAAAGTGAAGTAACTATATAAAAACGGTTTTTACGAATATATATCGGTATCAAAATAAAGTATGTCGATAGTAACTAGTTGAAACGAAAAACAATAATTGATGATATATAACTAGTTGAAACGAAAAACAATTGATGATAAATAACTAGTTGTAACGAATAACAGTTATCGAACTATCCAATGTGTAGTCTTAAAACTAAACGAGCGATATCTTGACTTTCTTTTGCATATTTATGTTTTTAATTTAAGTTATTGTCAGCACATTTAATCTGCATTTAACGTGTCTTTTATTTTTACTATTAGTTGTTTATATTTATAAATACTGTGCACGTACTGTACTACTCGGTCTCGAAGTGAAAAAACCGTACAGTGTTTGTACATAACTTATTAAAAGTTTTGTTGTATTTATATAGTTTTTGTTTTTATTTTTTTTCTGTTCTTTTTTGTTCGCATTTCGTTTTGTTTGACACATTTAGTATTTGTTTTTTTATATCCTACAAAATTGAGACACATGAGCAATTTCATTTTGATACAAAAACCCCAACATTTTTTGACATCTAAAGTACTAGAAATTAAAAGGTTTACAATATCAAAATTGAGCTCTATAATCAAAACAATAAAACACAAAGTTATGCGCAAGCAGCAAGGCAAGGATCAGCGAAATCATCAACTTATTGGAGCGGCAAAGAAGAAAACGGTTCGTTTATTTAGTTATTAAATATCCTTTAGAAGTAGTTATCATCGTATGTGACTTGTGTGTTATTTTGTCCCTATAACAGTAACTGTTGTTATATAAAACGCTTCACAATAACGATAACTAGTTATTGATAGCTTTAAAACACAATTTTTTGGGGTGATTGGTTTATAACTGATATTTTTTATTAATCTTCACAGCTTTGTGTACATATTTTTGTGTTCATCAAACATGATTAATGCTTATTGACAATGTTTTTTCATTGACATTAATTCGGAGCTAGATTTATCGTTACGTTTAGAAAAATATTATTCATTTTGAAATGATTTAACTGCGTTTGGAGGTTCTATATCTATAGACTTCTTACTTTTTTATAAAACTAGAGATACGAAAGGTATATTTAAAAGTTTTATACTATTTCTTTGTTGTATTACAAAATCGTAATACAAATTCTGTACTAAAGTTTTTTCAAAATGTATCTGCGTTAATGCTCTGATGGGTAGGGAATTTAATATCTCTAATGAGTCTAATACGTATAGAACTTTAAAAATTGACAATTAAAATATTATAGGCCCCATATTAAAAAAAAATTTTTCTTATCTATAAATAACAACAGGTACTGTTAACATATAAAGGTGTAAGTTTTTTTTATATTAGTATTTGTGCTGCGTACGTAGTTTTCTATCTAGTTTCATTTTGTCTACGAAGCGGTCCATTGTAAATACGAGCAAGTGTCAAGGGAAATATTAGACTAATTGGTTTTTAAAATTTTATTGTCACTGTTTTGTGGGTCGATGGTCAAATATTTTCTTAATTAATGTATATTTTGGCATATTTTATATTAAATAAGAGGTGATAAATTGAGTGAAAATACTGATTTAAAAAGAAAATTGATATTTTTTGTAAGTTTTAGCGAAATTTATATTTGTTTTGTATTTTTCATCTTAAAATTTTAATAAATGTGGTGTTTAATACTCGCCATTTGTGTAAATATATTTTTTTTCACAAAATACGTTTTAACGGACTCCAAAACAGTGACGCGTGCTTTCAAAATTTCACAAAAAGCAACATGAAACGTCCCTTTTTTATTGCAAATCGCTTCGCTTTTGCTTGAGCTTACTGCGGTGGCATGGATGTGTCGAAACGAACGAAACCGAGGCTTCTAACTAAAATCTCGGTTCTACATCCATAGGTTACACCACATAACGCGCTAAGCGATTGGTTTTTTTTTCCTTTAACACTTGTTTGTATACGCATTAGGTATTTGACTAATCTGTTTTTTTATTGTATACTTTCTTTGTACCTCGATTACGTGAGCACACGAGACGGTCATGGCGTTTAGGTTTATATGGCCTTGTATTTCTATCCTTTGGAGTGGGTTTTCTATCACTATTAAAGAGAGTGTAGTTAATTTGAAGACTGTTCGATAGTTAGTTCGTGTATACGCAAACGTGCACGCGTATACGTGCACGTTGATGTTATCCGATATTACGAGTATGTATTGAAGTTTCTACGAATTTCGCATTTTAGGTGTAGCTTTAATGGATTACAAAAGATATTATCTCTCGGTGTTTAGTAAATTTCAATGTTTTTTATATTTTTGGAGTAAATTTTTTAAGGGTTTATTTATTGAAATTGTGTTTGTTAAGTCACGTGTTATGTGGGTTATTGTCTCGTGTGCTGATGTTCATAGTTTGTATAGCGTCTATTGTAAACGTCCAGTGCATGTCATACTCCCGGTTTTGTACTGACTAAAATATATCCGTGTACGGTCGAGCACAAAACATATACGTTTTAGAACCAGTCTTTGATTGATTTAGGTCTACGTTTAATTAGTTTGTGGGTGAAATTTTAGTTCTAAGTTGGTATTTTATAGTAATAAGATCAAAAATAGGGATTTAGGGATTAATCTTACTGCTAATAATATAAATAGGACTAAACAGGGTCGTCATTTAAGCTTTAATTCTACAACATTTCATTTTTTAATGAGCCAACTAAGCTGATTCCATCGTCAGATAACTTGAGCCGATGAATTGTTTTGTCTTTTTGACATGGATCTAATACATCACCCGTCAAAGCAAAGTTATTCGTCGATTGAATTATTTGATGGTGGAAAAAGCGGCCTTCAATTATGATATTGCTTAAGTTAATGATATTTTTCTAACGCTTTTGTGCTCGACTATACGTCTCATAAAATCTAATATTGTAACGTTTTTTATTTAATTTAATTGTTTTTGTGAACGTGGTTTGGGTTGGGATTTGGTTTATGTGTTTTATTTCATTATTACCTACCTTTTTATTTATTATCATTATATTAGTATTCAATATTCCTTACTTGTGTACGAATTGTAGTGTTCTGTTCCTGTGCAAAACAATTTTGATTCTGAAAATTTTGTACTGAAATATCTTTACAAAATTAAAAATATCATAACTCTGTAAATCATTGCCCGGACTATTTGAAGAATTAAAAAAGTAGTAGTCCGTTTTAGAAAGAAATATTCTATCAATAAATAAGTAAATTATAAATATTCCCATATTTAACCCCTCTCATACCGGGAGAAAACATTTTTCTTGTAATTACTATTTTCATTACACATCATAATCAGTATTCAAGTTTTTTTAATATCAATAAACTTACAAACATTTCAGATAGGAACAGAGCACTATTATTACCTAAGAAACATAATCTAACTCCACTCTTCATATTACAGTCCTGGACCGGCCGCCGTCTCAAATGAGCTACCTAGACCAATTCCTCAAGGAAGCGCCGACGGAGCGTCACTACGACAATGTGGCTTCTATGAACGAACAGAAGGTATGTTTTAGAACAATAACTTGTGTACATACGACGTTACGCTTCTGTCATACGATCATTTTTTTTTTGTTTTTTTTTTTGGTGAAACTTGTTCCAATATTGATTAAAGTATTTTTTTTTCAAGAAAATTGTTTTTTAGATTTAAAAGTCAGTACAATTGCTATAAATGATGATCCAGAGCAGTCAGATAACATGATTTTATAAATACTTTTGGCAATAAAGAGAATCTATAGAATTATTTAAAAGGCAAAGTACTTAGCACCTTTCCAGTTTAGAGTGGTACTTTGTTTTTTTAGCCATTTTCAAAGGTTTTGTATAAAATTGGAACATGTTTCAAAGCTTAATATTGTAACTAATTTATAAGGTGATAGTATCATTTTGATCATTCAACATTGGTTTGTTTTTGAAATTCCGAGTATCGATTTAACTATGCTACGTGTTTATTAAATATTTTT
The DNA here is from genome assembly GCF_050436995.1 of Anticarsia gemmatalis. Lineage (NCBI taxonomy): Eukaryota > Metazoa > Arthropoda > Insecta > Lepidoptera > Erebidae > Anticarsia > Anticarsia gemmatalis. Next base: position 2,663,727 of record NC_134770.1, on the reverse strand, counting down.
TTCCCATCTCGGAGTCTTAAAACAAACGTGTATCGTTAGCCCGTTTTATAATATCCTAATAACATGAAAAAAAAAATTCCCATTCTTAACCGTCCGCATTTCGGGAGAAAATGCTCAATAATTTGGCCAATAATAATTTAAAGATTTAGAAAATGTTGTGTGATGCAATATATTGTTTGTTGCTCTCTCTTTTCACTAAGAAAAGAGAAAGATAGAACTATATAATTTTCTTAAATATTATAAAACGGGTGCTTATTAAATCGCTTTACTGTTTAATTTGCCACGCATTATTAGTTATCTGTTGCCCGCACAGATGTCGCCGCACTACAGATACAGAAATCAGCATTGTTGCAATGCAAAGGTATCATTTATTTTTTATTATTTTTGTAGATTTTTCTTATATTTTGCTGTTATTTAGTATTAGTAGTTTTATTACTTGTTTGACTTGATGTTGAATCCCATAAATACGGGAATAAATAACATTCTAAAAAATACTCCCTCTCACGTTAAAGTAGATCCGAAAACAGTATTAGAACTGTTAAGGGACACTGTAACTATCTATATCTGCGACCAATTAAATATTGACTTGAATAAACGAGCTAAACTTTTCCTGTTTTACACAAACAAGACGAATGTATTAGCTTGCATTAATACTACTAACAAACTTAACACGAATCATTCATTACTAACCCAAAAAGCTAACATTTGTCCTACTTTTACTAATAACGTATTAGATTGATTGCTGTTAATCAACCTTCAAAATTCGATGTAGAAACTACTCTTGAGTACCATTACATTTAATTCAGTATTTTCTACTGTAACGACCTATTGTACGGTTGTCTATAATTTATTTACCAAGCTAGCTATTTTCATATAAGATCTAATAGAAAAAAAAAACCTTCCTTACTACACTGAAGTAGACCTATATTCTGTCACTAAACTTATAACTACCCATCTACATTATATACAGTCTAATATAACGTTTTTATACAGTTAATGTACGGCTCCCAGCAGTCGGGTGCGCTCAGTGGTTCCGTGGAACTGCAAGATGAGTTGGAGCCACGAGCAGCCTCACCCGCATCCAGTAAGAGTTCGCCCAGTGAAATGTCTACTGTAAGTGTTTATTATTTTTATTTAACCTATTTCTATGTAGTACTGAGCAAAAGCCTCTTAGGTTTCCAGTCTCCTCAGTCGGTTTTTGCATCTGGCTATTCTATCATTGTTATTTTATTAGATCAGAAAAGTGGTTCTTAGTCTAATAAACTAACAATGAAATCTTTTTTTTTTAATTGTACTTAGTAGTTTCAATCACCTCGAATGTACAACGAATTGGAGTAATCTGTAATGTTGTTCATTTCTAAATAAATATATAAATGGTTCGCGGAGCCCTACCAGTTACCAATATATTATATGCATATAATATATTGCATGTACAAGTTATGCAATCTTTACGTGCAATATTATTGATTGTCTAGGGGCTTAAGTCTAGTAATGGGTGTCAAATTCAGTCGCTACTGTCCTATAACTTAGATACTTGATATGCACGATTTTAATAAAGTGGCTGTATCAAATAGCCTACCGACGGCTGCATAAGTCTTTTGTTTCACTGATGTCCTAAATTCAGATAAATGTGTACCTTCTCCAGCCGCGAAACTTGCATATATTCTCTACTCAGTTTTTGCAGCTTTAGTGGCTTTTAGTAACCAAACTTACAATTCATGTTATATGTTAATTGAATTGTTGATTAATGATACGGGTGTTGTTCCCAGGACCCGTCCCTAGGTCCCGTGGTGCCGGGCAAACAGAAGGTGCATCAGTTCTTAGTGAGAACGTTCAGCAGTCCCACCAAGTGCAACCATTGTACATCGCTTATGGTGAGTTTTATTTTTAATACTATGTTTATTTTATATAGGGTAATTTCTGTATATTGGCCGTACATCGTATTAGTATTTTTTAGGGTGATTTATTGTACAACTCTATGCTATCACTTAAAACTCCTTGTTAGGAAATGTAATAACACTAACAATATTTATAATCGAAACTTTGTACCCTAGCTCAATATATGTAATAGCCTCAATTTTAGAAATAACAATAATTATAAATTAGTTTAAGACTTTATATACGTACAATATATATAGGCGAACTTCATGCCAATTACTGTTAAACGATTTCTAGCCATTTTGGTTATATAAAGGTAAAGGGAATTACAACCCGTACGAATTAACTGTGTACCTCGCGCTGTGACGTCATTTGGACGGTACCATTTGCAATTCTATCGCTACTGAGCGCTTGCGGCGAATGCGGGGCGCCGCACGGGGCAGCGGGAAGGGGTTGCATAGTTGATTCGTACGAGTTGTAGTCTAATAGAAGAGATCTGGTCACATCTACCTGTATCTCATGTGTAACTGTGTTCCCCCCACAGATCGGTCTGACGCGGCAGGGCGTGGTGTGCGAGACGTGCGGTCTGGCCGTGCACACGTGGTGCTGCGCGCGCGTGGCGCCGCGCTGCCCGCTGCCGGCCGAGCGCACGCGCCGCCCGCTGGGCATCGACCCCGCCAGGGGCCAGGGCACCGCCTACGAGGGATACGTCAAGGTAATTAACAGGCGTATACCAATATATCCCACTAGAAATTAAATTGAAATCGCTGCATCCGTTCGAAAGTTATGATGCCACAGACAGACAGACAGACACGTCAAACTTATGACACCCCTCTTTTTGCGTCGGGGGTTAATACAACACTCAAAATACAACTCTTATCAGAATAGACGAATAGCTTGTTTATCACCAAAAAACTCTTTGTGTTTTAAAAATGAAATAGATCAATATATTATTTTGTTACTAATAATGACAAAAAATATGGTGAGGTTATGGTGCTAAATCTACTTGAAGTTGTGCCATATTTTGATTTATTACACTATTGTATTATTAGTGCAAATTATTACGAACATACATATACAAACGTATACCTAAGAGTGTCCCCGAACGTATACTAGTAGAGTAACGTAAACAGACGCCTTTATTTTTATCACCATTAGCGTATACAAAGTTCTGTAAAGAATAAAAAATCTTAGCAATTTTTGCTACCCATAGATTTAATGAAGACATACTATCTCGCTTTTCTATGAAAACAGGAAGTATGCTTTGGTCCGATACCTACAAACTTCTTACCCGTATAAAAGCCCTCGTACATATTTTTATACATTTTGAATTTAAACACATTTTCAAAAATCTCTTTTGTACACAGGTGCCAAAACCCGGAGGTGTGAAGAAAGGCTGGATGCGGCAGTTTGTGGTCGTCTGCGACTTCAAACTATTCCTATACGACATCTCGCAGGACAGGTAACTATCACTTTACTATTATATTACTGCTTTAATATGGTGTTATTGGCTTTTAGTCTAACCATAAGATTGTCAGATAACTCTTCTAACATTTTTTGATGCCAAAGTAACATTTTCATAACAATATTAATAGAATAATAATTGATGTTGGTTTCTATCCCACTGATCTACATAAAATCCTTTTTACTTTTCTAACGCTTAGCGACTAACAATGTGAACTGACTTTTAATGTGCTTAACTAACGATTTCATTCACTTTGAAACTGTACGAAGTTTTGACACTTCGATAAGACTGGTTGTCAGACATTCAAGCTTCTGACTACTGTTGACTGTCAAAGATCTTTGATAATGACAGCCGGGATCCACAATTTAACGTGCCTCCCGAAATATGTAGTACTGGATATGTATAAGATGGTCACCCATCCACAGAACAACCTCGGCAAGCGTAGCTTAGCCTCAGAGATCGATCAATGCGGCTGTAGTTAAAAAAGCCACGAGTACTATATACAATCAAATACAGTTAGATTATCTGCCAATACGCCAAAATGGATTGCAAAATCCATAGACACTAATGATGAACAATAATAACTGATCGTCGGCTGCGGACAACGGGATCTTCATCATGATATAAATCAGCTAGCTAACAGTCTGAGGAACAAATACTAATATAATAACAACATACATGTACTACAATGTGTTAATACTTTGTTTGTTTGTTCGTTTGTCTGTAAGGAACGCGTTACCGTCGGTGTGCGTCAGTCAAGTGCTGGACATGAGGGACCCTGAGTTCAGCGTGACGTCGGTCAAGGACTCCGATGTTATACACGCAAATAAAAGGGATATACCTTGTATATTTAGGGTGAGTTTTCTATTTATATTTATATACTTTTTATATTCATTTTGTTTAGTAAGCGGGGCTCCGCTATTTCAGAGCTTTATGATATGGTTCTTAAGATATGAAGTAGCGTATGTTTGAACTCAAATCTTCAAATATCTTTTTAGAATTTTGTCATGATTGGTTTTACATTTTCATAGGTAGTCCTAACCGACATATAGACTTTCTACTTTTTGATACTAATTGACTCGTGCGGCTTTTCCCGCATAAAGTTTCATCCCATATGAGTTTGACCTTGGTTCTTTACTTATCTGCAAACAAAGCTTCAAAATTAATTCTGTAGTCTTTTGTGATAAAGATACATCCACATTTTGCATTTATACTGTTAGTAGGATTGGTAATATTACATTAATCTAATAATTATAAATATTAAAGTAAAATGCGTGTTCGCGTTAATTGCGATTACATTAAACATGCAACACGAGAGTTTAAGAGTTATAATTATAAATATTGTTTAGATATCAACATCTCAACTGGAAGGCGGCAAGCGGTCTCACACGCTGATGCTGGCGGAGTCGGAGTCAGAGAAGACCAAGTGGGTGGTGGCGCTCAGCGAACTGCACAGGATACTCAAGAGAAACAACCTGCCTGACAAATGTGTAAGTATTTATATTAACACACGTTTTTTATAGAAATATTTTATTTAATAAGGTTTAGCTTGTGCGTAGGAGTTGAGAAGGGGCTAGGGAGGTGTGTTTAAGGGTGGAAGGAAGGACCGTAAAAATAAAAGGACCTTCATTTTTTATACAGAATTATACTGGTTACTTTTTAATTTTGTATTTATAGTTTGTAATTATCCTTTCGTCGGTGTGATGTCAAAATTAAAAACATTTTTATCGTAATTTTAGGTATTTATGGCACATCTTGTTCATGTTTTGGTTTGCTCAAAAGGAAATATGTAAAGTAACATATTATGTTTATGAAAAGAATTGAGCATTTTGGTTTCCCTAATATAACTACTAATTTAACTAATTTTCCGATTGAAGTGATTCGTTAACGTTTTCTAAATCGACACATTGTTTACAACAAACTTTTCTATTATGACAGGTATACAGTGCCTGCGTGGTGCTAGACTCAACAGCAGCAGCTACAGTCCGGAACGCGCTATGCGCATGCGTGCTGGAGCGCGGACGGGTGTGCGTGGGCGGCGAGGCGGGGCTGGCGCTCGTGGACCTGGAGCGCGCCGAGCTGACGCCGCGCCGCCAGCACGCGCCCGTGCACACCATCGCCTACGTGCCCAAGGAACAGCTGCTCGGTACGTACACGCTCCTGTACTATGCTTTATGTGGCTCTGTCCGACGGTAGCTATGACGTCACTGATGTATACGGAGATTGTGCTACAACCTTGATGTTAGTTTATTAAATGAAAACTTAAATGCGTTTATTTGATGTATTGAGTTGAATCCTTGTAGGCAGTCTTAAACTACGGGAGTTTACTAAACGAATACTTTAATGCGTTTGTTTCATGTTCACCAGTTATAGATGTAGGTAATGGTCTTTAACTACGGTAGAGTCCAAATACTGTACTTTTGAATGCTTGTTTTTCAGTTAAAAGTAGTGTACTTCAAATGTTGAGAAAAAACTGATGACTAAATGTTAACTTTATCTGCTATTTGCAGTCAATCTATAACTTTTACTCCGTATTTTTTTATTAAAACGACGTTGTAGTTAACGGACGGCAGAGCTGAAGACCATTTGCGACACGCACTTGTGTAATGTGACTACTTTAAAATCAATTATGTGGCTGTGTATCAAATACACATAGACTTTATTTTTATGTTAAAAAAATGTGTTGTCGCAATTGGTTAATTTGCAAGTCTTTTGATTGTTTTCATACTAAACACCATATCATGAAGTATTTTAACAATGAGGTATTTTACTAGAAACTTATGTTTCTATATTATTTTTAGGAGTGTACGAAAACAGTCTTTTGACTTTAATTTTTACAGGCATTTACTTTATAATTATGTGTTACTTTGTTTGGAAATAGTATGAACTGTATGGAGTTTTTGACACAGTGCAGTAAATAAGGTTAGGTAAAAGCTTCATACAGTTCACAAATTTAATTCAAAAGTCTAATTCAGGTTTAATAGTGGGAAGTAAATGCTTATAAGAATCTTTTTATACATTTATAAGAGTTTGTGTTAAGCCTTCTCTTTTCAAAGAGATTTTTGGCTTGCGCAGAAAATATTTTGTACAATATTATTATAAACTTGTGTATATTTAAACATAATAATATATTTTATAATCTATCTCCGTTCTTATTGTATGGGACGTACAAACCGTACACGCATTGCACAGGTATACGGACACGTACGTCTACGCTTTTGCGTATAAAAGACGTTATATTATTTCTACAATTCGACAAATATTTTACAGGACACTTTTTCGTACGGACTTAAATACCCACTAGCAATGTAGATGACATTTTACATTGTTACTTATATTGAATTTGTTTGTACATTGCGCTTGATTTTAACTATATTTTAATTAATTTAGAAACGGCATCTAGTCTTACTAGATTGGATTGTATAACGTATTTTTCACTTCTTCTTCTTATCGTATGGTACGTGGTCAACCTAGTGTCAAAGTTGTTCAAGCCGCCCGAAGGCCTTTGACGTGGCCTTTTTCACTAAGGAACTGTTACTACAAATGATATCAGTCTAGCCTTTCTTCCTAATATGTTGGAGTCGGCTTCCAATCTTATTGGTTGCAGCTCAATACCAGTATTTTACACGGAGCGGCTGTCGAATATATTTTACTTTTTATATTTACTATTTGGCGGCAATTTTAGTCACTGGTCAACCTAGTGTCAAAGTTGTACAAGCCGCCCGAAAGGCTTGACATACCTCAACGACTGTTATCTAACTTGACAACAACCGGGACCGACTTTTTACGTGCAAATACCAGTCAATGGTCACCCATCATAGAATGACCGTACCAAGGGTTGCTTAACCCACTGATCGTTTACTAACCAGTGTGCGCAACTGGCTATAGGCACGTCTATTAGACTAATTGAATTAAGACTATACATATATATCGACATTCTTTGCTGTTTTTGGTCACCGTGACGGTGTAACATGCTCGGACAGCTACGAACTGCTGTATTTATTTGTAAATAGTCTTTTATCTCGACTAATGCGACCGTTTGATTTGCGCGGTCGCCATATCGTTACTTAAAGCAATCAAAACCTTTTAAACCTTATCACCTTTATCATAAATATTAAGACGCGTTTCGAACATATTTGTAATATGTAAGACGCGTACATACATATTTGAAAGTACTTGTATGAAGGAAGATACATAAAATTGATTAATAATTTTGGATGCTAATGTATGAGTTTGTAAGGTTTTATCTCTGCACAGCTCACAATACTGCATCGTTTGGGATATTAGGATTTGATTCGTGATGAATTTGGTCGCATGAGTCCGATCACAATAGACCCGACTGTGTAGTACATGACACCATTAGATGCGCCACCATCACTCGTTAATCTTATTATTTACATATTCTAGTTATTTGTGCTGTAACTACTAAAGATAAAAAGTTATTCCCTAACCCCCGTTTTCTGAGCGGTAGTTTATCTATTCAATAGCGTTTAAACTCATATAAAAAAACGCTATTGAATAGATAAACTATCGTTAAAAGGACTCAGAAACCGGGGGTAAGTCCTGTTTATATTAGAACGTTTTCTAATTATAGCCAGGAGTTTGGTAACGTGTTCGGTATATGGCATTACACTAGTCCACTTATTACATGGGACTCAGATTGTTAATGACGAAACGTGGGTGTATTTCTTACACCTATACCTTCGTATAACAGGCGTGATGTTATGTATGTATTGTTACTCCTAAATCAAAATGTATGTGTTATATAAACTGTGATAGTGATAAATTTACGGCTTACGCGTTCCCCTTAAACCGACCATACAAATCGAGTGAAGCCGAGACACCCCTATTAAATAAAGGTTAAAATTTTGTCGCCAAATTTTATGCAAATAATTTTTACGGACTTATGTCAATGTATCTTTGAAATTAACTTGTATTGTTCGTAACAGTGTCACTTGCAGCTATCTACTAACAACGCTGCACTGTGGTTCGACTGTTGTTCCACCATGCTGTGTGTAGTGTCACGGTTGAACAACCGCCGAAGTCACCGTGTAGTACTAACATCATGCACGTCACCGGATGAACAGATGATTAACTCGCAGCTTGCTACTAACACTACTGCACTGTGCCCTGCTGCTGCGTCACCCTGAATTCCAGGGTGTATCAACAGCAAGGTTTCGTGTAGTACTAACCACCATGCATATCTCGCCGCCGGAACAATACGATTAATTAGTAATATATCCTGCTAAATATATTGTTTAAAAAGATGCCTGTAACAATTTTCATACGCGGGACACTCAGAAAGTTTTGGGAAACTTAAAAAAAACTACTGTGCATAAAAATATATACCATCACAGTAGATTTCGTTGGTCATCTTTAAATTCAGTGTTAAACACGTAAAGAATTTAATAAAATAACTTTTTCCAACCCTTCTTAAACGCTTTCACTTCTTTATATACATATTTTTCTTAAATACTTAAAATCTGAATACATAATAGGGGGTTTGTCCTTAAATATGACAAAATTATATAACCTCCCAAAGGATTCTGGTAGACTTGTCCAGTAATTCTGTTAACTCTATTTCCACGTTAGCTTGTAGGATTATTGGTTGAACCTAGCTAATACTTTATTTTCATATTAGTTTCGCTTCTTCTGAACTCTCTTTTTATGCGCACTCATCCATACAGAGGCCAACGAGCCGATTTCTGTCATCGCCTCTCAGATCATTCTCAAAACTTTCTGATTGATCTTCATGTATTTCTACTATGTATAGGTGTCGCCATACAACTTGAACACAAGCGTATTAGAAAGAAAATTGAATTAAGCCCAAGTGCAGAGGACTTTCTATTAAAAGTTCTATCGATCGGGCGATCAAATCGCAATAGTCCTCACCGTCACGCCCTCCAATTCTTTCAAACCATAAATCGTTCATTTTGATGTAGCTACATTACTATTATTCAAGAAGTTTTGCGGCACCTATACAAAGTGTATTAAAGTGGTGTGTGTTTTCATAACGCTTTCCAGCTTTCAACTAACACAGCACCGGAACTTGCTAGGTTGAACGACCGCCAAACGTCCGTTTAGTATTTACCATCGTGTACTATCACGACGTATGGTGGCTGTTCCGCTTAGACTGAATCGTTTGAACAGCAGCGCTTACACCGACAGACGTGACAAAGAAAACAAGAAGAAATTATACTCTAACTGATCGACTGTATATATTTTGACTGTAGACCTTATCATCACTGTATAAAGTTAAATTCAGCTTGCCTAACAATAGGGTATTTGACTAGCTTCTAAAAAACTTATCGGGATAAAACAAACGTACCCCCGAAATGTTCTTTTTAACCCATTACTGTCCCACTACTGGGCAAGGGTCTCCTCCCAAACGAGGTAGGGGTTAGGTCTTAAGTCCACCACGCTGGCCATGTGCGGGTTGGGGATTAATAAGAATTTTAATGCTTAAGCTTTGCTAACATTCTTTCACAAAGTTCAATCAAAAACTATTACAGATAGAAACAACATATCGATTACTCATTTGTTATTAACAATAACACTAGCCTATGTTTATTTTCATACAAAAAAGCATTTTTGACTTTCGTAAAGTGATTTGACCAGAAGTCAAATACCCTACCACGGGCTACTGTTTGTAATAGCTTACTGCAATAGAGAACATCTTGCCAGTTGTATGCTATGACCGTCTAATATATGAATTGAGAGCTATATATCTATATGTCCAATGTTTATAAATGAATTTGTAATGTTCGCAACATTTCTAGAGGCTGTCTGTTGAACTTCCATAGACATGGAAAATCGGCAGCCAGTCCTTCGTGTTATCGATTATGCACATCTTACTAGCTTAACTATAAATTGTATAAAATTATTGACTTGTACGATGTATAAAAGACGACAATTTTTTTGTATGTCGTCCTAATTATCACTCGGTTATTGCTTTAAATTACGCGAACGCTGGTTTTTCATCACTAGCAAGCTTACACCACGAACAATCAATCTACAATATATAAAACATATTTAACCAGATAATACGAAAGATTTGTCGCCTACACTGGCTCACTGCTAGGTTCCTACATATTTGCTACATGTATGAAATTAACTTGCATTGTTCGTAACAGTGTCACTTGCAGCTATCTACTAACAACGCTGCACTGTGGTTCGACTGTTGTTCCACCATGCTGTGTGTAGTGTCACGGTTGAACAACCGCCGAAGTCACCGTGTAGTACTAACATCATGCTCGTCGCACCGGATGAATAGATGATTCACTTGCAGTTTGCTACTAACACTACTGCTCTGGACCTTGCTGTTGCATCACTATGAGCTTCATGGTGTATCAACAGCATGGTTCCGTGTAGTACTAACCACCATGCACGTCTCACAGGATGAATAAAATAATTAACTTGTGTGGTCGCTAACAGCAGGCCTATTGTGTCCAGGACGCATCCATATATCTATTCACTAACACCACTGCACTGTGCCCTGCTGTTGCATCACTATGGTCAACATGGTGTAACAACAGCAAGGTTCCGTGTAGTACTAACATCATGCACGTCTCATCGGATGAACTACAAATAGTGTGAACTAACACTACATCGACTCGGATGACTGGATCCGAGCCGTGATGTATTGAGTTGCATGGATCAGATCCAACCATACCCGTCTGTGTAGTACACGCCATCATCATACGCCGTTACATCTCATGAATCATGACTATAATTATGTCTGCCTACCATATATACTTGATATTCTAAATACTTAAATGTAGTCACGGCTTCACTTGGTCGCAACCCGCACGTAAAAATGCAATGTAGGGAGTAATAGTCACTAAAAAAGGTAAAGCGGTCGTGTTTAAAATAGTCTTTATTGTATTCGAATTTTGTTGAGCGTCAATACAAACCAAAAGCTATGCAAACTCATACATGTTTTAACAATAGGATCTTAAATGATACTTATTGATCTTCTGTATTACAACTCCTATCTGTGCCTCTTACCAACTCAACTAATCCTTCCATTTCAAATAGGTTATTGAACCATCGTCATACAAATTCGCATTTATAAAATTACAAGGGTGAATTGAACAGTCACATCTACTATTATTTGTTCCACATTATATTTCTAGTGTCACTTGCAGCTATCTACTAACAACGCTGCACTGTGGTTCGACTGTTGTTCCACCATGCTGTGTGTAGTGTCACGGTTGAACAACCGCCGAAACCACCGTGTAGTACTAACATCATGCTCGTCGCACCGGATGAACTGATGACTATCTTGCAGCTTGCTACTAACACTACTGCTCTGGACCTTGCTGTTGCATCACCATGAGATTCATGGTGTAACAACAGCATGGTTCCGTGTAGAACTAACCATCATGCACGTCTCGCCGGATGAACAAATTTTTTTACTTATGGTTGTCTGTTACACAATCTTTTACTACAGGTTTATCGTATTCGAGACGCTTCCAGTTTATTAATTTACTAACAATGCTGCATTGGACCATGCTGTTGCATCACTATGAGCTTCATGGTGTAACAACAGCATGGTTCCGTGTAGAAATAACCATCATGCACGTCTCACCGGATGAACAAATATTTGAACTCTTATGATTGTCAATTATGTTTCTATGAAAAATTACCTTCTGTGAAGATATTTTGTTCTGCTCATGTCACTTGCAGCTGGCTACTAACACTACTGCTCTGTGCCCTGCTGCTGCGTCACCCTGGATTCCAGGGTGTATGCAATAGCAAGGTTCCGTGTAGTACTAACATCATGCACGTCTCATCGGATGAACTACAAATAGTGTGAACTAACACTACATCGACTCGGATGACTGGACCTGAGCCGTGATGTATTTAGTTGCATGGATCAGATCCAACCATACCCGTCTGTGTAGTACACGCCATCATTTGCCACTTCGACTCATGAATCATGAATATTGTTATACCTTTAGACCATATTTCTTTCATATAACAAATGCAGACTTAACTCGCTGTAACTTTATGTACTTCGAGCTGACCCGCGAGGCTCCGCTCTTTTGTAATTGAGGTAGAAAAAACTTGAGAAAAAATAAGCTTATTTTTGACTCCGAGTCTTCTACTATCACATAGTCCAAGTGTATTTATTGTGGATCACGGGTACAAAGTAGATAGCGTCATTCTTTTTGGCGATCTAAGATTGAGCCGCGTAGGTAGTCTATTCGGTTATGTCATTCGGAGCCGCGTGAGTCAGCTCGTTCTATAAAATATTTCTCGTGCCACTTGCAGCTATCTACTAACACCGCTGCACTGTGGTTCGACTGTTGTTCCACCATGCTGTGTGTAGTGTCACGGTTGAACAACCGCCGAAACCACCGTGTAGTACTAACATCATGCACGTCACCGGATGAACAGATGATTAACTTGCAGCTTGCTACTAACACAACTGCTCTGTGCCCTGCTGCTGCGTCACCCTAGATTTCAGGGTGTATCAATAGCAAGGTTTTGTGTAGAACTAACCACCGTCTAACCGGATGAACCAATTTTTGAACTTGTATTATCGCCCATTATGATTTTATGAAGATATTTTGTACAGCTCATGTCACTTGCAGCTTCCTACTAACACTACTGCACTGGACCATGCTGTTGCATCACCATGAGCTTCATGGTGTAACAACAGCATGGTTCCGTGTAGTACTAACCATCATGCACGTCTCGCCGGATGAATAAATTAATTAACTCGTGTGGTCGTCTGATAACACCAGGTTTATCGTGTCCATCTTGCATCGGACGCATCCAGATATCTACTTACTAACATCACTGCATTGGGCCCTGCTGCTGCGTCACCCTGGATTCCAGGGTGTATGCAAAAGCAAGGTTCCGTGTAGTACTAACATCATGCACGTCTCATCGGATGAACAATGATTAACTTGCAGCTTCCTACTAACAATGCTGCATTGAGCCCTGCTGCTGCGTCACCCTGGTTTCCAGGGCGTATCAACAGCAAGGTTCCGTGTAGTACTAACCATCATGCCCTGTCACTGGTGCCAGCTATAAAATATGTTATAACTTATTTACTTGTACCATGTATAATAGACCACCATTTTTTTGTATGTCTTTAAAATGATCACATGGGACATACTGCAATTAGATTCACTCACGCGCTCACTCGTTCTTTGTCTTTAGAAAGCTTACCCCACGAACTAACTATCTGTATAAGATGAAACATATATTATCGAAACAGATTATACAAAAGATTTGTCGCCTACGTCTGGCTCATTGCTAGTTTCCTACACATTTGCTACACGTGTGAAATTAACTTGTATTGTACGTAACAGTGTCACTTGCAGCTATCTACTAACAACACTGCACTGTGGTTCGACTGTTGTTCCACCATGCTGTGTGTAGTGTCACGGTTGAACAACCGCCGAAGTCACCGTGTAGTACTAACATCATGCTCGTCGCACCGGATGAACAGATGATTAACTTGCAGCTTGCTACTAACACTACTGCATTGATCCCTGCTGCTGCGTCACCCTGAATTTCAGGGTGTATCAATAGCAAGGTTCCGTGTAGTACTAACCATCAAGCTCCCCGAATAACCTACAAGAAATGGATAAAATAATTTACTTCTATGACGATTCTTAGGCGCCAATTTTCGTGTGGCGTTTTAATGATCATATGGTAATTTGTTCCTCTTATGTATCCGAATTAACTATGCGTATATAATTGTAGCTAATATCTAATCTAATGTATGACTAACCCTGTGTTCAATTGTGTATAACAACGGAACAAAAAATAGTATACTACAGACTGTTCAATTTTTACATCAAGTTAATGAAATATAAACCCTACACCGCGGGAATAATGTCGAAATAACTTGACAATGATCACATTCGTACAATTATGTTCTATTGCAGAAACACACTATCGTAAATATACCTTGGCATATGTCAAAGTTTGTGCGACTTAGTTTCATAAATGAATTCACGTTGTATTCTAGCGTTCGAGCGTCCCAGTCCCGGTTGTCTTATAGTTAAGGAATGGCGAAGTCAAAACTAAATATTGCTATAGAATTTCATTCACGGTTCTTTCTGGAGCATACGTGTCTTTGTTACCTAAATGCGTTGCTTGATATGATGAGGAAGATACCTCAACATCTACTATTTCGACGCGTTACTGTAACTCTGAGAATTTATATGTTACTCTTTAATAGTTATAGTGGCTTTAATACTAGGTTTCATACATATATATTTCATATATTTGTGCAATAGACCGAGTGTAAAAAAGTTGTTTTGTTGTGTTCCTGTCACTTGCAGCTATCTACTAACAACGCTGCACTGTGGTTCGACTGTTGTTCCACCATGCTGTGTGTAGTGTCACGGTTGAACAACCGCCGAAACCACCGTGTAGTACTAACATCATGCTCGTCGCATCGGATGAACAGATGATTAACTCGCAGCTTGCTACTAACACTACTGCTCTGTGCCCTGCTGCTGCGTCACCCTGGATTCCAGGGTGTATGCAAAAGCAAGGTTCCGTGTAGTACTAACATCATGCACGTCTCATCGGCTGATCAATAATTAACTTGCAGCTTCCTACTAACACTACTGCTCTGGACCATGCTGTTGCATCACTATGAGCTTCATGGTGTAACAACAGCATGGTTCCGTGTAGAACTAACCACCATGCACGGCTCGTCGGTTGAACTACAAGAAGTGTATAAAACTATATATTTATTAATGTATATATTTTTGAAATGGTAACGTTTTTGTACTGAAAAATTACCACCTGAGTTTCTTACATACATACTTACTAAAAGTAAGAAATTGATGACATTTATCAATTTTACTGCTCTATATTGAATTGTCTACACGTTAAATTATGAGTTATGTTTCATACATCTTCGGTCGTAATTATTTTGAGCTTTCTATTCATCATGTACATTTACAGCTGATAATACTACACTTGCAGCTTCCTACTAACACTACTGCATTGAGCCCTGCTGCTGCGTCACCCTGGTTTCCAGGGTGTGTGCAATAGCAAGGTTCCGTGTAGTACTAACATCATGCACGTCTCATCGGATGAACTACAAATAGTGTGAACTAACACTACATCGACTCGGATGACTGGATCTGAGCCGTGATGTATTTAGTTGCATGGATCAGATCCAACCATACCCGTCTGTGTAGAACACGCCATCATCATTTGCCACTACTAACCTTGGATTAAACAGCTATATCATATACATATGGTTCTGTTATATTTACCGATTATACAAAAATGTACACAGCTTACTCGGTAGTAACTCGCTCGTGAACATGCGTAGTCACTGTCATTTCTAGTTATTTAACAGTATAGTCCTTAATTTTATTATTGTGCTTACAAGCTTCGCTACAAACATAAAACCATACAAAATCATATACGTCTTTTCGCTACGAGAATCCGGAAGTGAATACTTATTGATTATCGTTCAGGATGTGGGCCCCTCCTATAGGTGATGGTTTAATTAAAATGTGCTATGAATGCTACTGGCTACATACTAAACGAAACTGCGCGATACGGTTTTTAGGTTTGAATTTGACAGATTACTATTATATGTCCATATTGAATATGTTTGCAATAACATATTATTATTTTTCGTGTCACTTGCAGCTATTTACTAACAACGCTGCACTGTGGTTCGACTGTTGTTCCACCATGCTGTGTGTAGTGTCACGGTTGAACAACCGCCGAAACCACCGTGTAGTACTAACATCACGCTCGTCACACCGGATGAACAGATGATTAACTTGCAGCTTGCTACTAACACTACTGCTCTGTGCCCTGCTGCTGCGTCACCCTGGATTCCAGGGTGTATGCAATAGCAAGGTTCCGTGTAGTACTTACATCATGCACGCGTCATCGGATGAACGAGTGATCAACTTGCTACTAACGCTACTGCTCTGGACCATGCTGTTGCATCACCATAGTTACGATGGTGTAACAACAGCATGGTTCCGTGTAGTACTAACCATCATGCAAGTCTTGCCGGATGAACAAAATTATTAGCTTGTATAATCGCTTGTTATTATGTATCTATGGAACATTACGACTTACAGGTTTTATACAAATATTTCTTACATGTAAGATGTTTCTTCGTATTGCTCATGTCACTCGCAGCTTCTTACTAACACTACTGCTCTGGACCTTGCTGTTGCATCACCATGAGCTTCATGGTGTAACAACAGCATGGTTCCGTGTAGTACTAAACATCATGCACGTCTCACCGGATGAACAAAATTATTAACTTGTATGATAGCCGATTATGATGAATTACCTTCTATGAAGATATTTCGTATTGTACATGTCACTTGCAGCTTCCTACTAACACTACTGCTCTGAGCCCTGCTGCTGCGTCACCCTGGTTTCCAGGGTGTATGCAATAGCAAGGTTCCGTGTAGTACTAACATCATGCACGTCTCATCGGATGAACTACAAACAGTGTGAACTAACACTACATCGACTCGGATGACTGGATCTGAGCCGTGATGTATTTAGTTGCATGGATCAGATCCAACCTTACCCGTCTGTGTAGTACACGCCATCATCATACGCTGCTACTAAATCATTTATATTAAACACATACTTTATATCAGTGCTATGTTCCAAATATCTTTAAAATGTATTTTATGTGTCACTCGGTCGTACGTGAAATTCGTTGTTTTTGTAATATCACTTGTATGGAAATAAGTTATTTTAGGGGTTTGTTACGATAAACGATTCTAAACTGCGATTTATGATAACATGTAGGAACCTTATACGATCCTATTAGCGCCGTTACAAAGGTTTAACCGAGGTAAAATATATACAATTTTGAACGAATATTCGTTTGTTGATCATCACATACGGACATCGGATTTATAACGATATTTACTTCTTAGTTAAGAGTGGATCTGAACATGCATATGAACGTCTTATAAAACAAGCGGCACGGCTTCTAATAATTATTGATATACCGATACATAAACTACCAAACCGTCCAATAATTTTCGCTTTAATGGATAAATGTCTATGCCCACAAACGTTTTAGATATACAATAATATTAAAAACAAAGTCTTTATCATAAATCTATCATTATTTGTTCAATGATCTCTTATCCGATAACATTTCTAGTGTCTTTTCCAGCGATCACTCTATTTACTAACACCGCTGCACTGTGGTTCGGCTGTTGTTCCACCATGCTGTGTGTAGTGTCACGGTTGAACAACCGCCGAAACCACCGTGTAGTACTAACATCAAGCTCGTCGCACCGGATGAACAGATGATAAACTTGCAGCTTGCTACTAACACTACTGCTCTGTGCCCTGCTGCTGCGTCACCCTGAATTTCAGGGTGTATGCATTAGCAAGGTTCCGTGTAGTACTAACATCATGCACGGCTCATCGGATGAACAGATGACTAACTCGCAGCTTCCTACTAACTACGGCACTGTGTAGCTTTACAATAATTACCATAGTACTGCAACACCAGGGTTCCCTGTAGTACTAAACATGTCACCGAATGATCTAGACTTTTTTAAATTAAATAGTTGACTTATATCGCTTGTCACGTAAATTGTATGAAACCAATAACGTACGTAACGCTGGCTTGCTCTTGTAAATTTCAAAAGTACAACTATTAATGCATTTATCAGATAGCATATAAAGAAAATATACTTGGCATTTAATCAATAGGTTTCACGAATACTGCTTGTCTTTTCCAAAAATACTTTTAATTTAGAACCCGCTACGTTTCTGTCAAAATCTTTTCTTTAATGTCATAGTATAGCGCGGTCAAATATATTGGTTTTTTTCAGATTTTGATTGTTGATTGAGAGATAAAGGCAACGAAGTAAAAACCTTTGATAAGTTCTCTAACAGAATTCTTAAATTGTTGGAAATAATGTGTCGAATGAGTAAGCCAGCTGGTTTGATACATATTTACTTCATGTACGAAGTGTATGGAATAACTTGTATTTCTCGTGTCACTTGCAGCTATCTACTAACAACGCTGCACTGTGGTTCGACTGTTGTTCCACCATGCTGTGTGTAGTGTCACGGTTGAACAACCGCCGAAGTCACCGTGTAGTACTAACATCATGCTCGTCGCACCGGATGAACAGATGATTAACTTGCAGCTTGCTACTAACACTACTGCTCTGTGCCCTGCTGCTGCGTCACCCTGGATTCCAGGGTGTATGCAATAGCAAGGTTCCGTGTAGTACTAACCACCGCGCACGGCTCATCGGCGGAACAATGATTAACTTGCAGCTTCCTACTAACACTACTACTCTGGACCTTGCTGTTGCATCACCATGAGCTTCATGGTGTAACAACAGCATGGTTCCGTGTAGTACTAACCACCATGCACGTCTCACTGGATAAACAAAATTATTACCTTGTATTATCGCCCGTTATGATTTTATGAATAATTAATTACCTTCTATGAAGATATTTTGGACTCCTCATGTCACTTGCAGCTTTCTACTAACACTACTGCTCTGAGCCCTGCTGCTGCGTCACCCTGGTTTCCAGGGTGTATGCAAAAGCAAGGTTCCGTGTAGTACTAACATCATGCACGTGTCACCGGATGATCTTAATTATTAACTTGTATGATCGCCCGTTATGTTTTTATGAAAACTTGCCTTGTATAAAAATATGCTGTATTGCTTAGCGACCGCTAACAGCAGGTTTATTGAGTCCTCGACGCATCCAGATATCTATTCACTAACACTACTGCTCTGAGCCCTGCTGCTGCGTCACCCTGGTTTCCAGGGTGTATCAACAGCAAGGTTCTGTGTAGTACTAACATCATGCACGTCTCATCGGATGAACTACAAATAGTGTGAACTAATACTACATCAACTCGGATGACTGGATCTGAGCCGTGATGTATTTAGTTGCATGGATCAGATCCAACCATACCCGCCTGTGTAGTACACGACATCATTCACAACCATCCACATGTAACTTTTCCTATATTCTTATTTTTTATACATTTTTTGTATTCATGTGTAAACTTATGTAATTAACCGTGTTTAAAACGAAGTTTCTTGTATATAATGTATACTGACACTTGTAAAATATCCTGTGTATAATCCTGTTTTTAACTGTGTATTTAATCATTGAACAAATAATAGCACATCAATCATTTATCATTCACGTAATTTAAATGAAACACAAGCAGTGCCGTCCGGGAATAATTTCTTTACCAATTATATCATGTTAGCGAAAATGGGCCTATTGTCATGCGTAAGAGTTTGTGTTACTCAGTTAGTTTGAATATTGAAGTCGTGTCGGTGCTCGCTCGATGTATCAATCCGGTCTCGGTTGTCAATCTAGGATCAGCGTAAAGACTCTTTTATTTTATAAACAAATTCGTTAGTGAGGCAAAGGAAGTTTGTGAGGATCGCACAAAGTGGCGTTCTTTGGTCTCTATGGGAAAAAGGCGTGATATTATCTATGTCGTTCATAGCTGTTCATTCTAATATGTTTGAAACTGTGGAAAGAAACATTCTGCTCTAGACGTGCTTATAATTTTGCGTGCGACCCTGTGACCTGTGTAGTTCTATCTATGATTATACAATTGTGTTTCATAAGAACATTGTTTAATACATACATATTTCCTTCGTTTAGGGAGTGTATGAAACTAATTTCTATTTCTCGTGTCACTTGCAGCTATCTACTAACAACGCTGCACTGTGGTTCGGCTGTTGTTCCACCATGCTGTGTGTAGTGTCACGGTTGAACAACCGCCGAAACCACCGTGTAGTACTAACATCATGCTCGTCGCACCGGATGAACTGATGACTAACTTGCAGCTTGCTACTAACACTACTGCATTGATCCCTGCTGTTGCATCACCATGGTCAAATGGTGTAACAACAGCATGGTTCCGTGTAGAACTAACCACCATGCACGTCTCGCCGGGTAACCTACAAAAAAATCTTTGAAATTACTTATAACGACGTATTGATTTTAGACCATTTATAGACAATTTTTTTTCTCATGGATGCATTTGTCACATATTTACATTTGATATATATTATATCTGTACTGTTAACTTGTTATTATAATACGTTTCAATTATCTGTCATGTGTTCCATACCTTTGGTCTTCTCATTATATCGTGTGCACTTACAGCTAACAATACTACACTTGCAGCTTCCTACTAACACTACTGCCTTGGACCATGCTGTTGCATCACCATGAGCTTCATGGTGTAACAACAGCATGGTTCCGTGTAGAACTAACCACCATGCACGTGTCTCCGGATGAACAAATGATTAACTTGCAGCTTCCTACTAACACTGCTGCTCTGTGCCCTGCTGCTGCGTCACCCTGGATTCCAGGGTGTATGCAAAAGCAAGGTTCCGTGTAGTACTAACATCATGCACGTCTCATCGGATGAACTACAAATAGTGTGAACTAACACTACATCGACTCGGATGACTGGATCTGAGCCGTGATGTATCTAGTTGCATGGATCAGATCCAACCATACCCGTCTGTGTAGTGCACGCCATCATTCACAATCATCTAACTTTCCACTACTCAGCTTTTGTTCTCACTTTCTTTTATACAACTATATTGGGAACATCAGAGACTGCGATGGACCATACAGCTTGTGATAGCAAAGCTTCGTGATATTGGCACCTGGTTGAAAGTCAGTGGTCGCCGATTGCGTGGTCAACTGTCAACCTGACTACCGACTGACTTCAACTTATGTGACCAATCAGATCTTCTCGAGGTGATGTTCAGAACGACGTGTGCTGCTTCTTCGTTTAATCAACATCTGCATTTGATATTCTAACCCTTTGTTTATAGCAAGCTCGAACGCATAGCTTAGAATTTTAACGTCAACGTCAAGTATTTCTTAAAGTACGTGAAAGAAAATATAAAAGATTGTGTCATAATATCGACCAAAATGCAGCCGTGGTCTTTAAAGCATCAGCTAATTTTGTGGATGTTCTAAGCTTTGCTTTTGGGGTAGCTTATTGATAATAATTATGTATATTTATTGTATATATTTGTAATTAATGTGTGTATAATTATTTGTATAATAACACGGTGTATGTATATTTTATCGACTATGTGTGTATAACTTGCGCTTCACTGTGTTTGATCTCTAACTAAAATGTGTTTTTTTCAGCTTTGGCTTACAATAATGAATCAATGATTTTGTGTATTTGTGTATAACTGGACATATAATAGTAAACAATATACTGTTTTCTTTCGAAGTTTTAACAAACACAAGCCTTGCCGCGCCTACGATTATAATAGCCTACTGTAACAATGCGTAATCGAAAAAGTACCTAATCGTCTTGCGTGAGAGTTCGTATAACTCTTTTGATTTCTATTTAGCGTTCGTTTGGTGTATAAATACGGTCTCGGTTGTTCTTATAGTATGGGAAACGGACAGTGACTCGCATAGTTATGTAGAAATTTGATGGTCCCTAGGCGGTGAATAACATATAACTTGCGGAATGACATGCCCTTGTATCACCTTACTTATAATTATTCGTGCGACCCTGTGACCTATGTACGTTTTTGTTTATAACCCTGTTAATAATTTATATAGTTTAACTATGTGCTTCATACAGATTTGCTACGGAGTGTATAAAATTGATTTCTATTTCTCGTGTCACTTGCAGCTATCTACTAACAACGCTGCACTGTGGTTCGACTGTTGTTCCACCATGCTGTGTGTAGTGTCACGGTTGAACAACCGCCGAAGTCACCGTGTAGTACTAACATCATGCTCGTCACCGGATGAACAGATGACTAACTTGCAGCTTCCTACTAACACTACTGCTCTGTGCCCTGCTGCTGCGTCACCCTGAATTTCAGGGTGTATGCAATAGCAAGGTTCCGTGTAGTACTAACATCATGCACGTCTCATCGGATGAACGGATTGACTAACTTGCAGCTTTCTACTAACACTACTGCTCTGAGCCCTGCTGCTGCGTCACCCTGAATTTCAGGGTGTATGCAATAGCAAGGTTCCGTGTAGTACTAACATCATGC
The DNA here is from genome assembly GCF_050436995.1 of Anticarsia gemmatalis. Taxonomy (NCBI): domain Eukaryota; kingdom Metazoa; phylum Arthropoda; class Insecta; order Lepidoptera; family Erebidae; genus Anticarsia; species Anticarsia gemmatalis. The sequence continues at coordinate 2,641,350 of NC_134770.1, read as the reverse complement.
ACGTCTCATCGGATGAACAGATTGACTAACTTGCAGCTTGCTACTAACACTACTGCTCTGTGCCCTGCTGCTGCGTCACCCTGGATTCCAGGGTGTATGCAAAAGCAAGGTTCCGTGTAGTACTAACATCATGCACGGCTCATCGGCGGAACAATAATTAACTTGCAGCTTCCTACTAACACTACTGCATTGGACCATGCTGTTGCATCACCATGAGCTTCATGGTGTAACAACAGCATGGTTTCGTGTAGAACTAACCACCATGCACGTCTCACCGGCTCAACTTTTTTTTTTCCTAGAACATGTTTCATACATATATTGATCATATATAAGGTGTAATTTGTGTTTCTCCCAACGCTTCCAGCCTTCTACTAACGACACTGCACTGTGGTTCGGCTGTTGTTCCACCATGCTGTATGTAGTGTCACGGTTGAACAACCGCCGAAACCACCGTGTAGTACTAACATCATGCTCGTCACCGGATGAACAGATGACTAACTTGCAGCTTGCTACTAACCTAACACTACTGCTCTAAATCTTAATATTAATAGTGTAATTATATATTATGTGTATGTATTTAATATAATGTGTGTATAATATTTGTATGAATTCGCGGTTCGGTATACAATTTTTCTGTGACTTTGTGTGCTATTTACCTTCACTTACTGAACATTCGTGACCTGAAAATCGCCAGTGAAAAGGTGGTCATAAAATAATTCATTCTTATGACTACAACTAAACTACTTTAATATTATAACATGAGATTTATCATTATGTATTGTACTATATGTGTGTATTTATACAGTATAATGGTGTGTATTATTCGGATTTATTTGACCTATGTGTAACTGCAATTTAACTTGACTGTACTATTGTGTATATAAATTGGTGCTCAGTCACACAACATACCATATATTCCTGTGTATATATTTTCGTTTAACCTGGTGTTAAATTGTGTATAACTCTGTATATAACCCGTGTGTCTTATTTATTGTTCTTAATACTATTGTGCGTATGAACTGTGTACGACTAAATGATTATTATGTGTATGTTTCTGTCTTATTTGACTTTCTCGTTTTATCTCAACGTGCTATATATTTTACTAAGAAGTAAACGGTTTTAATGCGCGGTGAAAATTGTATAGGTTATTTATTATAACTTATTATAATTACCCGATGTTTCGACTCGGGTCGTCAATTCTTTTGGCACTCAAAAGCTATTTTTTATCATAAAGAAGACCACAATCAACTTTTTCGTTGTTCGATCTCGGTGAATGCCAACGGATATTCCGTTCACGAACAATATAATAACATCCGTTGACATTCCCCGCGATTGCGCTTCGTATATCATCGGCAACCTTCGGCCATCATCGTGTGTGTGAGTTGTGTTTAATACAAAGGGTAGATTTGTAAATCTCGATGTTGTGATGTTGTGAATGTTTTATTTTTGAGTTGTATTTTATATACCGATGTAAAGTACAAAAAATATGAATGCGATATCGACAATATTTGTATTTACGAATGATTTTATTTCTACTATTGATACTATACAGGGTGTCCCAAAACTCAACGATAATCCGAGACAGGATGAAAGGCCAAGTCATACCGGCTATAGGAAAAATAAAAAAAAAATTCCATATCACTTAGTTCAGCAATAATAGACACTTTTAAAAAAAGTTGAAAATCCACACCCTTGGTCGCATTTTCAAGTCCTGTGATCACCAATGTTACAATTTCGCTGTGTTTTTTTGAATTTCGTGATCTTAATTAAATATGCTATTAATCGTATAACAAATTAATGCACAAAACATTGTTAATTTAATAAAAAAAGTTAAGTTTTAGTGAGTCATCTTTCTCAAAAATATCGTTAGTCAACTTTGACGCTTCATACTGAAAAAAAAATGTACTACACTACCCTTGGCAAGTTATTTCAAAAGTTGGCGCATTTAATCAAGATTTCAAAATAGTATAACACTTGCCACTTTTCTTGCCATTAAAAATGTTATTTTTATTTGAACGAAGAGTATCCTCGCAAATGGATCGGACGCAGTGGTACAATTTTATGGCTTCCTTGTTCTCCCGATATAAATCCAGTAGATATTTTTTTACTGGGAATGCATAAAAGAAAAAGTTTATTCGAAATCAATACAAAATCTATCATAACTTAGCCAGAAAATTGACACAGCGTCAGAGGAAATAAATGCAAGGAATTTGGATTGACCGGTGCAAATGTCTTTTGTAAGGCGTTGCAGAGCCTGAATTCATGCTAGAGGAAAACAATTCGGAATTACTTTAGTTTAAGGAGAATAATTAAATAAGATCGATGGTTCGTTCATTGTTTTTTTTTTATTATTATAACCTATTATGTTTATTACATTAAATATTTGTTATGGACTGACTCAATTACATCTTTACTAAAAATAATTGCTTTCCTCTGGCACGAATACAGGCTCTGCAACGACGTACAAAAGATTTTTTCACCAGTTAAGCAAAATTCCTTGCATTTATTTCTTCTGACGCTGTGTCAATTTTCTGGCGAAGTTCTGATAGTTTTTGTATTGATTTTGAATAAACTTTTTCTTTTATGCATTTCTAGTAAAAAATATCTACTAGATTTAGATCGGGGGTACGAGGATGCCATAAAATTGTACCACTGCGTCCGATCCATTTGCGAGGATACTCTTCGTTCAAATAAAAATAACATTTTTAATGGCAAGAAAAGTGGCAAGTGTTATACTATTTTGAAATCTTGATTAAATGCGCCAACTTTTGAAATAACTTGCCAAGGGTAGTGTAGTACATTTTTTTTTCAGTATGAAGCGTCAAAGTTGACTAACGATATTTTTGAGAAAGATGACTCACTAAAACTTAACTTTTTTTATTAAATTAACAATGTTTTGTGCATTATTTTGTTTTACGATTAATAGCATATTTAATTAAGATCACGAAATTCAAAAAAACACAGCGAAATTGTAACATTGGTGATCACAGGACTTGAAAATGCGACCAAGGGTGTGGAATTTCAACTTTTTTGAAAAGTGTCTATTATTGCTGAACTAAGTGATATGGAATTTTATTTTTATTTTTTCTATAGCCGGTATGACTTGGCCTTTCATCCTGTCTCGGATTATCGTTGAGTTTTGGGACACCCTGTATATGATGAAAAGCGTATTTATTTATATGTAGTAGTGAACCCTGTCCTAAACTGTCGGCTTACTTGCACGTGCAAGACTTTTTATTTTGCCATTTCCACGTGCCGGACAAGAAATGTATCAGATTTGGCCGATAGGTGGCGCTTTACACAATACACCTATAACTTTAAAAACACCTTAAATTTGTTAAAACTGTTTTTGAAACTTATTATTTTTTATAAATATTGGGCGGCGAGATACACGCCGTAAAAGATGAAATTGAATTCTTCATCCAGAAATGGGTACAGACCGCTGAAAATTGTTTACAGTAGAAAGCTATGGGGCAAGGCTTTGCCCAGCAGTGGGACGATATAGCCTCATAATAATTGTTATGGGTGTAAAGTATAAACCCACCTATATCTATGCTTTGCGTATTCTTGTCCATTTAAACAGTTACAGTTCAGTAGTAACGTGAGTCGTTCTATTTCAGTGGTGATAGCTGGTCGCGGGCGGCACGTGCGGCTGGTGCCGATCCGCGCGCTGGAGTGCGCTGAAGTGGAGTGCGTCAAGCTGGCTGAGAGCAAAGGAGCGTTGGCGCTGGCTGCTGGTGCGCTGTCACATAACTCGCATGGATTCGCCGTGTTGTGTAAGCGACAGGTAGAGTGTTGTTCTGTTTATATTTTGATTATGGATTATTACTAAAGCAATGATTGATGAAGAAGAAAGTTCATGATTAATAGAGACTAGTGTAGTTTAAAAAAATACATTTATGGAGATTTTGGTGCCCCGTTTTCGTGAAGCCAGAATGTTGCATAGTTTAACCGTGCAGTTTCTTTTTAATTTTTCTTTATGCAATTCCCGTTGCTTTTTTTATTCAGCATACTTCGGTGTTGTACTGTTGCTAGATTTCTACAGATTTCTACTTCATAAAACAATCGATTTAAAGTAAAAAACACTGTGTCGGTTGTTGTAGAACGCGTACGTAGTGAACGTGTACGAGATCACGCGCACGGCCGCGCGGCGCGTGCGCGTGGCCGAGCTGCGCGCGTGCGGCGCCGTGTGCTCGGTGCAGCTGAGCGGCGCGCGCCTCGTGCTGGGCTACCGCGGCGGGTTCGCGGCGCACGCGCTGCCCGACCCGCGCCGCCCGCACCACGACCAGCCCGCCGTCTGTACGTATACATTTACAAACTACTTATTTACGTACCAACCTTTGAATGGAAATACCGAATGAACAATCCACAGTTATGAAATCCAATTGACTAGTTGTGTATTATAGATAGTAATAAAATTGTATTTAAGATATCTAAGCCTCTAGGGGCACTATTTACGTTACTGACTTTAAATTGTCTGACCTTAAGCGGTTGACCACTGGAAACCTTAGTTATGTGTGGCGATATATTTTTAACACCATATAACGCTACTTTTTGCCCAGGTGTTGGAATTGGGAATAATTTTTGGTAAATAACCAAAAGAATCCCCTTTCGTCTAGACAAATTTCCATCTGATACCCATGCAAACTGGGACTTCACAAATCATCCTCTAAAATTAACCCAAAGACTGTATCAAATGTTTTGTTCACAGCACTAGTACACCCAGAGAACCAAGTGAACGTATTTCTATCACACTCGGGTGCTCGGCCACTGGGCTGCGCGCCGGTACCGAACAGCGGCGACACTCTGCTCGTGTTCAACTCGCTCGCGCTGTACGTGGACAGGAACGGACACCGCGCGAGAGACACCGAGCTTATGTATACAGCACACCCGCTACATCATGGTGAGTGACGTCACTAGTTAACATATGTCTGTCTCATTCTAGCACACGGATACTATAGACCTTCAAGCTTATGTACACCGCACAACTGCTTGTGTGAAAACGTCAATGACGACAATATGTCTATTTCACTCTAGCACTTGAAAACTATACATTGGCGATGTCATATATATGAATATTAATATTCGAGTAACTATCAAAAAATATATATTAATAACTGATGAGTGCTCTTAACGTATGTACATATGCAACAGGAACAATATTTTCAAGTAAATTTTAAACGAAAAATCGTCAAACACCGATAATATTGATACTGCTATTAACTTCTTTACCACCAATTTAACGTGATGTGTCTGTATATTGGAAGAAGCCATTGAACCGGAGGCTAAAAATAAATAAAAACAAGGCATTCGTTCATTATAAGTAAGTTCGTAAGTTATTTGGTTACCATAGTACAAGCTCTGCTTAGTTTGGAATCAAATGACCGTGTGTGAGTTGTCCAATGATATTTATTTATTTTATTTATTTTATTAGGAGGGGCAATATCGCAAAGGACTTTGCTTGTTTGACGTTTGATCGATAGGAGTTCGATATTATCGCATTAACAATGTTTTATAAATATAATATTTTATTTTGTGCAGCGATCAATGAGACGCACCTGCTAATATTCACGGCGACGCACATCGACGTGTACGACATCGAGTCCGGTGATTGGGTGCAGACCATGAATATACGTGAGTATACCTTGTCATTATATTGCTGAACTGAATTTTTTCTCGCAAAACGATCTAATTAATTACCGTGATGTCTGCCGTAATAAGATGTTGCATATAGCTTGTAAAATGCTGCAAATTGACGCAAATAAATTCTTCACGTCTCAATATTAGACCTATCTTTTCATAATTGACATCAACGAGTACCAATTTTTAACGTGTCCTCCGATGCAAAGAGACGCTAAGGTTAAACATCAAATAGGCAGTCGTTCTATGTATAATACTGGTATTTAGCGGCATCCGGTGAGACTGGAAGCCGACTCCAACATAGTTTGGAAGAAAGGCTAAGTTAATATATGATATATACAAATGTCTTATAAGTATATGTTTTGTTGCAGCCAACGCTCGTCCACTAGACGAGTCAGGTTGGATATGCGGCGTGGGCGGCGGCGGCGGCAACGGGTTCCCCTTCTCCAGTGACGCGGCGCCCTACATCATATACCTACGACCACTGCTCACACGTTAGTATTCGTTTATTATTTATTACTTGAACTTTTATTATATAGTGGATTCATTACTGACAACGATGCAATTACTGTTGTTCTAACTTTATATTGTTAAGTTATTGCAAGATCAATAAGAAATAAATTAACAACATCCAGTCATCTAAATTCTATATTACCATGAATGGAAAAAGGAAACATAATTTCGATTGAAATATTAAGTGATAATAATTATTTAATAATTTATTTAAATACAAAAATATCAAAATTATTACTATCGAGTTGATTTATAAGGGAGAATAGGTGCAAGAGTTATGATTTAATTGAAGAGGAATATCGGTTATATTGTATTCTGTTACAGATCCGCGCGCTTCAGATCCTCCATTACTACTAGACCAGTCAATTTGGGGCACCAAGCGACGATTCTCCGTCCGCGAGCAGTCACACCAAGCCATCGAAGCACATAACAGATTGTAAGTACAGTATATTTACTGGTTAATGTACATATCTAAGTAAATCAAGAAAACGACACATGAAACTGAGAATTATATATTTATTCGAGAATTATATTTGAGAATTATTACTTTATTCTTATATTACCTCTAGACTTTCGTGCCTCGGAGAGTTATCGATTCTCCGCCTAAATTTTCGCCTATAGCTTCGGTCACCATTCTACCGAGCTATGAGAGTGAGGGAATAGGGAGTGTACCTGTGCACTGTCCACACATGCTTGACACTATAAACAAAGTCCTACACAGTTGTTCGATTTCTACAAAATTGGCCGGCGAAGGCAAGACTAGGTTATACATATATAATGTAATGTCCTTTTTAAACTGTATTTTTATTGTTATAGATCGGAGCGTCGTTCCCGCCTGATCTCCGCGCCGACGAACTTCGCGCACCTGTCGCACATGGGCCCCGGCGATGGTATACGCTCACAACGTCTACTCGACCTGCCCACCACTGTCGAAACTGCGGACGACTTAGCACAGGTAATAGATAACTTTCTTTGTATGTAATATAATAATATTAATAGCTGATCCCGTTGTTTTACTTGTGTAATAAACACTGATGTAGATATCGCTAAACTAAATTTTACGTTCATTGGTTTAGTAGTTTAGATGTAAAAGAATAACAAACAGACAATGTAGTTCTAGCATTTATGATAGCAATGGATTAAAACTATTTACTTTTAAAATAAACATTTAACATTTTGTTCTTTCTTAAGATAATACAATAAGTGGAGGTATTCAGACATTTGCGGTCATTGAATATCGGATAGTCTGTTGAATAGATTATTACAATTTAGATATTTACTAATTAATACATATTTTTGACAGATGTACAGCAGTCGAGAGAGCAGTAAACGGACGTCACCGTTAACGATATCACACGGCACTGGATCATATAATGGTATGTATTACTTCAACTATAAATAATATATTGGTATGTAAATATGTTGATACTATAACGTATTTGTTGTGTGCAGGTTCATGGCGTAGCGGGGGTCGAACCCGCGAACCTACGGACGCGCCACCATCACCACCGCTCTCACACCATAGGCCTATGGACAGGTAACTATATTTTGTCGAGGGGTTCCATTCCCACACGGGGCATATATTGGTGCGGTCCACAAATAGTTGTTTCGCGTCTGGTTTTACTTTGTGTCCGTTGTTTGTATGTTTGTAAAAGTCCTCGCGACACAAGACCAATTCTTATTGTGGGAATTATCTATTATAAAAAATAACATATTATGTTTGTTTGTGTTACCAGGTCAATAGGCGGCGGGTCTCAGGGCAGCGGTTCACTACTTCTAGAACGTTCCATCACGCCGCTCAGTCTCGGCAGCATGAGCTCACTACACGATGTACTTAAGGTGAGGATATTCATATTTAGCCACCACTATTTGTGTTCTTAGTTAATAGGGTAAATGACGGAAAATTATTAATTTGTACTTGCAAAAGGTTCATCTAAAATGCTCAGGCTTTGTTTCGTTAATACTGTAGAAATTAAATTTATTACATATTGAAATGTTAAATTAGGCACTTACTTGATGCCAACCAAAACACGAAATAGTGACATCATTATATTGTATTTTTTGTACGAAAATGCGTTTTTGACATTTCATAAAGGGTAGCTAATTTGACTGTCGTCAAGTACCATATACAGTCCTTGAAAGTATATTTAGTCCCCAACTCTCTCTCATGTGGTCAAGTTGGGCCTTACCCCTCGATCCGGGAAAGAGCTATTGCTGGGTACTTACATACAGTTCTTTTCTGTCATAATTTTACCCGAACATTAATAAAATCAATGTGTAGACCACAGAACCCATGAATTAAAGGTCCATTGTAAAAAATATTACTTGATAATGTAAACCAATGTAAGTGTGCTTGTAAAAGTAGTTGCAGCTGTTCTCATAAAGCTTACGTAGTTGTGTATACCGCAGGTGGGCACGGAGCTGGGCGACGGCCTGCACTCGGAGGACAGCAGCTGCGGCGCCTCGCCGCCGCACCCCTGCGATCCTTGATGGTACGTGTACTCTTAGTCTTTACCACCTGTTGCATTACCTCTCGATAAGTGCCAGTTATTAACTACTGGAATTTGGGACAATTTTTTTATCTATTGGATAGTATAATATCGATAAGCAGTGAAACCAAATGAACAGTTTTACAGCTTATAGATAAGAGTCAGACAGACTAAACGCCAGATTGTAGATTAAAATACTAAACTAGCCGATAATTATAGTGCTAAACCAACACAATTGATAAAAGTTTGCAAAACTAAAACAAACTTTTATCAATTGTGTTGATATCATATGAAAAAATAAACGAAAGTACTTCATATTCCCACTGTCAATGTTACCCAAATGATTCAAAATTACCCAGATTGACGTAACTTGTTTTCTTTTGATCAAAATGTCAGACAGAATTCACAAAAAAAGCGTAGTTATTATATACTTTTCTTAAGCTTCCATGTATGATTATTTCCAGAAACCCAACAAACACAAACTGGACGTTAGACATGTCCCGTTTCTTCGCATGCTTCTGTTAGTATAATTTGCCGAACACAGCCGAGCGCGGCCGAGTGTTGCCGAGTGTGGCCGGACATTGCCGAGCGTGGCCGAGCGCGGCCGAGCGCGCGACAGACTAATGTGCGCCTTACGCACTTGTATCAGAGTTCTTTATTGTCTAGCAAAGTGACACGCTTTAAATATATTTATGAGTTGTTTGTATGAGAGGTACAGTTAACAAATGTACAGTCGCCAACATTATGAATTTTAAGACTGATCGTTCATTTGAAAATTTTAGTTCTATTAGGATTTTTTTAATGAAATCTAGGTTTTTTTCTGATCTTAAATTATAATATGTATGAGATCTATCAGGATTTTTAGTACTAAAAGGAGAGGTCTGATAAAAAAAATGTATGCGCTCATCCCGGTATGCTCTCATCTCGATATGCTCTCTGTGGGTTAAGCAACCCTAGACGCGGTCTTTCTAGAGATTGGTGAACGTTTAGTGGTATTTCCACTGGGCGTTTCCATACTTCGGAGGTCACGTAAAACGACGGTTGTTGTTTACTAAGATAACAGTCGTTAAGCTATGTCGAAGACCTTTCAGGCGTTTTGAACAACTTTCACACTAGGTTGACCACTAACCATACTATGAATAAAACTGTAAAGTAGTTGGTAACTTTGTTAAATTATACCTCTCATAAGAACACGGTGCGGAGTTAATTAAATAAATTAATTGTCAATATATTTGGTTCCTAAATGAATTATATGGAAGATTTATTTTGCAAAGTTATTAAATTATTTAACTGTAATAAAATTAAAGTGAAATTGTTTTCAGCATGACGTGTAATACAGTACCTTCCATTATGCGATAATAAAACAAATTTAAATAAGTGTTAAGCTGAGTGCTCATGCGCGGTATGTATTAGGAATAGGACACAATATATAAAAGAAAAACATTTATCATTTTACCTAACGGTATAGATTTTATTCAAGTAAATTATTTTATTTTGAAAAATAATTACTTGTATTTTCAAATGCCTTTTGAATACGTATTCTCTGAAGTGAAAGATTCGATTCTTGGGTTACACATTTTTTTCGATAAAACCTTTTATTTATATAAATAAGCATAACTTAATGGATTATTTCCTATAGTTTTACATTATATATATAATATACCTATTTCTAATACATAAGGCGAGCACATATAGTTATATAGACCCAATGTGGCTTGTAGGTCAATTAGACATCTCCTTAACTTGACGTATTTTGTATCGACGTAAGACAACGGCGAAGCGATGGACAAAATTTCTTAATGTTATGTGAAATATATACCTTATGGGTACAATTTTAAGGTTTAATTTTCATTGTAGTAATATTTTTGAAAGACTAGTAACATTGTTATACTTGGGACAGATATTATTGTATTGCAGTTCATCGCAATGTAGTGTTAAACTGAACTTAAAGGTTAAAAGATTAGGTTCAATTTCAATTGCGGTATGCAAGACGTTTTTGAACGAGAATAAAATGTTCCAACTTTACATTAAGTATATTCGTTTCAAATATGTGTCTAGCAACAATAACGAAAAATGCAGCAATATTTCTCTTAAAATTTTCTTGACGTTTCGGCACAGATAACACTGGCCGAAATCGCTTATTTATGAGCTGTTAATTAATATTTCACATAACATTTCGAAATCCCATTGCTGAGCAAACAAAATATAATATATAAATAAAATAGTTGTAGATTTTTACTAACCAAATTGTATTTAATTGCTTTTTGTTTAATACTCCACGTCGCCGACGTAAACGGACCGCCGATTTTATGTTATATACTATTATTTTGATACACGAACAAGTTGTAACGTTATTGATTATATGAATAATATGAAATAATAATAAAATTGTGACGAGGTCAGGCCAAATTGTTTGAAGTCTTTGTGGATATTGTTAAAAGAAAAATGTTCTATGAATGTATAAATTAAGACTAAAATGATGATACATTTTCTGTCTTAAAAAATAGTATTTCGATTGATAATTTTGTTTCAATTTTAAAATAATGGAAAACTTTAATTTTGACTTTTATTAATGTGGTAAATAAAGTCGTTTTGAAAGACTTCAAATAATGTAATTTGCTTTTAATAGTATTCACAATGATATATTAAGAGAATCACTGCCATTCCTGTATAGGTAGGTAGCTGAAAATTCCACAGTCAATCGATAGAAAGTCCCTAGATTTTTATCGAATATAAATTAATCGATTTAACGTCATCCCATCACTTAAATAATATCGAATAACTCCACTCAATAAATCATCCAATTACATTTTCTATATAAATGTGCAATTCGATATTTATTGAAAATTTAATAATTATTTTAATAAAAAACCCTCTTCGCTAGAAATGTATACTGTATACATAAGTTTTGTATATTAAATAAGTAATAATGTGATTATTTCAATTTTTAAATGAAGATATAAAAAAAATATATTACCAAAATAATCGTCACATTTAATGTTTAAGTTTTAATTTATAATATTTCGCTTTATTTGATATAATATGCTTTGTGTGTAAAGTGATTTTTGTTTTAGCAATATGTCGATACATGAATATGATATCGAAATAGCAAAAAAATATTTGAAATAAATCAAAATTGTGCATTTAAAATTATGTTTTAAGATATGTGTTTTTATTTGTAATATTTGTTTATCGACATATTCACACTATTGTATTAACGCTGTATTGTAAAACAAATCTCATTATTATTTCGTGATTATTCACCTAACAAGTAAGCAATATTTTTTTTTGTAATAATTGTTAATTTTTTTTAACAATCTAGTCTTTTTTGTTTATATTCGACTGTAATGGATTGTGACCACGTCGTCTTCACGTATTTTAGGTATATTTAGTTCGATTTAGACAAATGAGATTTTTTATAGGTTACATTATTTTTAGTGTCTATCTGTCAGCCATCTTGGTAAAGTTAGGTTTGGTTCGACTAATCATACAAAAAAACCGATCATCGTATTTATTAAGTAAATAAAAATATAGTTTAAACGCTTTATTTATTTTCATATTTATTACAATATTGTCCTGTACAAAAACATAATAAAATTCTAATTAGTTACCAAACCTAACTAGTGGCGCCCTCTATTTCCAGATGTATACATAATTATTGTCTTTTGTATTCTCTTTTTTTATATAAACATCGACGAAATATAAGTTATCCAAAGATCTTTGTATCGAATGTATTTAAATTTTAATTATCGCGAAAGACAATATTTTGCGCAGTGCGTTAGAAAGAAATGACAATTAAATATAACTAATTCAGCATGTCGAATCATGTTTTCACTTTTGAAATCGCAAAATGCAAAGTATATGAATTATTAATGAATGCCAGAATTCTAATGTATTGCGCAGTAATTTGATCTGAAAACGATGTATTTAATGATTATTATCTCAAAATTTAATTCCAATTTGGTAAATTATCGTAATCAAAGCCTATGTAATGATTGCATTTCAAAATTTTAGCTCTTTCAAAATATTACCTTTGAGTACGAAAATTTATCAATTTTTAATGTTTAGTCTTATAACATTTTGGTATTATTGTCCACAATCAAAATGTATCGAGAATATGATTTAGTTGTCAAAAAGTCTAGTTTTTAAAATTGAATATGCACCAGAAAGAACTGATTGTATATTGCTTTTTATATACTTGTGTATATTATTGTAAACGTATTGTGGTATTAAGAACAAATTTTGTTAAAAACAGCTTTCAATCAATTATCTACAAAATGCGAGATTGTGGTTTATTTATTTTTTTCTTTGGAAATGTAACAAGTTATTTATGTACCTTTCAAGTTCTTCATAATGTTTATTTATACTATAATGTCAGTACAAATAAATAAACAGCAATCTTGCAAATACAACAACATTCCGTTGTCTTACACTTAACTAATCGTTTATCGATAGTTTCGATAATTCGCTAGTTGCACCACAAGCTATCGATAATCGACGTCACACCACTACACATTTAACTTATTGTCAATTGATATTATTAAAATTATATAAAGAATTATGTAAAATAACGATTGGCGAATGTATAACCTAATAACAATGTATCTCAAAATTTGTTGGATCGAAATTACGCCCTAGTGAATAAGGTTATATAAAGAAAATGTATTTAAAAGTCCCCAAAAACCAATACGCAACGGGTTTAGATATGTAGATTTTGCTAAATTGATATTTAAAGTGCATTTTATATAATGAACAAGTACGCTTGTGTATGACAAGAATGTATTGGTTATCCTCACGTTGACAATATGCGCGATGTATAAGCGTCTCCTGTACTCTGTAGTATACTCATTTTTGGCACTCTCTAGCTTAAATACCACATATCCGAAAATATATATCCAGTGAGTACTTCATCGACATTTTTATACTTAGACCAATTTCTATTTCAGTATCATTTTTAACATTGTCCATATGTTGTTTAATCTATTTAATACATTTGTTAATGTACTGATAACATTCTCTACGTACACATATCTTCACAGAATCATGAACACGAATGTTTATTTAATATTTGCTAAACTATTAGCCCTCCATTTTGTATTCAGCTACAGTTCGTTATAATTTTATTGTAAATCTAAATTATTGTCTAATATTAAATTGCATTATGTGAATTATCTCAATACTTAATTATTTTATGTAAATATATCTGAATAAAGAAACATTTGAATGAATTTTGTATCATTTTATTTAATGTCAAAACCTATTGCATAAATAATAATATTATCTGACGATATGATTTAACCTTTGTAGCCGTAACTCATAAATTTTTAATTAGATGTATTATGTTGAGGTAAATAAAAACACAGATATACAAATACAATTTTATTCAGCAAGTCACTAGGTCAATAGTTAATATAAACGCAACACTTAAAACAATCTTAAGTCTTTGTACAAGGCAATTTCGTGTTAACATTATCAACGCGATACCGCGGAACTCACACACTCACAATATACACAATAAATACTTCTGAAAACAAATTTTCAGGGTAAAACATATATCTATATAGATTTTGGGATTTTAGACAAAAACTTTATTAGCTAGATAGATACCTTTCAGATTTAGAGCAGAAAACAATTTCATAATATTTTTTATGTCGAATAAATCAATAATGAAAAAGAAAGATCCACCCCCTACTTACAGTAATTTATACCTGACGAACTAAAACCATTTAAAAATATATTTAATTTTATAATATTTCCTAGTGTATATTGTAAGTGAACAAGTCCTTTACACAACGCATCCCCCACAACACTCCGTTAGTTACAGTTACTATATGTTTAACTCTAAGTTCGTGTAATAATAATATTCGTCACAATACATAACATAGGATAAAAGCGAAACAGATAATTTGAGTATTGCAACACAATAATATAAAGGCAACACTTTGAACGTTTAACCTAAGTAAAAAGTCTCAACAAGAAAACAAACCAATTTAACAATCGGTCTACTCCACAAGATAAGCGTCGATTAGCGTATCTGACAATGTATTTAGTACATTTTCTATCACGTTTTCTACTAAATAGTACAAACACTTATCCGTAATGGTAGTAGACCGTGAACTTTACATATATTATTTCCATTATTATTCCATATTGCGTATACCAAAACGTACACGCTCATATACTCGCACGCAATGAGCGTATACGTAAATCGAAATATATAAATACAAAGTTCTGTATTTATTTGTATTCAGAAACTGTATGTCTAAAACATTTAATGTTATAACTTCATTGTAACAGGTTTTTAAACAGTAACTCAGTTGAAACGTTCAAGATGTCACTAAAAAGGCCTAATACATACTAATCTCGGTAAGTACGTACATTTAATATTTAAAATATTGAGCGATCAATATAAATAACTCGTCAAGAGGAATGTGAAATTAGGCATGTCTTGAAGAATACGACTAGAGTTTATTTTTCTTTTGTATTATTAAAAATATGTAGAAAAAGTAATACAGCCTTTCGCAATCCCATAGGAATACGGGTTGAAAATGAAAACGATATGAGTTGCACTTTTTAGAAGGAATAAGCACACATAGACTAACGCGGTCAGAATCTTTGTTTTATGCAATTCCGTTCCATAATTAATATATTGGATTAAGATTTAACTTCTATAAATGTAAAAAATAATGTTTAATAGAATTTGCAAGTCAGTTATCGTGTGTATTATTCTTAGTCGTATTCTAAAAGGCAAAGCCGTAGCGTGAATAAAAAAAACAATGATTTCACATGATTTCGTTAATTCTCATCTTCAAATTTTCGTTTTATACTCTCTGTAAAAATAAAAAATAAATCATTTGATTGAACTATGCTTTTAAATGTTTAACTTCGAATATCTTTAAATTCAAAGTATTTTGTTTCATTGAAAGATTTGTCTAGAAAGTAACAATAACCTTTCTTTCGATACTGGATAAAATGATAATTTAATCACGTCTTTTAATAGACAATTTGATTTTTAAACCATACGTATTTTTAGACTAAACGTTTAAAAGCAAAGTTCAAAAATAAATATAAAAAATACGAATAAAAAAATCATAAAAGACAAATAATACTCTGAATGAACGTTACAATATGATTTTGACTTAACCATGGAAATCAGTCACTGACATTACAAACTTTTGTTACATTTTACATGCTTATGTAAGCACTTAAAACAAGTTCCAGGACCTACCGCTTACTATGGATAGTTTACTAACCTTTACTGCAGATAGGTTATTGAGAATGTGATGACATTTGTGCGTTTCCGTACTTTGCAGGACACGTAAATCTGGTGTTAGGTGAATATCTTTTGAAATGTCAATAGACTGATTTCCATAGCCAAGTAAATAAAACTAAATAAAATATAGTTTTTACACTAATTTGGTGCGCAAACTAACACTCGTGAATATGATAAATGCAAATACGGATAGTTCTTCGATATTTAACAATAGATGACTTTACACTGTCTTATAGCTGGTTAGACCTCTACATCGGTAAACACATTACGACTTTCAATGAAAAAATGCAAAAAGTTCTCTCAAATAAGTTTGACAGTCTCATTGAGATAATCCTCTCAATACGAGACAATTATTTGTGAGATGACTTCTTAACTTGCTCATTACATGGGACTAACACTGTAATAAGCCAATTGCGGGTGTATTTCAAATACCTTCGGGTATAACAGATGTTATATCCGTTTTATATTGCTAAGTAAGACAGTAATTCAAATCATCTATATTGCAAATATCTCCCAATTATCCAAAAAAGTGAGATTACAAAACCGACAACGACGAAAAACGAGTGTAATGTTCACATAAAATTACATTTGATGCAACACCTTCTAGTTTCACGACCAAAATGCTATCTTATGGCAAAAATTTTGTATTTTTCACCAAAATTCTTGGTGAAAATGCCATTATTATACCTTTTGGAACAAGTATAACTATAGAAGGATATAATTTGTTAATCTATTACTAAAAAGGGATAACTTTCCAATTCAAAATGGATGTGAGAAACAAACATCAAATAAAAATTACGATGATTCGTGTACCTATATGTTAAGCACTGATAATAATTTTGGATATTGTGAAATTTTAACTTATATTATGGAATATTTTGACTACTTATTTCCATAGAAAGCTTTTAATATTACGTTGATAAAATAACGATATAGAATTTAAAGAGTTAGCACGGTATAAGTAGGAAGAAGATAACCCGAGTTTAGAGCCAGGGTTAGGTGTTAAAACATCATAAATGACATCCATTTTTTTTAAGTTTTTTTTAATGGCTTTAATTAACCTAAAATTATTATAGCTTAACAAAAATAAGCGATCAAAATACTCCATAATATTAGTTAAAATATCAATAATAATGACTCTCTGTTGGATGTACCAAACAATT
The DNA here is from genome assembly GCF_050436995.1 of Anticarsia gemmatalis. NCBI lineage: Eukaryota > Metazoa > Arthropoda > Insecta > Lepidoptera > Erebidae > Anticarsia > Anticarsia gemmatalis. The sequence goes on along the minus strand of NC_134770.1, from coordinate 2,624,272 downwards.
TTATCCTTTTCCAACATTAATTGTAAGAAATAGAATACAATTGTTTAAGTTCGTAACAACAAAATGATCATTTAATGATAATAAAGACCAGTTTCACCGCTATTAGTGTCCAATAACCTAACCAATAGATAGTGACAGTCATTGTATGAGAACAACTGTCTAAACTCCATCGGATAGGCTAACCGGCACATATCCAGAACTGGTGAAACTGGGACTAACACTACATACAATGTTGCTAAATAATTACTTGAGTTAATGTCGACTGAGCGCGGTTTCAGGGTAAACTATTATCAATTTAGTTTATTTTTAAATTAAATAATGTAAAAATTAATACAACACAAAAAAGTTATGACTTGCGCAAACAAAAGTCTTAACAAAAATTAAAGAGTCAAAGCAATGACTTACGCAAAATTTGTTTGCACAAAAACCTGTAGTAGAGTTGTGCAAATTGTTACTACAGATTTGCGCAATTTTATGAAACAAAAATATAAAAAATACAGTCTTAATAACTGTTTAAAAAATGATGTTTAAGTTTGCTATCAGCAATATTTATTGAAACAATGAAATTTTATATTATTTCTACACTAAAAAAGACAAGACATTATATCTATCTATATTATTGTGAGACTGATTATATTTTAGACATAAATTTCGTAATTTTCAGGCCGTTAATTTAGCATAATATTATAGTGATACTACACTTGGTTAATCATGTTTATATGCCTACTCAACTGCCAAAACAAATGGACTTATATAGCGTTACATTTAACACCCATTTTTAATAAGTCTTGAGACTATAATACTTTTAACTCAATGTTGATTGCGTGGGTTCGTTCTGGCATAAGTAAGCCTTAGTTACTCATAATAACACAATGCAAAGAGCCTCTTTGCGACCAACACCGCCGCAAATTGGATGAAACGTAGGATAAAAAAGGTATCGTAACCTGTAATCTTGAGTCATTTAAGACTACCGTACAGTAATATAAGTCCAATTTAAACAGCAAATTCAGAACATACAAACACAATTAACCGAGTGCTATGTCACAATATGTGTTGTCGTGTTTCCCTGAAGCCTCGCTCTTATGTGGTGTGTAGGCGCTACATGTACTACATGTGCTACCTAGTCGGCTTTCCTAGGCCTTCGCTTCCGGACCTCAGCGGGACGGTCGGCCTCCGACGGCTTCGTGTCGCCTCCGCCTTCTGCCGGGGACTCTTTCTCTTCTTCCGATGACTGTGGGATATAAGTAAGATAATGTTTTTATTGTGGTTAATAAACCAACAGTCTATAAGTTGAAGTTGAGGAAGGTGTGGCGCGAAAAGTACCATCAATAGCATAGATAGATAGCAGAGATAAGCACAGGTCATCCTCTTGGTAGAGTTTTACTAAATACGCTATTGTTATTATCTAGCATATCTCTGATGAGAAATCAGCTAGAATCCAGTAATTAGATCTACATGTTAAGTTTTTTCTAGTATTCATTAGCGCTAGGATGCATCATGATTTGTAAAATAAATATTTAATTACAAACTAAAAATTTATATCTCTTTGCACAAAACTTAAAAACTGTTAGATTAGATTAGGGCAAGCATATTATTATTAATACAAATTCAGGGGACACACTCACATCGCTGGCCGAGTGCTTCTCCGCCTCGCTGCTGTGCACCTGCTCCGAGTCGTCCACTATGTCGTCGTTCAGCAGCTCCTGAGAACATGTTACATGTTAGCCAAGTAAAGCCCAGATAGTCTAAAGATATTAAAGAAATATAACGTATATAACACATATAAATATTTACACGACAATCGTTAGTACGTTATATGAATATATGTACTAGGTACTTAACCAAATTATATATGAAACTACTGTTTTACAAAGATGCCTGGTAGTTTTAAACTACCTTTATCGCATTTACCTGCTAAATAGACATATATGAAGTTTTGTATAGCAATAGATAGCAAGTACTTTAAAACGATGCATGGTACCTTGAAATACCAGCTGATAGGGAAATATTGGCACTATAATTATAAGTATCACGTGATACTTAAGTAGTTACCTGGTCATCATCAGATTTCTCCTTGGCGTCCTGGTCTCCTCTGGCCCTCTTGTCGTACTCGGCACGGGACACGAACACCTTGTCGCTGCGACGCGGCGGGTACAGCAAGTCGATCACGCACACCAACATCTGACGAAGACAACGTTTGTTTAGAACAGTGGTTCACAACCAGTGGTCAGTGGAAGTCAAAATATGGTCAGCGAATGAGTACAAAATTTAAAATTTTTTGTATGATTATTACATTTCTTTTTAATATACTTACACATTGTCAGACTTTCAAACTTCTGACTACTGGTACCTACTATCAAAGCTCTTTTGAAATGACAGTCTCTCAAACTCGGTTTGTGTAATATGGTCACCCTTCAACCTTAGAGGTTGTTCCATGTGGTTTGTAGTTAGTTAGCCTCCTCCTAATTGCTGTAATAGTTGATTAACAGTTCGTAATTGTGTTAGTGTTGTTAATACTACTGACCAGTCCAAGTAGAGCTCCGATGAATATAGTAGCGACGGCGAAGATGAGATAAGAGCCCCATGTCGGCAGACCGTAGGTTTCCATCAGCATGTTGTGTACACTCTGTAATTAAAACAATCATGATTAGTTAAAACTGTGTAAGTTAGTTTATATAGGGAACGCAAACAGTTCAGTTTTAGTTTGAAACAATATCTTGACGTAGTTTTGTGATTCTGTGCTATTTGTCATTGATGCATAGTTATTCGAGCGACTACTGTAAATTTGATAATTGCTAATTATATTAGAGAACCTTGTTATTATTGTCCATAAAGCGATTGACTATGACTTAACCAAAATAGTAAATCATACTAGTTAAGAAAGCTGTAAAAATTGGAAACATTTATTCCCGTGAAGAAATCGAGTAAAACTTCGTGATTCTACAGCGGCTTCGTTACCATTTTATCCATCATCACTAAACATCATGACAGCAGTTTCTATCAATAATAGACCTTAGGACAATACAGCCACATACCCTGAGTGCCTGGCTAAGCTTAAAGAACTCGGCAACAAGGCTCATCTGTATGGAGTGGGGTGCCTTCCACCCGGGCACAGGCTCGGTCTGCTTCCAGCGCTGATCCTCTACGTAGCCCAGCATGGACTCCACGTCACGAGGGCCCTTGTACTGACGGAACTCGCCTTCGATCACACTGTACAACAAATATTGAGTTTTTCAATACATGTTTGATAAAGTGGTCATTTTGCTGCAATAACCGTAGCACTAAGTGTGATGGGTTCGTATCAAAATTTTGGATAAATATTTGTGTGATGGCCACGAGTATCTGTTTTGAGCCTGGTTGTGGAGTTTACTTACAGCTATAGATAGGTAAGTTTATGACTGTTGTGCATAAGGGTAGGCAGAGTTGGTATAAACAGACAGTGGAGGTTTGTCAAAGGATTCAACAATTATTGTTTTAAAAAAACAACCAGAAACCCATTAGATTTTTCATTGCAGTTTACGCATAATGTTTATTTAGATGAATCTGTTACCCTTCAGTTATTGTTTGTTTAAATTAAAGTTTTTACAGCTTTAAGTGTACCTAATCATTTATTGGTTTTTACAGGAACTGCTACTTAGCTCAAGCTTTTTCTTCTAAGCCTTTATATAGAAAAAGCTTAACTAAAATATGCTACAACTGGACTTCAAAAAGCGTAACTTTTCCTATTCAATACACGTATTTATTCGCATATATCTCCAATACTCACTGGAATATAGTGGGCAGTGCGGTGACAACGAATCTGCCGCTCAAGCCGGGCGACTTGGTGACGTCAACAGCCGCGGTCCTCACGCCGAGCGCCTTGCGCGTGGCGCGCGTGTTCAGCTCGCGCCACGCGGGGGCCAGCGCGTTGCAGGCCGGACACCAGGGGGCGTAGCTGGAATGAAAAGACTGAGAGTTATGGTACATGGTGACAATGTTAAAAGGACTTTATTGTTGGTGTGGAGAATTTCTGAAATTATTTGCTAAGGGTATTGTTAATAGCCGGTGTTTGGGGTTCAAATCAGCTGTGTGTTGTTTGTGTTATTCGAGTCTGTTTAGGTTTAACATAAAGACAAAGGGTAATTTTGTTGTGCGAGAAAAATACGTCTTCAAATTTTACAGAAAGATGAATAGGCTATTAATACGAAAGGAGCCATTCAGTGCTATCAGATAACTAGTCCTGTATTTAAAGGGTTATTTGCTTAACCGCGCTGCTTAAAAGAATCATAAATCGGGTAATATTCGATAAAAACATGAACTTAAAAGTCAAACAAGTTAGAACGTAAATAGTTTGTTGACATATAAAATCGATATCCATTACAATAATTACGTGAGCGATGGCTATGAGCATTGAACATGGAGCATGTTGTCAATAGATCGAACAAACAACGATTACTATGAATAAATAAAAGTTTTAAGTACTTGATAGAATTTTTTTAAGACGTAGTTTTCAAGTGAAGTCTACAAAATGTATTTGCTGCATGGAGGAAGACACATATGGAGTATGCGGTTACAGCCAGTGAATATTGTGCCGAAACCTCAAGCAAACCTTTGCGCAAAGAAAAATACCTAGTAATTTGCCAAGAGTTTATCTTTATTGCTACTTGCCTACTTAGTAATATCATCCCAATGTAATTAACCAAAAGAAGTGTTAGTTCCATTTTTCAGGATAATTATTTTGGGATCTACCATTTATGTTTCAAAAAACCCATTTGTGTAGGACTGAGGATATAAGATCAAGCTACGATATATGGGACATATACCGTTACCTTCATAAATAGCAAGGAAAACTGCAATGTAAATTTAATCTTATAATAAGTCAGCTTTGAACAAGAAATTTGTATGACGAATATTATCAAAAGTCACCTTACTCATAAATACTAGGTAACATAAGAATGTGACAAACATGACCGTGTCATGTTTATTTTAGTGATCATTGTTAATACAAGGTTTATCTTTGAAACAATGTAATTAACATAACTCAGACACATTGTTTTTGAGATAAAGAGACAAATATCGAGTTTTATGGATTGTTTGGCCACTCCTTCAGCTAAATAAGACTTATTCAATCACTAAAATTCTTGCACCACATGTCAGTAAAGGAATTGTTTTAAAAATATTATGCATGTAAAAAATCCTCATATAAAACATCTATGGAAATCTTCAGATTTCTGTAGACATTGTTAAGCGTAGAATTTCTTATAATTAATCTGGTATATTAGTGCCCACAGACCACACAAATAGATTTTTATATTTCAATTTAGTCTATTGAGCATGGATTCTCATCCTTGGAGGGCAATGTGATCTCCTTAATGTGCATTATGGCCATATGTAATGTCATAATTATGTTCCAAATAAAAAAAACTGGCTATTAAGTTCACAGAATCCAGTATTTTGGTTATGCTACCTAAAATGTCGACACTAGATATAACATAGGAGTCATTAACTTAGATGCTTATTGCCATGGGTCTACATCATACAGTTAGCAGTTAGCAGCCTACACCTGCAAGTATAACAGGTGTGATATCAATTCTATACTGTAGAGGTTTGTCTATAAATATTCAAGCATAAAACATAAATAGAATAACAATAAGGTTTATTTATGACTAAGTATTGAATTAGCATAATATATATTCAAGTCTGTGATGTAATATCCAGACACCTTTCAAAGTGCAGTGTGAGTCATTGTATGACCTAATTGTGTTACAGGTGTTTATTAGTGTAGATATTGTTTTAATGGACATTTTTATATTTTGATTGATAGATAGTCTTGGTACCTACAATACAATGCTTTCTGGTATAATAGGCTTTTGTTATGAAATTTTTGAAAACATTAACAGTGATATTATTTTTGTATAGAAGCTGTGGAAATGGTATTGTATGATGAATATTTTAGAATGAGCAGATTTTAAATTCCAGTGATATATTTGCAATAAATAGATTTATTTCCTAAATAACATACGAAGTATTAGCTGTATGTACTTTTAAAAGGTAGTGTCTAGTATTCATAGAAATACCTACCTTTTCTTTTAGTCTTTTTCTTTATGTTAAAGGCTTATTCATTTTCAGTATTTTATAGGAATCTAAATGCTATACAGTACATTCCAGGGTACAGATACTTGCAAGGAGAATATTTGCAGTTCTATTAGCATGTTTGGCAAACAAAGCAGGCTCTATAATTAACACTGCATTCATTTGAACAAATTAAAATTAATTAGGTACCTATGCGCTAAAGGAAGTTGTAGGTGTCTTTTGGAATAATCTACCTGCTGATAAGACTATTGTAATATTATTAGGTACCTAATTAATATCAGTACTATGCATTTATATTTTCCTGGTTCAAGCGTAAGGAAATATAATTCGGCATATTCAAATTAATTTCCTAGCATACAATTCCGGTCACGGTGGACTGAATTTCACACGTAATGTGAAAAGGTTGTATGCCAAACACTTCCCGACAATAGACAATGCGTCACGGTTTTCAAAACGGTTCTTTTACATGGACCCTACCGACCTTGTAATGGTTATTGAACCCAAACGAGTGGGATGCAAAATCTTCAACAAAAGCTACAATTACGCGTATTTCCCCCTAATGTACCAACAAAAAACTCTAATAAGGACCGCGAACACCATTTCAAGGCCTTCACGTTCAAATAAGTCCATAATTCACACTCAAATAATTGAAAAAAATCTGACACGTTCCTGTGAATTGGACAAAACCGGCTACCCAAAAAAATACTTACAACTCGACCATCCATTCTCCCTCGAGGATATCTTTCCAATTGTCTTCATTTAACTCGCGATTGGCACTCACAAAACCAGTAAAACAACATAAAATAAATGAGAAATAAAGGAAAAAATGTAAAATTTGCGGAACTGTGTGTACGCGCGCCATGTTTAATTTTGATATAATGTTGCTATGTTTTTGAACATTCAAACTTCCATACGGAAGTCTAAAAAATAAAAAGCTACCAAAATTAGTAAAATGATAACAATTACAGTGAATTTTAAAAATTATTTAATAATGTCGCCTAAAATTGTTACAATCTAATAAAAAATATTAATAAAGCATTAGGGTAAAAATAACATGACTATGCAATGGTGCTGCCATCTAGCATAAAAAGTGTCAGTTAGTTATAGTTATAGGGTGCTATAGTGACACATATTGCATAAATTGAACGCGAGATGGCTCTAGTAGTACAATCTACAGCTGTGCATGCCAACAGCTGCTACCCCCGTGTTTGTTATATTATGACTATGGCTAATTTAATAATATTATCACACCAATCGTTTTTTCAGTGTTAGCAGTTAGGAAAGTGAATATGTTTGGAAAAGACACCTCAGAAATATCTACTTTATATAGGGTTGCCATCCGTCCGGATTTCCCCGGAATTGTCCTAGTTTAGAGGGCATCCGGGGAGCGTCCGGGGAAGGTTTCATTTGTAGACCGGGTTTTAGAAAAATAATAAATAAAAAAAAATTGCACACCACGATCAACCGACGAACCAAGTATATTTACCATTCCCCCACTCCTCCCGTCGCGGTTGCTCTTCTTGTTGACATGTCCGGGTTTTGGACTTAAAATCCGGGGTTTTCATGCGTCTTGTCCGGTTTTTCAAATTTTGAAGATGGCAACCCTACTATGTAACTGTAGTAGAACAAAATACTATTAATTTTATGATTTACCAATGAAACTAATGTTTAAATGTTCTGTAAACATCTCTGTACGGTATAGGTCTTATTTAGTTTAAAGTTACAAGAAAGTCATAAAATAATGTGGTAGAGACCGCCTATCGTCTGCCTGTTTGCGATAAATCTAATTAAGTACCTATGCGGATTTTTACTTTTCACATCGGAAAATCCGCAGGGACTGAAGTTAGGGGTATAAATTAGTCCATTACAATAAATTGTAAAGGAAGGAGCCTTCCGCCGCTGCACTGATTTATTTGACAGTTAGCACAGAGATAGATTTGAAGTCAAACGTAAGCTATATAAAAAAGCGCCGAAACGTCAGGAATTCTAAGGTAAAAGACTAAATGTTCGCGTTAATTCCTATATTCTAGCATACAACGCGAAAGTTTTACTTAAATATCCCGGAGTCGAACGTACTATCGAACAAACTGAATCATGACCCACCATGTGCTCATTTTCTAAAACGCGTCTATATACGCGTAGGTCGAAATTGGCTTGAACCTTTCGTTTCCTTGGTAATGAATTTGTTATCTGTCATTATTGCGACAAATCTTTGTGCGCCAATACAATAATGCTTTGCTACCGTTTTCAACAGGCTCCGTGGCGTAGTGGGTTGATGTTACGACTGCGACGCGTCAGGAGTGGGTTCGATACCCACTCAGGGCATGGTTTATTCGGCCATTATAGGAAATAATGTAACTATAAAAAATAAATAATATAGGGTAACCAGCATAGTTATTACCCGGTTAAGGAATTGATACACAATTTTGGTCAATAGTGTCTTTATTTAGTAGAACATTGACATAAACTCTATTATAAACGCAACTTAAATATTCTTTCTAAAAGAACATCAGTCCTTTGTTTCAATAACTTTATACTAATTCAATATAAAACACTTAAAAACCATAAATACTAGCGAATACTGTTAATTCAAATGTGTTATCCTTAACAAATATTGCAACAAACTTTTACTTTTTCTTTTCGAACTACACGCCTGTCGCACAAACGTCGGACATGAGTTCTATAAATTAAAAATGTTACCAAAATTCTAAAAATGACATATATCGCAATTAATTTGAACTGGTTACTTTAGAAATTAAAATAAAAGTATTATTCCTTAACATTGACAATCACTGTATGATGGGCAATGACTGTAATGGTTACCCTAATCGTTTCACAGATTTCTAAATGACGTGCTATTTGATATTTGACACAAATAGGTTTTTTCGTAGTGAAAAGAGTTTAGACTATTTACATTCTACATTCAAATTAAGAGTGATTTATCGAAAACGTATCTACGCAATGTAATAACAAAGGTCAAAGTTGTATGTAGTCGTAGATACATCATAACACAGTCGTATGCATGTTTAAAATGTCCTAAGTGCAACTTTGACGATAGAGACGAAATTCTTACTGTTTTGACGGTGTCAAGCGAATTATCGGCAAAATGGGTCATGAATCAGTTGGTTCGATAGTACATAAGCTAAGACAAGTATTATTTCATAGTAACGAAGGAATCGAATATTTTTAGATAAACTTCAGATAAATGTACCTCAGAAACCGGGGGTTAGACGGGTAAAGTTTGGAATCAATTTTCACAAAATTTTGCAAGGAGTTAGTTTAGCTCCGTAGTCAGACATAAAGCTACATTTCTTCAAATTTTAAGCAAGCAAAGTCGCGGATACCTACCTATTTAGTATATCCATTTAACAGTTACAATCCGTATTCAGACTTATAGGCTACATTTCTTCAAATTCTAAGCAAGTAAAGTCACAGGTAACTAGTATATTTATTATAAAGTAAGAGAGTGTGTGTACGGTATCGACGGGTGTCGATGTCGCGTCGTAAGGCTTCCCCGGCTTCGTCTACTATCGATCCGGCTGCCATTGTCATTGTGCCCGCTATTGTTTTATACTATAACTACAATTGTGAAGGATGGAAGACATAACTATTATTATTATTCGTTAGTCAACCTAGTGTCAAAGTTGTTCAAGCCGCCCGAAGACCTTTGACGTGGCTTAACGACTGTTAGATGATAGACAACAGCCGGGACCGAATTTTTACGTGCCCTCCGAAGCACGGAAACGCTCAGTTCGAATACCACTAGACGGTCACCCATCTATCGTAAATTTTAATGTGACTCTGTGTAAGTCAAGTCTGTTTGTTACTTGTTGCGGATAAATAATTAAACCAATTTTGATGTTTAGCATGGAGATTTGAACATCGAAGACGAATCTTATGCACATGACCTGAAGTAGAGAGTTAAGATTTACACAAGTAGTCCTGAGTGGGTCTGTTTGTGTAGGTTTTAAATCTCGAAAAGTATAACATTGATTTTGAAAATCTTACAGACATAGAGTAATTAATAGTCCAAGATATAGATTTTACTACAGGCGTTAAAAGTTCCTGTGATATGCAGCAATACAGACTGAGTTAGAGACTAAAGAATATCTCTTGCTTAAGTCTCTACATCTCACTTTAAACTTACAGCCCGTTGAGCGCTTGTCATGTGAACTAAAACTTCTTTCACCAAACATGGAAAAAAATGACGATTTTTTAATGCATGTACCTATACCTACATTAATTTAATTTTCACCCAGAAAATATATTAACTCAATTAAAGTTAGGTATAATACCTACAAAGCAGAAGCATCTGGTACAAAAAAGCAAATAATCCAAACGTCTACGGGTCTAACGTAACGCATAAGCATTTAAATAAATAAATAGATATCCATCAAATCCTCCATGACAGTTGTCAAACATCAAAATATTTTACGCGCGCTTTTTTGTGACACACGGCTCTATGGTCAGGGCTGGCCGTAATAGAATTAGTAGGGGTGTATCGGTAGTTAAAATATGTTACAAATTGTAGATAGCTTATATCTACAATTTGTTAAATGGGAATGAAGAAAAGGAAGTTTGAAATGGTCTTAAATCATAGCCAGTGGCGTTCTATGGCCTCTGCCTTCTTGTGCCAACCCCTATAGAAAAATGCTTGGTTTTATGTAGGTGTATTGAAAAGAACGATTTATTTATTTGTTATTGATTAGTCAAGCTCAGGCTAGGGAATAGAATAGCATTGGTGAAAATTATACGTAAAATATTGACGTAGTTGCTTTTTGTGTTTTTAATAGGTACTTTAGAGATTTGCCACACCTACCTGGCTCTATCTCTCCTACGAGTGTTACGGCTTGTACCGAGGTAGCATCTTTATATGACAGATAGATAATCGTGGAGAATCTGTGGGGAAGAAATGGCTAGCTCAACACCATTTAATTTTGTCTAACTACCAAGCTTGTTCAGCTAAAACACAAACCTCGTAAGATCCTTACATTAATCGGTGACAACCCTAACAGCTGCCCTAGTTTCATTCGAAATTCGAACGCACTGCCATCGTGTCTACGAAGGTTTTATTTTTTTAATTTCTAAATATCGAATGGAAGCTTCAAATCAGTTGTTTATTTTCATAAGTATAATGGCATTGTTTGTGGACAAGATTATTTCGTATCTCGATCAATATGGAGTATTTATTTTTATTTTCGAGTGTTTGATACGTAACAAGGTATTTTTTTGGAGATGATTGTGCATTTTACATTTACTGGTCTACCGGGACTTTGATGCGGCGATAATTTTTTGTCATAAATATTTTGTCGTTGTTGCTGGCCGTATGCTTTCTATTGTCAATGCAGATCGTTTAAATTTCGAAGCCTTGGGAATAGTCGTACTATGTTTTTGGGCGAAAGTGTATTTTAAATTAAGGATAAGTACGGTTTTTTATTTGAACATAACAAGTGCAAAATTACGGCTTGAGAAAAGACGAGTATGTCATCTGGGTGTTATCGTAAACTTTGGTCAATTAGAATATTTTCAGTCCGAGTAGAGCCTTTCAAAGCCCGGTAGGACGGATAACCGATACGACCGGTGATAGGTGAAGCCCAAGACCGACGGCTTTACATGTTCTCCGTGGTGCTGTCGGCTACCAGGTCTGGAGCTTCAACTTCCTGACGCCAAGAAATCACTGGGAAATTCTTTACAGAATATTAGAAATCAAACTTAAGACTTTTGGGGGGCAGTCACAAACAATAATCCTTTAGTCATCTAGTACATAGTACATAGTACCTAGTACCACTTATAGACCACACAGCTTCTAAAATTTCTTTAAGATCTTCTGATAACCAGATGCCAGTTGATGACCGATATATCCCGATACTTGTTTGAAAACAATTCGATCAGATCGCCCGCCAGAGGGCACTAGTCATGGGATTATCATTGTGTGGTCTGTGACGTCACTATGCCGTTAGATGTTTGATAGAAATAAATTAAATATGTTCTAGCTGTGTCTTTTCGATGGACCATACACACATACAAAAAAACCATGTATTTTTCTCACCGAGACCAAACAACTCCACTTGATATGATCCTTACAGAGTTCCCTTGCCTCATTTACATCAATATATCTTGTCGTATGGACTAATATTCGTTCCCTATTTCGGGGTCTGATTTCTGAACAAAAACCAGGAATCTAAAGGTAAAGACGCTGGTTCGAATGGTGCTGGGTCTTCAATTATCTCTTTACCAAATTTCATCGAAATTGGTTCAGTTGCTATATCCAAATTTCGGACTACTATTGAAGCTATTTCTACAGAAATCGACAAATCCCAATAGCGCTTTGGCCGTCACAGAAATCAAACCCAAGACTTCATGCTCTCATAACGTAGCAGTTACGAGCTATCAGTTTTACCAGAGTACAAAGTAATTAGGTAAATTTTAATTTTAACCGCCTACGACCTAATTAAAATTACAAAATTTCTTCAAAAATATTTTGTGTTTTGATTCCAAAAGCCTTCATTAAAAACATGGTACATTTCAAAACAACTGCAGTTTTAAACAGATGAAACTAATCTTTGAAACCTGTCGTACATTATTTGATGTTCAAATATAATTCTAATCGTAATTTTTGTTGAAATACGACGATCAAACATTAAGCCATTCGGCGCAGGCGCGGGCGTCGCACACAAACTGTCAAAATTAACTGAAATGTGACACGTTTGACAGATTTTTTTGTTGTCATAATGACAAGGAATGTGTTTCGGGGTTGCTAGGTACAATTCGAAGGCTTCCTTGAATATAAATTTTAAAAATATAACGCGTAAGAACTGCAAGAACGCAAAATACTCGCATTTGGTCAACTTAATGTTGGCAAGGCTTACTTCTCTCTCATTTCAAAGGAGATGCTCTGTTTCAAAATGGTTTTTAGAACGCAAATTCTGATTGATCAACGTACTGGGCTTAAGTAATTTCAAATATGTACTTAATTTTGTTTTGGGAACAGACTCTTGTCCGGCACGATAAAGTAAAAGGATCTTTCTTTAAAATATCAATCACTTTATCAATATCTATTAAGGATAGCTCGATATCTATTAAGTTTTCATTGGTTTATTTGACTGTTCCATACCTAGAAAGAAAGGCGTAAATATGAAAGGTGTACATCTACGATAAGGGTGAAGACCTCCCTCTGACTATGTTACTAAGCATACATTCCCCCCATTTAAGGGTAAATCTTAAAGCATGTTAGTATAGCAACACTGATACAAGTTTTTCATGCAACCGCAGTTGTCAAATTAGACGGTGTTCGATATTTAACACTTTGACACTGGCAGCTAATCCTCACGGTCACTCTTCTTTTTGTCGATGGTCTCGGGTGTCATGGCGGCGTTCGAATAATCCTTTTAAACGCGCGCTCTTATTAAATAACCTGTGTCGTATTTCTCTGCTTATGTGCTCATATTTTTATGTAAAAAATATGAAATTGGAAACTGGAAATGTTGATGTTAATTATTATAAGGCGGTCAGGTTTTGGGTATCGGAATACGTTGGTCGTGGGCGCTATTCCCGGTAGAGGTATATTTAGTTTACGCCCTCAGGCTGTTTGGGCAATCTTGTGAAAGTTTTAGTCTTATTTTAAGTAATTTTGAGGGGATTTTACTTTTAAAGGATGATTTTGTTAAAGAAAGTTGGCAAAAATAGCTTTGCAGGTATTCTTCTTTATAGAAGGTACCAATCTTTGATAGTCATAACAGATCTTCATCAAAGCAATATAAGACTGTTATCAAACACAATAGAAAACCAAAAAACCCAACTTACTATATTCAGTAACACAGATTCTTTTCTTTTTTCACCGTGTTTTAGAAACTTCGAAATTATTTTTTTATCCGAATCACATCAAAAATGTATCTATCAGTTAAGAAAGGCCCATCTTAGATTCTTTCAATCTTATGCAAGCTTTGACATTTCACACGAATAGTTTTTGACAAGTCACACGTAATAACAATGTCCACCCGGACACATCACCCGTGTCACAAGAGAAAATGGCTACCCAAGTAGTTCCATTGTAGAGTTATTGCTAAATCATTGATCGACGATAAATGTGTGGATCATTCACACAGATCGCGACAGGTGGCAGCACTTGCGCCCTGTCATTGAGATCAAATCGCACCTATTCAATATGTGGATGAAAAAATGATACAATTGTCACTGGATGTGTAGTGATGGTTGGATGGTTCTGTACAGTGAAACTAACCCTACAGGTTTTATAGGAAATGTAGATTCTTTCGCTCAGTTTTGTGGCCTTAAAGTTATATATAATTCAGGAATCATTTAGTATCTTTGAAAGCTAAAAAGGAAACGGCCAACGCCAACGGCCCGTTAGAATGGATTTTACCAATAATTTCTAAACTTTTCACGCAAATTTGTCCTTTTTTCTATGCAACCTCAACACGACTTCGACCGCGAAGTCATTTTTCCTATGACCTATGTATTTTTCTTATACTTACAAAACACTGCCAAAATTTCATCAAAATGCATTCTGTAGTTTTGCATTGAACATCCATCCAGACATCCACACTTTAGCATATAATATTATATTTAAAAGTAGGATTCGTTGTAGGTACTAATATTAGAAAGGCTGTGTACTTTCTAATTCCTACAAGTATCAAAATAGTAGAATCAGTTCTTATATTAGAAAGTACATAGTAATTTCTACAACAATCAAATTGATTCTTAGATAACTATTCTCATAGAAAGCTTGTTGTCGTAATTCGTAGATAGTGCTACGACTACGTCATAGTCTTAGTTGCTACGACACCGCGTTGGCAGAGCTATTTAGTATGGCTTTAGTTTCACACTCGTTTAATAGCAAACTTTCTATAACGGAAGATAATAATATCTTGGCGTAGTAATATTGAGTTTTAATTTTCAGGAGGATAGTGAGATTCGTGTTCAAAATTTTCAGTTAAATTCTACCACTACAATATCCCTTAAGAAACATATTATACAGATTTATAGAACACTAAATTCTGCTTGTGAGTTGAAGTCCGCGTGAAAAGATTTCCCGGGCAAAAAGTATCTAATGTGTAAATCGACGTTTTTAAGCTATCAGTGTACTAGAATTTATTTAAAGGAGAATGGGCGAAATAGTATGGAGCCTGGGCGATCCGCGGCCAAACTTGATTTTGGTATTTTTTAATGTAGTTTGGTCCTATAATTACTCTGTAGAAGTTTTATTGCCGCGACGCACTTATATGACGAATAAAATACATTTTTGTATTTGAGCACTTTTAATAGTATAAAACATATTTTGGCTTATATTCGGAGATTAAATAAAAAGTACTATTTCTTATATTGCATACAAATATAGACATTATTAATATTCGAACTATCATAACAAGTAAATATATAAATATCGTAAGAAGTAAACATCTTGCTCTTCTATAACATATTCACTGAGACGACTTATCTGTTGTTCATGATCTTCTTCTTATTAGAAGAAGCCTGTCTTGAATGCTCAGCTCAATAACGAGGCGTTCATAGCCAGTTGCGCTCACTAGTCGGTATACGATCTGTGGGTTAAGCAGCGTTGGCGCGGTCATTCTATAGATGGGTGACCGCATAGTGGTATTTGAACTGAGCGTCTCTGTGCTTCGGAGGGCACGTAAAATCTCGGTCCCGTTTGTTGTCAACTAAGATAACAGTCGTTAAGCCATGTTAAAGGCCTTTCGGGTGGCTTGAACAACTTTGACACTAGGTTAACCATATAATCAGAGGATGCGGAGAGGGTCCGGGAGCAAGACCCGAATGCACACCCGATGCGTCAACGCCGCGTCGGACGGAGGAGAGCGGCGCATGACCGCCGCCCACCCTAAATTGGGTCTCTGACAGTGGACTGGGCGTCCGCTGTCACCTTGGGGCGAGACTCCAAGAAAGGTCGATGGCCGTAGTGTCCGGTCTATCGAACCAGCTGGTCTAGAAAGGGCCCCCGTGGAAGGGGCAACCGCGTGGCGTGCGACTTGCGGTTCTAAGCGCAAGCAGTTATCCCGTCGCACGCCACATACGCGGATCAGGCAGGCACTCGTGGGGTTTTAGTGGGTATGACCGCCCTTCTGGCGGGAGAGTCCCACATAACCCTGGGCTCCACCCAGGGACCAGGGTATGCGCAACGCATTTCCCCACGAAAAAAAAAAAAAAAAAAAAAAAAAAAAAAAAGTTAACCATATAATAGATAGATAGATAGCATACTAACTACGAGCTTACTTCACTTCATACATCATCATCATCTTCTGACAGACGAAAAAAGGCTGATCGCCGGTGATACGTTGGAATGCTGCTCTTTGTCTATTCATATTGTTACGGTTGTTGTTTATAAGAAGATGTAACGTTATTACACAACGTTCAATGCATTACAGACACGAAATAATCGTTATTATGTTCTATGAAATTCTATTATATTTACATGTAAATATATTGTTACCTTAAAGGATTGCAATGAAACGGTCTTAGTAAAAGTTGTTCCTAGTTATCATTACTTTAATTTGACACTACTTTCATTAATGGCCGCCGACCGCCCAGAAGTGCCCATTCTCCTTTGTTCAGTAGCTTTTTCGTAATGAGTACAAACATACATCCATTTTTACTTAGAAACTTTCGCGATTCAAATTTTACTAAAGGATATCATATTTTTAAAAGCTTTTTTAAATGTATAGAAAATCAATATAAACAAACACACATAATTTCAGCGGAACCCCAAAATGTAGACAGAAACCAACGACAAATATTTTGTAGGCGTTGTTTTTTTGAAATTTGAATTTGGAAGCCCCAGGTTCAGTGTGGCCATCCAAAATGCGTTTGTCGTGTAATCCTCTAGGGATGTGGATTATTATTTTTTTCGATCAATTATTATTTTTTTGAAACATTGCCCTTTGCGTGGGATATTGGGATGGCATGTCAAGCATTTTATACGGTTTATTAATTTTCTATTAGTCATTGTTGCATACTGGGCTTTACTTCGTAGATCACAATGGTATTCAATTATAAAGTGTATTATTTTTTTCGTGATTAAATTGAAAATTTTTGATGGATTTGAATTAAATTATACGGGCTAGTAGTTCATGTTTAATAAACTTTAGTAAAACAACATAAAGTAGATCCCATCTCGTCCTAGTATTTAATACTAGATAAGTCGATATAATTTAATTTCCCAGTTAGAAACCACTGCAAAAAGTAGCAAAACTATTTAAAAAATCTGTGACACGAATTTTTCAACCCATTATTCATAATACTTTATCTTAACTCAGATCGATATTAATTTGTTTATTTGAACGCGCTAATCACTGCAAGTACCAATCGGATTATAGTTTTATTTTGTGTTTGATAGCCATTCATAAGGAAGGCTAAATAGCATCACACTACAAAACAACGAAAGTGAAGGAATAAGCATAATGACATGTAAAATTATATTTATAAAAAAATCTGCGTAGCATAGGTACAGGTGCCGCCAAACAACTTGAACAATTTCGCTACATCTTAGTGAACGATTTTTAGGTCAGTTTAGGTATAATAGTTTTCGCAAAGGCGAGGGCGTTTCAGCTTCGACTACCCGACTGGTATAACAGCCAACCAAGTGTCCTCTGCACTGGGTGACCTACATTCTGTTTAATTTCTAATCCAGCAAATTATGTTCAAGTTGTTTGGCGACGTCTATAGCTATTTTCATTCAAAATTTAATCTATACCTACTAATATTATAAAGCTGAAGAGTTATATCTCAGGAACGACTGGTGCGAATTTAAAATTTATTTTACTGTTGGATAGCCTATTTATTGAAGAAGGCTCTAGGCTATATAACACTACGCTACGACCAACAGGAGCAGAGTACCAGTAAAAATGTTGCAAAAACGGGGAAAAATATGACTCATTCTCTCTTATGTGACGCAAGCGAAGTTGCGAGAGCTAGCTAGTCACGAAATATAACGTAATATATTTTGATACACCTATGTATTCGAGAAAACGCGCAATTAGACTCATTTATTTACTATATTTATGACAGAAACCTCACATCATCTTACAAAACAACTATTTCCCTTAACACAACAATGCCCTAACCTTTATCACAACGCTTTACCCAAGGGAGTAGGCAGTCTTTGTGGATTACGTCTCGTTCTGACAGCCATTAATAGTGCATACAATATTAATGGCCCTCAGTAACTAAATAGCGAGTAAATGCTCCAAACGCAAGGGAATTGGGCAATTTTGAGATGGTTTAATTGAAATTATGTAGGTATGTATTGTATAGAACAAAGGTATAGTGTGTGTAAGGTTACGAAATGTGTGTGTGTATGATTTTGAGGTTAGTTTTTCCTTGAGAAATCTGTGTTTGGAATATTTTATACATATAGGTATTAAGTATTTCTTCATTTAAGGCCATTTCTTTCACGTAATCGTCTGGTACCGTTTAAATATTTTACACTTCTAACAGTGAAGGAAATCACCGTCAAAACCTTGCATTCCTAAGAGTACTGTAACACAGTTCTTGAAGATATGCAAAGTCTCCGACCCGGACTTGGTCAGCGAGGAGGAGGATAAGACGTTGGCCCAACAGTGAAGTTGTATCTCAAAGAAAAATCTTGAAATATATTGTATTACATTGTAAATCAGCTTGAAGGTTACGTAAAATACATAAATTTTTTTTCCATTAAATAGATTGTTAAGATTGAAATTTTGACATAATATAACTTTAGCAAAGGCAACAACTGCAAACAGCCTATGCACCAATAGACAAAAAACTTAAAAGACCGTTACGCAAAACCCTGAAGATTAAAAAAGAATATAAAAATGGTGTTCTCGTCGCGAAAAAATACGTGAATCGTTGGATTAAGGAACACGCTTCATTGCCAATGATAATTTTACTGGAAGAATCCGCGTCGCTTTTTGTTACAGATTTTTACTTGGGTATTCACCCGGTTCTGCTTGAGTTTTGAGGTATTTTAAAGTTTAAAATTAGACAGGTATTCATGCATTTCATTTTTCAGTTTTAGCAAAAGATATTTATGTTTATATTGCTAAATCTATATTACCTTAAATCTTTACGTACGGTAATTGGTCAGTGGGACACGGGAAATCTCTTTAATTGAGAAGAGTGTTGTTAAAAAATAAACATATAACACTTTTAATCTTTATAGCTATGTAGGTTATGACAAAGCCAAAAAGACTAAAAGATATTTGCGAACTTGCTAAGTCATCGTACTTAAACTATTCATGTCTACTACAATTTCTTAAAAGTTGCATCAAAAACGATACGATACAGACATACACATAGACAGACATACATACCCGTCGACCATAAAGAATCAATATCAAAAAACGTGTCTACATTTTTTTCCGTCCAGGTGGGTGCAGAATACTATTTAATTGGGACGTTCCGATACAATACGTCTTTGCAACCCTTAAAGAATTTCATAAAGATTTGACGAACAATATACCCTTCGTTACGGGAGGTCGCTAATCTTAGAATAAAAGATCAAATACTTTGTTTATATAATTATGCATTTACTTTTTAGGAATTGCATCTTATTGAGATATTTTTTGTTCTGTAAAAGATATATTATGTATGGTAATTAATCCGATTAAAATTAGACGCACGTTATTGTCTATTGTTGTAGGGAAGATGCTGCATAATTTGTTTTTTTTTGCTTATTTATAATCATGACTATCGTGAGTAAAATATTTAATAAAATTATATTAGGAGCTGTAAATACTAATAAAACAGTTAAGCAAATATCACTCCTATATCATATCCGAAACTAAATTAGGGTATTTCCTGTCTATCCATTCATATGAGAACATCCGTTTTATTATATTTGAACACATTAAAGATCCTGTTCCGTCCGAATAATCCCGAAAAGGACCTGTAACTAAATCAATTATACAAAAAATACATCTCAAATAAATCCTCATCTATAAAAAAATACAAATAATATGACCTTCCGATCGGTCAGGAAACGTCTACAAGTAAAAAAGTTACCGAAAAAAACCTATAAACCCCATAACTCACAATTAAAAACGGCTACTGGTCATGGCCAAAAGTATACATTATAAATTTCTTCCTTAAAAAGGTCGAATGAAAAGGGCAGGATACGGCCACAAAGGCGGGACAGCGGCAGCCATGGCGAGAAAAAAATAAAGTTGTTTATGGTCATTTTGCCGCCAACGCTCGGCGAGTTTTAAATTTAGAATTAAAACTTTTTTAAAGGGTGGTAGCGATGTGTAAGTTTAATTCTGTGTTATGGCCGAGTTTATCTCGAATGACTTTCTTTATATTCAAGGTGCTCGCTACTAAACAGGTTAGGCGGTAGCAGACTCAATAAAAGCGCTCATTTGCGTTTTAAGCACTTAGGTAGCCATTGAATAAGCCACTGGATAACAAATAATAATGTTCATGGTTTCTAAACCTAAACATTACATTAAGAACATAAAACTAAGATTCAGTATTTTGTCATTTGCGCTAGAAATTCTCAGTGATTGTGTAGGTTGGAGGTCATAGTCCTTGCTATATAGTCGTAGCTTGCGATATATTGTTGTATAGATATAGCCCTATTTAGATTGTCGGAGGTGTACAAAATAAATAAAAAATTGATAATCAGAGATTCGCAGACATATGAACCTAACGGTGGTCTGAGGAATTTGAGGGAGGAGTTAGACCTTGAGTCCACCAACTTGGCCAAGCGCGAGTAGAGGATCTTTTATTCCCTCAAGAAATGCGTTAAACAATTTTTAGGCATGTAAGAATCCATCACAATTTTTTCCTTCACTGCTATAATCTATGCCTAGACTCTCTAATGTCCTCCCAGCTGATATACGACTACGGCGGTCAGTTTCATTGAAACTGGCCATCTGTGCAGGACTTTGTTTATAGTGTCCAAGTGTGTGCACAATACACAGGTACACTCTCTATTCTTTTGCTCTCATAACCCGGTGGGACGGATAACCAACACGACCAGTGAGAGGTCAGGCAGAGGACCGACGCGACGGCTTTACGTGCTCTCCGAGGCACAGACTAAACTCTTTATTGAGTAGTCGGACTATATAAATGTACTGTCGAATAAGTTTAAAATTGACAAACATCAGTACCTACATCGTCGTCACAGTAGCAAGTGTTCAATCAACCATTTTATTTGTTGTAACCTATCCCAATTCGTACGACATGTTACTTGATATTTATTTTGTAACAAATAACCAAACTGTGACAGACAGACAGACAGGGGCTGGTCTCAGACATTTACAAACATATACACCTGTGCACACATCCATTATAAAAAATACAAAACTCCATTCACTAAACGGAACTGACAAATTTTCGACAAAGGATGTGCCGGGCCGTAGACAAATTCTCACGTTTTTTTTTCTAAACGCTCATTGATGACCACGGTAGCAAAATTTATGACGCCTAGGTGCGAAAAGGTTGTGAAAGGAGGTTAAATTATGGTTGTAAAAAATGTGCATTGTTACCGTCATTCTGTCTTAAACGGTTTGAACAATAGTGTCTTATTATAATTTGTAATATTGTTTATATTTGTTGTATTTTTAGTAGTAAAAGCCCCTGAGGTTTAGGCGGTAGTGTATACAACTGATGATTGCGAGGTCTTGGGCTGGATTCTCAGGTCGTGTAAAGTATTGATGTACCTACTTATTCTAATTTACTTTATTATGTTTTTACAGCTTATCAGTATGCCAATCGTAAATCTGTCCATAGGATGTATTCTTAGGCCCACCTTTCGGTATAATAGGTGCGATGTCACAAAAAAAATACAGAAATAAACATAATATGCTTACTTACGTTTAAAGAAACGAAAGTTAATGCTGAACTTTCATGAGTTAATGTTTCCCCAAGAACGAAAGACGGGGTAGGTCTTGATTTAGCCGTCGCCAAAGTGAATATCAAGAATTTCAGACGTGCAATAGTAGTTTATGAACTATTCCTTTACTATTACATCTTAAATACAATACACACGACGTATAGAATAATAAAGAAAACCCACAAATAAAAAATCCTCATGTACTGTTCTTCAATATTAGACTCAAATACAATACACGCGAGAAACAAACCCCAAACAATTACAGAATCCCTATAAAAGAAAAGATCTTATCGCCTATATTCATCATCAGCGATTAATATTTCAAAAAACCATAAAGTAACGTTTACGTAGTTGTACAAAGAGACTGTCTGCCATAGACTATAGAGGCAGAGCATAGACAATTGATAGGGACGCGTGCGCGGCACGCGACGGCGGCAAGTGGCGTAAATTGAGTGCTCCAATTACGGTGTCGGGTGTTGTGTACAGGATGATTGTGTTTTTGTTATGAGGAAAAAATGTGGTTTTGATGTATGGATATGTATGTAATAGGAGGAAAAGTTGTAAAGTTGTGTACATCGTACTTACTTTATTGTTATTTTTAAAAGGTGTTATAGAGATGATCTTTACTTGCCGAATTGAAAAAAGTTTTTTTAACAAGTGATTTGCTTCCACGCGTTTTAAGATGTTTGAAACACGTAACAATTCAAATCCTAACATATATTGACTGAATACTAGCAAAAACCTACAAAACTAGATCTAGTCTGGTAAGCAATAAAAATAATTTCGTTCAATCAGTACGAAGAGCAAAATATAAAACTAGTTGTTTTTAAAATAACTATTTGCTAAATTTAATAGCCAAAACTAGATTTCACATCACCGCTCAAATTCCCACTTTAATTAAAAAACCAAAAACCCACACCATGTACATCATCCGCCACATTTGAGACAGGCACGTGACTTGAAATGGCGTCGTTCGAAAATCGAATAAATCAAGAGGATTGGCGGGTAATCGCGCGCCAAAACATCCGTCACGCACGGCCACGCCATCGCCGAGGTGAGAACATGTAAATAGAGGGTAGTTGGATAAACTTGGATTAAATGGTATTGAGTAATTAGTAATGCTGTTTTATTTGTTGTTTAAAGAGCGGGTTATTGGCCTTGCGGCTATGGACTTTTTAGATAAATGAGGTATTGGGGTTTGGAGTACGTGCATCGCGAGAAATACGAACTTTTAATAGGAGCAAAGCAAAGCTAGGTTATAGAAAAGCTGTAAGAATTGTTGGACTTTCCGAAACGCCATAATATAGATTGGGATAAAATGGCTTATCACTATAGAACTCCTTTTTTTCGAAAACATTAAAATTAAAATTACACGAGAGAGACACAAAATTGAGAAAGTATTGTTCATCTCTCTACTTCTAAGGCAAAACTCCGTGTTGAACGGTGGTACTGTATTTCAGAATGTAATAGTATCCTACACAATTGAGCAATGCAGATTAAACCAAGATTTCTCTATGATTTCTGTCGGCCGCTTTCAATACTCTATCTTAGTATCTATCTATCCTCTGCTTACTTAATAAAGACAAGCGTTATCTATGACTGCCTCCATGGCACAGTGGTTAAGGTCGCCACGCCGCTACTATTGCCTTGGGAGGTCGTGGGTTCGATTACACACGGAATAAAATAATTATTTTTGCGATCTTGTATGTATTTTGTGTCAGTTGTTTGTATGTTTGTAAAAATCCTCGCGACACAAGTCACAACATGAAATATTTAAAAACATTTACATTTAAATACACGTGTAATTAAATTAACATATTGATTAATTCAATCTAGATAATAATATTTATTTCACACCCACCGTACAAGTTTGGTGACTAATATATGTATCTCTTGTCATATTGGACGTATGTCCGTCTATGTCTGCTATATGTCAGGAATTACTGTGATTTTGAAGACTTGCTTCTGCTTACACGTATTGTGGTTATGAAAGAGTACGTATGTTCGTTTGTGGAGTATAATCTCCGAAATTACTAAACTTATTTATTGTAAGGATGTTTGTATTTATTCCAAAGGTGTTTTGACAGTAGAATGTTGCTGTTGAAACTACTTGTTTTATTATTTTACCTAGAAAAGCTTGAAAATAATTTAAAGGTTCAATTCGCAAGAAGAAAAAACGTTCTATAGCTGTAATAGTAACCCGTAGAAACCTTTTATAGTTTTAAATTGTTTTCAGAAGTATTTCAACGCTGTTTTTCTTTTTACAAACAAAGGCTTATGTTTCATCAATAACTCCCGAGAACTTGTTACCTACCTATTTCATGCTTAACAGTCCAAACATATTGACCTTCTCAAAGCAACTACGATCATGATCCCATTACTAACCCCTGCTATCTGTGTCATTCCTAACACGATTCCCAATCTTCATGATTCAATTACTAAGTTAATGTCTCACTAAAACATCCCTAGTCCCTACTATAACGGTACTAGAGGCCCTTTGCGTCAGCTAAAACAAAATTAAATTGTCAGTAACCTGTTTTATGCTTACACCAATCATTTCATCAGTAAAAAGGGGCGGCAAATTGAAAAGTCGAGTCCCACGTAATCGAATGATCAATATGAACCCACATCAAAGAAATTTATCAATTTAATTCGATAAATCGACTAAAAATTACTTAGCGTGCAAAATGGCGCCTCCCTTTAACATGGAAATGTCATTTGGATATTGTTTTTCGCGCGCTTTTACTTTTCCTGCCAATTGGAATGTTCGGTTTTCGTGTTTGAAAACTTTTTAGGCTGTGTTTAATAGGGTAAGAACACGCAATGAGATTTATATTTTTATGCCTCATGATTGTAGAGTGGTTAATAAAGTAATTTTAATTATGTTTTCGGTGGCTTAATTACCTAGGTAGAATAATTTAGAAGAATATTTTTTTTCATGTCCTATTAGCATGTCAATATCGTCTATATAATACAAAACATATTTTTTTGTTTTTATAGCATTATACATGCTATAAAAAACTTATACCTACCGTATGGAAATTATTTAATAGATTAGCGGATGGCGATTAGACAAAACAGAAATAGGCTTCAGCTTTTTTACTTCCCAATATTTATGCAAAACCAAAAAGAAAAACATCTCTCTTAAAAGAAATCGATATTTTGTTTTCGCAAAAAGAATTCGTGGCGTCGTTCGTTAAACCGTTACGATTCGATTTGTCGCCATGTTAGCTTAAACCGCGTCCGAAAAAGTAAATTTATTGCATTATGGCCGCTCGGCTTCGTCCTCATTTCCCTCTTTGATCTACAATTTTCCCTTTTTTTCATTCGCAAAACGGTAAGTGATTGCTTTTTATGTCATCGACATTTTTCTAATTCGAATTTTTCGTGCGGAGAAATTAACCTTTTTGGAATTTGATCTATGGTTTTATTGTTAGTTAAGAAATTTCTTTTTATTGTACATAATACTGTTATTTTTTTATTGTGATATTGATTGTAATCCTTGGTTTCAGTTTTCAGCGCTTCTCTCCTTTTCTATAGTGTCACTGACCTATTTGACTCCTAATGATGATGTAATAATGTACCTACTTACTCAAGATTAATTATTTTTCAGCTTAACCAGACAAACAGATTTAGGTACATAGTATAATTGCCCAGCATAGTTTTTAATTGTGATACACACACGTACTTATACAATTGCATGTATTTCATGACTTCTAGGCCAAAACTTTATTTTCATTCTACACAATTCATCAAATATTGTACTAAAGTAATCTACTATTCTGATGACCTGCATTCATTATTTCGACAATAGAAAGGCAAAGTGCAGTAGAATTAACTATTTAACTAAATACCTTCTCGTTCTTTATATGTTTCAGGAATTCTTCAGAAATCTACAAAGGGGGACGTGAGACTTCAGACAAGATAATGCAGCCACTAAATTTAAACAATCAATTAAACGTAATTATCCGTTCAATAACGTCAGCTGGTCCTAAATCTTATCACAGCGAAATAAGTGACATGATGCATAAAATCGACATTACCGATAATTTTACGATTCGATACACTGCTACGATTACTTTGAACAGGAAATAGAAAAATTACTGCATAAAATTAATTACATTTTGATTAGAAATAAGACATACTAAGTAGGTACTAATATGAATGCTGCACTACGAAAGTATTGCTAGCTAACCCGCACGCGCGTCTTTGCTCTCATTAGAATCTTAAATCGTAGCAATTGGAATTGCTTAGGAGTAAAAGAAATTGCCAAATCTGACCAGTAGGTATTTCCTGAAAAAAGGTGTGTTCTATCTGATATTTATGATTCACACAATCAATTTATTTAGGTTTAAATATTCGTAAGTATAAACTTTTTTGTAGATTAGTTCGGTCATCAATTAGATTCAACGAATTGCATTATAACGTCATTGTGCTAGTCGAATGCAGTTAAATATTTACATCCTGGATTTTTATACAATTTGGCCTTGCTTTCCGAATTTGACCGCAATAAGTAGTAGATATTCGACGTATGACCACAATACGCGGAACTTTATGATAAAATCATTTTTTTATTGAAAATATCGTCTCTTATACCAACCATTTGATCTATTTACTTTAGCAAACATATAAACAACGGATTCTGAATACGACTTGAAACAACTACTGTCGCATTGGGTACAAATCGGTAAAGATGTAGTTAAAATATTTGCTGTGAACACCCACAACTTAACCTCCAAAAAATAAAACGTTTTTTTTTAGATTTCCATTTTCTAGCCCAGTTTCCGTTTGACTTATCAGTGTAGAGTAGTCTGAAATAGGTCAGTACAGCATTTACAGTTTGTAAATGTTCAAAGGGAATATTCAGACGAAATCTAGGATACCTCATATCGGTTCTATCGAGATGTACACGTAGCAATTACAATCACATTTGTAGCTGTATAGAAGTAATTGTGTAGGGTGTTTCTGAAATAACATTTGTATATAATACAGGCTGAAACAGCCAGGTTTTGTTTTTTCAGCTTTAAACTAACAATAGGGTCATTATGTTTTAAAAAGTAATTCCTGATTCCTTTTTCTTTGAATTTGAACGAGTATCCTGAAGCGCATATTGAGTTCAACGTCATGATTTTGACATTTTTGAAAAGACAATAAAACTTAGGACTGCAATTGATAATTCTTAGTAATCCAGTAACTCTGTCTGTCTGTCTCTACTTAATCACGCCTAAACTACTGAACCAATTTTCATGAAATTTGGTATGGAGATATTTTGATACCCTTGAAAGGACATAGGCTACATTTTACCCTCGGAAAATGAAACATTTCTATAGGAAAATTCAGGTAGCGGACGAAGTCGCGGGTAAAGCTAGTTTTATATAACTTTGAATAGGTATCAATAATTTGATATCTTGTACTATATATCTTTCTTGTGTGTCTCTGAGCTGGTTTCACTAAACAAATTTTCTTCTTTCTCTTTCTTTTTTCTTGTATATTGACTAGAAATAGGAATTAAAACAGGATCTTTCTGCTCAGCAGCATACCTAATACCATTTTAATACAAAACCACAAACAAAAGAAATACATCGAATAATGATTGAACACTCAAAACGCAACCCCAAAAATAATTTCGCGTGTAATATCGACAGAAAAAAGCTAAAATCCCTCTCTATGCCCACCGATGTAGAAGAAACACTTCCTTGCGCCAAATGTCCAACTACATTCACCCCCGCAACTCAAAACTACCCCAAACCCTTACATGTTAAAGAATCCATAAATAATAGAGTTGACGTGCGTGCGGATTGTGTTACCGAATCACCCCACCCCATGTAAATAGCGATTCTTGTCTATGGCTAATACCTCTATTGTCTGTGGTAGGGATTTATTATTCATTCTCTATGCATCTGACGGTTATGAGTTTTGTATTAGTTTGTAATGTGATACCGTCTTTAGGGGTCAAGTTGCGTGTTAATTGATTACTTTAAAGATAATGGAAAACATAGTACCTACTTATCAATCGTACTTTTATAAGAATTAATTCTTTGATCCATTATATATCCTGTGATAGTGTGTGATGCAAATTGCTAAGTTTCTGGGTCGAATCCCTAGTGAGGCCAAGCACTACCAGATTTTTTTCAACATAGTTATAAGCTCCCTACAAAATGAAATTGACTTTATTGGCAATGTGTATGTTCTACCATATGTCACCAGCGTTATGAGCAGTAATTTTTTTTTTGAACTTTATAACCTCTGATTTCACTCGATTCCCGGCCAGTGTCAAAGTTGAATTTTGACATACCACACACGAAAGGTTAATAGGTGTGAAGTTATATAAAAAACATCTTCAGTTAACGTTTAGGTACAAAAATAAGCAGATATCTTTGTTCGAGACAATTACAGCTAAACACATTAGTATGTTTATTTTATCTTTGTTTGACCTTTGTGGTAACGAATGAGCGTTGACCTTTTGTCTCGTTTTAATTCGATTATATTATGCTACCTACATGCTAGTATACCTATTGTATTTTGTTTTTCTCGAGATGTAGGTGTGTTATTCTGCTCTCATTTTGTGTTGAAAATTTCCACTTTTTAGTTTCAGATAGCATTAAATTTCACGCTGTCAAAGTTCTTTAAATATCTGTTATTAAGATTTTTTCAACTGTTTAACTTTTCCTAGTGTTATAATAACATGCAGCAACTATTTTACGGTACTAAGTAGAGTTTTAGAAGGAAATCGGAAATTTGCTTAACAGTCGAACGCTACGAAGGGGAAAAAACTACTTTAAAAGACTGAAAAACTTAATATTGTCTTAGAACTTCACAATTATAGGTCTCACCTTATAATTTATTTGGAAGAGGCTAAGGGTGCAGTGGTAAATGTACGATAATTTGCAATTGGAAACATAATATGTGATGTTTTAACAATATTGTTTCGTACAAAGATTATTTTTCTCAAACAAAAGTCTCTTATTCCTAATAGTCTTTGACAAAAATAAGGTAGAGGCGTATTCGGTAGCGTGGGTGCCATTGAGCAGATAAGAAACAAATGTTTAAGTATATAAGTAGGTACTATAAATATCATATGACAATTATCTATACTAATATTATCTATACTAATATTATAAAGCTGAAGAGTTTGTTTGTTTGAACGCGCTAATCTCAGGAACTACTGGTCCGATTTGAAATTTTTTTCAGTGTTAGATAGCCCATTTATCGAGGAAGGTTATAGGCTATATATCATCACCCTACGACCAAAAGGAGCAGAGTAAAAGTAAAAAATGTTACAAAAACGGGGAACATTTTGACCCATTCTCTCTTATGTGACGCAAGCGAAGTTGCGCGGGTCAGCTAGTTATAAATATTGCTTTTAAGATAATCGATACCTATCTTATTGTGTTAAAGCTGATCAGTTTGTGGTCGAAAATAACTGCTAAGTATAGCTGTGCGTGGAATGGATTATTAACTCCTAAAATTGTCGTTTTAATATAATTACTGTGTTATTTCTCGGTGAAAATGTAGACTGTTTAAATCCTGGGTTCGATTCCCAATAGCGGCAATTAGTTAATTACATATAATAGTGTTGGTAGCAGCTCCTTAAATCATCAATGATTTATACCTAATAGAAATATTGTCAAAACCATTTAGCGATTAGAAAGAGTGGCCAGGAGTTTCTTGCCAGCTCTTCTCATTGGCCCTACCTTCCGAATTGGCGGTAAATTCACTCTCAGTATCATTGACTATCATAAGAATCAGCATTTGGTATAAATGAATAAATGATTTGATTTTGATTTTAAGAGCACACTAGTACATTTGAATTTAAGGTACTTTTGCATCCATTTTTAGTTTTATGAATAAGGAGCGGAGCCAGCGCATAAAGTTAACGCCTATTGTGTTCTTGAACAGATTTAATTAAACACGACCTTTACAAGTTCATTGTCATAATAATCTTATTAATTACACAACCAATACAAAGTGCATAATCACAAAAATACACCTGTACTTATTCATTGTTAACATCAATTAAATCCTTTTCAATGCTCAAGTACCTAACAAACCGGTACATTGCAAAATATCAATGAATAGCCCATTAGTTTGATTGTGAAATGCCATAGAGTTACGAGAGGCGCCATACTGACGTTTATTAAACACGCGCCATGACACCCACTTGGCGCGCTTTTTGACAGTTGTTGACTTTTTTTGCGGTTATTAATATTTTTTTTTGTTTGTAGGGGCTGATATTAAAATATCGTGCAGAGATTGAAGAGGTTAATGAGGAATTTGGTGGACGAAATTAATGTTTTGCGATAGATATTTGATTTTGTAGTTTTAATTTTATTTTGTTCTAGGTAAAGGATGTGACGTAGTTTCAGTAGGTGTACCTACTTCGTAGCGACAATTTACTATAGGTACTTATGTGTTACAAAACATATAAATTGTGAATAAGGCAAGGGAAGTTTGAAAGAATCGTTCCAAGTGGCGTTCTTTGGTCTCTGTCTACCCCTATGGAAAACAGGCGTGATATTAATATGTATTATATAGATATGTTATAGAACAGTAGAGTTTTTCAAATAACATAAAACCAAAACGCTATATTCGTAAGAAACATAGGTTTACCTACATTTCTACGGAAAATCGAATTGGAGAGATTTTATAGAGTAAGATAAAAGAATTCACTTTGAGTCTCTTACTCGAAAAGAAAGACTTTATCAATTTTACATAAAGAATTATAAACTAACTTTACGTAACTGAGAATCTAACCCATCATTTTCCAAAACCCACCCACATGTACAGCTAGATAGCTATCCTACACAGGTGGACAATATTCCCATAGAGGCTGGTCTAATACCGGGGCATATTGCGTAGAGGTAATGCCGACCGTGCTCAGATTACCGGCTCAGCAGATTGACTCAGTATCAACTACACCACAAATACTGAACTAAACTTGCAGAATTACTGATAGACTGTGTTTATAGAGTTTGTGCCTTAGTACAATATATATACAAAACATGCTGATTGTATTGAAAACCTCGTCCGTCGCTAAAATTATACTTTTTCATATGGGGAAAAGAGCTCTTGACATGACCGAAAAAAGTTCGCTTGCTTTAACCACATTGGTTTTGTTGTGTTTTCTTGTAATAAATGCTGCATTTAAGATATTTACAAGTGTTTTAATTCATAAAGGGAAATATAAAGTAGTAAACAGAAACTGTTTCAAATGCAGGTAAAGCAAGCAAACTAAGCAGCAGCTCATTGGTACGGTTCGTTGCTTGAAAGGGCTAAGGTTTCGCACATGTATGGGAAAAAAACGAGAAAAGATTTTTTTAAATGTTTTTATATTGCTGAAACTACATTATGTGGTATGAAGGATTATAATATATATTAAATGGAGAATAATACCTACCTAGAACTTAAAGGCAAATTTTAGCAGTGATTTACAGCATTTTGCTCTAAAGCTTTTTTAACTGAAAAATGGCCGCTCGTGTATGCATTTTTATTCAGCGAGACTACGCATTTAAGAAATGTCGTCAATCTATTCTAAAAGTACGAATGAAGATCATTTCTATATGCGGTCATTTTATTGTTATAATAGGATTCACTTAATCAGGTTAATAATTCACGCTAATAAGTAGAGAACAACAAGCTAACAGACAATCGACTCGGCGGCCATTTGTAATTTTATTGTTTTGACATTTCAAAATTATGACCGCTTGTGTTAATTTATGGTCATATTTTATATAGTTTATTAATTTAAGAAGAAATTAACGATATCCGTTTGGTTGAAAATAGAAAAAATGTTGTTTGTTTATTAAACTTAGATCTTTAGCGCGCAATTTGGTTTAAAGAGTATTAGCTGATAAAAGTATGTAGAATATTATTAATATTTATTACTTATAGGGTCCCTAAAGATTAAGAGAAAGGTGTATTAAACCCTTATCTTATTTATATTGCAAATGCATAGATAGGGAATAACACGATTGTCATATTTTAGACACGTTATAAAACCCCACGCTATGGAAAATTTGACAGCACGAAAACATGTCACCTTAAGATTAAAAAACCGATAAAAACCCGCCGAACTTAAGTCGACGAAACCGAGGAATTAGGTTTAAAATCTAGAAAAAACATAGATCAACCCCCAGAGGGTGAAAACAAGCAAAATATGTGTATAAAACATAACGCGTGCGGAACCTCGCTTATCACCAACTTACAACTTCATCATTATCAATCAAACTTTTACGTTTCAATGTCTTTTTGAGTTACAAAGGAGGCGCCCGTAGCCAGTTGCGCTCACCGATCGGTAAACGATCTGTGGGTTAAGCAACCCTTGGCGCGGTCATTCCATAGATGGGTGACCGCATAGTGGTATTTGAACTGGGCGTCCCCGTGCTTCGGAGGGCAAAAAAAGTCGGTCCAGGATGTTGTCAATTAAGATAACAGTCGTTTAGCCACGTCAAAGACCTTTCGGGCTTGAACAACTTTGACACTAGATTGACCACTAACCATACGATTATTCTTCAAATATACTAACTATAAAACGGTCTAGTACAATTATTTACAAGCAAATTTTATACAGTAACATTTAAACGGGATTCAAAACCTCACCGAACGTATCGTAAGCCAACCAAGAATCAAATATGACACGGATATCGTGAAAATTCAGCGGCCATCGATTGTACTTATATAAGCAGTTATGTAGGTTATCTGTGTATATACTAGTGTATATATATGTGTGTATTAGACGGAGTGAGAGTGCGCTCGGACCCTCCTTGTAATATATAGCGGGAGGTGATATTCTGTAAGTTTTACCATTTCTTCGGATGTTAAATAATCTTGGTGAAAAGTTTTAATAGCTATTGTAGAGTTGTCTGCTTCAGGTTGGACATAATGGCATTCTAAATACATGATTTATTTCAACTATACGTTAAATTTGTGTATATTCGAACGCTGCTAATTTAGAGGAAAAATCTAATTACCTAGTTCCATTTTAAACCGGCGAACATGCGGTTATTTTGAAGTGTAGCGTATTATTTGAGATGCCTTTCAAAAGACACACACGCAAACTAATCTTATACGATAATTATGTATTAGAAAACACTTACCTATGATTTTCCATGGTAAAGCAGGCGAGACTAAGAAAATTCTTGACATTATGTTTTTGTATGATTTGAATGTTTCAGATCTTCACATGTTTCACGTCTTGAAGTAAAAGTCTGCGCTTTCTCTTCTAATTGTTTGGTTAGAGGAGACCCGTGTACGGCAAAGGAAAAGAAATCTATAAAAAAATTGTAGGTAGAGTAAAAAAAATTAAGGTATGATGATCAACGGAGATGATTATTGATTAACGAAACTGGGGGTAGGTTTAAATCTTGCATAAGATCTAGAAAGAAAATCAAAATTGTATAAAAGTTTCGTTACTTTAATGGTGCGTAAGTGATTTTAATAGATTTTATCTTTATCTTTAGGCGGTTTACTGTTTGACCACAACGAATTACCTGACATTTCCCGATTGGAAATACGCGTTCCCGAAAATATGTATTTCTGATTGTTTTAGAAGCGTCTTTATAAAATTTTAGTACCGGTCTCAATCCTCTATTAACGAATTCAACTAAGTACCTATATCTATCAGATTGCGATATATCTAGATATAATTAAACTGAATCGGTTCCTCCATATAAATACTAAATACACCCGAGAGTTATTTAGTTCGATAGCAATCGTACTACAAGAAATGATTACAACCTCAATAACAATAAATCAAACATATTTTATAGCTTACTATTATTACTGAAAATAAAAAATAATGAAACGAATTGCAGAATGTGACGCTTACGCGCAGCAGCCGGGCGCGGGGCGCGGCGTGCGGGCACCAGATAAGCGGCTTAACTCCGCACCCGCGCGAGACAACAACATACACACACACCGCAAGAGCGAGCGAGAGAGAAATACATCACTATATACAGCTGCAAACATCACTGCGTACGCTCGCCGAGGGCGTTCTCAATCCAAACGGCCCAACTCCACTTCCCGCCAACCCATTCTGACATTTACCATTTGACGTTAGCTGTCAAAATCGCGCGCGCCATCTTGGTAGTTTACCCGCCAGGGGATACCACAATAAAATAAAAATACATTTTCCAGGGAATATCTACGTGGGTACAAGTAAAGTTTGCGTTTGTAACGTATAGCTATGTGTGCGGCACAATTCAACGGGCCCGTCTAAACAGCTAATTTTAAAGAAGTCTAACGCAGTTGGGGACGAATTTCGACGACTTTTGCATTTATACTTTTTTGAGACTAGTTTTTGATGTTTGAGTACATTTGAGTGTTTATTAAAAACTGTGAAAAGAAAACTTAGGACAAACAATTTTCTTTTTTATTGACTGCAAGTTGATACTTCGCATCGAGAATACATTTGATGTTGTTCACCTTATTTAATTCAGCGCTCCGATAGAAATATTTTCAGAACTGTTGTTGTTTTATTTATGAATGCTTTTTGTTTTACTTGTTTATATTATTTCTATAACTGACTGAATAGAAGACTGTAAACGTGGAATTTTGTTTCTATGACCTAGTAATAATTGAAACAAAGGATTAGAAGTTATTCGTGGTTTTATAATGCAATTGTTATTAATTATCGGTTCAATTAATTTTATCAGCACAAAACTACATTTATTATTACTACACTTTACTGTACCCGGTGAGATAAAACGAAGACTATCAGAAATATTGTTTACATGGAAAAGCTAAAACTTTCTTGGCAAAACGTATATTATATTGAGTTTAGTGAAATATTTGAAGAAATTCACGAAGCAGGCAAAACAATTTTCAGAATACTCTAAGAGTCTTAGATAAAGAAGGTTTTATTAAAGTTCAGGATGTAATTTTTGTCCTTTCCCTGTCTAATACACCATCGAGGGCTAATTATTCTTACGTGTACTTTTCGCTGTGTATTATGCAGTTCACTATTTGTACATAGAAGGTAAGGATATGTTGCATAATTTGCTGATTAGAAATCGTGAACGAAATCACAGGTCTTTTATAACAGTTATACTCAACCTGCGTCCCGCCGAATTTCTTTAAGGGACAACTCTGTTTAGTTTATAATATTAATTTGGTACTGATCAATGAAAAAAGCACTAGGTATGCTTTTAAACAGTTAAGTTAGAGTTGCGTCCACTCTCGGTATCATAAGGCCATCATTTCAGCCTCTCAGGATTTTTCAAATTGTTAGTAGTCTAATCTCAGACCTTCAAGTATCCCATGCTAAGTTTTATCACAATTGGTTCAGCATTTCAGCCATGTAAGCGTAAAAAAGTGATATTTCATTAATTTCTATATTCATGTTACGCGAAAGTTTCTGTTAAAATTACGTCGTGCATAAAAGGTTGAGTATGACTGCTCTTGTGTAAAATGTAACTAATAATATTGTTTATATTGATTGTGCATTTGTAAAAGGTATCGTTATTCTATAGTATTGAATACTATAAACCTCCCACGTAAAGTAATGTGTGTTCAACTCTTATTATATTGTGTTCAGTAGTAGACTAGAGTTGCGTGGCATTGTGCGAGGAAATTCAATTCTTTATTGATATTCACTAATGAAATCTTATTATATTAAGTTAATAGAAAGACTGGATTCAATTTAAATATTGTTTTTATCTAGTATTTTAAGTTTTCCTATAATCGATTGATTCGGTTGTTACATTATCTTAAAAGTACGCACCAAATTCTGAGAGATTAATTATTTATGGTGTAAGAAATGCTATTTAATGAAGAAACTACAAAAATACCTTTGCTGCTAAAATTATCTTCTTTTATAAACAAAAACATGTCGTCTAAGTAAGTATTTAATGTTGCAAACCATTCTGTAAGCGTTTCTGGACCTATTTTGTTATAAAGGTAGCAGCGATAAAATATACCCTATCTAAGTATACAAAACTTTCTTAAATATGACAACTAAACTTAAATATACAATTATATTAACGAACGAAACCTTACTAGACAGAATCGCAATTTATTCGAATCAGTTGGAAAAGTCATTTAACCTCCAAGACAGTGTTCTCGATTCTACAGTGAGCTAACCGTGATTATTGCCTGCCTTACAATATCAGTTTATTACATTCCATTCATTTTTATAAAAAGACAGTCAAAAGACAGAAAGTATTGAAATCAATAGACAGTATCACGAGTACAAAGAGCATGCGGTCGCGGTAACTGGAGCCGGGTTCGGCGACTGAAGCCCGTGGGGAGCTCCTACAACGACACGTAGCGAGGACACCGGCCAGCGGCTGTTTTATGTTTACTTTTAAACTAAAATGTCAATTGTCTTTCAATTTTATGGTAGGTGTTGGTATTTTTTGTTTGGAGTAGTTGAATTTTGAGAGAATCAGCCATTCATTCCATGAAAATGTCTAGCTTTTCCGAAAATATTTTCATATTTTTTGTAGGATATTTAGGAATTAAAAGATCGAAATTGAATTTTTACCATGAAACTTAAGTAAATCTTTAGTTTTTTAGTGAAATTGTAGACTTCTGATTAAAAAGAGTTCCGAATTCTACAATAATATACAAGAAGACGAGTTAGGTATGACCCAAAATGTAGGGTGGTAATAACTCTGTTTGTGTGTACCATCGGGCTTGAAAATTACAAGAAATCAATCTTTCCCTTCCTCCTGTTATTGTATAATATCATTATAATAAACATTTGCATTAAACATCTATTTTGTTAGATAACGTTACGTTTTAGTACAAACCTGAATCATATAGTTTAAAGACTTTCTTACAGTGAATTAAGCCATTCATCGCAGGAGGTATATATTTTCAACAAGCGTTTTGCATTTC
The DNA here is from genome assembly GCF_050436995.1 of Anticarsia gemmatalis. NCBI lineage: Eukaryota > Metazoa > Arthropoda > Insecta > Lepidoptera > Erebidae > Anticarsia > Anticarsia gemmatalis. The sequence continues at coordinate 2,587,518 of NC_134770.1, read as the reverse complement.
TCTTCGAGAAAGTCTAATTACGTCAGTATTCTTAATGTCCTAACTAGCTCCTGCCTAATATTTCGTCTGTATATAAAATTCTCGTGGTAAATAATACGACTACTGGAAACAGACTGCTATTCATGTATATTCTGTAGTCTTTGCGCGAAAGAGTACGCAACATACACTAGCTGACCCGCGCAGCTTCACTTACGTCACATAAGAGAGAATGGGTCGTAATTTTCCCCGTTTTTGTAACATTTTTACTGGTACTCTGCTCCTATTGGTCATAACGTGATGATACATAGCCTATAGCCTTGATAAATGGGCTATCTAACACTGAAAGGATTTTTCAAATCGGACCAGTAGTTTCTGAGATTAGCGCGTTTAAACAAACGAACAGATCGTCAAACACGTATGGATCAATAGAATAAATACTTACTTATTACTCACAATAGCTGTTCAAGGAGTATGTTTTTCAAAATTATCCTAGTATCTTTTCCATCAAAGACCTGAGATCTAGTTAAGGTCTGTGTTAATCAAACTTTGGATGGATCCTTAAGGCTGTGGAAAGAAAGAAACTGAAAAGGATACTATGTAAAGTAGTCTAGTGTTTTAACATTATTCTTTCACTTATGTAATTCTTGATCAGCAACCACTACAGCAAAAGATTTACATGTAACACTATTGCAGATTAGAACACGGTAGATGGCTTTTGAAATTATTTATTTTTATGAATGTTAGGCGTTTGTAACTTGAGTAGTTAGTAGGTGTTGCTTTCAATTTTAATTTATTTGTAGGTAGTTCGAGATTTTTTAAGTACTTTTTGTATATGATTGTTTTGGTAAATAAAAGTTTGTCTGTTCAAAATCTGGGGTTGTCTCTAAAATAAAACTCAGTAAAATGTATTTTATATGCATATATTCGGATTCAATATTTCAATAGCTATCAGTTAATAATTAATACAACTTAACTTAAAAAAAATACACTGACTCTTCATCGAACGGTACAATTACTGTACTTAACTAACTTAGCTATGTTCAAGCTTAATATTTACTATAAATTACAAATTTCATTACATTTAAATACTACGAAATTATGGGCGAAACTCGTGTCAGGCGCTGGTATCCCTCAACCATCGACCAAAATAAAAAAATAAAAAATAATATCTACGAAAAAAATGTTGCTAATAAAAAAATATTCTACTATATTGGTAATAAAATAAAAGTTTAGAGGTACTATAAAGTCTCTTGCATTGCAATTGAATATCGTTTATAAATAAACTGTGTATTGCACCTCGATGTTTAAGTAATACCGGCCGCCCGTCCCTCCACTAATAAACACGTTAGTGGGGGATCATCGCGCCAAAATCTCCCATTTCATTTGTAAAATAATATAAATTAACTAATAATCTCATTAAATTACTCTTCTGTTAATTTATTGGGGCTCAAAGAGCTCGACTTGGAGCCAATAAAAGTTTTATTTTAAAACCACCATTTTAGTCAGCAACTGTCACGGCTCTTATCCCGTTTATTGATCGCCATCTTTATTCGGAGCTTTTCTTTTGCAATCCTGTGTTTGCTTATTAAAATTATAATAAATTATGTTCAAGTTTTAAGTAGCTAAAAGGTTTATTTTGATTTTTTTGTGGAACTTTTGAACCGAATATCGCAATTAGTATTCAAATTAAAACTCCGAAAAAGATGACGATAATATTACATTTGATTGTTTTTTACAAATAAAATTAATTGTATAAATTATGGCAGGGTTGTCACTGGTCTAAAAATAATAAAAAATGTACGATCCCTTAAAACTAGACAATAATAACCCACATATACATTCGGAGCACACACATGTACAAAATAAAACTCTTAAACATACAATTTATATACAATAGAAACTATAATATCGTTACTTATATTAAAACATTTATATTTTGATGTTGTATACAATAATATAATAAAGAATACCTATTATTTTTATAATAAAGGTACTAAAGGATTTTCCGACGGAAAATATTTTGACCGATTTCTCGATCTGTTGATGGAAAAATTGTTTTAATCCGTTGTATATAAACAACTTAGCCAAACAATATAAGTTTGTTGTCTTGAAAACATAAGTTTCAATATAAGTAACGAACATTTTATTTTTTTCGTTAATTTAGCGAATTCCGTCACTAAACATAGCCTAAAGTTTACTCGTTTTTTAAATATAATAAGTGATATGATTCAGGGTGTTTTTACATAGGCGCGACGAAGCAAAAATATGAAAAGAAATCTCTATACACACATCAATTGTTTTACGGGAAATTTTTACATTTTGCATGGCAACATTATTAAACATGGGAAGGATTGTGGTTAATTTTTATAACAATTAATAAATTTTAAAAAGTCTGTGTTAGATTATTTTATTAATAATTATGGTATATTGCTTGCAAAATGTAAAAAATATCAACAAATCCACATTTATGTTCTTCGATACACACATTTAGGCCTCTTGACAAAATTATTCGTTGAAAACCGACATCTCGATAGCGTTGTCTGAGAAAAATAACTTCTGAAACATTTGTCAATTATATTTTGAACAAGACTTGAAATCACATTAGTACCTACTTGTCTTATGTATTATTTAATTATATACTATATTGTAAACAAGTAGAGGTGTTTTTCTAGTAAATAAAGTTTCTAAATGCAATGTCATTTCTTGTTCAAAATGGTCGTTAACAAAACAATAACGCTTTCTACATCTTGAAGTAAATACCAACGGTTTTATGAAAATTTGTACGTTTTGTTCAAAATAAATTAATGGAATGTATTTCTTGATATGTACTTACGTCGTATTGTGTTCAAATTCCCATATTTCACTGCGCAAGTCTTAGAAATAATGTGTTCTAGAGAAATATGAAAACTTAAACGAAATACGAGAGTCGAATTGCAAGTTCAAATAAAAAATAAAGTTGCAACTGTTAAAATTAGAAGGTTGCAACATTTTTCTTTATTTGAAGTCCCCAATCGAAGTTGCCAGATTAAAATAAGAAAAAAATGTATCGAAAACGTGCAAACTACCAGAAAACCGTTGTCACTATACAAAAACATATTTACAACTACAAAATAAGGGACTAGAAATACTAAACCATATTGATTCCGTACTTTTCTGGGGCAAAGTAACTGTTCCCGGTGTTTGAAAAGTTCGTTATTTGGGACGCTTGGAGCATGCTCAAATGTGGCGAGTTTTGCGATTGGTTCTCAGGGGATTCAGGTCCTGAAGACAGTATGTTGTGGTGTGATGCCCACGCCCCAGGAGGTGATGGGTTGCCGAAGGACACCTGGTTGTAAAGCTGGTTGCCGTTGGTTGTCAGGTTGTGGCTGTGGTGGCTACCGTGGGTCTGGTTCACCGATGATCCGTTGAAATACTCCATCTAGAAAAAAATCCTTGGTTAGTGTCGGTTTAAGAGACAACATTCTTCGAAATAAAAAAGGTCTTAAGGTATTAGAATAAAATATTTAAATAAAATCATGTATAATTTCGTTGAGTGTCGTTTGAAATGCAACGTTAAAATACTGTAATTATAATAAAACGGTAATGGGACATTAAAAGTCGTGTTTATTATACAGCTACTGGTGTTAAAACATCAATTTCTAGTCAACACACTTATTTTATTAATTAAATTGTATAATATTTTGAAAATAAGGTAATTAAGACGCCGCATTCAGTCGTTATTCTCAAAATCAATCAAAAACATCACACATTAAATATTACGCATATATTATATATTTTATTAGTTTTTATCAAGATTGCAAATGGAATAAGCAGATTAGAAATATCATTGCCATATTATTTTTATTAGAAAACATTAATTTGCAAGGCAAAATTACGATGTAGGAATATAATTACGATACATCTCATTATATTGTTTTGTTGAGAATATATTTTATAAAATACGACTGTATTTTCACATTACCAACTGGGTATAATAATATAATTAGCAATTACTATTATTAAATGAAGAGATAACCAGCTTATTCACACTAATCATAAAAACAATAACCTATTTATGTCCCACAGCTGGGCAAGGGTCTCTACCCGTAATAAGGGAGAGACCACCACGCTACCCAAGTGCGGGTTGGGGACTATCTTTCTGTGTCTTTTCTTTACAAAATTAAATAATTTAATAGAAATCTCACCTGACTAGGATAATACGGCGAATTATACGCGCTCTGTCCATATCCCTGATGATGATGGGACGTGGAGTAACTCCTGATGTAATCCGAAGACCCTGGCCAGTGGAAGCTGTTGTAACTGTCCGGGTGGTACACGTTCCCCGGCCCGTTTATACTCTGAGGAGTGATGGGGGGTGAGGGGGTCGTCATGATTGAGGAGTTGGACCCCAAGGGTGTCAGATTCCCCGTCAACCGCGAACTATACTGGTCCTTCACTAAATTGCTCCCGAATTTCTCCGAATAATCCAGTTTACTGCTGTAGTCCAGCCTTTTAGGACTGCTATACAACTCTTGCTTCGGAGTAACCCCATAACCATGGATGTTGGAAACGGCTTCCGATGGAGACGACTCCTTGCCACTTATTCTCAGCTCGTTAGAATTATAATGGGAGAGGGAAGTAAGACTGTTATTCTTGTTTAATGGCGAACTTTCGTAGTTCGATGTAGCTGATTCTTTTTTACAAATGACGTTTATTGGGGGGCTGACTGAGGTCGTGGGGGTGATGGGAAGGTTAGGGGAGGATGTCGTAATGCTGGAGTTCTGTGTTGTAGGTACATTTGAAGAGGTGGTTAAAGATTTAGACGTCGTGATCTTTGAGGAACTTGTGGAGGCTTTGATGGAGCTGTTCGAGACTGATGTCTTGGAGCTTGAGGAGGACTTGCTGGATATCTGTGTGTTTGACTGCTGCTGCAGCTGCTGCCGGCATTTCGCTCTTCGGTTCTTGAACCAGACCTGTTGACAAGCAGGTAGAAGTTAGATAATATAATATGTTTATCTCGAGCGTGAAATTCTGCCGCCCAGCAATAATCTCACGCCCGTTTCGTATTTTAATGAGACACAGTATTTTTTTTATATATTTTTTAAATCTATACTAATATAATAAAGCTGAAGAGTTTGTTTGTTTGTTAGTTTGTTTGTTTGTTTGTTTGTTTGTTTGAACGCGCTAATCTCAGGAACTACTGTTCCGATTTGAAAAATTCTTTCAGTGTTAGATAGCCCATTTATCGAGGAAGGCTATAGGCTATATAACATCACGCTACGGTCATTAGGAGCGGAGTAGCAACGAAAAATGTTACAAAAACGGGGAAAATTTTGACCCATTCTCTTAGGTGACGCAAACGAAGTTGCGCGGGTCAGCTAGTAATTGATAACCTGACAGTGTAACCCTACAACATTTTTTCAAAACTTTCTGAATGCCCTGGTTTGTAACAATTCTTCTAGCCATTTTATATTTGTCAAAAAGTTCACGCAGCATATTTTTAGAAATAATCTTTTATTGTGCTATTCTCACGTTATTTTTATTTATTGCTAAAATTGCTTTTATTGATACCTACGTATTTAGTCCTGAACGCAAATAAGTCCTACTTATATTTTATTGAAGTTTATTATTAGTTTAGAACTAACATTGTCAGAAATAGAACGAAATTTTCCATTGCACGTTTATTATACTATTATCATAATTTGCGAAATTGAATGTATCTTCGGTATTTTTTACCGCAAAAGCTACTGAACGGATTTTTATAGTTTATTAGAAAAGTACACAACCTTATTTTTACTCCGGGATTTCTTTTCACGCGAACGAAATCGCGAGCAGAAGCTATTTAGACAACAACTACAGCTACTATACTACTATATGAACTAATAAGCCTCCTTTGTATCGACGCAGTCGGGTAAAAAGATCAAAAGTTATCGATACACCATTTTCTTATAACACATTTAACTAATTCCAACATATTAGTGTCCAATAAAACCAGCAGCTGCAACCTCAAACAAACTCTATCTAAAAAAGCAAAGCAAATAAACCGCCCCAACGCGTCATCGAACCCGGGTCCCTTGTAATAAATCACGTATAATCCGAAGTGCTAACTGTTGGGCAGTGCGAGTCATTTGCACTAAGTCACTACACTCGCTACCATTGAAGGGGGACGCTGTAATTATTACGATTCTTACCAATGTCTGTTGAGGAATTTGCGGGTAGTTCGATTTTGGTAGAGTTTTGTTAAAAAGTGCAGTTATTAGGTAGCTTTTAATGATGTGTGAAAAGCGAAAGAAATACGGTTTGATTAATATTATAAAGCTGATAATTTTGGATTTGAGTTATAGTGGTGACGATGATAAATAATAATTGTTTATTAGTGAGCGATTAAAAAACTGCTTTTTTAAGCAAAACAATTTTTGAATACCTAGGCAGTACAAGTTCACAAACATCTGAAAATATTAACATCTCCAATAATAAGTATATTAGATACAACTACTTAACACAAAATCTTACTTGAATATAGACTAAACCTTTCTATATGGAATACTTTCTATTAGTGAAAACTGCATATAAGACTTTTCAGTGGTTTGTGTGAATTTATAACACAAACAGAGACAAGGTACTTTGAAAAACGAAAAATATTTTTCTTTTATAATATACTAGCTGACCCGCGCAACTTCGTTTGCGTTCAATAAGAGCGAATGGGTGAAATTTTTTCCCGTTTTTGTAACAATAATTACTGGTACTCCGCTTCTTTTGGTCGTAGCGTGATGATAAGCCTATGTCCTTTCTCGGGTATCAAAATATCTCCATACCAAATTTCATGCAAATTGGTTCAGTAGTTTAGGCGTGATTGAGTAGCAGACAGACAGACAGAGTTACTTTCGCATTTATAATATGAGTGGTATGGTATATAGTATATAGCATATATAGTATAGCATGGATGTGCTTCATTAGTTTTAATTACTTCGTTGTCCATCACATCATCAAAGGAAAAACCTTTAGATTTGCAGTTATAATTGGCATATCTTGATCGCAAGGAGATAAACATGATAATGATGGACTAGGGGTCAGAGCGTTTGTTGTTAAGGGCCACATATTATCTGATGCAAACAAGCCGTCGCTAATTTAGAAGATTAGTTGATATATATGTTTGTTTATATAGCTTATTATATTCTTGGTGTATTTGTTTGTCTTTTAGAGTAGTATGTAATTAAAATATATCATTGGACATCTCACATACGGCCAGTTGATTCCAAACTAAGCAGATTGTAGGTATTATGGTAACCAAATAACTGAGTAACATACATATTTTTAAATAGATACTTATATGGATAATAAAACAACCAGGTTCAGAACAATTCTCGTGCTAATCACACAAATAATTGTCCCGGGTGGGATTCGAACCCGCCACGTGTATGTAGAGAGTTTCACATATTGGTTTATTGACCGCAGTTGAAATTATTTTATTTTGCTCTTATTCTTGTACTCTTTTTCAAGATCGCCGGTATATTTGTAATAAAGCGGCGTATTTCGTAGATGAAAATGCCTTAACTTATGTACTAGACACATTTTAACAGACAGTTTTACCATTAAGTATCAATAAGTATGCTTTATGCCGTAGATAAAGCGACGCCAAATTCAAGATAATATCTATCTATCTATCACTGAAACTAACATGAACTTATCTGGCGTAAACCTTCAGATTTGAAACTCTTTAGTTTTGTACAGAATTTTTAAACAGTTTCCAATCCATAAAATACTTTCACCTTTTACAAATACCAATTACAACTATTACAAGTATCACATCTGTTACTATTGAAGGAAAAACGTTATTAACTCATTATTAGGGGTAGTTTGCTGGGGGAGGTAATCCGGGACGGTTATGGAAGGGCACGTTAGTGTACTGGCACAGCGCGACCGCGGCAGACTGATTTTACTTTACACTGTGTGGCTCGCCCCCGTTTTCTGAGGTACATTTAGCGGTAGTTTATCTATTAGGTCGGGGATAAAGTATTTTCGCACTATAGTATGTATGAACTTGTAATAAAATCTTTTCTCTACACAAAAAGAACTCGATATTTGGGTACCTCACGAGCTCACTGAAAGAAACCTAATGAACCGTGTACTTATATGTGATTCTTGAAGCCAAAGAGATTTTATTGAGTTCATACATAGTGTAATGCGAAAAGACTTTTTCCCCGACCTAATATTAGCGTTAAAACTCATATAAAAAAAACGCTATAGAATAGATAAACTACCGCTAAATTTTCTCAGTGACGGTACGGATTTAGTTTTGCTAGTCATGGTAGCTTGTGGCTTCTACCGTACAGGTCAGAACAAACCTTCCACTACCCCAGAAAGTAAAGTCTTAGTCTTGGCTGGAGAACAAAGTATCTTGGGCGTTGACAACATATTCCTTTCCTATGAGCCGTACCTTTTAAATAGCTAATATAGTTGACTCGCGCTACTTCGCTTGCGTCACATAAGACAGAATGGGTCATAATGTTTCTTGTAATATTTTTTACTGGTACTCTGCTCCTGTTGGTCGTAGCGTGATGTTATATAGCCTATAGCCTGCCTCAATAAATAGGCTATTCAACAGTAAAATAATTTTTCAATTCGCACCAGTAGTTCCTGATATTAGCGCGTTCAAACAAACAAACTCTTCAGCTTCATAATATTAGTATAGATCTTTATCTAACTCCAGCTTTCTATATCCCTATATCATCACTAATCAGCATCCGCATACTCAATTTGGACCACCAAAGCAGTCCATTAAAAATCAAGTGATTATGATTCGCCACCGGCGGAGGTCGTCGCTCGACTGAATTCTGATTCATTCAAACGTTCAATTTATACACGGATAGAGCATTAGCGCGACCAATCGAATCGCGAATTTTGCAAAATCGAATTATTCGATTGTTTTGAGTTAAGTTGTTAAGTACTTATGAAGCTTTTAGAAAACCGTTATTAGACGTGTCGAAGATATTGCGACGATTTCGTAAATTGTTTTTCAAATTATTTTTGAAGATTGTTAACTTTTTAGGGTGCTCTTTCTATTGATGAAAAATTTTAGGGAGCAATTGAAGGGTAGAATAATATTATGATGATGAGGGATGAATTAGAAAGTATAGAGTACCTACATTTTTATTCAGAGGATTAGCTGTATTTAAAAGTTGGTACAGAAAAATCTAAGTTCTACCTTCATAAAAGACGGTTACACGACATTATTTTCTATTTTTTGAAACTAATTAGTTTCATACAGCCTGTAATCGGAAATCTGAGTACGACTCCTGAGATAAAACCATCCTGTAGCTAGGAACTCTACATTTCTAGATAAGTGTAATCATAGAATAACAGATACAAAATATTCTTCGTCTCTTACCTGTACTCTACTCTCAGGCAGGTTGATCTTCAAGGCGACCTCCTCCCTCATGAAGATGTCAGGGTACCTGGTCTTGCCGAACAGCGCTTCGAGCACGTCCAGCTGCGCGCGCGTGAACGTCGTGCGCTCACGCCTCTGTTTGCGAGGGTTCACACCTGCGGGGAAAGGGGACATGGGTTAAAAATGGGTTTATAGATGGCCTGGAGTAACGAAATTGATGGTCAGACATAAGAAACAACTGAAGTTATTTATTCTATTGTTATAAATGCGAAAGTTTGGTTGTGTATAACGCATTTAAGGTTAAAAAGTTGGATTAACTTAGGTGTAACGCGGAGATTGTTTAAAGCCCAGGATTAAACATGGTCTAAATTTGTCTAATACTACACAATAAATAAGTCCCCTTTTATGTAATAGGGGTAGCTTTATCATGTATTATGGGTTTTATCATGGGTGCACAATTAGAATCCGGGATGCTATTGACAATATTCTTGAACACTTCATCTGAACCTACCATTTTTTTGATCGGTTTACCACACCAAAATGGTTCTCTTACAGGCATTTCTTAGGCAGTAATTTAGCAAAAAATAAACTGTATTTCATGTAGTATAGTAATAAATATCAAAGTATATTAACGGTCAGTCCAATTTAATAAATTCATCCATCAATAAATACCTAACACAAATAAACTAGTAGTTTCAAGGTGCAAATAACATAACTCTTTGACAACTCATCACCGTTGTATATTAGACACGCTATACATACTATATAATAAATAATAATATGTATACAAATATAAGTTCAAAGATAGTCTGTCTGTCTGTCACGCTTTCACGGCTAAACTAATGAAAAACAGGCTTCATTTTTCTCCGGTCAGCTTATTTTAAGGAGGGTACTACTTTTAAACTACATGAAAGAAATGATAAACAAGACACATTATTACATGTAAAAGCAAAGTGCGATATTAACGTTGTATTTCATATGTAGATAGTTAGAAAGTAACAACATTCCGTACAATTATTGCCATAATTATATGTTTCTCCTCATCGATACAAAATGTGGACAAAGCCCCAAATAACAGCTAGTTTTTATTATAATAATGCAAAAAACCAGTTCCACTACAGAGCAATCAAATTATACGGTGACTGTATAGCTTGGTAGAATTTTCGCACACAAATCAGTGCGAGACCCGTTTCTGAGATCAAGATCTAAGATATACTTGATAGATAAATCTTTTTTATTGTTTTATGCAGTAGCCATCGATAAATAGTCGAAATGAGACAGAAAAGAGCCTGATGAAGAAGATGTTGGCTATTTTTGTTCATGATGAATTTGTTTTTTCTTTACGAGACGAAACTGCAAATCTCGTGGGAATTAATTGTACAATATATTGATATACAATTTTTTGTTAGCTTTTATTTTGATAACTAATAAAAGTATATATAGTTATTATAAACACATGAAAAGAATGTTAGCCGCTCTAGGATTGGTTTATGTTTCAATGTTGGGTCTCCATCTTAAATTCATGCTTAATTTTATTAAAATCGGTTTAACCGTGAAAGTTTAGTCCGCCCGTAGCGTAAACCAAATTTTCAGGTTATAAGTATATATGTATGTAAACACAAGACCTCTAAGTCCAAGAGTAACTTAGTAGCAAATACAGTTAGTTTTCATAACGTTTTATATCGGAAACTATTAACTATAGTTATATCTTGTAGACATAAAACATTTGGACTATTTTGTATTTACGACTCATATTTATGACACCTAATATACTTAATTTTATAACAAAAAAATCTCCGGCGTGACTGGTGCAGCAAAAACATATTATTTATTCAAAATTTTATATTTCAATATCAATAAAATGTTATATCACCTCTTTGGATTCAAGATCAGGCTAGTGATGTCCCGATTTATAAGTTTATTATCTATGGCTACCGGAGATTAGGGAATGTCACAACCCTAATTACTAATAAAATTTGACGTTTTATTTTTTTAGATAAAGTACAGATTAAAATAATTGTGTCTTTTAAATAGGATTTGCATGTTTTAGTTATAAATTGTAATGGTGGAGAGATAGTTGAGGAATTTAGTGAACATTTAGACTTACTGTCGAATATGAAATAAAGTGACAAATTAAATGTAATAATATTTTTACGCGTGAATATTATACCGGTCCTTCACCGTTATAATACTAACATTAGTCAAACTAACTAAGGGCACATAACTAGAGTTTTTTTAGGCCTAATGTGGTAGGAGCTACAAAAACCTATCCTTGATATTATAAACAAATAAGAATAATGGCTATATGCCTACCCCTGTGGTGAAAAGGCGTGATATTAATTACCTAAGTATGTATAACTAAGTATTTATAAGTATGTAGTTAGAAGTATATTAATACGTTAATCAGTTATTTGGTTACTATAGTCCAAGCTCTGTTTAGTTTGGAATCAAATAACTGATGTTAATTTATTATCCAATAATGATAGTTAGTTAACAAAAATAAATCAAATTTATTTGATAATTACAGTCCACTAAGTCCACGGCGTTGAAAGCAACAACAACATCAAAACTACAAACTATAAAATACTTTCTCAATTAGCACTTAATTAATAATATCAACTAATAATCGTTTATAATCTACTACACAGCAATCGATCTCGCTAATCTTTAGTCGATAATCGAGTCACATCACTATCTACCGGTTCCATCTATGGTTATTAATAAAAATGGCGTTAATTGACCAACTCATCATATTATGTTAATTTTAAACTCGTTTCTGAACGCTTTCTTTTGATGTTTAAAATATCAATCAAATACTGCAGAATAGTTTATGGTTTAAAAAAAAACTTATGGCTCTATGGTTCATGTTTATAATTAATAAAATTAATTGACTTATGTTTAAGGTTTAGTAGGTTTTTCTTATAAGATTTAGTTTTGTTTAAGTTGATAATTTTAATTAACATTTTGATTAAGACGGCTTGGTAGAATCGTCTTAGAATTATATTGACCGATATTTGTAATTGCAATGTTAATGGTATGATCAGATAGTCATCATCAGAAATTTTAATTTATCTTACAAAATATTGACCCACTGCTACAGGCTTTTCAGGTTATTTTTTCAGACCCACTGTGGTAGCCAGGTATCAAAATTTGTATGCCTTACAGAACTGTAACTGAAACTTACTTAGTCAGGCTTTATGATACTTACAAAGATTTAGAGATATAATAATAATTATCACTTGTTCCAACGGTGAAAGAGAACATTGTGGGAGTTCTTAGAACAATTCTTGAAGGTATGCAAAGTCCCCAACCCGGACTTGGTCAGCGTGGTGGACTTAAGGCCTAACCCTTCCCTCATTACGGGAGGAGATCTTTTCCCAGCAGTGGGACATTAATGGGTTAATTCTATTCAAGCGACAACTGTTGCATTCGAACATTCTTGAACATCTATCAAAAGTCTCCAAGCAAGAGTAAAACAACTCCTGTTTAAAACTTTACTACTCCAAAAGGAAAAAAAACTGTGTCAAGTGAAGAATTCGTCCGCCATTAGTCACTAACACGTGTACATACAAACAGGTCATACTTACTAATACTATGTAATCCTTATACAAATTAAATATAATTAACTAAGTCCGCCATTAATCATGTCCAAATTACATCTATGAATCTTCTGTCAGAATTGAAATGAAGTTTTAAGTGTTGTTCTACATCTCTATGGTCATAGACTGCGTGTCTCTCGCGCGCTTTTGTCCATAGACAAGTAATTCTTTGTGTCTATGGAATGTGTTTTTGTTTATGGATTAGAATGTTGGTTTTTTTGAATGGATATCTGTTTGTTTTGTTAAAAGATTATCAGATAAATAGTTTGGAAAGTGAGACTGTTTGTCACGTGCTCTAAGGATTTTTGTATGTTATATTTCATATTATTAGGGAACGTTACCTATACATCAATATTAACCGTTGCATACTATAGAAAATACAATTTAGGATACTAATCATAACTATGGCTAAAGGGCAAAGTGTATGAAACGACGAATACGGTATTATTTTTCAGACGGTAGACTTTTGATAGATGTAAATGTCGTTTGAAACTGTTTCAGAGAGAAAGCTAGCTTTGATTGGAATCCCAAAATTCAGATTAAAAACTAATTCAGAAACTTTTTACTTCTTTAAGACTTGTTTCAGCTGTTAAATTTCACCTTTAACTAACGTAGGTACTAGATTCTTAGAAATAAAACAACGATCATACAAAAACAGATCTCTTCTGAATATCGAGAACGAATCGATCGACGTTCGAATAGTTCGCCGAAACACTGATAGCTCTAACGGATTAAAAATATCAAAATAATACAATATCCATTTTGAAACTGGCTCGCGATACCCCATTGTGAAACAAACAAACGTTTCATACGCTGTCACATGTTGAAAAGTGAAAATAAATACATATACCCGTCTCTTTCACTCGTACGCGTACGAGAATGGTAGACAAAGACAGATAGATGTGAATTGTCATTTGACAATGGCCGGAACGCTAATCCTAGTGACATGGCGAGCTTTTTAGGGTCCCGTACAAGGAAAGGGATCCTCACGGTGTTGTATTTTTCACTCGTATAATACAAAAATGTATTGTATTGTGTTGTATTCTGTGTATGTTCATGCATTCGTGATGCGATATGAAATCAAATAGGCTTGCGTTAGAAAAATATTGTTGGGTACAATTTAGTAGAGGATTTTGCGTGGAGTTAGAGATTTTTGTTGTTGATCTAATATTTTGACGGACTACTGGGATTTTGATATGATCACTACTATTTTTGTTTATTTTTTAAGTTCAGTTTATTTTTAGAAACCAACAAATACTTGAACCCCTTCCTTTAAATTGTAAAACCGAGGAAAAATCCTACAAATCTAGCTTACAGAATTTTAAGAGCTTTTCTGCTTATAATTTTTCCGATGATCTTCAAACTTCGATTAAAGAGAATCCTAATCGATATTTATTTAGAATGGCTTACCCTCGGTTTCCGAGTATATTTAACTATAGGTTATCTATTCAATTGCGTTTTTTTAATATAAGTTTAAACGCAATTGAATAGATAAACTACCGCTAAATGTAACGCTGAAACCGAGGGTTAGTTTTATGTTAGTCAAAGACCTACAACCTGTTTACTTTTCAGTATTACGATGAACAAACATACAAACAACGTATCCACAGCATCAAAGGCACCGACATCATACACGTCTTACAGATGTTCGTTATCAATATTTCGTTATCAGCCCGACTCAGTTCTGAGTGCAGTATCAAAGCATCTGTTCTGTTTTAAGTGCGGAATCGTGTTGAGATCTTGTTACTAAGCTTGGACCGATGTGGACGTTTTTCTTGCGGTCATATTGCTGGGAAGTTTTGTAACTAGGTTTTGTGGGGCCTTTTTGTTACATTAGAGCTTGTAAAAAGTAGAAACTTAATTGAAATTCTGTGTTGTTATGTGAGTATGAAGTGTGTATTTTTGTTATAACGTTTTGATTTTACACATATACTATTATTATAGGTATACTGACTTAAGACTGATAGTATATATATATTCGCTTAGCCTTTGTTCCAAACTATGTTGGAGTCGGCTTCCAGTCTCACCGGATGCAGCTGGATACCAGTGTTTTACATGGAGCGACTGCCTATCTGACCTCCACAACCCAATTACTTGGGTATTAACACGATACCCTTCGGTAAGACTGGTTGTCAGACTTTCAAGCTTCTGACTACTGTTAACGACTGTCAAAGATCTTCGAAAATGACAGCCGGGACCCACAATTTAACGTGCCTTCCGAAACACGGAACTATATATACTACAAATATACTATATATATATACTACAAATGCCTACATTGTAATACGCGATTACTAAATTATATCATTTACCCCGCAAAAAGCCCAGAAAAAGTGACAATTATCTAGAATTCTCCCCTCTATTTATTATAAGAAGATATGAATTAGACTGCTTTTCCAATGAGTTCATAAGGTTTCTTTAAATAAATATATTTTAACAAAAGAAACTATACACCAAATAAGACCCGTGACAATTAAAAAATGCATATCTTAACACCAAAAATATCAATACAGACACGTGAAAAAATGGAAAGCAATTTACTATTGACACCTTTACATCCAGCTAATTTGTTGAGTACATATAACAGGGGGTGAACACATTATTTTCCAGTTTTTCACGGCATTTGACCCCAAACACATCCCTACGGGACCCTAATGATGTGTAAAATACTTTTAGGGGTGTCCCAGCTGCGTCGGATTAAAAAATGTCATCTCGACACAATGGTATAGATGTTGTTTTTCAATAGAGTATTGGTTTTAGTTTTTTTTTATTACAATGGTCACACTACTGAATATTTTTTGGGATTTTTTAATGGTGGTTTGGAAATAAAAGTGGTTTCAAACATCAGATAGCTGATTATTTTGAACTTTTTTGTACGATATATTTCTATCTGTTTTGAGACGGGAATTTTCGTAAATATTGGTGTTAAAATTACTTCTTGTTTTTATTCGGCGAAGTAAATTACCGTACAGCATGCAAAATTCTATAATTATGCTCATTTCCTTCATCTACATTAAACATAAAATTAATTGAATTAACAGTAATACCAAATAAACCTAACTAATTATACGACTTAACAATAAAAACAGCAGTAAAAATTTACATATTAATTAAAAATAACGAAACAAAAATAAGAACGTACGGACCTCCTTTCACCGAAAAGGCGGGAATGTCACTAATGTCAACTGTCACTTTGACATTTCGGAGGGGGATTTTAATGGGCGCGTTTGGATTTAAACCGGATTGTTATTTTAGAGGAGCGTTCTTGCCGAGGGTAGTCAAACATCCTATTTGATTATCGTTGAATTGATGCACGGTGGCAGAGGTTCCGTAATGGAAGTTTGTTGTTGCCCATTGGCGTGTTTTTGCAAAGGAAAAATTGGTTTGGTATAGTGTTAGTGAATATTGATTTGTTTTATAACCTTTTAATAGATTTGTACGTTAGTTAAAAAAACTCATCAATTGGCAGTTTGACCTTTTCGTCTTATTGCATGACGTGAATTTAGTAAAAAACGCTACTTTAATATGAGTGGTTTGCATTCGATTTCCAGAAAGGACATATAGAGAAACAAGATTTTTACCGATGCACGAACGTTAGTTTTAAAACTGGCTGTATATTGAATGTTTCTTAAGTCCTTTATAACACTAGAATACCTAGGGCATAAGTAACTATTGAACAGTCTCGGCAAGCAATGGCGTGGGCGGAGATTATTAAAATAAGGGCAATTTCACTCACGAAACATCTATAACACTATATACTGAAATTTACGTTACATAATGAAATAGGCAGCCTATACGAGGGGCCTATAAATCATGTTAACACATAAATTGCGTTGGCAACACTGAACCAGGGGTGCGAAACATGACAAGTTGTGATAGATTACCCCCAAAGGGGAAGCAAACAACACAATACAATTCTCAACTTTATATTTTTAGCAATAAGGTTTATTTTTCTTTGTAGATTTGAGCAGTATGCAATGAGTTATTTTATTAGCATGATAATGTGGCAGCCCTGTTTCAGGGGTGCTAACCGAATCGTTGGTAAATTGAAATATATCTTGTAAATTATTGCTTATTTGTTACAGGGGTGGGTGAGTAAATAAAATAAAATAATAAATGTATGGGGTAAGTTACATTAAGTAATTGTCGTTTTGGTGAAAAGGTACAATGGGTCACTTTAACAATTGGACCGAATAAATTGATAGAACTACACCGTTCCGCAAGAAGAATAATTTATAAATTAAATAGAAATATTAAGGGGTTTATATTTTATATAAAGATTTTCTAGTATCACGCTTTTATTTATACAAGAGTAAAGCAGAGATATACTACGCTTTCTTTTCTCAAAATGTGTCAAAATAAAAGAGTAACTTCACGTTTCAAGACTATTTCATAGGAGGTAAGCCTTTTGTTGTGTAGAAAACTTATTAGTACTAGTTATAAAGATTGTACAAGAACAGTATATAGTCATTTACAGTGATTTATACTAACACTAGTTGACTCGCGCAACTTTGCTTGCGTCACATAAGAGAGAATGGGTCAAAATTTTCCCCGTTTTTGTTACATTTTTTACTGGTACTCTGCGCCTTTTGGTCGTAGCGTGATAATATAAAGCCTATATATGTATAGCCTTCCTCAATAAATGGGCTACCTACTACTGAAAGAATTTTTCAAATCGGACCAATAGTTTCTGAGATTACATCACGACTGTTATACTCAAAAGTGTTGGCAAGTTTCGCCATTTAAATAATGATACATTAATCAGGTCTATTGTCATATACCGGACATGTTACCAGACTATAGACTCACAAATATTTATGCTAATCGAATATAAATAAGAAAAACTCCATAGCACTTTGCCCGTGCCGAATCGAACTTGAGACTTCGTAGTCAGTATTCATATCCACTACCCACCCAGACAGCCGTAGTCATTAACAGTAATTTTCAAAAGCAAAAAAGCTAAGGAATGCAAAAGGTTACAAAAAGAGAGATCCGATATCGTCATCTTTCTTTCACGGCGGATTAACTTATCAGGCGACGGCACGATAAACTTGTTACGAGTGGGCTACCGAGATAAGGGGCGGGGGTTCGACTCCCGGACGTGTATTATACCTTTAATGAGTGAATTCGAGAGGGTGGTTTGTTTTCGTTGGTATCTTACTAACTATTGGAGCGTTAAATGTGTTTTAATGGATTTTGTACGATTATTGTAATTTTATCTATAAAGTTTGATGGAGCTTTTTTTGTTGTGAAATACAAAAAATAAGTGTGCATGTTATTCATGCATAAGTAGCGTTTAATCTAAGACCGAAATTACCCAAAACGATTATTTAGACTCTAATAAGTCTAACTCTGGTAGTAATTTGTGTTCATTGTTTGTATGTTTGTCAAAATTCGCGACACAAAGAGCGCTCTATTGCGCGGAAGCTGGTCTCTTCATACACCTGAAAAACGTTCAATGGATTTTGATTGTTTATATTTCTATTATTATTGATAACGGATAGAGTTGTATTTTTTCGAAACGACTATCATTAATAATAAACCTTTCAACTAACTGCAGTAAATGTTCGTGTGACAGAAAACACCCGTTACAACCTACCCTCTAAACCCCTCCGGTATCAAATATCCCATCAAGTTCGCCAATAAATAATGAACCATGGTTATTATTCAGTGCGAATTGCTGTGCAAATAGATAAAAAGACGTCGCGTGCGGAACACGTGCGCGCACCACGCCCGCCAACTTACTACTGATAGATTTCAATGACCATAGATAAATAGATGAATTTGGAATTTGAATTTCGTATTCGTTTATTTGAAGGGTAATTCGAGAACACATTTATGCAAGTTTATTAGTATATTAGAAAGTGTTTCTGGGTGATTTTGATACTTTATACTCGGTAGGCGGCACTGCAGTCGTAAGCAGACTGGCGATGAATCTAAATATGTAGCAAACAGTTGAGCGTCTGAATACTTTTGCATTTTTTTTTATCATAAACCTGCACTGTCCCATTGTTGGGCAATATACTTTTAAGTGAATTCAATTCTTTATTCCTTTAGAATATTCGACATAACAAGTCATTAAACCTTTGGTTCACTTGAACAGCTTTAACCGCAAACTAAAGAGAAATGAGAGGTTAACCATCCGTTCTCATAAATACAATTATAACACACGACTCAAGCATCGAACCCCCGCGTCCTTCACACACCATCGGCCACCAGCACTTATACACACGTGCCGAATGACGTCACGCACTCGCTGACAACGCTAATTGAATTATGTGACAACTGCGGGTAGTTGTGTTTTTAGTTGAAAGGTATGACCTGGATATATAAGGGGCTTTGATAAATAGCTGTCAAAATATATGGCAATGTTTCTAGCTCGTGACTTCGCCTGCGTAAGAGATTTCCCGGTAATAAGTACTAGAGAGCATTTGTGTCTTTAGATTTCTCATTTTCACCATTTTTTATTGCTGCTCCACTTCTATTAGTTATGGCGTGATGTTATTCCGCCTCTAGCCTTCTTCAAAAAATGGGTTATTTAACTCAAAGATTTTTTATAAATTCGAATCAATAGTTTATGAGTTTAGCGCGTTACTATAAATTATATGTGTTAATTTAGGTAAAAATATATTTGTTTATAATATAAGTATAAATAGTAGTAATAATAGTCCAAAAAGTTGAACGATAAAAGCATTTCGGGAGCAGTCCCAATCACAGTGCCTGTTTTAGAGACCGAATATCCTAATAAGGAGAATTATAAAAATAAAATGAATGAAATCTAATTAAACCAGCAACCTAAGGGTCTGTCTCTAAGTCTACGGGACAGCTCTTTTCCCAGGCAAATCCTCCACCCAGAATGAGAATAACAGAATTATTAACACAAGAAAGCACTTGCAAGATTCGAATCCTGCACATTAAATATTAAGTACTTTTTCTAGAATAGCTGTTCGTATAGAACGTGTGTCAAAGCAGTGTGATTCGCTCTATTATGTCAAAGCAATTCTATATGCTCTATTTTGGAGAAGAGATAAGAAGTATAATAGTTTTGACTTACTCCAACTCCATAATTTTTCGTGTTGATCTGGGAATGGAAAAATATATCGTATGAATAAAAATGATCGTAGGACTTGAGTATAGGGACATTTCTAAAGGATTTAGTAAAAAAAAATGCTAATAAGAATTTTAGCTGTAGTCTTTTCTGGGGAAGATGATTCAAATAAAAAAAATATGAAAACTAAAAAATGATGGAACTATAATCAATAAAAATCTTATTGTGCTATTTGTATTCAATTAAATAATGAATCAGACCATTTCAAGACTTTCTATCAGGAAAACTTCAGTAGATTACTTCAGTCGGCAGGTTGCAAATCTATTGCTATTCATCATCACACAAAATATAGGTAATTCAAAAGCTATTATCATATCCCGGTGGAGGCAAAATATTTTAGAATTTTTTGAAATAAATACAAAAAATATCATAGATTGATCTCCACAACCTAGTTACCTAGGTTAAAATATAACACGATTTCCCTCTGTAAGACTGGTTGCCAGACTTTCAAGCTTTTGACTACTGGTGACGACTATTAAAAATCTTGGAAATTGACATCTGGGACCCACAATTTAAGGAGCACGGAGGATCTCAATACGTTTAAGACGGTCACCCATCCACAGAGCAACCTCAGCAAGCGTAGCTTCAAAGATCGATACTTAAGTTTGCTTTCCCAATAACTTAAATATTCCAAGCAATTATACGCACACGTCCTCAGAGAGGCACTTCACGCCATGATACATTTACTCCACCACAAGGGTCCCACGTTAATTGTAAAGTCAACAAGTATGTTTGTGTTTTTTGCCAAGTGCTCACACCCTCAGGGGCGAGGGAGGCCACTGTTTTTTCAAACTGTTTGATCAGCAAATTGATGTGGGAAGTGGAAATCAATTTTGAGGATTTTTCAATGAGCTAGATTCTTACGGTTTTTTAATTTATGATGCTTGTTTTGGACCACCGTAAATCTAATTATGAGAATGATAAGAAAAAGTCCATTAAAACGGGCAACCTAAGAGTCTAAAAGACTATGGGAGGGTCTTTTCTCAGATCTGTCCTCCACCCAGAACGAGAAAAAGATAATTTTTAGCACTGGAAAGAACTTCGGTTGTAGATTTTATTTAAGGGTATAGTAGTTTTGTTGCTAGGTTTAGGCTTACCTATATTACTTTATAGCTATGTATAATGTAGTTAAAGTGATGTTTTCTTTCTTTCTTTCCTATTCGTGTAGGGTGACGGTCAAATGTGTATATCAAAGTTGTTAAAGCGCCTGAAGATCTTTGATTTAGGAATATAATTATTTGCCTAACCTCCTTTTATCGCTAGATAACGCTATTTTATAACCAATTGGAACGGATAGTACATTATTAAACTTGATAAAACTAAGGCATTTTTATAAAGTTAACTTACAACAGAAAAAACGGTCATATAGCTTGACAGCTGTTTCGAGTCTTGTCTACCATTCCACCGAATTATTAGAATGATGGAATGGAGAATATACCTTTGCTTTCATAACTTTTAAACTCTCGCGTTGCATGTTTAATGTATAATAGAATTAAGTTAATTCCCGTATTCTATTATACCTTTGCTTTGCCAACCCAGTTAGCTACGAAAACAAATTGTTAAACATTTTCTTATCATGTACCTAATCAAATACAAGTATGTCTTAGTGCAACTGACTATATACAAGTATAATCATGATGATTTTCAAATTATACTATACCATGACCGTGCCTGAAGCTACCGTTGTTCAAGTCATCTGATTACACAGTGGGTGTGTGAATCAGTATTGTTTCCGATTGTTAATCTTTTAATGATTATTATTGTTTATTGATGGATTCTATTATATTGTGTTTAGGGATCTTATGAAATAATATTTTTTTTGTTATGACACACACAAGTAATTTTATAAAAACGTTAATGATGGGATTTGAAAACACAGTAGTTTAAAGTTTGTCTGATTATTTTTACGCTTTTATCGCTAAACCGCTTAACTAATCTTAATGAAATGAAGTTGTATGATAGTTAAAGACATGAGATCATCCCTACACTACCCTATTTTTTTATTTTCAACCTCCTAAGAGCTGAAATAAGGGATGAAACTTTGTACACGAGAGAAGTATAGCCGTTCGAATAGGCTGGTTTTGTATTTACTGAAATTTAACTAAAGAGCATACAAATCTACACCAAAAAGGAGCTATTTTTTTCTTTGGATGGTGACATTTTGCTCACCATCCAAAGAAACAAACAACAATTTTCTTTCAAAACAAAACTCTTTAAAGTACAATTCTTTACAAATTATGCAAAACAAATGACATTGTCGTCAAATCAAGTGCATCCAACCCTTAAGAGAACGGAACCACCCTCAGCCAACACTGCAGGGGTGCAGGGTTGAACCACTGTTGATTTTCACACGGTTACTTTAGTGTTATTCTTGTCGCGTGGAACTGATTGAGGGTTAAGATTGAGGAGGTTTCTTTTGATGGAATTTTTATTTATTTTAATAGTATCTGGGAGGTTTCTAGTTGAAAAATTATACATTTCTATTGCCTACTCTTATAGCATTTAGCAATAAAAATTGCCATTCAAACTTTTGTTGAATGTTCTGATTGACATAGGTAGTTACATTTATTTTATACATAAAATCACGCCTATTCCTTTAGACGTTTACAACGATCAAAAGATCAAAGGAACAAACAAAATTGCATAACAAACTGGCAAAAAACACACTACCAATACTTTTAAGTGATAAACATAAATGTTAATCAATATTTATAAAAACGACACTTCGAAACTATTTACTGAAATATGGAAATGCTTTTTGTTAGAAATACTATCATTCTATGCCCCCTTTTTTTATCGTAACAGTCTGAAGAACAAAAAAACACCATCTTAATTTTTTCACCACCAAAAATATTCCACCTCTCAACCAGAATTTACAACAAAAATTACATATTTTAAACATTTAAAAGCGGTTAGTTCACAAAGTAATCTTATAGGCCCGATATCTGCGGGTAGGTAGCAAAAATTTTTACATATCATTTCTATAGATGACACACTCGCGATAACATATGACGTTGACATGAGCATTGCATTAAGATATAGTCAGGAAAAAACACTAATTTATTGGTTAAAAGGTTCCGTATCTAATTACATATGAAATATTTCATGCCTGTTTTTTTTGACAGTCGTGTCGACTCTACCTTAAACTGAAGTTGTTTGTTTTTTGAAAACAAATCTCAAAAACTACTGGTCTAATTTGAAATATCACGAGTGATTTTAGCAATAATCCGCTATATGGACATTGGAAAGTAAATTGCCCAAAGGTCAGCTGTTTAGATATACTAAACTTATACATTAAGTTTTAATCGGTCAGTTCTAAAACATGGTTAAAAATTTTTAGCGCTAAAATATAAGGTAATATGCAAATTTACCGCATACTCGAAAATGCGGATCAATAGATAATCAAGCTAACTTCAGTTGGACCACCGGGATAGTTTAACAGAGCAATAATAAGAAAATATTATGCTATACATACATACTAATATATTTTTAGGTATTCACGATACACTCAATAGGTCATTCAGGTCACCTTGCCATCCAGTGGGAGGTCTTCCAATACCTGGCTTCGAAAACTACCTTAACATTTATAAACCTTAAAATAGACTTAAACTTTCAACTATTCTACAAATCGCCTGTCCGTTTTATTAATCATAAAATATTACAGAAGGAACCCTAAAAAAAACAAAACAAACAAGTCTCTGGTAACATGGCGGCGTGTCAAAGGGCCGCCGACGGTAGCCGCGCCGCATCGTTCATAAATGATAAATTTAATATTATTTATAACCCACCGTAATTGGAGCTGATGATACCAACGTTTCGGTGTGACAATATTTTTTTTGACGGCAGTAAACTTTTATAGATATATGCTAATTCTTAGACTATTTTAGTAGAAAGTTACTTTTTAAGATGAAAATATCAATGTTTTTATTATAGGGATCTGAATTTTTTCGACGATTATTTAAGCCCTTGACGCACTAGAGGTTAACCACGGGAGCGGCGAACCGCGCGGTTTCACTTTAATGGTCAACCGCCTATGATTGTACGCAATAAATCTCAGGTCGCAGTATCATGTCTTAATCTCCTGTCTTTGTCGTGACGCGAATTGCTGCCTTATACCGTGAATTTAAATTGTCGAGCGCCAAGCGGTTGCATAATAAATTGAAACCGCGCGGTTTCCCGTTCCCGCGATTTACCGCTAGTGCGTAAGAGGGCTAACTGTATTCGGGAATTAAAGTTAAACGTTATATATTTTCAAATCGAGATACTTATTTAGTTTGATGGCTTTTAACATGCAAATCTGATCAAGTTAAGTTTAATACACTGACATTAAAAGCGAAGTCTATAACGCAATTAATAATAAAATATTCATTACAATAAATATTTCATCATTTTCTTATAGATTGGTTGTAATTAATCAAATAATCGGTAGAAACGTATCAATAAGAAGTATGACACGGAAATATGACATAAAAAATGGCCGCTGACAGACGCTTAATTATTATAAAAAAACTGCATTTATTTACTTTAAATTCTGACAGCTAAACTTAATATTAAACTTTAAGATTTTTTTAGAACGCGCTCATCTGAGGAACTATTGGTTCGCAAAAACCACTGAACGCATTTTAATGAAATTTCGGTCACTGTTATGTACTGTATTAACACATAGGATACTTTTTATCAAGAGAAATCTTTAGGCTGAAGCTAGTAGGCTATATTTCATCACGTTTTGACATATCCATACTAACTAATATTATAAATTATAAATACATTTGGTATGGAGATATTTTGATACCCAAGAAAGGACATAGGCTACTTTTTACCCCGGGCAAATGACGCATTCCCATGGTAAAATTCAGGTGGCGGACGAAGTCGCGGGTAAAAGCTAGTAATAGCAATAAAAAATGTAACGTAAGTGTAAACGGGAAAACTAAAATCGCGCGAAGTCACAAGCGGTCTCTAGTTATTTACAAAGCTGTTTCAATCGATCAGTTTTAATATAAAGAGGTATTATCAACTCTTACGGTTCCGAGACGGTCGTATAATATATGATAATATTCGTTGCGGCGCGACCTCGAAGCATCTTTAGTGTGAAGGACCCGAGTTAAATACGCTCATTTTGTCGCACCCGAAACCCATATTTTTGTCTTTTTTTAACGTATCGTAATAAGGAAGCTAAGGTTTTGAGTCCCAATGTGAATGGAGACTAACCCCCGGTTTCTGGGTACGTTTAACAGTAGTTTATCTATTCAATAGCGTTAAAACTCATATTAGGTCGGGGAAAGTCTTTTCGCATTAGTATGTATGAACTTGTAATAAAATCTCTTTGGCTTCAAGAATCACAAATGAGTACACGGTTCATTAGGTTTCTTTCAGTGAGCTCGTGAGTTACCCAAATATCGAGCTTTTTTGTGTAGAGAAAAGATTTTATTACAAGTTCATACATACTACAATGCGAAAAGACATTTTCCCCGACCTAAATTTAAAAAAAAACTATTGATAAACTACCGTTAAATGTACTCAGAAACCGAGGGTAAATGATGTTGGTCCTTTATTTGCCCTTTCTGGTCAAGTTTTTGATGTAAATGATTAAACGATCATTTTAAGGTGATTAATCTAAATTTATCACATTTTGTAATGGTTTTAATATAAAGAATTGGATAAAACTGGTCTTTAGGTTTTCCCGAACATACGTAATTGGTTTGTTTTGTCAGTAAATTAATTAATTAGTGAGATTTGATAATTTAAGTTTATCACAATTACGACTATAATATCTACACCTGTCTGAAACAAATACCCATTTTCGGGCCATTAAAAACTTAACTATATATCTTATATGTTCATTATTTAACAGCACTTTTGGTGCAGTGGTTTACATGGTCACCTCGCCGCAATAACCATAGCGCCGCGTGTGGTAAGTTCGAATCCCACCCGGGACAAATATTTGTGTGATGAGCACGAGTATATTCTGAGCCTGGATGTTAATTTATCTATATAAGTATGTATTTAGAAGTATACAAGTATGTTTATCAGTTATTAGTTGTACTAGCTCTGCATAATTTGGAAGGTTAACCATAGTATAAGCTCTCCTATTTTCGAATAAGAGAGTTTCGAATGACCGTGTGTGTGTTGTCCAATGATATTGATTTATAACAAGCTTTTAGCGTTTTGAGAACCAAGATCAAATGTCCTAAAACCTTTAAATGAACTACCGCAGTTAAAAGCCGTAAGCTTGATCGTTCCAAGCTGTGTCTTGGGGTTATTTAGCAGTTATTAGGCTTCCTTGACACACTGCCACGATTATCGATTGTAGTGTCATGTGACTACCGGAATTGAGTGTTTGAATAAACTAACAAAAAGTGTAGATAGGTACAGGCTTTTAGAAACATTAAGATATGCAAGTATGAATTGTACCGTAAATTTTGATTTCGTAGTTATAAAACCGGGAACATAATAATATTTTTTGATCATAACAAAATTTTAACTTGTTACGTCATAATCAAACGAAAATCGTTTATATTGTTATCAAACTTTGTTATTTTTTTATGTTGCGTTTATATTTAGTTTTCTGTCTTGTTTTAAAAAAAACTTTTTCTTTTCAATTCGGAAGTTACAGCCAATGAAAAAACTGGCAGGGAACTCATAGTTACCAAAAGCTATTCTATTATACGTAAAACATTTGTGACGTTTCATATACAGTAACTAATTTAGTAGTAAAAATAACTAAAACCTTTAGATGACTTTTCACTTTCCAGCCGTCAAAATGATCAAGCATACTATATCAATATTTACCCAAAATCATCATTTTGTTTGCAATATATTTTACATCGTTTTATCATGACACAGTGATTATATACAAGATAAAATATTTCACCGATTATATACTTACAATAATAAGTAGGGATTATTTGATACTGTTTTATCATAATTTACAATTATCACCAAATCACTGTGGGGATTTCCAATGTGACGATTTCGAAAATTTTTTTTGCTTCCGATGTTTCAAAGAAGCGTTAATTTTCCTCTATTATACATTATTATTATCTATTTACGATAATTTGCACGTTTAAAAGATAATTGTTGTATAATCGAAATACTTGAAGGGATTTCGTAACTCATCAATTATAGGAAGGAAACTTCAAGAATGTATGATCTACGAAATAATCGCTAGGGTTTTGATTGTATTTTTTGTTTGAAATATAAAGAGTCTAATTACTTTTTCAAGTTATGTGTAGATCAGATATAATTTTTGTTTAAAGTAAAGAAAAACCATCGCGAAAAACATTGCATACCTTAGACTTCTTTGAAAAATAATTTTAAAACAATCTAGGGCCCTCAACCCGCACTATGACATCGTCTAGCTTAATAAAGGAGTCTTGTTTTAGGAAGAGACAATCAATACTAGTAGTTGTTTTACGTGAAACGATAGTAATCATAAAGCTATTGTCGCGATAATTATGAATATTGCGGCTGTACAATCAACTGTTGATCACTAAATTTCAAGTAAGATTCCGAGGTTAAGAAAAGTGCAGAAAAAAGTTCAAATTCCCGATACACTGATTTCTATAGTAGCCCGGAGTGTAATAAACTGCCAAAACGACAAAAGGCTCACCTTTACGAGGGACTCACTATATAAGTAGCTACCAAAATGTCTCTTGACATTATCTTTTTCTTTTTAAGACAACTGTATTTTCTTTTTAAATACAACTCCCGCACTAAGAATTGCTCTTGTGTCGCGGGGACTTTTACAAACATACAAACAACAGACACAAAGTACAACCAGATACGAAACAATTATTTGTGGATCGCACAAATAAGTGTTTCGTGTGGGAATCGAACCCACGGCCTCCCGACCCAATGGTAGCGGCGTGGTGACTTAAACCACTGCACTACGGAGGCAGTAACACCTCAATCTAAATTACCACCAAGTATAACCATAGCTAGAACAACGACGTAACACAGTACAGCACATTGAAACTACCTTACGAACAAAGGTGTCATCCGCTATCGATTACTGAAACCTGCCAAGTATAATCCAGGCTTGTTTGTAACATTGTTGACTCCAGGGAAAACCGGGGAAACATCTTAGTATCTGTCCAGTTTGTTGAAAGAATTCGCTGTAGTTATGGCGTAGTTTGGCTTGTTTTGAAATAAACTGTAGAAGTCTTTTGTTATTATTATAAGTAAGAGATTCTGTTTAAAATATTTTTTGTGAGTGTGTGGAAGATAAGGTAGTGAGACTTAACTTTTTCTGGCTGTTTGTGTATGAATTTTATGTATTGCGACCCGTTAATACATAACATTCATATGATTGTAAAAAAATATAGATAAATATTCGGCTAGCTTTTATTATTAGGTAAAAAATATTTGAATGTCCATATAAATTCAATAAACAGATAACTAAAAAACCAACAATGACCTTTCTTATTATATCCGGCTTCCTACAACGGAGAAAGAAAAAAAAAACAAATTAATTTATGCCCGCCAAAAGATTAAAAAAGCAACTGGCCGTAAAATTGTAGGGGATGCCAATAAAAAGCGAAACAATGAAAAAAATATATTTCAAAAAACGAATGCCCAGCTGCCATCGTTACGCTCAATATCTAATGAAAGAAAGAGACGGAATGATACGAATTTGCGAGGGAGTGAGTGAGATAGAAATCGGGATTAAAATGGGAGATTAATTTTATTTGAGTATTAAAATAAATGTACATTGGTTTTCATAGATGGTCGTTAACTGTGTTTACTACAACTGACAGTAAAGGTTATGGAGTTTGTTGGAAAATCTTCAGTACGCAAGATAATATCTGTAATTCTCGAAAGCTATAAATGCTTATAATATGATCATTTTATATGTAATACACTACACTACACATATACATTTAAGATATGAAATAACAGATTTCTTTATGTATAGATTTTTTTTATTTCTTCTTTTTAAAGACAAACTTTCACAAACCTACGAACAACGGACACAAAGTACAACCAAGGGGCTATCACGTATTTCAGTCGACAACTATTTGAAAGCCACTTTGCTGTACATTGTTTCCTCCCTTAGATTATAGTGATTACACGTTACGTCAAAGCAGCAATGTACTGAATAGTGACCATAAATTTGACGTCTAGTTGTCAGCCGAAATAGCGGTTAATATGGCCGTAACTGACTAATTTTATCTGTTAAGCTATCTGATAAATCCAGAAAGCTAGCGTTTAAATTATTTGCTTTTAGTCCTATTTCAAAGAAACTCTAATCAACTGTAACTTTAAAAAACGGATTATAGTTGACAATAACTACATTTTTTTAAAGATCACAAACAATGAACGTCGAAGGATATAATTCGCTAAAAAAACCTTTTTTAACGGAAAATAAATAAAAAATGAATACCTGGACAGTACATGCTAAAAATATCGCCCGAATTTTTCCTGTAACAACCCTTTTTGGGATTATGTTGCCCATTTTTTTTACGAACCGTCACTACATTAACGTACTTTTACGTATTTTTTTATATATTATCCTTTTATATTTACTTCAGTTATTTGTCTAAATATATTGAATAGATATTTGAAGAAATGTCTTCAAGAATGTTTGTTAAAACGTGTCATTTTTAAAGACGTTATAGAACAATTTATTCAGATGCACTATCGAACCAACTGAATCATGACCCACCATGTGATCATTTTCTAAAACACGTCTATATACGCGTAGGTCGAAATTGGCTTGAACCTACGTTTCCTTGGTAATAAATTTGTTATCTGTCATTATTGTGACAAAGCTTTGTGCGCCAATACAATAATGCTTTGCTACCGTTTTCAACAGGCTCCGTGGCGTAGTGGGTTGATGTTACGACTTCGACGCGTCAGGAGTGGGTTCGATACCCAATCAGGACATGGTTTATTCGGCCATTATAGGAAATAATGTAACTGTAACTATAAAAATTAAAATAATATAGGGTAACCAGCATAGTTATTATCCGGTTAAGAAATTAATACACAATTTTGGTCAATAGTATCTTTATTTAGTAAAACATTGACTTAAACTCTAGTATAAACGCAACTTAAATATTCTTTCTAAAAGAACATGAGTCGTTTGTTTCAATAACTTTACACTAATTCAATATAAAACACTTAAAAACAAGAAATACTAGCGAATACTGTTAATTCAAATGTGTTATCCTTAACAAATATTGCAACAAACTTACTTTTTCTTTTCGAACTACACACCTGTCGCACAAACGTAGGACATGAGTTCTGTAAATTAAAAATGTTACCAATATTCTAAAAGTGACATCTATCGCAATAAATTTGAACTGGTAACGTTAGAAATTAAAATTAACGTATTATTCCTTAACATTGGCAATCCCTGTATGATGGGCAATGACTATAGTGGTTACCCTAATCGTTTCACAGATTTCTAAATGTCGTGCTATTTGACATTTGACACAAATAGGTTTTTTCGTAGTGAAAAGAGTTTAGACTATTTACATTCTAGATTCAAATTAAGAGTGATTTATCGAAAACGTATCTACGTACTGTAATAACAAAGGTCAAAGTTGTCTGTAGTCGTAATACATCATAACACAGTCGTATGCATGTTTAAAATGTCCTAAGTGCAACTTTGACGATAGAGATGAATTTTTTACTGTTTTGACGGTGTCAAGCGAATTATCGGCAAAATGGGTCATGATTCAGTTGGTTCGATAGTACATATTTATTAAAGACAACTCTAGGTTTAAGAAATTTTTTTAATAAAAAGAGAACTATATTTGTCATAAACCATATCATTTCCTTAATAAATCACCAAAATGCTGCATTGAATGCGAATTTAACGGAATAACAGAATATATTTAAAGGATTTTTGTAATCATTCTCAATTACATTAGAAACATAAGGTTTCAAAACTAATGGTTGATTTTACAAGTTCCTTATAAGTCTCGGATACCTTTACCAGTAGAATATTATCTACTTACAGATTCCTTCAAACATTTCCTATTGATTTATCCATTAGATAGCTTATTAGTAAGCTGTGCAACTGGTCTACAGTTTATTATATTTAACTCAAGATTCCAAAATCTAAAGATATTCGTAAATATTTAACAGAAAATTTTCTTTTCACAATAATTTTGAGAGTTGCCATTGCCAAAATGTTACTTCTAAGAATCGTACGCCGGAGGGAGGCTAATCCGGATTCTAAGAGCCCTCGCTTTTGAATTAAGAATGTCATTATATTTTTCTTTTTTTTTGTAAAATTTAAATCTCTGTTGTGATTGGTCAGTTTTTGATAGGTTTTAAGAGCAATTTGGAAAGTGGGCTTTTTAATTTACGATTTTTTTCTAATATTTACCTTTTTATGTTTTAGGTAACTTTTCGGTATGATTGTCCTTTTATTTGGTAGCGGGTATTTGTTTAGGCAGATAATGTACACTTAAACATTTTAATTTAGTTAAACAAAAACGAATAAAAATCTGTCCTGTTCCTGCATATAAATAAAATTTTCGACAAGCACCTAACAATTTTTAGTTAGCTTTTCAAAATTACTAAATATTGTAAAGTGCAGACTACACTACAGTTAACAGTAAATTAAACTTTATGAAGAAAAGCTAAACATTTTCCTTAAAGCGAGCTGCGTTGAACTTTTTTCAATAGTGGCACTTACTCTTACAAAACTCCACATACATACAAACATATCTAAAAACCTGCACAATCAACCAAAAAGGGTCCTAAAAACACAACACGTTAAATGTTACCAACATCAAAACTCAAACTTGCTACTAATTAAAGTGAACTAACAAGCGACTTCCCGTTTCTCCCACATTTCGGGGGTAGCATGGCAACACTGAGGGGGAGGGATAAGCGGCTTACGGGGGTGGTGGAGGGCCTGTTTTGATTATTTCACAAGGATGTCTTCTTGCTTCGTAAATTATGCAACGTTTTCCCGCTGTTGTTTTGGCCATGGTTTCGCCTGACATCGTGTAGTTGTTTGTGGAGATAAAATTTGTGATTTTCTAGTAGGCTGTCTGATATGATGTGTCGGTTTAATGTGATTTTAGGTACTGTACAACAAAAGTAGGGCTAGGTATTGTTTTTACTTAAATATTTGTTCTTACTTACTTTGTTTCATGTTTTTCTGAACGTTTTTAGTTATTTAGATAGATCACAGTAGAGTTTACCTGTTGTAAATATTGTATTGTAGATAAAAGTTTTAAAAGCAACGCATTTTCCAAGACAGTAATATATGGGATTCTCATTTTTAGGTACTTCTTCCTCATAATAAAGGAAGTGAAATAGAAAATAAAACATCTTAAATCCGAAAAGAATGAGTAGCTATCTCATTAAAAACATCACTCGGGCATGTAAATGGTCCCGCGATGAATTACAAGCTGAAATCTGAGGCGAAATACATTTCAGGCGCCATCTTGCGACTCATGTCAGAACACCATTTTGTTTTTTTATTATGTTCTTTTGTTTGTGGCCAGGTTTTTAATTTTGTTTTATTAGTACTTTGTTTTGGGAGAAGGAAAACATTGAAGGATATTTTTTGTACTTGAGAGTTTAGTAAAACGTTTCTTAAAGAATAGAACTAGCTCGTCTTTCAGTACTAAAAGGTAATTTGGGCCTAGCAGTAGCGTGTTTTTTATATTGATAAAGTATGTGTCTTTATCTGATGTTTATCAAATATTTATGTTTCCATAGTTAGGTTTTAGTCTATGTGGCAATATAACATTAATTTATAAAAGTTACAAACATGTTTTCTTACAACAAATAACACATAAAGGATATTAGACGGTGATGAATGTGTCTATTTAATTTTATTTCAGCATATTTTAGACAAGTTTAAATTGCTTAATTTCATTGTATACCTAAATTCTTATTCAAGGTTCTTAGATGTTAAAATTAATCAGTTTCGCAGTCCTAAGAGATAATTTGTTATTTGTGATTTTTTATACCAAAACACAGATTTCAACACGAATATACGACTATCTTTTACACGCTACTCTGGTTGCGAAGAACATTTTTCCGTATTCTTTTAACTGCATTTATCTTATTTCCGCGTGTTGAAATATCGTTGGGAAATTATTACCAACGCGCAAGTTGCCATAGAGAGTAAGTTATAATATTATAGTCGATTTAAAACATAAATAACTTATTTGAGCTGAAGATTCGAATCGTTATAAAGAAACTTACCTTGAGGAAATCCAACGGCTTCCAATCCGTGCGGCGTCAATCCAAATGGGCCTAGCCCTCCGAGAGGACCCGGGCCCATGCCCATGTGATGCGCACTTGAGTGATGAGCATACGGGTTCTGAGCTAAAGGCGAGGGCTGCTTTAAATAATGGAAGTAATGGTGTAACGGCGTCGCCGAGTGGGCTTGTGGAGCAGCCGGCCCACCGGCCGTCGGGCCCGTTGCCGACGCCGAGTTAGTCAGCAGCGCCATCTTGTTTTTTTTACTTTTTTTATAAGCACACGTATTTAGTCACCGCATCAGCCTCTTCCGTGTGTGTATTGACATGTTTGCGGTTTTTCAATGCGTTCTTGTTGATCGTTCTCGCTGGTGTGACATTTTTTTGTTGTCTGAAACAATAAATTGTGGAATTAGTTAAGCTTTATTTTTAGAAATGTCCTTGTAGCAAGTTTCTTCTTTTAATAAAAAATAATACCCGTAAATATGTTCGATTTGTTACATTCATGTGCGTACAACTATTTTGAAAGCGAGTGCGTTCAAAGATTAAAAAAGGTAACGCGTATTTCATAAAAGATTCTATAAATTGGAATATGATGAGAGTCAATAGATCTCCAATTAACCGCGCAACTGAACATTAAACGCAGCAATTATTTACGACTCATACATTCATATAAACATCTACGCACGTCTTTTTCAATTATAAGTACGGCCAATACATTTTTTGCTACAAACTATTTTACAATTACCCGTAACAATGGTAGATTTTCTGCGTTATTGCAACACTGAGAGTTAAAGTCAAACACGTGGAACGCCTTCCAAATTTAATATTTGAATGAGCAAAGCATTCCATTCGTCACGATTCGGGAGTTCGGATTTCGAAATTCAAAAGGTTTTTTTATTTTAATATGAAAAAACGTTCCAGCTATGATATGATTCATTCTCTGATTTTATTCGGTTGGTATTACGTGCGATATCGAAGAGTAACACGGTAGCATTCGTATATTTTATTCGAGGCCGTTTGTTTTATGATCGAGAAACGTGTTTCATTTTTGTAAATTTGAATTTTAAGTATAATAAAGTGAGAATCTTAGCATACCTTCCGGCATTCTTTAATTCGAAAAGGTTAATTTAAACATGCAGCACAGCCTAATAAACTAAGTGTTAATACGTCGTTCAATAGAACTCATTATCCAAGGTATTCTATGGTTCAAACGTAGGAATGTAAAAAAAAAACAAAAAAAAATTGCATTGACCGCGTCTTTTGTACGGAGAACATTTTTTTCTGATGTTGGCAAAGGTGTAGTAGGTACATGTTTACTGACATTTTGTCACGTTTATTTTTTTTCTGGCTGGTACCTGAGGTGCCTTTGCTAAATTGAGGGGCATATCACATGTAGCCTTTGTGTTGAAAAAAAAATTGACAAGCCATATCGTAGTGATGACATTTGAGATGAGAAAAAATATCTGTATATGATATTTGTTTGGTATTACAGGGGAGTGATTAAAATAGTTCTTTGATTTCTTAAGAACTGTTTTTGGTTATTGATCGAGTTTGCTAGGGTTATCGATGACAAAGAGGGTGTTCTGTCTGGTTCGGGAAGTAATCTTTAGGGTTTTAGAAAAGAAAGTAAAAAATGTGAATCTATTTCTGGAATGCTAACGAAATCGGCAGACCTTATTCCATACAAAGGTACAATCTTTAAATACTTCGTTCGTGTGATTATATTCGAGTAATTTATTAAAAATTTTATAAGATGTTCTTTGGTCTCTGCTATGACTATGAGAAAAAGGCGTGATTTAATGTATTAATAAATGATTTAAGATTTCTTCGCGTGAAAAATTCCAAATTTCTCTGATGTTTTTCTTAATTCGTAATTTCCAGAGCTGTCGTATTTTAAACAAGTACGACTAAAAAAGGGCAAAATAATTACTTTCCTTGCAATTATTTAGTTACACAATAAAAGGCTTGGATAGACGAAAAAAAAGCATTGTCACTTTCTATCTACCGCGCTTCCCAGAATCTTCACTGTTCGTACCACAGAATCTATCAACAAAAGATTATCCTAAGCCGAGATACTATCTCAAAAAAAGCCTAAAACCATTGCAAATGCAACTCTTCGACTATGAAAATAAAGTACAATTTTGTTGATAGAACTTAGGGGTTTTTGCAAAGGATTTCCGCTCAAATGAGAAGGTTGCCGCTAAAACCCTTAAAAGGTGTTCAATTGTATAACTTAATGTAGATTTCGTTGAAGATTTTAGTTGGCAAAAGTCGGTGTTTCTGAAGTATTTTCACGTCAACGATTTTTTGACAATTACCCGGTTTTTGTGAAGCAAATAGTCCGTGGTTTTTGCGAAGATATTCTGTTGTGGTGTTCCAAGTAACTGAGTTAAAGAGTAACTTCACGGCTTTGCATGTTCGGCTTTACGTATAGATTTGAAGAACTGACACATTTTAATTTGGTTCCTTGATACTTTACTGTTTGTGTGTCTTTAGTCTAA
Organism: Anticarsia gemmatalis; assembly: GCF_050436995.1. Taxonomy (NCBI): domain Eukaryota; kingdom Metazoa; phylum Arthropoda; class Insecta; order Lepidoptera; family Erebidae; genus Anticarsia; species Anticarsia gemmatalis. The sequence goes on along the minus strand of NC_134770.1, from coordinate 2,551,786 downwards.
CAATTAAGTAGTAGAGCCTTGTATGAAAGCTTCGCGGCTGGCTGAAGCATACAGAAGTCAGAATCTAAAACATCATTGATACAACTTCGTTATTTTCGAAGAGTACAGAAATATTTATTATAATAGAGATACCTCGTGCGTGCCAAAGCTTTCTATTAAGTTGTCGGACTATAGTGTCCATCATACTTTCATAATTACGATACTTGCACTTGTTCAATTTATCTTTAATTATCAAGTTGTACAGTAAAATTAATTATAATTTAAGTAATCTCTGAGCTTATCTCTCATGTGTCTGAAACGTGTTAATTCACCACCAAAAATAAAACCAACCATTGTTAAAATATACGGTGTCAATCTCCGTAAATCTATTTGTCGAAGCGCAATAAAAGCCATAAATAATAACATTGCAAACACCGTCCATATTGTGTTAAAGAAAACAAACATCGCGCCCTACTTTGTTTGTGCAGTTGGTAACACTGGCTGTCAACGTGACAAATTGAGAAAGCGCGCGAGTGGGGTCAAATGCCATAGACAATATAAAAAAAAGAAATATTCGAGTCATTTTTTAAACTCGTTGGTAAAGAGTAATGTTTAATATTCTTAAATAAATAATGTTAGTAGCTTTCGACGCATTGTTGTATGCAAATTTTAACACTGATTTCTCAAGTTATATTTCAAGTTGCCAAACAAGTAATTGTCAATATTATATTCGCTGTAAAGGAATGCTTTGCGACATGACAAAGTAATACTAATGCTTTTACTATTTCGGTTTGTAACTACCATTATAATATTTTAAACGGGGCTTTGCTCGCCTGGAAAGATTTCCTCGAAATATTTAGCTATTCTTTAATAACGAAAGTCACATTAGCGCGATTCTCCGCAACCGGTACTATCGAGGGAGTAATGTAATTTTTTAATCCTTGAGGATGAGTATTAATAATTGAGGACTAGAACTTCTTTATAATACTACCTCGGGATTCAATTCAACTACAATTATTATTTGTCAGTCTATAACGCTAATACAAAACATAACCCGCCAGTAATTTCCGAAATCCGTTCCCCAATTTAATTTGCCCGCATAGCACAAACCCATGATTCAAACCAGACCATGTTATGACAAAGACATTTATCCTATGCGTGATAATTGCCCGCCAGGGGCCGCCATTGTGACAAATTTCGCGCATCCGAACATACTATTAACTATTTCAATGGCAGACATGTTTTTTTCTTTCCCAGTAACCATTTGTCGTCGCCACAATGGCTTTTCGGAACTTTTTATGTGGTCGATCATATCTGAATTTGGTTTTTGAGGTGGAAAACAGATGTAGGATGTTAATATAGATAATGTAACTAGTTTTTAAATAGTCCTAGGTTGTATGCTCTTATTTGGTCGAGCAAATAACGTGGTTCCTAAATAGGTTTGTTTAAAATACGTCTGCCTACTATTCGTTTTGTATAACCTAATTTGGTTTATAATTATATTCATACATATTTACATAATATTTAGATTGACTTGATTGACATCGCTTAATAGTTACAAACGCAGAATCGTAAATATGATAATTTTTATTTCTAAATACAAAAAGTAAAACGACATTTCGATATTTTTTCTGTCAGCTCGAAAATATTTTAATTTGATGCAAACTAATGGAAAGATGTTACGGTAGCCTCAAATATTTATTCTCTGTTCAGAAACTTAGAAAAAAAAACTTAAATTGTTATTGAACATGGGTTTTAGAACGAACGGTTGGACGTCAACCATTGTCCTCCATGACAGTCGCTAAACATTCCATATTTGAATGAAATGTTTGAAATTGAACGTCTATATTTCCAATATTGAATGGCGTATTGTTAGTTGTAAATTGCTAGTGAGGTTATGATACATTTTAGGCGGGAAATTTTAATGGAGATTGCAATGTATTCATTAAATATGATTAGTTTCTAGTCGTTTGCGTTGTGTATCGACGCTCATGGTCAATTGCAATAATTGATCAATATTCGATAAATAGCGTGCAATTAGGTAGTATTCAAAACCTATAATTTTTAAAAGAAATCTTGCATATTTTTATGATCAATCGGTCAAAGGGAGGCTAAACCAAAAAACCACTGGCCAAACCTTAGTTTGAATATTTTGCGTTATTTTTTCAGATAAGAATTGGCTAACGAAAACCAAGTTCCGTTCGCTTATCAGCAGTCTAGCCTTTCTTCCAACTATGTTAGAGTCGGCTTCAAGTCTCACCGGATGCAGCTGAAAAGAATGTATAACAGCCCACAATTCCGTAACACGTAGAAACCCGGTATGCGTAATTTGGTCACCGATCAACTGAACAATTTCAGCAATTGTGGCTTAACCTGAGAGCTCGTTCCGGGTCACTGTTGTTACGTTGTTTCGTTACTTTATAATATTACAAATAAACTTTATCTATTGTTTTCCTAGTAATTATAACTTCCTTTGACTATCTCTTAGATTTAAATCAAATCTTAAAGTGCTACTCAATACGCAGATAACAAAGACCCTGTTTTGATTTAATCTATTTATTTGATAATATTTAAAATCTGATCACACTCTTGCCGGTTTGACGTTATTACTCATAATGACAGTTGTTTTGTTAATGTTGGCCAGCTTGCGTGTCGCCTGCCATCTTGATTGTGGTATCTTTGAACATAGGTGGTAATTAGTTGTTGATTTAAAGGAAAAAGACTTATTCATAGGTGTCGTTTAACAAAATGTATTAATAAGCTATGCGATAAAATGTTTGATGAAGTTGACATTTTTAAAAAGACGATTTAGTTTTCCGTTAGTACTAGTTCTGGCATTATAACGAACTTACTTGGAACCTGGTTAATTTGAGTATAGATACCGATACCGTGATAAATTTGAGTTTAAGAAACTATGTGCAGATCCATACACTCCTTACAATCTCTAACCACGCTGGCAAATTGCGTGTAGGGGACTTTGTATACCTTCATGAACTGTTCTAAAGAACTCTCAGGCATGCAAGGTCGTATCACGATGCTGTCCTTCACCGTTACAACAAGTGATAATTATTTCTAATACACACATAACTTCGAAAAGCCATTGGTGTGTTTCCTCGGGTACGAATCGACAACCACTTGCGTGGGAGGTACCAACTTATACCGCTCGGCTATCACTGCTCAATCTATTTGCGCTACCATCCTATAAAAAATAATTATAAACATAAAAAAATGAACAAGCCCCTTCACCATAAACAATGGGCGAGTATTGCACAGTTGTTAATTGTTTTCCGCTGCCAACATAACGGGAGTGAACAAATCACTTGATCCTCAGGGAGGTAACTCGATACACTCATTACTTGTTCAAATGCTGAATAAATATAGGGGAGGGATGCACACGTCGGTGTATGAGATTTTGAAAATATGTGTTAATATTGGTGGTATATTTTGATAGAATTTTCTTTCTTGCATATTTTCTGAAAGTATTTAATAATAGTCATAGGATTATGTCTCTAGTTCTAGTTGGGCAAAGCTTTTATTTCCATTGATGGGAAAAACTTAAGTTTTTTAAAGCTCGAAAGCTATCGGATCCGCTGATATTACAATAGATATAATAAACTATTCAATACCGAAGAAATCGATGGAATGGTGCTGTAAAATAATAAGTATTTGGATACCAAGAAATAAAAGTAAGAATTAGGATACTGCACGGCTAGTAAAACCGGCTGCTTTAAAAATAACAAAAAATACACTATCAAGATATCAGAAGTACTTACTTCTAACTTAAAAAAGAGAATGAATCAGAGCTTCGCACTGTAAGATATTTAATACCAACCTTCAAAAACTAACATGTGCGAAAATTAATAACGGTCCACAAAACGGCTATTGAAAAAGTAAAGATGCGGCTACCGCTGTTATCTCAGTAATTGCGGCGCCCCCGAGGGCGGAGTCCCCGGGGAGCCGCTAATGGCGAACACAAATAGGGCTCCGGTGCGGTCGCACGGCCACTTGGCGATTTTTTACGTCCATGGGCGGAGACGCCTGCTAATTTGATGTTTTGTTGTCGTAAATATGTCGAAAGTGAGTTTGTTTTTGCTTTTTTTACATAAATCTGAGCTTTTAGATGTTATAAAAACGATTGTGGAGTTTTATGTCCTTTAGGTGGCTTGTTCAATTGCATCATGATTGCAATAAAGTGATTAAAGAATGGGATGTAAACATTTTTATTGCATTTCCATTGTAATTAATAGCTAAGAATTGTTCAACATGGTAATCCAATCTAATTGTTCTATTTTTTGTCCCATGCGATCGATTTCTCAATAAAAAAAGTATTCTGATTTCTGCAGTTGGTACTCCCACACTCATCTGTCATTATAAAATACAATTTTATTTCGAAGACTCCCCTACATCAATTGGCAAGCTAGTTACAAAAATGCAGGCCAACTATTAATCCATGCATTACCATGATTGAAATCTTAATACCATACGGTTTCCCATTCAATTGATACCCGTTATACGTTTCATATTTTCTCTATTGTAATTTTGGCGGGAACGGGCACGTGCCGCCATTGTTCCTCTCACTCAGTGTTGCCAATTGATTATTTTAATTTGGTGAGTGCGCTTGATTCTTTGAGTTTTTGTATTGAGTGTGAGTAAGTTGCTTTAAGTTTTATGGCTGCTTTTATTGGGTGTAAATTAAACTTACTGATTTGAGATTTAAAAATGTAATTTGTGATTCTTATTGTGGCAATTTTTTAACGGATAATTGTGAATTTTAACGTGTAATTTACGAAATTATGAAAGTAAGAAGAGCTTGGTATTAAAAATTGTAGTTGCAAACTTGTGTTGCAACTAGCAACTTGTGTTCTTGCATGTAGATATAAAATAGCACATTTGGCAGTTACAAATTATTCCTAATAAAGGTAATAGGATGATAACTAACAAGACATTAATCTTAAACGACAACGAAACAAAGGTTTTTGGAAGTCATATGACAGATAGTTTCCTAATTTCGAACAAAGCATTCACATTACTTAAGTACTTACATATTAATATTATAATTCTAATTGACATCAAAATGGCGGCTCATTGTCACCTGTCTTTAACAGATTATGAAATATAAGATAGTATTATTGTTAATTTTACTAACAATATAGAAATATCTACACTATAATTTTTTAAATAGAAGTTTTTGACAATATTCTCGAGGACGTGTCAATTATTATATTTATTTTTAAGTTAATTCTGAAACCGATTAATAATAATTGACATATAAAATTAATGATGGCTTCCATAGACTTGTCATTACGCAATGGAAACTTCGATTGGTAAATAATTCGCTGACAAATGTTTAGGTAGTATTTGTGAAAAAGGGAATATATATTTTGTTGTAGCTTTAGTTGCTATGTCAATAATTTGTATTTTTTAAGGACTATCGGTAAAACCTATTAAATATTTTTGAAGTCTGTTATACCTAAAGATGTAGGCCGAGCAGAGTTGCAGGAAACACACTATTAACACACAACATACAAAACACATTATTAAGCTATTTCTTACATAGAAGATATTCTATGATATTCTTAGTACTAAGATATTACCTGCCGTAATCTAACTATAATGCCGTTATCTACAAAAACAATTTCAAAAAATAATCAATATAAAGGCGCAAGAAAAGAAATATGCAATGCTGTTTCGTAACTATCTGGAAACTGCGATTTGAAATATCTTTAGCAGCATCTGGAAACAGCATTGCAATTTTTTTTTCTCGCGCCTTTTCGCGAATATCACGAAACATTGTTTTTGTAGATAACGGCATTATAGTAAGAGGACGGCAGTTACATAGAAATATGTATAGTGGTTCGTGATCGCTTCTCCCAAGGCGTTAGAATCGTGACTGTTTATTTATATACAGGTTGATGCACCATCAACGAACACCATCAATTTGATTTTAATCCCTAAATCACGGCCTACTTTAATATGTTAAGTAGTGCAGTAAGATTTGATTTTCATTCTGGAGCGTAGAACTATTTTCGTTAGTGAAAAAGGCCGTGGATTACGAGGTTTCAGGCTGAAATTCTAAGTTGAGTAGTCTCTTATGTTTTTCAGGATTTTCGGTGAAGTTAGGACTCATGTATTGCGACCGATAAATACCTACGTTATATTTTAGATAATAATAATTACTGATTAAGCGTTCGTCTTAAATCTGATTCTCGAAATGTAGTAATAAAATATCTAAAATACCTATCTCTTCAAAACAAGGAAACAGTTCTCCAATCTACACGTGCGTCGATAAAATCAAATAAGTTTTTGTTCCCGTTTCTCTATACCCAATAAACATAACATCTCCTTTAATCTACGAATCGCACACAAATATCATATTTCAAGCAAAAAGCCACGCCAAAAAAGAAACGATTCGACAACAAACACAATTACATATATAACCGTGCCGTGTGTAGTTCATACAAGTTATTACAAACCTATCTTACTAAATATAGCTATGGAATTTGGTCGGGTAAACAAACTCGTGGCGGCGTAAATCGATAGTCGTGAGCGAGCGAGATGCCCGACCCGTTTATACGAGATAGAAAAAGATAGAAACAGTAGGGTGTTGTAAGGCGTGGTTTCAACTCGAAACGCGCCGCAACAAGAGCGAAAGAGACAGCTACAGTTTTATCGTTTCGTTCGAAATGCATAAGAAAAAGGTTTTATTTGAAACCTAGAATGTAAATAAACCATATGAGTTATGAGCTTTAAGAACTGTTTTTAGCTTCTTGTTCGTTATTGGAAAATGGTTTGTGACTTATTATTGTGATTTGTTGGAAAGCGAACCAATTTTGTTGGTGCGACAAAGCGTAGGTATTTACGGCTGTAAGAGTACAAGCGTACTGGCATTTTTGTATTTTCGTTTATTTGCCGTGTAAATTTTTCGGCGAAACATTTTTTAAAATGCTTTTTGACGATGCATTTTCAATGTTTAAACTCGACAACTGTGTAACTTTTATATCAGGTACCTTTACTATTGAAGCTTTAGAGCGAAATTATATTCTGCCTTTATAATCATTAAGCAAATAACATGTCTAGGTATAATTAACGGTACTTGAAAGTAACATTAATAAATCAAAACAATTTGCGAACAAAAAAATATGAAAGTGCGTTTTCTTTTACGTGCGTGACAAATTCACGTAACATTTGAAAAAAGAACTCATAGATTGGCAACACCATTCAGGTGTGCCAACACACATATTCTAATTAATGCGTTTACGACGTGACTTATAAAATAGAGTTTTAACAAAAGTGCGTTTATAAAGTTCGTTATGAATGCGAACGTGTTTGTAACAAATAAGTTAGTTTTATTGTGTTAAGGAATAAAGGAAGGCGTTTTAATTTGTCGCTGCGTGTGGCGTGGGAGGAAATGTGAATGAATTTTAGTTTTTTTATTCTATACCTAAGTAGAGCGTATGTTTGAAGTTTTAAAAATGACTTGTAGAAATTTCAGGTCGCCATTTCTTTTATTCGTGACTGACGCAATTGTTGCAATTTTCAGTGTGTAAGGCGCATGCAGCATTATTTTATGTATGTAATGCCTGCGTAGCATTTTCATTTCATGTTACATACACTGAAAACAAAAGTAAAAAAACCGTGAAATCGAAATCATTCCTCACACGCAAAACAAGAACTACCAGCGAAAAAGCGACACGAGTGAATTAAAAAGTGCAATTAATTAAAAATTTTCAACTGAAAATTTTCCTGTTTCAAATAAAACAATAGTCTTTCCTATACTTCAAATAAAATAAATAGCAACACAAATATATGTTTCAACAATGTACCGATGCAGAACAATTTAAATGTAGGAGAGACATGGCTTCTGGGTTAATTCTCAGTTCTCAGAACCTCATGTAGGTGATTCCAGGAATTCACTAACAATGACATGTTATCTAACTTTCAAGTGATTTCAGTATTACTCTACTAGAAATTCCTAGAATTCACCTGTAGTCTATTACAGTTTAATTTCAGACATGTGTGTATAAAGTTATGTGTGTTTAGTGTAGAAATTGATTGAGAAATACGGTTATAATAAGCAGTTACCTACGTGTGTTTTTTCTAATGAAATTGATCGAGAAATACGGTTATAGTAAGCTAGGTTTTTCCCATTACTTCGTCCGCATGGACTGTAGTTATTTGCTTATATTGTGCTCGAATAAAACCACATGCAAAAGCTAGCATTTCTATAACCCATGTGTTATTCTTGTACATAAGAGAATCGCGATCGTATTTCATTGAAATCCGTTTGGTAGTTTTGGCGTGATTGAAATTTGCCTGAAGTAAGTTGTATTTTCAGTCACAAAATTGTTTTACAAATACTTTCTAAAGTAACATACAATCAATCTTTTATTATCAAAATAAGAAGCTTAAGTAAATATGATGGCCAAGTGTGGATTTGTAACTATTTTAAAATTTCATCATCTAAAAGAATACGCACGGGGATTTTCTTACTAAAACATATTATTTTCATAAACACCTAATTTTACCAAACCTAGTACCCTTATTTCCTTTTACATAAAAGCATCTATATCAATCAGTACACACACAAACCATACAAACAGAAAAAAAACACATACATGCGCAAACGCACTACAAAATTTAATACACGAACGTTCTAAAACTTGCCAAACCGCTATAATTATTATCATTACAGAACGGGTGTTGAGTGTTATTTTGAAAAGGGGCGTCCCTTCACCCTTGGGGGTGATGGCTGTGCACTCATTGTCAAACTAGTTACAGCACTACATAGGCATTATGTGCTCGAACATCTGCCTCGACGTAAAAAACACGACGATTGTTTATGGTCAAAATGGCGGGAGGTTTTGTTTGAAGGGCTGTTTTGAGTTAAAAATGTGTGTAGTACATGATTGTTTTCGCTATTTACTACTAGTTAGATAGCAAAAGTATTTGGCTAATTAGCCCAACAACTGAAAAAGAACTACTTAGATAAGTCTTTCGTACTGTAATTGCTGAAGTAGCGCTGTAAAGCTCATTTAAACAGCTTTTACGGTTGCTCCTGCTTTTATACTACTCTAATGTTAGTACTAAAACCCAGATATTATTTTAATCTGACAAAGCTACAAGGCAAATAACAGAGATAATACAGAACAAACTTAAATTTATTATTCTCTCGTCAAAACTAACTAAATGCAAAAGACAGCCAATTTTCACTGAAAAATGTTTGGTTCCGTGAGATTGAAATTATACATTTTATGTATGTTAGTAAGTATTTGTACAGAAATAGACAAAATTCATCGTTTCGCTCCATCTTTTATTCCAAACACATCTTATTTCAAAACCATACAATTATCGTAAACAAAAATACAATAAGCTACCTCCCATTGTGTGTTTGTAAACCGACATTCATGCCTGCCTAATTGGGAACGAACACACTGACTCAGCATTACAATTGTGGCTACCGTGCTACGGCGCCATTGGGAACTAACGATATGATTATTTGAAACTCTTTGAAGGTTAAAAATAAACCAATTACTATACATGGATCGCCTTTTGAATGAACAAAGTTGGCTGACGTAAATTGTATGTCTTATAACTTTATAGTTTATCTATACAAGCTTTTTGACACGGTTTTGTTAGCGTATTTTTAAGAAATAAGTAAGCTATGTCCTTCCTCAGGGATGTATTAAGTATGTACAGCATTCGCTTGTTTTTGATGAATACCTAGTATTCTATGTCTTTCCTAGGATTGTAAACTATAGAATTCATAAGTTTGGTGTTTATAGTTTCAGTAGTTGAGTCGTAAAAGTGTTATTAACTAACGTTGCCAACTGGTAAATAAGAAAATAGCAGAAAAATTATCTCCAAAGGTCAGTTTTTATCATTGTTACACAATTACTTAAAGGATTTGTGAAATAATATTGCAAAACAGGTTACGATTTATAACTCTAGAATTATAGATTGACACAGGATCCATTCTGTGTTGTACAAAATTGCGGATAAAGGTAAATCTGGTCTATCTTTGAGGTGACTTTTGCCCCCATGGTTGTTTCATAAAATGAATTTTTATTATTAAATGTAAGGTCGATGGTCAAATTCACAGAATGCTGTTTATCTCTTGTAAATAAACAATTAATTGTAAATAATCGTGTTTTTATTATAGACACCATGGCTTGTTCAATCGTTAAGATATTTTTTATTCATTAGCTTTGAGCTTTTGTTCACTATCAGATATGCGATGTAAAGATTGGTTTAAGGGTCATTGTGATTGGAAGAAACAATCAATTATTAGATAAGAAACTAACTTTACGATTTAAGATTTTACGATCTACAAGTTATTTCCTGTGATAACCTTAGTATACATTAGTATCTTATATAATATTCATTTAATTATCAACACAATCAATAACTTCCGCCTGAAAAGAAGGCCGACTTGTGAAAGTCCGCAGAACCTAATGGTAATGTTGGTGGCTAAAAAGCTTTGAGTGTTAAAAAAATCATCTTATATATAAAATTTCCATGTCACAATGTTAGCGACCGTACTCTTCCGAAACGGCTTGACCAATTCTTATGAAATTTTGTGAGCATATTGAATACGTCTGAGAATCGGCCACCATCTATTTTTCATACCCCTAAGTGACACCATTTTTTTTAATTTATATGGCAAAACAATGTTTGCCGGGTCAGCTAGTATAATTGTAAACGAAACCATCGCTTATTATATTACAACTATAGTCTATCTCTCACTGGTTGGTATACACAAATCTTTATCTTCAAATCCCCATTATGTGAGTACATACGTCGATGTAGCGTGAACTCATTCAAGATCAAATGTCGTAATGTTGGCGCCACTGCTCACACTAATGAGCTGGAAGCTTCACTACAAAGTTAGAGGAGACTGTAAGAATAAAGTTGAAACTAAAAATAGAGAGATATATCGAGAAAAATACAAATTATATTCAAGTGGTGCGTCTATTGTTGTACAGGATTATAAAGAAATATGCTTAAATTAGACTAGGCTGAGAAAAATACAAATCTATACTAATATTATCTATACTAATATTATAAAGCTGAAGAGTTTGTTTGTTTGATTGTTTGTTCGTTTGAACGCGCTAATCTCAGGAACTGCTAGACCGATTTGAAAAATTCAGTGTTAGATAGCCCATTTATCGAGGAAGGCTATAGGCTATATAACATCACGCTACGGTCATTAGGAGCGGAGTAGCAACGAAAAATGTTACAAAACCGGGGAAAATTTTGACCCATTCTCTTAGGTGACGCAAGCGAAGTTGCGCGGGTCAGCTAGTATTCAATATTTACGGCAGGGTGTAATATTAAACGGGAATTAAAGCAATTAAACGTTTCGTATTTCAGTACGTTTCAGCTCAGGATACCCTGACTGTGGTAGCTGGATGGAGTAGCCCATGCGTAAAGCATTAGGCAAAATAAACGCAGTTCATGTATTGTGTATTGTGATTAGGGAAAAAAATATTTAAAGTAATAAAGAAAATATATATTCACTAGCAGACCCGCGCAACTTCGCTTGCGTCACCTAAGAGAATGAGACAAATTTTTCCCCGTTTTTGTAACATTTTTCGTTGCTACTCCGCTCCTAATGACCGTAGCGTGAGGTTATATAGCCTATAACCTTCCTCGATAAATGAGCTATCTAACACTGAAAGATTTTTTTAAATCGGACCAGTAGTTCCTGAGATTAGCGCGTTCAAACAAACAAACAAACTCTTCAGCTTTATAATATTATATAGTATAGATTTGGTTCCATTTTCAAGCCTTTAAAGCATTATAAAACATCGTAGTAAATCTCATAGGTCAGTAGTTTAAATATTACAGTAGGTATATATGCAAGAACTATGCGCTATCGATGCAATATTGAGATTATAATTCATTGATCTGCGATTAGCATTAACTTCAACATAAGGAACATTCATCATAGTTTACGTTTATATTGAAGTAAATCCGTGTCAAAACAATCTGGTATATAATAATGTGATATTCAATATACAGATTTATATGATTAACTGTCCAACATGATACATTTTAACATACATACAATAATAAAGTAATTACGCCTTTTTTCCAAGATGTAAGGCAGAGATCTAGGAACACCACTTGGTACGATCAGAAAGTGCTTTAGTTTCATTCACATCCATACATTTTGAAATACAGGTTCGCCATTTACGAGTACTATGCAACTACCTTTTATGATACGTTTATGTTTAAAACAATATTGTCTATCAAGAAACATTTGTGAAAAATTTGAGACTGAAGAGGTATTTTATGAAGACGGGATATTAAAACTGATCTCTGAATCTACTGACCTGTGCCGTCTTTAGTCTTTAATTTAGGTTTGGTACTCTTGACCACTTGCGAGCAAGACCAATGGCTTCAAATTCGGCTCGCCTTTTACGTACAGTTTTACAAATTCACGGAAAATAACTAGTTAATTCAGTCCAAAGGTATACTGCAGTTATCTGCAGGAAACCAATGAAATATAATTGTAACATTACAAGTCTTCAATCACGATAAGTTATCACTGATAATGAATTATCATGTTTTTAAACAATTTGGCTATTACGTGACCTCCTTGCTTCGATTACATCGAAGGTAGCCAGATCCAGTTGATATCGCAACCATGTCATTTATATCTATGAGCTACTGGGTTGACAAAACGCGCCCATTTTTGAGAATTTTGTAAAAGGGCCTACGTGAGCAGAGAACGATAGATAAAGCTGGCTAGTTTTCTTTCAGCGTACGCGTTTAAAACATACAGCCTATCTTGTAATATGTATACTAACCAGTCACAATAGCTACTCTATATGAATTGTCGAAAAAATATAAGTTACAGAACAAATTAATTAACAATTTTAGCATTATAAGCATAGACACATTTTTCTTTTGTCGTAAGTAGCAAACTTATATAAAATGTTACGACTTAGGGGTTAAAAAAATAGTAACAAGTTTGATTCAGGTCAATGGTGATCGTGTTTCAGACAGACAGATTTTCGTATTTATGCTTATGTATAAATTTTCACTGCAATTTTCTTTTTTATATTCTTCCCATGAAAACATCATCTTAAGGTATTATTAAATTAATATATGTTTTTTAAGGCTTTCTCATGAAACATTTCCTTAACACATTAAAACATAGAATTTTCTCTCACTTTATAACATCCGCGCAAGGGCAGATAGAACTAACTTATCAACAACTTTATCAAAAACGATAATAAAAGGCATTGGACTATAAAACATTATTTTTATTTCCTTATAGTAATTTTTGTTTAAAACGAGGAATATTTTTTATTTTTTAAATAAGGTCAAAAGCCAAAGCAACCTTCACTAATCTGTTTTTAAAAGATCATGCATTTTTTTTTAAAGTCGACTCAAAACAATTTATAAACTAATTGCAATTATAGCAAAGAATTTCAAAGTCAAAAGTCATTTTCAAAGACAATAGTCAGAAGCTTGAAAGTCTGGCAACCAGTCTTACCGAAGGGTATCGTGTTATAACCCAGGTAACTGTGTTGTGGAGGTCTGATAGTCGCTACATGTAAAATAGTGTTATTCAGCTGCATCCGATGAGACTGGAAGCCGACTCTAACATAGTTGGAAGAAAGGCTATCCTGATGATGAGATATTCATATTATCTTTTGTATTTCATTGAGCAATGCGAAGGTAGTTAGAATATAATGAATGAATTCGTCACCCAGTATCATCATTTTATCGATAAGATTTATATCAAGTTTCCGTTCTACAATAAAAATAGAATAGTATAGATTATGATGAATGAGGAAAAACAATAATTTTTGGTGGTTTTTCCTCACAAAATGACGATAATGGAAATGATAAGTGCATGTTAAGACCACGTGTTCATACGTGGATGTTCTACCTAACTTTCAATTGCTTACAAAATCGAATTTTTTGCAAAATTGATGATAATTTTGATTTAACAGACAAGAAAAAATTAAAATGATATTAAGAAGTGTAATTTTTTTCATAACCTTACGCTTGTGTAAACTAAGAATGTAAGCCTAGAAGTGTACCGAATTTTACACCCTTTTTTAAGTATTAGTTACGTGTAATAGAAAGTAATGCCAAAAAGCCTTGCATATACCGAACAACTAAACAAACTCCGGGATACTATTGAGAACATGATAACATAATTAATAAGTATACCACTAATTAGTGTTTTTAATTTCAGATTATGACTTCGTGATTCACGCCCAGTAGCACTATACTGTAAGGATTTGTAGATTTAATCATAAGCGTACTGATAAACTAATTCTATCTTATAAGCACAAAGATTAACCCTCTTATTCATAAAAATATATGAAGTTATGAAAGGCTTAAAAAGTGTTTTGTTTATTTCACTCCTTAGCGAAATGAAAAACAGAAAACATATTATAGTAGTGTTTTAACTAAAATAGGTTTATAGTGTGTTTATGAATGAGAGCGTTAGTTTTTCCAGTTGTTGTTTGAATATTCTGAACAGCAGCTCGATGGCATCGAGCCCCGTGAATGACAATATGCTCGCAGAGGCCTATAAGTATGAACGGTGAAAAAAGGGGTGTATTTCTACACTTTCGGGTGAAACAAAATCAAACCTAATCAAATTTATGTCAATTACTGACACATACTTGTCAAAGATCCTCCAAAACAATAAAAATCAGTAACACACTAATCTTATAAAACCTAAATAAAACTGTTTTAATCTATATACAAAGAAATAACATATAATCTGGCAATAATTGAGAATTACGCGTGTTATTCATTACTAATAAAATTAAATCGATACTCTTGTACATTGTTATCGATAATTACCGAAAATTTTATCGATAAATAAAGATACGGTCATGTAATACGTTATGATAACATCATGGTTGTCAGGTTATTGATAACAGAAACGATTGATGATATATTTTGGCTAATCTAATTACAAAAAATATTCAATGTTAATTTGATTAGAACACACGTGATTAGTTATCGGTTTTTTTTTTGGTTATTATTCCATTCATTTGTATTTTTGATTTTGCTTTTCAAAGAAAAAAAAATAGCTGCATTCGGTGAGACTGGAAGCCGACTCCAACATAGTTAGAAGAAATTCTAGATTGATGATTAAAATTTTACCTCAGTTGATGTATAATCGGCA
The DNA here is from genome assembly GCF_050436995.1 of Anticarsia gemmatalis. Classification (NCBI taxonomy): domain Eukaryota; kingdom Metazoa; phylum Arthropoda; class Insecta; order Lepidoptera; family Erebidae; genus Anticarsia; species Anticarsia gemmatalis. The sequence continues at coordinate 2,536,644 of NC_134770.1, read as the reverse complement.
AATATTTTGTCACCTGAACTTTAAAAGCCCGTGCTAAGATTTGATCGATATCTCCAATTGTATTGTAATCATATTTTCATAAATTAGCAATAAAACCTTCCTCATTAATCATTCTATCTATTGATGGAATCGCATGAAAATCCGTTAAGTACTTTCAGTTTATCGGACAGACAGACAGACGCGAAGATATACTTTGTTTATAAAACTATATTAACATATTTTTATTATATGTATTCAAGCAAACATATTTCAAAACTTACTATTTCACTAAACTCCATTTCTAAAGGACCTGCAAAGTCCCTAAGCCCTTCTTGGCCAGCGTGATGGACTCAAGGCCTAACCTTACGTTTGGGAGGAGACCCTTGTCCAGCAGTTAGCAGCAGCAGTTAAAATGACTAGACTCCCTCATTTGATCGTTTAATGTAAACTATACTTATATTATAAAGCTGAAGAGTTTGTTTGTTTAAACGTGCTAATCTCAGGAACTACTGGTCCGATTTGAAAAATTCTTTCAGTTTTAGATAGCCAATTTATCGACGAAGGCTATAGGCTATATAACATCATGCTACGACCAACAGGAGCAGAGTACCAGTAAAAAATGTTAAGAGGGGAATAATATGACCCATTCTCTCTTATGTGACGCAAGCGAAGTTACGCAGTCAGCAAGTTTAAAATATATTCGTTCCAAAATTATATTTATATTCAAGTGTATGTCTTATCCAAAAGATTGTTATCATAAAAAACACCTGTATAATTGTTATTATGTTAATGTACCTACGCACGTAATATACCTAATGCCTTATCTACCGTTGCTTCATAAAACTGAAAGATATCTTATAGATATCCGGTTGTGTGACTTTCAATAATAACTATCTTTTATTATAAATGCGATAGTTTGTGTCTATGGGTAAAACCATTGAACAAATTTGAATTAAATGTGGTACATAGGTGGTTTAAAACCTGAATTAACTCATAGAATACTTTTTATCTTTCGAAAATCTTTAAAGTGGGCGAACTGGCGGCCATAAGCTAGTAGCTTAAAAATGTATTGAAGTTTTGCTTGTATATATAAATATAACCTATTACTAACTATTGCATATTATATAAAATTGGAGAGGTTGTTTTACTGAGCATGTTAAACTTATGAGTACGTTTTCAAATTCATCAAATTCTAATTGCTACTTTTGTTATAAAACTTAACAAGCGGAACTGCGAATAACAACTAGTTATTAAATACAAATAGTTATATATTATGCATTGAAAAGCTGGAAAAACAAAGATATTATAAAAAAACTAGCGGACCCGACAGACGTTGTCCTGTCCTGTTTGAAACTTTTTTAAATAATTTAAACCATTCTCAGATCCCCTTGAACACACACAAAAAATTTCATTAAAATCGGTCCAGTCGTTTAAGAGAAGTTCAGTGACATACACACTTACAGAAGAATTATATATATATATAAAAAAATATAAACCTTATTCCAAATTAAACTGCCAGTTTTATTTAAATAAATAAAACCGAAACATTTACCGAACTATTTCAAACAGTAACTACTCTACGATTTTCACGTTAATTATAAACTAATTATTACTAACATTCCCGGTATTATATTGTACACTAGCTGACCCGCGCAACTTCGCTTGCGTCACATAAGAGAATCATGTTTTTTCCCGTTTTTGTAACATTTTTTACTGGTACTCTGCTCCTATTGGTCGTAGCGTGATGTTATATAGCCTATAGCCTTCCTCGATAAATGGGCTATCTAACACCGAAAGAATTTTTCAAATCGGACCAGTAGTTCCTGAGATTAGCGCGTTCAAACAAACAAACAAACAAACTCTTCAGCTTTATAATATTAGTATAGATAGTATAGATAATAAACCTTATACAAAATTAAACTGCCAGTGTTATTCACCGAACTATTACGAACTAATTCGAGATTATTCATTTTGTTGTACAGTAACTACTCTACGATTTTCACGTTAATTATAAACTAATTGTTACTAACATTCCCGGTATTATATTGTACATTTTCAGCGAATTCACATTGGTATAGTTTAGTTTAATTATCAACAAACAATCCGATTATTTTGTTTCTATGTACGGCTTATAATCTGTGGTTGTAATTCTTCGATCTGTCAGTAAATATTATTTAAGGTATTAAAATTTATAATATTAGTTAACTAGTTATATTTGCGGCTACGCTTATGTATCTACTCAATATACCCCCGGTTTCTGAGGTACATTTCGCGTTAGTTTTCGATAACATTTAAACTCATATAAAAATAACTGTTTGAATAGATAAACTATCGCTAAATGTGCCTCAGAAGCTGGGTTTCAATTCCCTTACTAACTTACGCTCCTGACTCTGTCTGCGATAGAAATAGCCGAAAACTATACTCATGATATAGTCCATTATCCTGCTAAATGTTATCCAAATAGGTTAAGTTGTTTTTAAATATCAGGAGAGCAAACTAACTAATGCGCTATCTGCAATATTAGTATGGGTATTTAGCTATTGTGGTTGGTTTAAAAAAGTAGTATAAAAGTTTCTTGGTTTATGGAAAAATGTCGGATAATAGTGATGAATAGAGTGACAGCAAAGAGCTCTCGTATCTATACTAATATTATAAAGCTGAAGAGTTTGTTTATTTGTTTGTTTGTACGCGCTAATCTCAGGAACTACTGGTCCGATTTGAAAAATTCTTTCAGTGTTAGATAGCCCATTTATTGAGGAAGGGTATATATCACCGCGCTACGACTAATAGGAGCAGAGCAGCAGTAAAAAATGTTACAAAAACGGGGAAAGTTTTGACCCATTTTTATCGGACGCAAGCGAAGTTGCGCGGGTCAGCTAGTGATAACTAAATTTCACCCTATAAGCTATCTCATACTTATCTAGGAGTTATTAAAGTAGGCATAAATCTTTAACAAGTTCCTTTCTCTAAGAAGTTTAGCCGTCAAAGTCAAACATATAGACAGACAGACTTTCACACACACAATATCAGTAAAGATTATATTTTAATCCTGTTTTGGTTACAATTTATAACATTAGTTATTAAATATAGAAATAATTGGTATTTGTATGTCATTAGTTTGTATCGAAGCTTAATTAGTGACGTGCCTCGTGGACTGTAGCGCCATATTGTTTTTGCTCTATGGCGGCAAATGCTTTTTTCTAGTTTATGGTTAGTTAGGCAACGAGTTTTTATTGCCTTTGATCACTTTATAAGTTTTTCTGTTTTATTGTAATTACTAGGTGCAATTAGTTATAAATGTAGAAACAATTGTAAAATATGTTTTTTTAGATTTATGTAACTAATTTGATTTTAGTTGTTTTAAGTTACTTTTCTTTTATTGTATGTTTACTGGTCAACCTAGTGAATATTTGTTCAGACGGCCCGGAAGGCCTTTAACATGGCTCAACGACTGGTATCTTAAGTGACAACTGGGGCTGACTTTTAACATTTTATTATTATTACTTCCGAAGCACGGAGACGCTCAGTTCAAATACCATTATGCGGTCACCTATCTTTGGAACGTCCGCGCCAAGGGTTGCTTAACGCATAGATAGTTTACCGACCGGTGAGCGTAACTGCCTATGTGCGTTTTCTAAGTTATTGTATTAATATTTGATCTAAATTAAATACTTTACATAAATTACTTTAAGTAAATGATTGTAAAAAATACTATCTTAGTAAGTTCCCATGCAACAAACGGTATTTATTGCTGTTTGTATAAAGAACGGTGCGGAACCCTTTATGCGCGAGATCAACTCGCACCCGGGCAGTTTTATTATATTATTAGCATAGATTTCATTGATAACACTACAAAACTTTTAAGCTTAAAAATGAGCATCAATAATTGCTCATTAAAATACCAAAACGACGACCCCTACAATTTATAATCTGCGATTAGATTCAAAGTGCATCGATAAAAGAGTGTTTGTCTATGGTGCAGGGTGGCCACCCTTAACGAGACGGCTAATTAGTTGCAGATAAATGTTTATGTTTTGTTTGGGAGGTAATTAGGGTAGCAAGACGGGGTTGAAAAAGGGGGAATTGGTGGTATTAGAGACTTTATAAGTGATTAAGTATATTATTTTATTTGTATTTTTTTAAAGAGCTGTGTTTCTTTTGCTAGTTCTTTTTGTTTCTTTTGTTGATGATATCTTTGCGATTAGTAATAAGTAGATAGCAGTACCGTCGCTTAGTTCTTTAGTAATTGTGTAAAGGCATACATTTTAGGGAGAAGAAGAGATACCCGATCATTCAATTTAAAGATTAAGTAAGTGTTTAACTTTTGGCATAGTTATTGAATTATAGCATTTGCTCAAATATTACTATGTTCATAGAGAACACTTGTAACGAAATGTATTTTTTACATTTTTGAATCAAACACTCACAAACGACTTGGCGACCCATCTATACCGCATGCGCAGAAAGAGTTGCTTAACTTGGTCAGTATACTACCTAATTCAAAACTTCTACATATCAGTCTAAGAATTTTAAACATAGTACAAATCAATCCAAAATTAGGCTTGCCGCTATAATGCTGAGCCAATTATGAAGAAATTTTGTAAAACGGATAACCTACCCATACTTTGAACAAGAACGTATGTAAGTAAATAAATTACATTTCTTCTCGAAAAACCAATGCAAGTAAAACCACGAACAATAGTACTAACAAATAAACGTTGCCAAAAAATATTCATCTCACTATACCCAAAAAAATTTCACCATATTTTATTCAGTCGAGAATCTTATACAAAAAATACTTGGTTTCACCCCCTTAGCCGGGGTAGTAAGGGGTAATAATCGAGTAGGCGTGGCTTATTGTGTCACGCCCTAAGAAGCGCCCTACAGCGGGGCACTTATAGGTACTATTTGGTACCGGTGTACGGCACTTTAAAAGTGTAGTATAGTGACAGAAATACAATGAAATGTACTTTTTTGTTACGATTTTTTGGTAGTTATATGCATTTTAGTTTTAAGTATGCTAATACATTTATTTCTCTGAATAAGTTGTTTGTTTTATGTAGCTTCTTAAATTATTAGGACCTTCTTTTGCTTCTTATGATGGTTTTTAAGATGAAATAATAGTTTCAATTTTACACCTTTGGATTTATAAGATACTAGCGGACCCGACAGTCGTTGTCCTGTCTACACCTGTCTTTAATTTGAACATTTTAAACTTTTTTTAATAATCTAAACCATTCTCAGATCCCCTTGAATGCACACAAAAAATTTCATCAAAATCGGTCCAGTCGTTTAAGAGAAGTTCAGTGACATGCACACTTACAGAAGAATTACATATATAAAGATTTTAAAAAGATCTGTTAACGTCTAAGCAGCTACTAAGACTACTTACTTGGTACCTACGATCCTAACAAACTTCCCTTGCCTCATTCGCATCGATATCCATGCATCTGGCCATGCAAGTATTTCTACTTATATAATTATTAACATTCTTTCAGTAATAATAAAGTTTCAATAATTACTTATTCTAACGCATTGTAGAATAGAAATTTAATTTATAGCAGCCGAAAAATTCACCCTTTCCATCATTTTTTTTTCCACAGATTATAATTCGACAATAGAGAAGTACCCTTGCATTACCCGTATCCCTAAGTGAATGAGTGAATGAATGAATGATGTAGGGGCGGTTTTCATACAATAGTTGGGGCGGATGGGTACATTAGGGCGTGGGCAGGATATTGACGATATAAATAAATTATTAGATTTAGGTAAAGGAAATGGTAATTTGAAATGAGTTAGGCAGCGTCTTGATGTATGTGTATTAGTAATTTAGTACATACTAAGCGTAGTGCTGTCAGATTTTATTTTAATAAATTGAAATCGATTAATGTTTATGTTAAATATTAATTAATTAATCATTTTAAACTATGCTTCATAAAATCGAGTAAAAGTGAATCGGATAGAGAAAAAACGGAATGAATCTATTTTTTATTCCAAAATACATACATACATAAAATCACTCCTAATATGTGAAAAACATAAAAGTAGGCTGAAACCAAATGATCAATGTTGCATTTTCATTTGACAATAGTAAGTACTACGAATTCGGTCTTAATAGTTCTAGCCGTTACCTAGACGTTAGACCTTTACCTTACCTTAGTTCTAACCGTTCTAGCTAAGTTACCTTAGAAAATATACTTCCACTATAATATTACTTATTTTAACCTTTTAAAGTAAAATAATTTATTTATAATATAAAATTAATATTTATGACCTAATGTCCTGTTTTAATTACCTTTATAAATCAATCAATGAGTGTGACCAGTATTTTTTTTTTAACGACTATGACATTAGGGTTACTAGATAAAAAAAAGTAAAAGTAATAGAAAATACTAGTTAAATGCGAGTTGGACTCGCGCACGAGGTTCCGTACCATTATTATTTATTTAAACAAGATTATTAACAACAAAATCACGTTTATTGTATGGGCCCTAGGCAGCCCCCTTAACTATTTAGTTAATTTTGTTTTTTCTGATATCTTAGGGGCAATAGAAATACACATTCTGTGTAAATTTCAACTGTCTAGCTATCACGGTTCATGAGATACAGTCTGGTGACAGACAGACAACGAAGTCTTAGTAATGAGGTCCCGTTTTTACCCTTTGGCTAAAGAACCCTAAAAACATAAAAAAGTGCATTTTAATTAGTTCTATATATTTTATTCTTACGCGAAGTACTTACGTTGATTATAAATTATTTTAATGAATATACTTCAGTTAGTTATAAATTACTATAACAGTCATTTTAAATTCAACTTTATCTTACCCATCCATCAACCTTATTTGTAGTTTTATATTAAACTATTAACTATTTAGTACCAATAAGTATTTATAATAGTATATGAATGTAATTTGTAATTATTAAACTACTTACAATACTAATGGAACAAAAAACAAAACCTATGAGTCCCGGATCTTAAACTATCTTCATGCAAAGTTGCATCAAAATCGGTCTTGCGGTTTAGTCATAAAAGTGGAAAGACGGATACCTATACTTCTTATTGTATTTTAAACACTATTATTATTAGATCCAAATAAACGCTTCATTTAATGAGAAGCGATGGTCATCAAAGTAACTAATAATAACCTATCTTACTAATATTATAAATGCGAAAGTTTGTAAGGATAGATGTAATTATGTTTGTTACTCTTTCACGCAAACTACTGAAGGGATTTTCATTGAATTTGGTACACATATAGTTTATAACCTAGATTAACACAATAGATACTTTTTATCCCGGGAAATCAGTTGTATCGGGCGAAGTCGCGGGCTGAAATTAGTGTTTTAATAATTTTGATATATCGAGTGCCAGTGTCTTATTAATAACTGAATAAACATTTGTAATTAAAAGTTCACTTTCCATAATTATTATATACTTTCATAAAATTAATTATTCTATATTTATGATATAAATTTGTTTGCAAAATTTCGATATTATGAATTTGCATGAACCAAAATGCATGCAAAATTATATTAACCTCGTTCTATTAATTGGCACTTTCATTCAATATTTTATATCAATAAAAATGATTTATTAGATTTCATATCTTTTGTTAGTAAATATTTTAATTATAGAAATTAACATTTTAATCAAATATATTCATTCGATAAAATAACTTTTATTATAGGTACTTAATGTAATAGATATTTTATCGGAAAATAACGCGACATGACTTTTAAGACAGGCAACTGTCATGGCTTTTTTTAAATTCATCAACATCCTACTAATATTATAAATGCGAAAGTTTGTTAGTATGAATGGATCTATGCTTATTACTATTTTACTAAAATATACTGGACTGGCTTTTTACCGCGGGAAACCATTTTACACGGACGAAGTCGCGGGCGAAGAAGTTAATCATAAGTAGGTATATTTTGATAATTCGACACGAAACTTAAAAATCTTGCAAACAATACATAATTAATTACTAAAATAAACTCAAAATGTACGAACAATTATAAAAATATGAGTGTCACTTATTTTATGCGCGATCGATCTTCAATTTAAATTCGAATCGAATAAATTGCTTTTTTTTACTCGCATAAATATTGTCTATGGAATAGAGGTGAGAAAAATAGTGTTGGAATAAATCACAGTGGTTTGTAGACTGTGATTAAATACGTTTATATTTCACTTTATTAGAAAAAGCTCGATTATACAACGATATTGAGGTTTTTTAGCTTTTTTTTATGAGTCTGATCATGCGATGTGGGTTTGTATACTAATTTGATGCTACTTAACTCATTAGTGTATGTAATCGACTATCTTTTTGTTTGCAAAATAACTTAAATATTTCTTAGCAAATACTGCTCTTATAGAACTTTTAATAACTTTGGAAAAGTGAGTCTTTACACTAATAAAAAAACTGTACTAGTTCAAGCTAGAAAAACAATAAATAACAACTACTGGCGTACATTAAAAATAACATAGGTATTAGGTGTATTTATATTTTATTCAACTACAATTATTTTATTGGTAATAAAATTATTATATTTATAGCGCAAAGAAAAAAAAAGTAAAATTATGTAAGTACCTATAACAATTTGTTTATTAAGTCTTCAATTCAACGATTAAATAACACATCTGTTTAGTATCTATTCCATTCTAAAACAGAAATATCTTAAATAAAATGTTGTCATAATAATGTTTTTAATAAAACTAATTTATTTTAAACTAGCATTAGGCAACTGATTTTTCGTAATGTCTAGTTCGACAAACACTAATCGCAGATATAAAAGATATCGAATTGATATCGATGCTCTACAGATAGGCCTAAACTGGCACGCGACGTTTGCCTCACGTAGTTTTTTTTTAATTTTATTTTCCTTTTCCTTGCACGATAACATTAGAGTTTATATAACGTGGAAAATAACTGTAGCACTTTAAATTAGTAGGAAGGTTTCTCTAAGACGCGATGTTATCTTTTTAATATTCCCGAACGATCATTTTTAATTCCAACGCGGGTAATACAAAAATTAAGATAATAAGATTTGATTGCGAGGGTATTACACATTATTGTTTGAGGTTAATGACACGTATGTACAAAAAAAGTCAATTACTTATGCACTTGAAAACTTCAACATTGTTTATTTGTTACAAAAACACATGATTTGACGGACGTTTCCGACAACGCAACACGAAGAAAAGTTAAAAAGCGGAAAAAAGTAAATAAAAACTTACCTATTCGCGTCAAAATCCAAACTTTCAACTGTTCACGAACGCACTGACTGTGAAACTTGGTAATACACTAGGAAAATAATGTGAAAATAAAGGTTAATTATCCGTATGATCACTCGGCACGGGCAAGACACGACTGAGACTTGAATTATCTTATCACAGGGACGTCGGTTGAGCGTTTATGTCCGAAAATTGTGTTTCGTTGTTGTACTTAGGCCGTTTCGTTCGGTGCGCGGTGCGGAGACGCAAGCGCTGGCGCGGTCAGAGCCAGACTGCCGCATCGGGTCGCCCCGCGCGTCCCACGCCCCACCCCTCGACCATTTTCAGGTAAAAAAAGGAAAAACAGATAACATTTCTGTTTATTATCTATTTGGCGACAGTTCTTACTTACCTGTGCACATTATGTAGGTGGTCTGTGGGATGGCGTAATTTGATGGTGGCCTATTGTTAGTGGGCGTCTCCAACACGCGCGCTATTGTTCTACTTAATTGTCCGTGTCATGCTCATTCTATCGTTCCTGGTTTATTCATGAAACTTAGTTTATGATATTTTGTGGTTTGTATAATGCTACTAGGTAATAAATGTATTTGTTTAATGAATAGATGGATTGTTTTTTTTCTAGGAAGTTACGTTAAAAAGGCTCAATGTAGTTTGTGTCTTTTTTGTACTTAAATAATTAAATGTGACCCATTTATGTCCCACTGCTGGGCAAGGGTCTCCTCCCGTAATGGGGGAGGGGCTAAGCTTGGGTTTTCTTACATTAAGACATTAGAAGCTAATTATAGAATTTACTGTATTTTTTTGTTATAACAAACTTATATTTAGTTACTGTTGAATTTAAAGATTGCGTCATTCCCTTTGACTACGGATAGGCCGACAAAGATAATTTATAACATCAATTATACTTTCAAAACACAATTTACTATAACTATGTACTCTATCGTATAAAAAATATGAAAAATGACTTAACAGATACATAGGAACGGTTTTTTGTACAAAATTAACATTTTTAACCAACAGTCATTGACTTCAAAAGCTTTAACTTTATTTTTATAACAATGATTATTATGACGTCATTGGAAGGAGGTTTTAATGATTTTGCACATAAAACAAAAATATGTGTACCTACCTATTTAGTATTGTTTTGTTAACTGTTAAGTTTCCCCGGCACTTAGTTACTTAAGAAGTTAAACTCGAATAAAGAAATACTTACACTAAAACCTAATTGTTTGTTTTATAAATATTTACTAAATTTCATAAAATATTGAATGTTTTCGTTTATGATCTTTCTATTATACCTACTATTTGGATACAGAACAAACAATATCAGTGCAAGCCTTATATTCTTGCACCGTAGTCTGAACGGCATTTTATATTCATAACGAATAGTATTGTGAGAAGAAACTAAGGAAAGCTCCATTAATTCTCATTTTCGTTGATTATATTAAAACCTAATACTATTGTGCTTTGTATTATGTGTACCTACAAACCACAAGTTTGATGACGTTAATTATATCAGCTATTCTTTAATTAAATTACAATAAAAAACACTATAATCAAAAGCAAAGCATGTCTATTAAAACATACAAATAATTTTGACAAAACGCATGTCCGCCATGACAGTTTAACAAAAAATAACAAGTTGCAATTCCAATTACTTCTCAATTTTAAAAACAATAAGATGAAACATTCGTAGTATTACAACAAAAGGCTAGACGTTTAAAATAAACCCATCAATGTTACTATTGTCAGCTTAGCGTTAATCCGCCATTTTAAATGTGAATTAAAACAGTAAAAATGGCTAATAGTGGACTTTTTAAAAGAAAAGGTTTGGCTTATGGAATACTCGAAATCCACCTGTAATTCCTAAGTGTTTTTTAATGTTTTTTAATCTTTAAAAATTGTAATGTTTTCTGGTAATATTAGTTTTTATACATGGTATTTTGTTTAAATCATGCTTTACTATATGATTTGATTTCAATTTAAAAAATATTCATTCAGGTCAAATGTTGGCATATAATATAGAATAATTGTTGGCCCTACCACTAGCTCGGAATGGAGGTGGAGCCTTACGAAAAGATCTAGCAAGAAACAGGGTTTTTTCAGTCGCCTGAAGATTTACAATGATTATAATACCTACCTACCTATATGAAACACAACCAGATTTTTTAAATATTTATAAAAAAAATAGTCAATGGTTACCAAATTTAAAGTAAAATGGCTTAGATTACACATTTTCAATAAAATTTTAACTTAACTTTAATTAATAATAGTAATTTAGGCCTTTGCCAAGCGATGGGCGATGGGATTTCTTTTAATGTTCCGGTACTGTCCCACTGCTGGGCAAGGGTTTCCTCCCAAACGAGGAGGGGTTAGGCCTTAAGTCCATAACGCTGGCCAAGTGCAGTTTGAATCGGCCTTATATAACAAAATAATAGCTCTCTATAAAAACGTTAATTAATTTAAAAATAATCTGAAATTAAAGACCTATATATGACTTACAAAAAGAACTATAATTAATGTATCGTTTAGTAATTAAACACTTAATAATTATAAATTATAATGACCGTTTTGTTTCAAAAGAGTACATCGAACGGGACACGCTAGGATTATTGCAGAATAAGCGAAAAGAAAAAACTAAATGAAGTATAAATATGGAATATGCATTCTTTGGTAGGTATTAAGAATTGTATGTAGGTATGTATATTGTATTAATTACCTAATTAAGTATTTGGTGATGGCTACAGTTTACAAGTTATCCAAGCATTTAAAGAACATAAGAAACACTTGTTATCCTCATTACGACAAAACTGTAACATGTAAATATGTGTTAAATTTTCTATTTAAGTTTGTTATAAAAGTTACTTTTGTAAATACCACTGCATACAAAAATCACAGCATTATATTTATGTACCTATATAACAGCATAAAAAACACATTTAGGTACTTTTTTAAACCTCCTTACAGCAATTTTCGAAGAATAAAATTATTTACAAACTTTGACATAAACTACTCCGTTTCTATCATAATAATATGACGAACTTTTTAAAAAACCGAACAAATTCTAAACCTAACCTCATATAACGGTATCACTAGAAAACTACACTCAAATAGGCTACAAAAAAGGCTAAAATGTGATTCAAAAATCCATGGCCTCACAACACGTTTATCTAATTGATATGACGGCTATAAATTGTGTTAAGATGCGCTACCGGGTCCCTAACTATATCGTTAAGGGATTAGGATAGGCTATAAACGAATTCCTACTATTGCCTACTATTTTTATTATATATCTTTGAAGAAACAACGCATAAAACGTTTGGGGTGTCTATGGATTATAAAATAGCCAGCTTGCGGCTTTAACTAGGGCTGCGTGAAAAGATTTCATAGGGTAAAAAGTATGAATGTTAGGTTATAAACTATTGGTGTATCAAATTTTATTAAAACCTGAGGAAAGAGTTGCTCAGAAATATTCAAACGAGACTTCATTAGACTTGCATATTGTTAGGAGCAATCAGGTAGTTGACACGGTTCACGAAAAAATATTAAACTTGTACTCTTAAAAGGTGCATCCAAATGTTCACGCTGCGCTATTTTTTCGTAAATAATGTTGAAATTGTAATACTTATTGCAGACTGACCCCCGGTTCCTGAGTACATTTAGCGGTAGTTTATCAATTCAATAGCGTTTAAACTCATATAAAAAAACGCTATTGAATAGATAAACTACCGCTAAATGTACTCAGAAACCGGGGGTGAGACATTTTTCTTAGACACTCATTTGATACCAACGAAAATACGACACTGTGACGTCACTATGTCGTATTTTTATACTAAAATGTGTTTTTGAATACTGAACTACCTTATTCTGGATAGTAATCATTTTATAATGAACCTTCTCTGTTGAAGCAGAATGACAATTTCATAAACAAGAATCAATATGGTATGTACAAACCTGAAAGTTACCGTGGGAGGGCTACAGTTATTACGAAATTAACGCACTTAGATCTAAGTTTAAATGTATTTGAACGTTTAGTTTGCTTAATGTAATGCGAATATTATCTCCTTCTTCTTATCGTATGGTTAGTGGTCAACCTGGAGTAAAAGCTGTTCAAGCCGCCTGAAGGCCTTTGACGTGGCTTAACGACTGTTATTTTAATTGACAATCGGGACCTACTTTTTACGTGCCCTCCGAAGCACGGAGACGCCCAATTGAACTACCACTATGCGGTCACCCATCTATAGAATGACCACGCCAAGGTTTGCTTACCCATGTCTCGTTTACCGACCGGTGAGCGCAACTGGCTATGCTAACTATTCATAATGCTCTGACTTCAAAAAATATTCCTTTTGAAAGTAAATGTCTGTCTTCGTAAATATCGTCATATTATTACAATATTAATTACAATGATAACAAATAACTTAGAAAGTAGTTTTCACTGCATGTTACATTCGTTACTGGCCACCGACCAAATTTAAATTTCGAACACCGTGCGTGCCTACTTCAAATGTCATAAGATTCACACCTGTCTGAAATGTCTTTCATCTCAAAATTTTGCCAAAGAAAATTAAACCTTATTAAAATTCGATACAGTTGATTTTATAATGTAGTTAACGGTAGTTAGGACTTTCTGGATTCAAAATACACTGATAGTAAATGTCAATGGTGTTGTCCAGCTAATGAAGTAAGGATGACATGGATAAGACTTTTTTTGTCACTTATAAATTCAAGAAATTATTATACATTTTTGATACACATCGCGTAAATTTTGTGATTGTTGTATTCAATGTGTACAATAAAGAGATAATAAATTGACATTGTCTCTTATTTCGTTGGCATTGTGTCGATAAGGCATCAATGTTATGATAAGGATGATCTAACTTGAGACGCTATCAACACTATCACTAGGTACACGTCTATTACAGATGTTTGATTTCTTATAGATACCATCGGAATGTTTTTTTATCTATGTACATGATGAGGAAAAATACAAATTTACAATTTGTTTCGATGTAAAAAATTGGCAATGTAAAAATATTCTTCAATGGAAGTTATCAATTTGATTAGTTATCTAAACTGAATGATGATCCAAATGAAGAATGAGGAAAATGTAGGTAGTAAAAGTACTAAATTGTATTATTACATATTATTTAAGCATGTAAAAATACATGTTTAAAATATACATGTTTAAAATAACAATACAAAAGTCTTATCCATACACATCCAAAGTCGGCGCGCTCGCACCAAAGTGTTCCACGTTTAAATATGATTTTTTTTTCAACTTTTCAGTGCTGTGCCCATACGAATTTATGTTGGCGCGTTATTTATACGCTATAGTGTCGTTCTAGCACTCGTTATACGGAGGTTTTATACCAATGCATTCAGCCACGAACAGAAAAAAATATATCAATATTTGAAAACTGTTTTTTAGTAATAAGTAGCTTTAAAATACCCTTTAATGTTGTGAAATTTTTGCTACACGTTTTAGTAGGCATAAAATAAGAGATGTTTTTTTTTCTTTTTTATTCATATTTAGATGTTTTTCTTGGAAAACATTGATGTTATAATTTTATCGTATGAAAGTTCTTAAAAACCGGTCTTGTACGAACACTGTTACAAACAAAAACTTGCATAAAGTGCCATTGTAAAAATAATTGTGAGTAAAATGCGTAGTAATAATTGTTTAAGAAAGTTTAAAATACTTACGTACCCATTGATTGGTAACATTAGAATTTCAATTTTTTAAAAAAAACGTCTTGAAAAAAAAATAGGATCTAAGCAGTTTAGTCATAATTTATAAAAAGTATAAGTAATCTAAGTTCAGTATTATTATTTATTCGAACAGAATTTCAGGTGCAAAACGAAATATAAACAAATTAGCGCATCCAAACATTACCAACTGCATGTAAAACACTAGTGAGGTGGTCTGCGTCGTGTAGAAGCATACAAATGTCATATGCATGCATGCGGCGTGCATGCTACATGCTTACATGCTAACATTTACTGACATGCGTAACAGTGTATGAATTATTGTTTCTTTAGTTTAATGACCTTAGGTATGAGGTCTTAATTAGACGTAAAACTACTTTTTGCGCTTATTTTGTTGAAATACCAATATGAACAGTTGCATTCAGTAATTGATCTAAGATTTGATTTTGACTAAATATACTTAACTAACTGACCCGCGCAACTTCGCTTGCGTCACATAATAGAGAATGGGTCATAATTTTCCCCGTTTCTGTAACATTTTTTACTGCTTACTCTGTTCCTATTGGTCGTAGCGTGATGATATATGTATAGCCTATAAATGGGCAACACTGAAGAATTTTTCCAATCTGACCAGTAGTTCCTGAGATAAGCGCGTTCAAATAAACAACCCTGCAGCTTTAAAATAATAGTATAGATAGGAAATAAATTATGGTCCATTCCTTCGAGAAAACAATTTATTGTGGTTCACAGTGATTTGTCGATAATGGTGGAATTATTCATCAACATCATTAAGACAATAAGTATGCATCACATTTTGTCACTCACGGGAATCGAACTCAAAACCAATCCAGATTCAAAACTCAAATCTCGCAAACTAAGTTATATCCAAACAAATTCTACCCAATGACTCAGTGAGTAAAGATACAGGTTTTGACAAACTCATTGACCCATTACCTATGAGTTCACGGGCCGTTTTTCATTAAATTTTGACATTAATTATAAATATCATTGTAAAGTTAAGGTCGCAGTGTGAGCGTGGAGGTTATGAATCGCTTGCGCTTGTAAATGTCAATATAATATGTACGAGGTTATATTTTAATTTGTAATGTTTGCAAAAGATATTATAGATTTTTGTTAATGATGAGATTTTTTAAAATAATTAGTTATAGTGTTTTAAAATATGACATCTTATTACGTATTTGTTGTATTTATCGAAAAATGTCGATTAACATCGCATACAAGTTAGAAAGGAAATGTACAATTTCATAAGAAATTACTTATTAGTTATATTCTGTTTTTGTAGATTTTACGAAGGTTAAAAAGTGATACGGCTTGCCTAATAAAAAAAATTATCGAAACCGCTATTCTGTTAAGAAGCTTAAAACTGGCATTAAAAACTATTAAGTAGGTTTTTTTAGCTAAGTTTATTTCAAATCACGATTATTTTACAAACAATCTACATTAAACTTCGATATGAACAGAATGCGACCTCCGCTAGCAATCACACCTAGCCTTCCACACGGTACGGTACAAAACTAACCTAAAGAAGAAAACTATAAAAAAGCCGACGCGAACTCACACTCGACAATCAAATACCTAAACATACTTCCCTATACATTACTCTACCAAAACCTTAACAACAAAAACATCACACCAAAAACACGCAATGAAAAGCGCTGTATTAATAATCGTTGGTCGATACACTTCAATAATGGAATCCCGCCGCCCGGAAACGTATAAAAAGCGCGGCAAAACTTTTTCAAACTCGGAACGTTGAATGGAACGTCATTTTTTACCTCGCTTAGGGATGTCGCAGTGAAAAATGATATAATTTATATCGGTAGGTAGCGGCTACCCGTTTTGTTCGACAAAATACAAATAAAAAAAAATGTAAAAAAATATGTATATATTATAATATTTTTTACTCTTTTTACTACTAATTTAAAATGTTTCCTTATCAACGCGCGGCGCGCTGCGACAAAAGGTTAAGTGTTGTTATTTTTTCGATACTGTTTATCGATATCGATATTTTAACTATTTATAGAAAGTCCATAGTCAACCTTTGTTTAGTTATTATAATATTTTATCACGTGTATTTTTAAATGTCAGTTACGTAGTACTCGTAGCCAGCGCGATTGTATGACAAAATGTATGAATGTGAGTGAAGCGACGGAAGTTTGTGAGGATCGTACCAAGTGGCGATTTGCGCAAAATGTTATCAAAAGCGGTGCAGTATATTAGCTACTAGCTGACCCGCGCAACTTCGCTTGCGTCTCATAAGAGAGAATGGGTCAAATTTTTCCCCGTTTTTGGAACATTTTTTACTGGTACTCTGCTCCTACTGGTTGTAGCGTGATGATATATAGCCTATAACCTTCCTCGATAAATGGGCTATCTAACACTGAAAGAATTTTTCAAATCGGATCAGTAGTTTCTGAGATTAGCGCGTTCAAACAAACAAACAAACAAACAAACAAACTCTTCAGCTTTATAATATTAGTATAGATTAAAATGAAATAATAAGGCAGATAGACTGAAAATCTTTCGCACTCAAATTGTAGGGCTTAAAATAAATATAAAACTTATGATTTTAATTGATATTAATCGAAGGGCTTATTATAATTAGCAGGTGCTACTTAGCAATTAAACGTGTACTACTTTAACGTAGGATAATCAATATTATCTCATTTAATGAGGGTAAGTCATTTAATGCCTCAAATAAAAATATTTTTTTATGGACAATTAATCTGCTTTTGTTATTTGTTGTATCTATGTTCATACCCATATCTGACTCTTCTTATAATAAATACCATATAAGCAGGTTTTGTATATAAAACACTAAACGAAAATAAATAAAAATAATATAAAATGTGTATCGATACAAGCACAACACTATTTCACTCACACAAACAAAGCCAGCACAAATCAAAGCGCGCGCGTCGTACGAGAATGAAATATTCAAATTTGGAAGCTGATTCCGTTTATGGCTACTTAATTTGGGTGATTCGATTTGAATATTTAAAATTCGAATGAAAAAAATGTACGGCCATACACATTCCGTGAGCGAGTGGACACGGAGGTTTTAATGTAGCAGATTTCTTATAATTTATTATCTGTGATCGGTGGGCTTGAGGTTAAGTTACGCTTGATGAGGTATGGAAAATGATGGGTGGTTTTGACGAGTTACATTTTTAGTAAATGAGAAATATTAAGGCTAGTCTCCAACAGCGAGTCTCTATTAACAATGTTTCATTTGCAAATAGTTAATTTACAGAAATCAAAGACGTTTTTATGAATAACAAAATATGGAAATTAACGCAATCGTATTTTACCTTAGAATCCCTAACGATAACGTGGTAAGCAACTTTTTGTGCGGTCGGTCAATGGATGGGTAGCCACTAAGTGAAGTAGTATTTAAAATCTACTTGGAAAGTTAAATATAGATTGATTTGTGTAGCTATTATCGATACGTATGTTATTACCATACAATACAACTTACAGATGCAGTAGCTTCTAACCGTCAGTCAAAATGGCTGCCACTGCTTACCGTCTATGATGACATAGCTAAAAGATTGTAGACTAAACATAGAGCGACGATTTCCTCCCAATATCGACTATCGATTAACTATTAACAAATATTGAAAAAGCTGTAGTCGGTGCATTGAAATCTTTATATATATAATTCTTCTGTAAGTGTGTATGTCACTGAACTTCTCTTAAACGACTGGACCGATTTTGATGAAATATGTTGTGTGTTTAAGGGGATCTGAGAATGGTTTAGATTTTTAAAAAAGTTTAAAATTTTCAAATTAAAGACGTGTAGACAGGACAACGTCTGTCGGGTCCGCTAGTAAGTATATATACATTTTTTTCGTTATTAATATTTGTCCCGTGTTACAAAGATGAGCCGAGCCTATAATCACATTGGGTACGTTATCAAAATCTATGCTGCTATATGCAGAATTAACTTCTGCCCGCAACTTGGTCCGTGTGAAAAGATTTTGTATAAGAACTCGATAGGTACAAGATGCTCACCCATCCACAGAACAACCTCGGCTAGCGTAGCTTAACCTCAGAGATCGATCCGCGCGGCTATTGCTAACTAAACCACGAGTTCCTTTAATATTTTACGAAATTTATTTTTCATGAACCATAGTAGGTATATACACTCTGCCTTTTGCCTAGTACCTACACCTTGCACACTACCAAAATCGGGAAGAATTAAAGTGGACTTGGGCATCGAATCCGAGACATCATGAACCGAACACTGCCAAGACCAGTCAAAAGAATCTATACCAAAATGAAAACCCACCAATAGCTCAATACGTCATCAGTATTGACCAATCTGCTATCAGTTCCTGTTTCAGTTAAACTGACGTCTTAAGCCCAAGCCGGGCTCGTGTCAATCTGTTCTCAGTAGCACCAACCATGGGCTCCATGTCGCTTTGTCGATACTCACTAGTGATGGGACACATATCGATGTTTTGATGCGCTTCACTATCTTTTTTTTTTAAGTTCCGTAGTAAGGTTAAACGGGACCCTATTACTAAGCCTCTGCTGTCTGTCTGTCTGTCTCCAGGCTGTATCTGAAAAACCGTAAAAGCTAGCAAGCTGAAATTTTCACGAAATATGTATTCCCGTTGCCGTTATAACAACAATTATTACGAAAATTTTAAAATAAGAGCGAACAATCTAACTATTTCATAAACAAAAGTCTCATAGGAATAGCGAGCTGGACGTCTCCGTGCTTCGGAGGGCACGTAAAAAGTAGGTCCCGGTTGTTGTCTACTAAGATAACAGTCGTTAAGCCACGTCAAAGGCCTCTCGGGCGGCTTGAACAACTTTGACACTAGGTTGACCACTAACCATACGCCAGAATTAAAAAGTAACACAAAAGTCAGCCACAATAAAGAAAACTCCCAATAACCTAACTCATAGAAATAACTAGCAACCATTTTACAGTTTATTTCACAGCTAATATTTCAGTCTAGACTGTTACGAAGCGTCCCGCTATAAGTCCTGGCTTGACTAGGGATGGGACACGACTCACTGAAATATCGATAGTTGAGTCGTTAGTGCTGTTACGATTGATTAGGTGTTTGGTCTTGTTGGATTTTGAGAGCAATTGAAAGATACAATATTTTTTCATTTATTTTTGTATTTCTATACTCTTATGTAGGTGAAAAAAAAAATAATAGACATGAAGGATTTTGGAAATATTATTGTCAATATCGAACTTTAATATATTGGTGCTAGGTCTCTTGAGTTCGAGAGCTATATATGGTACAAATATTTGTAATTCACAGATAATTTGTCTTGAGTCTGGTTGTATGTTTGTATACCCTAAGCAATATTTAATACTAAGGATAATAATTGTCCGTAAGATTTAGAAGATGTAAAATTAATTTATTAACCTCGGGGAAAATTCGTTAGGAATGTGTAAATATGTAAGAAATATTCATTTTTAACTGCTATATCTGTCTACCATTATAAGCAAAAGGCGTGAAGATATTTTATTACGGCATGTTAGAGTTTATCATAAAAATTAAAACTACCGAAGCTCATTATCATTTCTAAATACTTAATCAAAACTTAATTAATTATGCATACTAATTTTATTAAGTCTTAACGAAACTCAATCAATCAGTAAATGCAATAAAACAAAATTACCAATTCACTTTCAACCTCAATAAAAACTAGAATTTATTATAAAAGACTGTAAAATTGTGTAGTAATAAAATATGATAAATATTAGATCGGGGAAAAAGTCTTTTCGCATTATAGTATGTATGAACTTGTAATAAAATCCCTGGCTTCAAGAATCACAAATGAGTACACGGTTCATTAGGTTTCTTTCAGTGAGCTCGTGAGGTACCCAAATATCGGGATTTTTTGTGTAGAGAAAAGATTTTATTACAAGTTCATACATACTATAATGCGAAAAGACTTTTTCCCCGACAATATATGAGACAGTTGCGTTTGATACAACCGCTCGCGTCGGCTGACTCGACGCGAATGAGCAAAAAAGCGCGCGAGACGTTCATCTGACAACCAACGCTGGGTGTGGCTTGCGTTTCCCGCCTCCACAAACGAGCACCACCATTGGCTCATTTAAAAATCGATTCCATTTTATAAATATGTAACCACTTTCGTTTCCCGCGCAACAAAACCGTCACAACTCATTTCTGATACAAACGTAATTACAACCTTATTTCGTTAATAGGAAGACTCAAAATCAAAATTTCTTTAAAGAGAGATGCGACACGTTTCATCGATGAACTCTCAATTGTTTTACCGACATGTCTTTGTGGTCTCTTTTGTTTTATTTAAAGGAGCATAGAGCCCAAGATGTGCTTTTTTTTGGTCGAATTATTTTTATTATTCCGTAGGTAGGTCGGAATAAACAAGTGCGTGGGTGAAATTGTATTGGTAATAAATAATGGTGTATTTATGATTTATGAAGGGAATGGAGGGGATTGGGATAAAGATTATAGTATGTGTTTAATAATAATGATGTTTAGTAACTATGCATAACTTGGGTTAATATGGCGGCTGGAAACTGTCTTAAATTAAGCTACGTTTTGTTTCTCTCATTAATATTTGATTTGATGAATAATTTTGTATATTTTTAAACGTGAATATTTTTTTGAGGCAAATAAAATTTGGAATTTAATTTGTATAAAAATTTGAAAGCTTATTTCAATACATGTTTTTCATAGAACATTTTTTGTAGATTGAAATAAAAGCTAATATTAATCATTTTTACAATATTTTGATTAGTTTTCAATATGAAATTGTTAATTAAAACAGACAAGCCTATATTGCGAACTATTATTGAAAAAATAATCATAATATGCGTTAAGAAAACAAAAGCTCTTTACCGGACCGGGATATTGAACCTGCGATCTCACTCGATACTCCGAATTTTCAATAGATCTAAATGACTGTTGTAATTCTTTTTAGATATGTACATATAATCACGCCTTTTTCCCCCCTGGGGGTAGGCAGAGACCAGGAAACACTTTGTCTGTTTATTATGGAAATAATATCTATTTACTTGTATAAGTGTATGTAGGTAATAAGTATAATAAATAATTCGTAAGTTTGTGCTATAGTGAAGTAATTAAACTGGGTAGACTGTACATAATTAGTTTTCGGTAATTAGTTTATACCCAAGAACGCTGAAAACGACGAAGTAATGAACGTGTCTCAAGTCTGACGCCAGGGTTCTATTCCCCAGTATACCTACCTATTTCAGACAATTTTTACAGGGTTGACAATGAATGATTTTGATGTCACAGTCTTTAAATTTGACAAACAACTTATAGAGAAAATATCAAAACATCAAAATTATTCCTCCACTAATCAGAAAAGCCAAAATAAAAAATAACATAAACAACCATTAAGTATTATACTAGTAAAAAAATCTTAATTAATTGTTACAATTACAAAACAAAGCACCCACAGCTTTAATTTAATTTTATTAAAAATAAAATAAATTAAAAACAAAAAATCGTCTCCATTACTGACATTAAAAGGCGGGTACAATTAATTACAAATCCCGATCTGTCCATTTAATTACATCCACCTCGCGGCGACTCATTACATTAATGGAGAGCTGCTCTTACAAATACAATGTTTTTGTATTTCTATCTTGTATTTATTGTATTTTTCTTTGTTTCTTTGGTCTTTAAGACGTAAGTAGTATAAAATGCGTTATGTTTCGTGGAATTTACTTAATGTTAGTAGGTATAAAAAGTAGAGAAAATTAAAATGACTTAAATTCAGCCTAGTGTTTATTTTTTTAATTAAGAGCAATGACAAACAACAAACAGTGGACAAATATTTTTTATCAATAATAAGTTGCTCTTTGATAATAGGAAGGACAATGGTCTGGTATAAGTGGAAGTAATATGTTGTCTTACAAAATATTTCTGTTCATAATGACAGTGTAGTCTAGTTGTCTAAGCATGCACCACCTCACCTTCTCACACATTCCTCGCAGGATTTTATAGAAGACGAAGCAGCTAGAACAATTGAAATCGTCAAATAAAAAACAACTGACAGCTCTACATTACTGGCCTAAGAACAAGAAAATGGAAATTTCTCAAATTTTACCCAGTGTTTCAGTTTCTAATTTAGTTCAATGTCAAACTGAAAATATTTTTAATGAGATGCTGTTTGATAATACGCAGCACAATGGACTATTTGTCACACTCATCAGCATAAAACTACCAGTTTTTTGTAAGAAAAGCGCCTAGTCATCGTCTTTCACAAAACAGCTTCTGGTTTATGACCCCTATAAGGCTCTACATGTTTTTCATTATATTATTGTTTTAAATATTTAACCTTTTAACCAATCACGATTATATACCTTTAAAGTATATGCTTATATTGCGTACCATAATATTATAATGCTACGGGACTTAAACTCGATTGAAAAATAGGGTTAGGTTACCTTATTTGATTACCCTTTTTTAAAATCATTAACTAATGTACCACTAAGACACTACTTAATACCACTACGACGAAACGGTTTCAAATAATAAGGCATTGTAACCTTTTAATTTTTATCGTATTGAAGACTTGTTTTAGTTGTGACATGTTAATTGCAAGTTATAAAATTAAATTCATAATAAATAAAATATATTTCGTTCAATGTCATCTAGTATTTTTAAATCCCAGTAATAATTTTGATGTAAAATGTCTAGATCCATATTCTGATGTGCATTTACGCATAAACTACTAAATAGACGTATTGAACGCAACGATAGTTTAAAAACTTCATTTATACAAAGAAAACATTTACATTTCATTAAAAATAAAACCAAACTTATTGTGCGTCACAAAAATTGATCCAAAGGCATCAATCAATTACACATCGAAATAAATAAGTATAATAAATAAATCAAGAGAAAATATTTTCTTTTAAATCTCTCTCTCTCTCCCTCTCTTCCTGGCTATTCGTCCCATATGGTTGTGGGGTCAGTCTTCCTTACACCTTTCCTCCACTTCGCCCTATCCTTTCCTTTTAAATCTGTCGTAAAAAAAACTCTATCAATCCACAAAACAAACAATCTAACCACCAAATAGAACAGGTGTCAGATCAAACAACGACCAGATATCCGCTACACTAGTGGCCGCACCCTGCCGCGCTCCTCACATACCACTGTACCACAACAACGACTATTATGAATATTAAATGTCACCCCTCTATTGCTAGTGAGGGGACAGTGTCGATATCGATAATCTCATTTTTAATTATTAGCACGAGCGTTGCAAAAGAGCCAATGTTGATTTCAATACAATCAGCGTTAGAAATACACGGTCACATTTCCAAAAGTATTCCTATCAATGTAAGTAGTGAAATTACTAATGTACATATATACTTCTTAATCATGTTGCAACTGCTGGGTGTTCTTAAAACAATTCTCACACTAAGAATTAGAAAGAAAAAAAGAGAAGAAGAAAAGAGAAATAAATAATTACTATTATTTCTTCTCTTTGATTCTTACAGACCGTTAATTTGTTTGTCCTTTCACGCTAACTTACCCTGAGGAACGACAACACATACAATTTTAAAACAAGTAGTCATGTGTTGATCTTCGGTTAAAACCGTTTATACATGTATAAATACCATCACGCCTTTTCTACTCGAAAGCGCAGGCAAAGGTGAAAGCAATACCCACATTGAGCCCCTTTTACCTTCAGTCCGTATAATTTATAATAACTTGAACTGAGAACTTTTATAAATATCGATATCGACACAATATCACCATTTCACCACTTATACTGAGGTACACCACTAGGCGTCGGTAGCAAAGCCAGTGTACGTGATATTTACTCCACGGGTCGTCGGTAATGACGCTACACTATGCCGCGCGGCGTCGCTCCACATATGCCAACTTCTTTATTACACTCGCTACTCGCACTTGCGTGTAATTTGGATCGAAAGAAGTTATTACATGATTTATTTTTAACTAGCTGACCCGCGCAACTTCGCTTTCGTCCCATAAGTGAGAATGGGTGAAATTTTCCCCGTTTTTGTAACCTTTTTACTGGTACTCTGCTCCTATTGGTCGTAGCGTATATATAGCCTATAGCCTTCCTCGATAAATGGGCTATCTAACACTGAAATAATTTTTCAAATCGGATCAGTAGTACCTGAGATTAGCGCGTTCAAACAAACAAACAAACTCTTCAGCTTTATAATATTAGTATAGATTAGTATAGATATTTTATTAACCTACTATATTATATCTCTGCTAAAATTCATCAAAAATGGTCCGGCGGTTTAGCAGTATCAGGGTTATAGACAGACAAGTAGACGTTTTTATATTAATATGATTAAGACCTAAGTATTGATAAGGAATTTTTCTTCTTCTTTATTCCAAAAAAGTATAAAATTATCTGTTCATCTCTCACCTATTTTATTGCAAAAAGCTTACAATTTAATTGCTTTGCAGCAACACTAGTATAAATCCCGGCGTTGTTCGCCAAATGGTCATACTCGAGCAATTTCACGCTTGCACAACAGGGGTCACAAGACCACCGCGCTAGAGCGAGAGGTCCGACACTTAAGTATGAAGCAAGAAAGAGATAAAAGTATATTATGAACAAATGTTTGTTATTAGTGGTTTTACTTTCAATATAGTATTTCGAGTGTACATATGGGATGTTTTTGAAAAGGAAAAAAGGATTTTTTGTTTTTGAGAGCAGGTGGTCTAATTTTGAATAAAAATGTATAATTAATAATGTTTATAATATTGAGGTTTTACTTACCGGGTTGTAGATAATATCTATACTAATCTATACTAATATTATAAAGCTGAAGTTTGTTTGATTGTTTGTTTGTTTGAACGCGCTAATCTCAGGAACTACTGGTCCGATTTGAAAAATTCTCTCAGTGTTACATAGTGCATTTATCGAGGAAGGCTATAGGCTATATTTCATCACGCTACGACCAATAGGAGCGGAGTACCAGTAAAAAACGTAACAAAAACGGGAAAAATTATGACCCATTCTCTCTTATATGACGCAAGCGAAGTTGCGCGGGTCAGCTAGTAGAGAATAATTAGGTAGACCACACAACAAGTTCCTACTAGTTGTGAAATTCAAAAGGCTCGTAAAAGTTAGATTTCGGCGTGACATGAATCAAATAGTTATGAAACTGCATCTCTGTGCCAAATAGACGGAGTCTGGCCACGGAAAATCACGACCAGACGTTTAGTAATTACTTTTTGGAGTTATTTTAGCAACCAGACAAGTAACTCCATGGCGTAGCGCAGTGGCTTAGGTCGCCACGCCTCTACTGTTGCGTCGAGAGGTCGTGGGTTCGATTCCCACCCGGAACAATTATTTGTGCGATCCACAAATAATTGTTTCGAGTCTGGTTGTATTTTGTGTCAGTTGTTTGTTTGTTTGTAAAAGTTCCCGCGACACAAGAGTAATTCATAGTGCAGGAGATATGTTTTTTAAAAATAAAGAAGAAATAAACGCAGCCTGGTCACGGGAAATCTCGAGCCAGACAAATAAGTAACCCCTGGTTTCTAAATTTAACGGTAGTTTATCTATTCAATGGCTTTTTTATATGAGTTTTGACACTATCGAATAGATAAATTACCGCTAAATGTACTTCAGAAACCAAGGCTAAGTTATCTTTAAGTACGTGACCTTGCCAACCGTCCTTGTATCTTAGAGGTCAACAAATAACTAATTTTATAGCTCAAAAACATCACAAATAAAATCTCTGCGGTTTGTATCCATAACTCTTGCCATTATTAAAAATAGTGAATTGTTTAAAAGAATGCTGCGCTCTTCCGGTCGTTGGTCGTAAATGTTTAGTATGTTGGCAACAATGACAGAATGTGACCTTTTTGTAAGACGAGTGTTATGGTGGCTGGGTTTGATCCTGATTCATTTTATTAGATTTAGTTTTGGAAATAGCTTTATATTATTTTTAGTATTTCTCAGGTATACCGCCATCTATGTATCTGACCGATTAGAGAACCGAAACGGGAACGAAACTACTATTAGTATAGATTAAGTATAGATTTCAGGAATGTCATTATACTTACATACATTAAATGATGCCTTCAGGAGTATGCATGGACCAAAGAACACCACTTGGTACGATCCTTACAAACTTTCCTTGCCTCATTCACATACATACATCTTGTCATATAGGACCGCCGGCTACGAGTAGATACTACGCACCTGACCTTCTTCAAGGATATCGCAACGATATGATCTGTGTGTCTTGATGTCATGA
Source organism: Anticarsia gemmatalis (assembly GCF_050436995.1). Taxonomy (NCBI): domain Eukaryota; kingdom Metazoa; phylum Arthropoda; class Insecta; order Lepidoptera; family Erebidae; genus Anticarsia; species Anticarsia gemmatalis. The sequence goes on along the minus strand of NC_134770.1, from coordinate 2,509,447 downwards.
TTAGAAGCTAAAATAAAATAAATAATTTCGCTACGGTACTCTTTAATACAAAAATGAACACCATGTTAGGACATCGCCATGTTTGTACAAAACTGTCAAATACACCGTATACTTTATGTTTTCTTGATTCGCTTCAGAAAGTTTCTGTAACAATAATATTTTTTTATTTATTATTGAGCTCCAATTGTACTCTCATTTCAGTAAGACAGTGATGGCTATGATTTACATTTAAGGCAACGGTTATTTCAACTTTCTTATTCAATAACACAACATTTAGCAGAATATAGAAAAAATACCTGGAAAATGCAGCCAATCGGATGCTTATTTTACTACGATCTCTAACAGCACTAAATTTAAAAACTAACAAACTACGAGTATTGTCAATATCAGGATTTTCTCTTTAAATAATTTGGAGAGTTATTTTTGTTTGGGATTTAAAAAAATAAATAAAAATAAATAAACGTAATGAAACTTACTCAACCACATTCTTCAACTCTGGCGCCTCGCACAGGTTGTTGTGACCAAGACCGAGCCCCTTCTCGAACTCGTGGAACACCACCGGCGCGTCTCCGGGACCACGGGATGATGATATTGTCTCGTGCAACTGAAACCACGAATAATAAATAGTAGGTAGGTACCTATGTATGTTTTGAAAAATTGTAAAAAGTATTAAATTTGTGTAATGAGCACGAGTATCTGTTCTGAGCCTGATTGTTAATTTATTCATATGAGTATTTATTTACAAGTTTATAAGTATGTTTATCAGTTATTTGTTTACCATAATGCAAGCTCTGTTTAGTTTGTAATCAAATGACCGTGTGTGAGTTGTCCAATGGCTATTTACTTATTATATAAATACTTTTTTGTGATCATTTCGAAATACCTAATAATACTCTTAGTACCTAAGTTTCAGTGGATTTAAGCTGCATGATTGTGTTAAATAATAATTATGACCATGGGGATTACAGCGAAGACAAATTTTAATGTGTGTTAGCCAAAGGGGAAAAAGTCAAAACATCCTCAATTTACAGGAAGCATATTTTAACCCGGCATTTGAAGGTGACGTTACCTTAACAGCCAGTCCAAAGGGCACGATCTTGTCTCCCTTAGAGTGCAGCATCAGTATGGGCAGCTGCGGGACCCGGCGGAGGTACTCGTCCGTGTTGAACGCGTACTCCGAGGACGCGGTGAACGGCTTCACGAACGTGTCCTTGTAGTACGGCAGCCAGGACACCAGCTGACAACAGGAGGGGGGAATATTGAACTTTGGGACAACTGTTTAAGTTCTAGTGTGTGGTTGCTGCGCGTGATCTTGGATTTAAAGCCCGATGTTAGCATTTTTGGACTTTTTTGGTAACCATTAATAATGTCCTTGCAGATATCCGACTAAGGTGGTCAATTTCATTGAAACTAGCTAACGGTGCAGGACTTTGTTTCTAGCTACTGTCAAAATGTGGGTCAACAATGCACAGGTACCCTTTCTATTCTTTAGCTTTCATAACCCGGTGGGACGGATAACCGACACGAACAGTGAAAGGTCAGGCGCAGCTCCGACGGCTTTACCTTGGAAAACGGATGGCTCTCAATCTCATCCATGAGGTTGTTGAAGGGTGCTTCCAACACGACGGCGTCAGGCAGCGGCAGCGGCGGCCTGCCCTGCTCCTCACACAGCTGAGCCAGATGTGCCGACATATTGGCTGCTACTGCCGTGCCTGAAACACAACATGGTTCACACACATACATAGGTATTCATAAAATCATAAACTTTTCCCAAGAGTAGGAAGTTAGGAGTTAGGACAACACATTTACATACATGCATACATATTAATAAAATCACGCCTTTTTCCCAGGAGTAGGGAGTTAGGAGTAGACCAGAGGATGATTCTTTGGCGTTGCTACAGTCCTTTCTAAATTATTTTGCTTCATTTAAATCCATACATCATGTCATACACGACAACATATCTACATACATAATGGAACCAAGGCCTAAAAGAAGACAAGGAGTAAGTAACGTGGGTGTAGTAGTAGGGTGACAAAAAGTTAATCTTTTCTATATAATCGTATGTCTATCAAAATACGATAGCACGAGAATAAGCTCCTATATAAAATTAGCATGTTACGAAATTACCTAAAGAGTGTCCCCACACGATGACAGTAGGTCTGTTCTCCTCGTTCAATGAGTCGTGGAGCCAGCCGTACACTGCCAGTGCATCCTCCACCACTCCTCTCTCTGTAGGCCTGATGCGGGTGGAGTCTCCATATCCTGGAATGAGGCAATCATTTCACACATCATTTTTGTTACCTATTTCAATTGGGTGTTTGTTGCAAATTCATTATTGATATTTTCAATGCGGAAATAACATGTAGTAGGTTAATAGCAATTAAAAAAAATTCGTTATGTCCAGTCCGTGTAGTCGTTAATTCCGAATATTCTGATCTAAATAACTGTTTACCTCTATAATCAAATGTGATGACATGGAAATTTAATTCTTGGAAAACTTTGTACATTTGGAGTCGATGTGGCGACGCACGATGGTTGGAATTACCTGAAATTATAAAAAAAAAGTGACATTACTCTCTAAATTGTCTAATAAAATAAAATTTTAAATCCCGTCCTTGGCGAAAGTTCACCAAGGAAAATAGTACAAGAATAAAACAGCGCCTGTTGTTTTTACAAGAGCAATCATACTTTCGTGCATTTTGTTGCTATGTTAAATCTAACAGGCGCTACACATAATTCTCTACTTACCGTGACAGTACAATACAACTGTATTCTGTGTCCTCTTTAATTCATCGTGAAGTCTAGTGTCTACTGTCATATAGTCCCTGATCACGAACACATCACGAAACATTGAACATGGGACTATATGCCATGCACCTGAAAGCACAGATAATTATTGTCGATAATACACAAATAGATTAACGATAGGCAAAAAGAACGTATTTCATCGATAGTCTTTTTAAGAACTTAAAGATAGGTTCCTTCACAGAACCCATCACAGATTGGGTACAGATTGGAAAGAGCTATTTGTAGCTATAAATAAAGTTTTAAAATCTACTGACTTTTAATTTTGATGGCTTCATGATTAAATTTTGCATTGCAAGTTTTGTAACAAACATTACAGAGTTTAATCCTTAAACCAATTAACCCAGCTAGGTAGTTGTTTAATTAAATTACCTATTTTGATAGGGCAGTTGTCTGCATTCGAGTGGAACTCAATACTGAAGTTTCTGCCGCCTACAACATTACAACTCGACGGATTCTCGTAGTCTAAATTCCTTGGATAATTTACTAGAAACAGACAAAACAATTAAACAGAATACCAAACTATTGGCCACCATTACTAAAACTTCCAAAAGTGACACAATTAGAAGTAGACTAATTCATAAAATTAAGAAAGTAATGGAGAATATAGGATCTAAACAGAAATAAAAGAATAGCGCCTGATAGAAAAGTGGCCGCAAAATACAACTTACAATGATTGCTAAAACTTTTTGATCAGGCGTTTTTATTTTATCAGAGTAAAATCAAACTTAAAAATACTTACTACAATTGGAAAATACCATTTTTCTTTGAACTGCCTTACTGTACTTAAATACTAGAGGCAGTACAGCTACCTGTACCACCAGGATGCTGGCCGTCAGCGAGGCGCCTGTCAGTAATATCGTCCTGCGAGATGATTGTAGGGAGATTACCTTTGTTATTGTATTTAATTGTCTTTACCTATGAAAATGCTGTATCAATTTCGAATAGCCTTTACTGCTAGAAAACTACACTATACCCCGTTATTTATTTATTACATCATCTTTTCATCATCATCATCATCATCACACAGTTATTTAGTAGATGTCCCACGAAACTACCGACGCTGTTTGTCTGTAGACTGTAGGATCGAAAATTATGTTAATATTAACTATTCTTTTCCTATGAATGTAAGGTGGGTAGAAGATATTTAATTGAATTGTACTTACTCTATAACCATTTTGATAAGGAGCTAATCTATATTCCAATATTTTGTTCGCCACCTTTTTGTACATTTTCCAATATTTATATTTTTTTTAGCATATTTCTATCATTTTATAATAAAATTAAAAGACCTTGCTAATTTAGAAGATATGACATTTTATATGAATTTTGACAAAAGGATTTTTTTCCTCTAAATAGAATAAAATATGGGATGTGCTGCCAGCCTTTTGGGCACGTTCCCAGTCGACAAAGTGAAAATAGGAAAATTGTTTTATTTATTTAACGTTCCATAATAACATTTATTTTACAGAAATGTGGTGATTACTTAGATGATGATGATAATTAATTATACACAATAACATACATATATGTCGCCATGCATGCAAAAATCAATGGCAGGAATAGTTAGCATTTTGAATATAATTATAAATTAGATTACGTACATATGTACGTGGGACATTAATATGATACATTGATTAATTGTAGTTAAGGCACAGAATAAGTAATAGTATCTACGGCTAAGGTCTAATGGTGGCTGTGGTTCCTTTTATAATATTTATTTTTATAAACTTTAGTTTGATTTGATATAGCATCAGAATTATAAACTAGCAACTAGAAGTTATTTGCAAGAGTTGAACCACCTCCAACTAAAACAAGCGTATAAGTATAATTAGAATGCGTACCTATGTCTTTTCCGATAATTTACATAAACTTTATTACAAAATTTATTGTTAAAACATGCGTCCCTGAAATAGGCAAAATTTACCCATTAGTAGGTAAAATTACGCACTATTTGACTTTATAATATTGTGATAAGACGTTTAAATAAAAGGGCATAGCATAGTTACAAGACAGTCTGTAGAAAAATATGGGTGCCGTCCGTTCCGACAAACAACTTCGACAATTTCGCTACATCTTATGGAACGAATTGTAGGTCCACTTAAAAGAATTGCAGGGCGCGACGGCAAGGGCTACTGCAAGCAGCTAAACGTGGATTTATTTAGTAGAAAAATACCTTTTTTTTGGTTATTCAGGGGGGCTTGCCCTGAAATTCCGATCGATTATCTAGGGGTTCACGGACTGGAAAAGATAAATAAATGCTGACCAAGAGAGTAATGTGTCTTATAGGACGATATTTTAACAGAGAGTATCAATCAACAACAATCAACCTTCTAGAATAATGGGCATAATCATTCTTCTTTTCCTTGAAATCCCCTCTTTTTAATTCTGAGAACTGAAGACTTAAATAGAATAGGTTTTGTAAATTTTCTTTTTTACTTTTTATAAACTGTAATTGAGTCAAATAGATAAATAGAGCAATTTATGCGTCACTTATCATAGAAGTTTTTTACATATGATATTGTATCGTGTTACTTTGGTATAAGGTTCGTAATTGTACAGCCAATTAAAATAGCATACAGGCAATATGCCTTAGAACCGGTATTTTTTTTAATTCAAGTAGACCATTTGTATTTTTACCGTTATATCATTCATGAAGTTTCTATGTTTTTATACAGGAGAATACAATAAAAACAGACTTATTTTTAAGAGTTCTTATGTCTCTAAAATCATAATAATTACACTAGCAGACAGTGCTTGCCTTCTATATATTGTAGGTATATCAGCTTAGCCTTTCTTCCAACCTATGTTGGAGTCGGCTTCCAGTCTCACCGGATGCAGCTGAATACCAGTGTTTTACAGGGAACGACTGCCTATCTGACCTCCACAACCCAGTTAACTGGGTTATAACACGATACCCTTCGGTAAGACTGGTTGTCAGACTTTCAAGTTTCTGACTACCATACTGTTAACGACTGTCAAAGATCTTAGAAAATGACAGACGGGACCCAAAATATTGGCTTAATTACGTTATTCTACAGTTCAATAACTTTCTATTCTCTTCTTCTTCTTTTCTTTCTTTCAGTATTTCAGCAATAAAGTAGCGGTATGAAATGCTGTTTTGCGGGTCATTGATGTTATAAATTCAGAATTTTGTATCCTTTGCAAATCTTTCATACAAGGCTCTCTACAAAGTTGTTGTATTACAATTTTCATGTTATTTAAAACTGAATGTAAAAAAATGCACGTAAAACGTCCCCTGTATATAATAAAGAATTAGAATACATAGATAACAATGCACGTATATAAAGGCACAGTGCAGTGAAGTTAGAACAAGCAAGGAACAAGTCACGATGAGGTTGTACATATTTATGTTATTGGTGTTCACTCTGGTCGCCTTGGTGAGTACTTTTTACTAATTTTAATAACTTTTTCACTACTGCTGTCCTCTAACTATAATGCCGTTACCTACAAAAACAATTTTGTAGATAACGGCATTTTGTTTCGAGATATTCGCGAAAAAGCGCGAGAAAAGAAATATGCAATGCTGTTTCCAGATGCTGCTAAAGTTATTTCAAATCGCAGTTTCTAGATAGTTACGAAACAGCATTGCATATTTCTTTTCTCGCGCCTTTTTATCGAATATCTCGAAACATTGCTTTTGTAGATAACGGCATTATAGTTAGAGGACGGCACTGGACAAAGGCCTGTCTGTCAAAGGTCGGAATGACGGGTTAGCCTTAAGCCCACAATGTCGGCTTACCACGGATTCAAGGCTCCTTAAATTAGGAGTCCCAGCTATCGCTTTCGAAGATCTTCGATAGTCATTACTACTCGTTACCTGTGGTCTGTACCTCGATTCTCTTTCACTATCGACTACCGACAACCGGCTAGCTATCAAAATTTTGACATTTAGAATGTACTGCCAAAATATTTCCTACGACGCCCGTCAGAGGTGCTGATCAAATTTTCAAACAAAATTTCTCGATGACAGGTCGGTTGTCGGTAGTCGATAGTAGTAGAGAATGGAACTACAGAAGTTTAAAAGTCTGACAACCAGTCTTACCGAGGCATACCGTGTTATAACTGGGTTGTGGAGGTTCGATAGGCAGTTGCTCCATGTAAAATACTGGTATTCACCTGCATCCGGTGAGACTGGAAGCCGACTCCAACATAGTTGGAAGAAAGTTTAAGGCTAGGTTGATAATGAGAATATTTCTCAATGATAGCCAACAGTTTGGTGACGTGCTCTTGAATTGAGAATAGTGGGAGTGCTTCATACCCCTCTGCCTACACCTTTGGATATAACAGGCATGATATTATGCATGTAAACGGGTCTCTAGAGTTTGATAGCACGAATAGAAAAATGGGTACAAATTGAGAATATTTACATAATTATTGATAATGAAACACAATTTAATTAAGTAGGTTTTGTTTTATTATCTGCCAATTGTGGTTTTTATAATTAAAAAGAAACTGAGGTATTCTCGGTCTGTAAGAATATTGTTTTGTTCTGTTTGGAAAATTAACCCTCAAATAATGAAAAAGGGGTAGCGTAATGCATACAATAAGGCACTAGAGGTCTCGGGTTCGATACTGGGCAAAGTGCTATTGGTTCTTACAATAAGTATTAGACTATATTGGTGTCGGCTTCCAGTCTCACCGGATGCAGCTGAAATACCAGTGTTTTACATAGAACGCCTGCCTATCTGACCTCCGCAACCCAGTTACCTGGGATATAACACGATACCCTTCGGTGAGACTGGTTGTCAGACTTTCAAGCTTCTGACTACTGTTAACGGGACCCACAATTTAACTTGCCTTCCGAAACACAGAGGAACTCGATGTGTGAGATGGTCACGCACCCACAGAACAACTTCGACAAGTGTGGCTTAAGGCTGTGGCTCAGAGATCGATCCGCGCGGCTGTCGTTAACTAAACCACGAGTTCTCAACCTCATATTGCACTGTGGTTCAAATAAAACTTTGGAAAATAAAATATGGAACACACACATCGTATTTTATTTTTCATAGACTCCCATCAAATATTTGACTTGAAATTTCAGACGGCGCAGTCACGCTGTGGCTGTCGGCGCAAGGCTGCTGGTAGTGGGAGTGGAGGTGGTGGGAACCACACAGTTAGTGGTGATGGAGGAGCAGGAAATAATACTGGGGGTGGAAAAGAAGAAGGGGGTGGAAAAGGAGAAGGAGGTGGTAAAGGAGAAGGGGGTGGCGGAGGAGAAGGGGGCGGCAAAGGAGAGGGGGGCGGCAAAGGGGGTGACAAAGGAGAAGGGGGCGGCCAAGGGGGTGATAAAGGAGAAGGGGGTGACAAAGGACAAGGGGGCGGCGAAGGGGGTGGTAAAGGAGAAGGGGGCGGTGAAGGGGGTGGTAAAGGAGAAGGGGGCGGTGACGGAGAAGGGGGTGGCAAAGGAGATGGATCTGGAGGTAGCGGTGACAAGGGGAGTGGTGATAAGGGAGGCGGCCATAAAGCTGGTGATAAGCCAGGCGGTGGAGGAAAAAAGCCGATTCCCAAAAGTAGTAGTAAGTAAAGTTATTTAATATTTAAGTTTGTCGGTAAGCTTTTGATAAGGGTGATATACAGGAACTACTGGCAATGCTTCCTACCGATGACTTGAGGGAGGAGGCTTGTGCCCCTTAGAAGATGGAAAAGTGAATATCTAATGATGATATTGCTCGGCGGTTCAGCCTACTGCTGGACAAACTGGTGGTATATTCTTTGATATTTAGATACTGTTTGTTTTCGTAAGTATTGATATTTTTTAACTGGAATATGAGGTCTTGATATTTTACAAAATACATTTTTGAAAAACACTAGACTAACAACTTAGAGAGCCTAGTATGCGAGGTTCGCGGCTGGCGGAGGTATCTATACAATACTCAGAATTAAATTGATCAGCGACCTTGCATGGACCCTGCAGGTCGCAGCTGACGGTAGCCTGTTTGATACAGTTACGTCAGCTACCATATTTTGGAAATACCCAGAGTTATTGACTAAGTGGTCAGACTTTTTTTAAAGACAACTCCCGTACTAAGAGTTCTTCTTGTGTCTGAGACTTACATACAAACAACTATTTGTGGACCACACAAATAATTTTTCCCACGGGAATCGATCCCACGATCGATCGAAGCAACGGTAGCACTGTGGCGACCACTGCGCCAAGGAGGCAGATCATACCACAAAATATACGATAATGTTTTTTTCAGTTGCAGACGTGGATGTGAAAGTGGAAGCAGTGACTGTCAAAGTTAGCGCATAGTTGATAAAAACGTTGTAGTCTTCATCAAAAATTGTCTTAATTAAATAGAACTTATTTAAAAATCGTCGTCCATTTTGGTTTTTTGTTTGACCCTATTCATTCCTTACGTTTGATTTTGTTATACCAAATTAATTTACGTTAAAATGTGTGTGATTCTATCGAGTGTTAATTTTTTTTTCCAATTAAATATTTATATTTTGCTGAATAGAATGTTTAAATGTTAGAAGGTTTAAAAACACTAACGTATTATTGAAAATAAATTGTTATAAGATCAAAATTATTTAATTTTATTATGCAAAACCTAATATTTGAATCATCAAATATTTTTTTTGACTACCACTTAGTAAAAAGTTCCTACATCAATAACAACAACGCACAAGACTTCAATTACTTATGTTTGAATAAGTTACTCTTCCAAAATCTAAACACATAATTGACTTCTTTATGCCTGTCTCTGGAATCAAACCAACAATCTAATTTAGATATCTTTTATTTTCAGACACTAATGTGAACGTGCTGAGTCCCAACGCATCTTTTACTATTCCTTTCTCGCTTGTTTAATAAAATTATAATAATATAGACGTATTTTCAAGCAAACATCCAAAATGTAATTAAAGTGTAATAAATTGTCATCATTAGTTATTGTCATTTTATTTTCCAAACACGAGTTTTTAAGACTATCGAGACTATTACCTCTCAGCTCCCAATCTTGGCCATGTTTGGTAAAAATAAACTTGTACAATAGATTTATTATCCTCATATTCCGCGACTCGATACGGGAACCGACTCTTTGCCATATTACTCGATTAGGGAATTAACTCCACCACATTTTACTCGATTCTTGAATCTTCTCTTAGCTAATGATATATTTTTCATTATTTTCAGATACAACTGTAAATGTGCTGAGTCCTAACACAGATTTCCAGATTCCATTTTCACTAATCGGTGCAGGAGGATAGGAAATAAATAGGTTTAGGCAATGGACTTTTCAAAAAACGTGGCGTCCATACTTGTATGATATCGTTGTAAAATAAATTATCTAGCATCAAAAATGTTATTTTATTTCATGTAAAACACCCCAATTTTGTATCAACTATTTCAGGAAATTCTACGACTGTAAAGTATTTTGAGATAAGATAATCGTATAATTTTATAGTTTAGTTTAGGTCATAAATTGATTAAGATGGTCAAAGTTAACTGCGAGTTCAAAGGATAGCTAGTAGAAATTCTGGACCACACTATTACACCATACATTCCATACCCATCTTCAAGTGAAACTAACTCCTTTAAGTAGCTAACTAAACTTATGAAATACTATGAATGTGTAGCGTTTTAGTCATATATCTCAGGGCGATAAAATAATAAAGGAGTTTCACCACTTGTAAGCTGTGGGTAAACTATCCTAGGCTTGTGGGCCTTTTATAGTAGTGTCCTTTTCGCTACCCATATAGACGGATAGGTCCTTGAGGCAGAATTGTGTGAAGTCGCCACGGCTTCATATAATATAGGCTCGACGCGGCGCACTCCGAGCGGCATCGTCGAAGCACGAAGTTACGACTTAAGAGTTTATTTTAAAGGAGTTTAGGTAAGTTAACCACTAACCATACGACAAATGAATCTTTTTCTTATCGTATTTCGGTTAGTGGTCAACCTAGTGTCAAAGTTGTTCAAGCCTAAAGGCCTTTGATGTAGCTTAATATCTATACTAATATTATAAAGCTGAAGAGTTAGTTTGTTTGTTTGTTGGAACGCACTAATCTCAGGAACTACTGGAGCGATTTGAAAAATTCTTTCAGTGTTAGATAGCCTATTTATCGAGGAAGGCTATCACGCTAGGAACAATAGGAGCAGAGTATCAGGAAAAAATGTTACAAAAATGGGGAAAAATTTTGACCCATTCCCTCTTATGTGACGCGAGTGAAGTTGCGCGAGTCTGTTATATAATATAATTGACAACAACCGGGACCGACTTTATACGTGTCCTCCGAAGCACGGTGGCACCCAGCTCGAATTACCACTATGCGGTCACCCATCCATGGAATGACTGCGCCAAAGTTTGCTTAATCCACAGACCGTTTACCGACCGGTGAGCGTAACTGGCTATGAGCGCCTTGGACGAATGAATAAGTTATTTTTAAACAGAAGAGACTTTGTTAATATTTTAAAATGACGTTATTTTAGTTTTACTACACTGATATTATTAACTTCGCTGTTACTTAAAGAAAAGCAGTATTTGTGTACATGGCGTAAAGATCGAAATTGATTGACACTTCAGAATTTTCTTGTACAATTATTCGACTGCACCGATAACTTTTGAATTAAATTCTAAAATTAAACACAGTCTATCATAATGGCTATGACATTATTATACATATAGGAGGTGTAACTAATTTTGAGAGAGAAACTCGTGGCTTAATTAACAACAGACGCGCGGATCGATCTCTGAAGTTAAGGGTGACTGCCCATCATCGGTACTCCACAACCCGGTTACCTGGGTTATAACACGATACTCTTCGATAAGACTGGTTGTCAGACTTTCAAGCACCGATTTCTATTTACGATTGTCAGAAATCTTTGAAATAACAGCCGGGACCCACAATATAACGTGCCTTCCGAAACACGGAGAAACTTTACCGTGTGTAGCGGCCTTTCTATACACATAACTTCGAAAATTTATTCGTGTGTTGCCTCGGGTACGTACCCTTGATGACCACCGTTGTGTGGGAGGAGCAACTTAAACTAGAAACAACAAGTAAAAAAATTAAAGAAATTCGATTTTAACCAAATACCTCTTTTTCAAAAACTTGCAAATACTTCTCGCCAGTACAAAAACAGATATATTAGATTTCGTACATTAAGTTTTAAGCTACCCTGTATAATATCACCTATAATGAAAGTGAATAGTGCACAGAGATAGCCAATAATTGGATAGTGCACAAGTATAAATAGACACAAATAATTACTTCAAACGTAATTAGTTTCAACTGACTCACAATGAAGTGGTTATCGCTAGTTGTCTTGATCCTTGCGCTGGTCGCAGTGGTAAGTGTTTCTTTATTTATTTTAGTTGAATATTCTTTATTATTATGAGCATTGATAGCCGAGTGGTTTAAGTTGACACCTCCCACGCAAGTGGTCGCAGGTTCGAACCCAAGGCAACACACCAATGACTTTTCGAAGTTATGTGAGTATTAGAAATAATAATCACATGCTCCAACGTTGAAGGAAAACATCGTGAGGAATGCCTAAAATTTGTTTAATACATTTATTGAGGGCATGCACAGTCCCCAACCCGCACTTGGCCAGCGTGGTGGACTCAAGGCAACCCTCCCTCATTACGGGAGGAGACCCTTGCCCAGCAGTGGGACAGTAATGGGTTAAATTTATATTCTTTATAGGCAAATAAAGCAAGGGAAGTTTGTAAGCATTGTATAAAGTGGCGTACTTTGGCCTCTGCCTACACCTATGAAAATAAGGCTGTGATTTGGTATACATATTGACGGGATATTATGTATGTATTTGTGTATTCTTTACACAATTAGTGCTTATTCGTACCCAGAGTGCTGGAATAACTCTTACCTTCCTTCTTGGAAGAGACGATTATCCAGCAATTAGAGAGCAAAGTCGATTTCAAGAATCTACAATCGGCTTCGTCCCCTATTTCATGACAAAAGTTGTGTTTCTTCGTATCTGTGGATGCTAAATATCTGAATGATGAATACATTTTTACGTGTAAATACATTGTGAATCGCAGTCCAAAGATGTTTATGTGTGCTGATATTTCCTAAAAAAAATGTTTGTATAACAAACATTGTTTTCAGACCATGCAACGTCCACATAGAGGTCAATGTAGATGCAAGACTGGCAAACTAAACGGTTGTAGTAGCAAGGGTGGAAGCAATGACAGTTACAAGGGTGGAAGCGAAAGTGTAGGTAAAAGTGGTAGAGGGAAGTGTGGAATGATGAATGATGGCAATAAGGGAGACGACAAGGGAGGAATGGAGACGAGTGAAGATAAAAGTGGTAAAAATCATACGTTGGAAGTGGATAATCATGCAATGGGTGGAAATAAAGATGGAATAGAGGGTGGGGATGAACATGGAACGACGGGTGAAGATGAACATGGAACTTTTGGTGGGGATGAACATGGCACATCAGGTGGGGATGAACAGGGAACATCAGGTGGGGATGAACATGGAACATCAGGTGGAGACGAACATGGAACAACGAGTGGAGATGAACATGGAACGACGGGTGGGGATGAACATGGATCGACGGGTGGGGATGAACATGGAGCGACGGGTGGGGATGAACATGGAGCGACGGGTGGGGATGAACATGGAACGACGGGTGGAGATGAACATGGAACGACGGGTGGAGACGAACATGGAACGACGAGTGGGGAAGAACATGGAACAACGGGGGGAGATGAACATGGAACGACGGGTGGGGATGAACATGGAGCGACGGGTGGGGATGAACATGGAGCGACGGGTGGAGACGAACATGGAACGACGAGTGGGGATGAACATGGAACAACGGGGGGAGATGAACATGGAACGACGGGTGGGGATAAAAGTGGCAAAGACGACGATACAAAAAGCGGAAGCGATGACAAAAAGGGTAAATAAACATGAAATCTAATGGATTATTGTGAGAAATAAACTGCTGTATATTTGTTTGTATTTCTTCTACGGAATGTAAAAAACTTAAAAGTAACTAATTTGGTGATACTATGATAGATCTTAGCTTATTTTAAATTCTGCAAAAATTTGTCAAATAACTTATTTCTGTAAAAAAAACTTAGTTTTTCAACTAATCAAGTGTTCTTTACTATTCATATTTATATGTCAAAAATTTGCTGAGGAAAAAGACCGTGTCTACTTACTTATACTTTAGAAATTATTTTAAAACCAATAAAATACGTTCCATTATTAATAAACTATTTGTTGTTTAAACTGGATGCTTCATTTCTTACCTAAACATTCTCGCAATTAATGGTAACTCATTCTTCTTAGTAAAAGAGAAAATACAACTTTCCTTTTTCCATATTGTGTCTATTAGCAATTGGAAAACAGTCATTCTTAGTAAGAGGAGAAAATACTTAGAAAGAGAGCCTTTGACTGTTTGAAAATTAAATTTCAAATATTGCATAAAAAACGTAACTTAAGGTTAAAAAAAGAATACGTTTATCGTCTAGTAAGTAAATTATATATTTATATAAGCTAACAAATTGCTGTCCATCAATTTAGAAGGCTGGAATCTGGCACGGTTCTTACAGTCCTTGAAGACCAGGTAATACGCTGACCGTAGGGTCCAGAACATCCACGTTCACATCACCTTGAACAAATAATAATAAGTTTAATAAGTTTTATATCAATCCGGTGATTGTCCTTGGGTGCACTTTATAGTGTGCACAGGGATAATCACACCATTGTGACATTATACATTATTGAAATATCAAAGCAGTCGAAAAGGGCCACTACGTGTTGGCTTCGGCCCCACGCACGCCTTCCAAAAATCCTGGATTCCATAGTCCCGAGATGTGGTAAAGTTTAATACAATATGTTGAATGCAGGCTCTTGCGGAGATAGAATTATGACAATATTTATCATACACTAGCTGTCACTTTATCTGTTGGAAAGGTTATCCCAAACTTATACAAACGCTGTGAAAATAAAATTAGTAAAAATAGTAAAAAGAAACAATAATTTAGAGTAAAAATTATAAATTACCACTTTTAGGTTTAGGTTTGGCGCTGCCACCGCTTCCGCTACCGCTACCACCTTTCATGCCACTCTCGCTTCCACCCTTGCCACCGCTTCCGCTCCCGCCGCCGCCTCCGCTTCCGCCGCCGCTTCCGCTACCGCTGCCGATACCACTGCCGGAGCCGCCTCCGCTACCGCTGCCGCCACCGCTTCCGCCCTTTCCCCCGCTGGCCATGCCGCCTCCGCTCCCGCTACCGCCTTGCATACCACTATTACCACCGCTCATACCACCCTTGCGACGACAACCGCATTTGGCTTGAAGGGTCTGTGAACACACAAATATAGTAATAATTCATTTATTTATATTCTATCGCTCTGTGGCTCGGTCGGTAGCTTATCCGACTGCGGATCACGCGGTCTCCGGCCTGATAGACGCTGAATTCAGCAAAGTACCGTTGCTCATCTCTCATTCATAACCAAAACCCATTAATATCCCACTGCTGGGGCTCCTCCCGTAATGAGGGAGGGGTTAGGCCTTGAGTTCACCACGCTGGCCAAGTGCGGATTGTGGACTTTGCATACCTTCAAGAACTGTTCTAAAGAACTCTCAGGTATGCAAGGTTGCATCACGATGTTTTCCTTCACCGTTGAAACAAGTGATAATTATTTCTAATACACACATAACTTCGAAAAAAGCACTTGCGTGGGAGGTACCAAACCTACACAATATGCTCACATATTTCATGAAAATCGGTCAAGCCGTTACGGAGGAGTACGGGAACGAAGTTACATTGTGACACGAGAATGCGGTAGCAAAGCTAGGACCAAAAAATATCAACAAAGTAAAAAATATTAAGCTAAAAAGTATATTCTTACCACAGCGACCAATGTAAGTAGTAGGAAAGTAAAGATGATTCCTCTCATTGTGTTGTAGTTAGTTGTATTACAAACTGAACAGAACTGTCCTAATACTGCGATACTATACCTATTTATACCTAGTCCTATCATCGTATGTTAATTTATTTATATTATAATGAACATTATTCAGTATTTAATGTCGTTCGTAGGCAATTGAGTTTATCGGTCGGTTAGTGATCAGTGAAAGTAGTTTTAACTCATGTTTTGTAGATAGTTAACCCTTTAGTTTCTCGCTGAAAGTTTCTTAGCTAGCGTAAAGGATTTTAAACTTGTAAACATAAACTTTAAAACTTTTAAACTTAATATATTTTTTTTAAATATTTTTGTAACTGTCGAGACAAGGTTTTATGTTATCGATGGGATCAAAATTAAGATGGGAATGGAATGAACTGTATAAAGTATATTTTAGTACTATACTCGGACGAAGCCGGGCCAGTCTAAATTTCGCTAATTTTCGATAAAAATATTGCTGGAAGCTAGGTTTTTTACACAGCTCTACTTCTCATTTACTATTGAAAGTGTTTTTTTTATAACCATTTACTGACCAACTGCTGGGCATGGGTTTAAATAATGTTTGGAGCCTGAAAAAATGAACGTTGGAGATATAGACCAAACTGACTTTCACCTACGATTTCGCCCGCTAAAATATTTCCTGGCAAAAATTTTTTTGGTAATCCAGGCTATAAACTATCAATATACGGAATTTAATAAAAAACCGTATTGTTATTTAGGCGTGATTGAGTAACAAATATCCAAAAATTCAAGTATATTAACTTTTGCATTTACCTATAAATAATATAAGTTAGAACATGGAACTGGTGGTTGTAAAGGAGTGGATGAATGGATGTACAGATTAGAAAAGAGATAAATACATAGAAGTAAAATAGATTTATTCTATTCGTTCACATAATAAATTAGGTACACATTCATACTTGCATACCTAACTTTATTTAGGTATTTCATTTCGTTACGTCCATTTCGTTTCGTCGTACATTTCGTTACAGGGTGTGGTTGCCAGCTACTAGCCGGCTGACACTTCGACCACTATTGATCCTTTGTATCACCCATCATTAGGGAGTTAAATAACGATTGACGTGGTATGGGTGGTCGTTAAGTGGAATTTGAGCTAAGCGTCTCGCTGCTTCAGGAGGCACAGCATAAATCGGTCCCGGTTGTTGTCAATTAAGATAACAATTGTTTAGTTGTGTCAAAAAACTTTTTGGCGGCTTTAACAGCTTTGACATGAGTACTCCTCAGGTCGTTTGTTGTCTATAGCCATCCATCAAATTAAAGGAATTATTTGTAAAATTTTATTTGTTGGTTGATATTTATCAAGTAACTGACGCTCCAAACAGCTGATATCTAACAGCTTTATCGATATTACTTAACTAGTTATTATTTTCTTTTCTACCTTAACCTTAAGTGACTGCCTCTCTATAATGCGACCACGGTGCAGACGTCTCGGGTTCAAATTCCGTGTCGAGGCAAAAAGTTTTGTCAGGGTTTTCTGTTAAGAATTTCTCAGGAATTGCACTGAGTTAGGAAATTGAGGTCTTAGACTTCCATGTCTTGAGAAGTACATAAAGCCGTCAGCCCTGCGCCTGAACTCTCACTGGTCGTGTCGGTTTCGCCGCCCCACCGGACTTTGAAAGTGGGATTAGAGGGTGTACCTGTGTATTGTGCACACACTTTGGACACTATAAACTAGTATAAACAGAGTATTACACAGCTGGCTGGCTTGAATGAAACTGGCCAGCGCGCCAAAGCCGTACTTACATTATTTAATCTTTAAGTAATTGGTTCAGCTGTAACTGCTAGAAATTTAGAGACGGTTTCCATTCCATTTTTTAGAAAGTATGTATTCTTTATTCGTAACTCCTTACACCATCGATATTTGTAATAGAAAATTGGCTTTAAAAAGCTTGGCGATTTAAGAGTGACCCAGTTTAGCCAGCTCCTTTCATCGGCTCTACCAACCTTCCATACTACTTCTTAACTGTAACTTCGACACTCATAAATGTCAGTATTTTACACCCAGGACTTGGTTTTAGACGCTAAAAGAACGAAAATCATGTAAAATTGAAGAATATAGTTTTTCTTAGAATATCAGTTACCCACAGCAGGCCTGTACAGATACAGCTAGCTTTTAATGGAAGAACACCAAATTACTAATTTATTATAATCTAGAATCAAGATAGATCGTGCATGCAAAGACCCTTCACTAAGTTACAAACTGTAGTGATCGATTACATTTGAAATATATGTACTTACTTAGGTATAGTGTCGACAGGGCATTTAAAACGCAAACTAATTATTTGAACTAAAGAACATAAAAAGAGTACGTTTTGAAATTAGTTTGAAGTCAAATTATATTCAATCAACCTATTATACTAAACATAGAATCTCTATATCTTCCAAATTTATTCTTAAGGTAAATAAAATGCGGGTATTTTGATATCTATTTTATTGTACTTAAGGGTAGGTATTTATCTAAGGTCATTTATCGCTGTACATCAGTTTAGAAGGCTGGAATCTCACTCGGTGCTTACAATCCTTGCAAACTGTCCAATACGCTGATTGTAGGGTCCAGAACACCCACGTTCACGTCTCCTAGAAGAAAAAAATATAATTAACAATGTGTGGAACCTCTAGACCAGTTATTTATTCTGTGGTGAAGCATAAACCCAGCAGTTCAGCTTCAATTGGTATAGACGTACACCATCCGTTCGTCATTGAGAGTTTAAACTTTCACACTTTCATTCGAAGTTAGGTATGTGTTGTATAGGTACGAAAGTTACTAATGTTAATGTTATTGCGGGTTCGATTCCACCCCGGACAAATATTTGTGTGATGTGCACGAGTAACACGAGCCTGGTTATTAATGTATCTATGTGAGTATGTATTTAGAAGCATATTATAATTTAAGTGTAAACTAAGAACTACATACCTCCACTTTTAGGTTTAGGAGTGGCACTGCCCCTGCTTCCGCTTCCACTGCCGCTACCGCCCATGCCCCCGCTTCCGCTTCCGCTGCCGCTACCGCCCTTGCCACCACTACCGCTGCCGCTGCCACTACCACCTTTCATGCCACTGTCGCTTCCTCCCATGCCTCCACTGCCGCTGCCGCCCCCGCCCCCGCTTCCGCCCTTTCCACCGCTGGCCATGCCACCTCCGCTTCCGCTCCCGCCTTGCATACCACCATTACCACCGCTCATACCACCCTTGCGACGACAACCACATTTTGCCTGTAGGGTCTGTAAACACAAACAATTATACTGATAGTTTAACTACAAATAAAATGTATGATTTTCATTAACCATCTTTCGAATCGTGAATCGGTTTGTGTCGCGGAAACTTTAACAAACAATAAATAAAAAGTATATCATGATAGGAAATATATGTGGATCGATAAAAAATAAATATTTGGCTCGTGTCGGAAGAAAACTTACGACCCACTGACGCAATGATAGTGGCCTGACAATTTAATCACTGTGCCACGGGAAAGTCCATTTGCTTTTTTTAATGACGATAGGGACTTTGCATCCCCTTAGGAACTGTTTAAAAAACTCTCAGACATGCAAAGCTTTGTCACATATTTTCCTATAATGACATAATATACCAACAACATGAGAAAATGTCTAAATATTTTAAAGAAAATAAACAACTGATCCATCTTACCACAGCGACCAATGTAAGTAGTAGGAAAGTAAAGATGATTCCTCTCATTGTGTTGTAGTTAGTTGTATTACAAACTGAACAGAACTGTTCTCATACTGCGATACTATACCTATATATACCTAGGCCTATCATCTTATGTTAATTTATTTATATCATGATGAGCATTATTTGGTTCAAACGTCCTTTGTGATACAGGATGTTTTTCGTACTCATAGGCTTTTCGTCGATCAGTTGTTTCATGTAAAATACTGGTATTCAGCTGCATCCGGTGAGATTAATAATAAATATCATTGGACAGCTCACTCATGGTCATTTGATTCTAAACTAAGAAGAGCTTGTACTATGGTAACCAAACAACAGATAAACATACATGTATATATCTATGCCATCAAAAACATTCTGTAAAAAACCTCAAGTCTCGCCGTAAAAAGTTGTGAGATCTATATAATACCAAGTCGATTAATCTATTTAGTCTCTACTTAAAGGACCTTCTGTCTTAAGTTATTACGTATGTTATTATCATGCCAATTTTTAAAAAAATACCTCTAAAACAAATAGACCGACCTGGCCATCGCATGATTTGATTATTAGTATGTATCACACTACACAGCACGACGAGAAGTTAATGCTCCTGAAATGTTAATGGCAAATTTGTGTTTTCTTGCGATGACCAAGTCGATCTATTTGTTTTAAAGGTATTTTTTTTTTAAATTGGCATGATAATAACATACGTAATAACTTAAGACAGAAGGTCCTTTAAGTAGAGACTAAATAGATTAATCGACTTGGTATTATATAGATCTCACAACTTTTTACGGCGAGACTTGAGGTTTTTTACAGAATGTTTTTGATGGCATCTCACTTCTTTTTGTAGAGCGACCATAAGTCCAATTTGTATGGAAAGACGTTTTTTTTTCATAATTCAACATATTTTCCTATGGGAATGTTGTTCAGTTTCATGGGCTAAACACCCTCACCCACCCTATACCCCCTCTCGTTATGCCTCATGTAGTAGGTACCTATTTACACCTATTTATTTTTATTTTATTTTCTACAGTAATAATAATTCATTAACTGCAAATGTAACCTTGTAATCTTATACATTTATATGGGATTACAAAGTTATTGTTGCAGTTGGTGTATTTAGAAAACTGGACCGAAATTAGAAAATATTTAATTTTTCCCATGATTAAGACAGTAAACCCTATTTGTATTCTAAATTTTAAGCTTCTAAGTCTGCTCGAAGTACCTTAGACTTTTGATGATCGGTGAGTCAGTGAGTCAGTGAATCAGTGAGTGACAAAAATCAAAATTTTAACAAGTTGTCATTCTTAAACTACTGGTTCGAATTGACTGAAATTTTAAATATACCGTGTTTATACAATGACTGATTAGTTGCTGAAAATCCAGGCTTCTTGTTTTATCCACAAAGAAATTATGGGGGGGTCAAAAATAGCCCGAATTGCTTCGAGAAAAGGATGTTACGGCCGTGCCGCTTTTTTTTTGCTCGACTTGCGGGGGCACTTCCGTGCCCCCAGAAATACATACTTGTACAAATACATTAACATCCCGGCTCAGAACAGATACTCGTGCTCATCACACAAAGATTTGTCCCGGGTGGGATTCAAACCCACCACACGCGGCGCTACGGTTATAGTGGCAAGGTGACCACTTTAACCACTGCGCCAAACGTGCAGTAAATGGAATTGGAAGCCGACTCCAACATAGTTTGGAAGAAAGGTTAGGCTGATAAGAACTAAAATGGGTGTTCGATAGATATTTTCAAGCTTAGCTAGAGACTGAACCAAAAGTTGGATTTAGTTAACAGTGTTTAAATTTTTTATGAAAATAGTATGAGTTACTTTCTTAATATAGATTTACACTCTTATTCATAAACACTCTATAAACCTATTTTAGTTGAGTATCTACTATATGTTTTCTATTTTTCATTTCGCTAAGGAGTAAAAGAAACAAAACACTTTATAAGCCTTTCATAACTTCATATCTTTTTATGAATAAGAGGGAAAGATTCTAAGTATAGAATAGCTTTTATCAAGCTTTCCATGACAAAAGGACTATTTTTCTTGCTAAAAGTCGATGACCCAAAAACATCAAATCGTATCTAGGTACCTCAGTTGCCCCTGTATATAAAACTCAATATATATCTAAAAACGCCTACCATTAGTAGGTATATGAATGCTAATTAAGTAGGTAGTTTAATTACACATTATAGTCTAAAATTAACAACCACCTAGTACTAAGTACTTGCGATAAAAGTACGTTATTTTGTCCCTCGATTATGAACTTTGTTGCAACGAAATAAAGGCGTATGGATGTGAATGAGGCAAGAGAAGTTTTCTCGGATCGTACCAAGAGGCGTTCTTTGGTCTCTGCCTACCTATATAGAAAGAAGACGTAATATTATGTAAGTGTGTGTAAATGAGGTTTTAACAACGGTTCAAAGCGTGGTAAAAATTGATAATTTTATTATGATCTATGCTTAAAATTGAGAAAAGATAAACAAAAGGTACACATGTCTTACAAATTTAATTACAAAAAATAACTCTTAACTGTTCCACTGCTGAGCAAGGGTCTCCTCCCGTAATGAGAGAGGAGTTAGGCCTAATATGGGACTGGCCCGACTTCTTCCGGGTAGAGTACAATTTGATTCCATATATTAAGGTGTTATCTTATCTGACACTTCGACCATTCCTGTTCCTTTGTGTCACCCCCTCCTTTGCTACTCTAGACGTTGGGGGGCAGGGCAAAACTGATAAGTTTTGCTATGCACCCCACCGGAAGCAGCCTGTAGTCTTCTGGTTTAGGGTAACCGCATCCTAGAAGATCCTATACTAGGGTGTAAATAACAACTCCAATGTATTACATAACAAACTTTATTGATGTTCAACTTAATAAATAATACAACGACAAACTGCGTACAAACAGATTGTAATATCACTTGCTACATGTAAGACCAGTCGGTCAATTAATTGTGACAAATCAATGGTATTTAATACCTACTATTATTTATTTATTTATAACACAACACCTAGAACCTGAAACTATAGGCAGAAGTATATGAAATACACCCAAGTTTCGCCATTTACAATTTCAGCCCCATGTTGGGGGAGTCTATTGTCATATACCGGGCATGTTACTAAACTTCAGACTGCTATTAAGAATAATCCAATATAAATTAGAAAATACCAATAGCACATTTGTTTGGCCCAGAAGTCGAATCTACGACCAGCCCTGACCACAAAGGCAGTCTCATTTTACAATCAATTAAATAAATCTACAATAATAATACGTAATTGTGAAAACCTACAGCCATTTATAATCTACTAAGTAACCATTATTTAGGCACGTCTCCCAATGTTCCTAGCTCTTAAAATTATCGCGTAAAAAAGTTCGATACTGTCGTATCGAGTATTTGACGTTTAGTCGATAGTGTCGAAATTAGGTCTTATCGTAACCGACTTGCCGACGCAGCCAGCATATCGGTGGCATATCGGCATATCGGTATATTAGGATTTTATTTAAGCAAGGCATTCGTGTGGACCTAATATCCTTATGTAGGCACTATATAATATACATAAATATAAAAAATTCTATAGAGATACGGGGCTTAGTACAGAACTTTTATCAAATTTCCTTTTATACACTATTCAATTCAAAACTTAGCTTAACTTGCATGTCTGAAGGCCGGTTTCATAGCTTTTGACTGAGTATTAACCTATCTGCTAAATAAAGTGCCAACAAAATAATCAAAACAACTGTCAAAATTCTATTTGACAAGATATCTGATATATATCTAATGGTGAAACTGGGCTTTAATGTTGTACTAGTATACTTGAGCGTGTTTTGCTCGGTCTCTTATCAGCTTTTTTCATTGGCCCTATCTTCTGAGCTGGCGGTAAATTCATACTGTATTTGACCTAAATGAACGAAAGATATGATTTTTGATTATATTTTAGCACTTGCGCAAATCCTGGACTTGTGCAAATCAGCAAACATTTTAAAATTTCCCATTTTAAACCTGTACAAGTATATCTTTCGCTAGAATACGCTTGTGGCATAAGACTTGCTTTAAGTTGATGTATGTTTCAGCATTCAACACTAACCCCCGGTTTCGGATGTACATTTAACGGTGATTTATCTATACAATAGCGTTTAAACTCATATAAAAAAAACGCTATTGAATATATAAACTACCGCTAAATGTACCTCAGAAACTGGGGGTAAGCCCTATATCTCTATATATTAGTCACAAGAGAGCTACAAGTATATAACTATTAGGAACTGGGTAGTAATTGTCCTATATATTATATAATTATCACGTTGTTTCGACGGATAGTAGAGTAAGGCTTCTTCTTCAATCTTTTGTTCATTTATTTATTTTCTACTACGAACGATCTGTGAAAAATAAAATAAAAATTAAAGTTAAAATGTTAGGAAAAAAATCTTACAAAGTATTTAAAATTGCGCCTTTTCATACGTGTTAGGCAAAAGCACGTCACTTGCTACAATCCCTACAAACCTCCATTGTTTTATTAGTATTCACACATGACCACCGGTTTGGGCAATTTGAGCATGTTTCGAGATAAATGGCAATCATATTTATAAGTTGACTAGCTGACCCGGCGAACTTCGTACCGCCTAAAATATGCAAAATTAAATGTCTATTTTCTCAATATTTCTGAGAGATTTTCTTAATATATTTTTCCGTAAGAACCTTCTTCTAATAATAACAAATACAACACAAAAATAATTAGTAAAATCGGTCCAGCCATTCACGCGTGATGCCGTGACCAAGGAAAACGGGTTTCATTTTTATATATATATATATAATAGTATAATAATCGCGTAATATATGGATAACTTATGTGTTATTCTGGGTTTTCAGCTATCTATATACCAAATTTCATCGCAATCGGTTCAGTATTTGCGTGAAAGAGTAACAAACATCCATACATACATAACTACGTTCTCGCAAACTTTCGCATTTATAATATTATTAAGATGGATATTTACCCTATAACTTCATGTAGATCCTTGGCGTGACATATATACTTGTGCCCCAGGTTCTCTCGCTTGTCGTACGCGTGCAGTTTCACCGCCGCGTCCGATTCCGAGCGGGAAGACAGGATCGATCTGTACAACTGGAATTATAATACAAAATATTTTTATTATAAATGAAACTATTACTAATATGATTAATGAAATCAATTTTCGCAGCATTTAGACCATAATGATAAGTATGTATACCGGAAAGAACCCTATATATTGCAATTTCACAGAAGAAATGTTGAAAATAATTCGATGAAGTTTTGCAGGGTTATTATTTAAATTCCGTAATTTACATTACTTTCACGTAGCAGACAGATAGTAATACATTTTTTTTTTATTTAACCCATTACTGTCCCACTGCTGGGTTAGGGTACCCTCCCAAACTAGGGAGGGGTTAGGCCTTGAGTCCACCACGCTAGCTAAGTGCCGGTTGGGGACTTTGCATGCCCTCAATAAATGTATTAAAAAAAAATATAATTATTTCTAAAACACACCCAACTTCGAAATCATTCGTGTGTCGCCTCGGGTTTGAACCTGCAAACACTTGCGTGGGAGGTACCAACTTATACCACTCATCTATCACTGTTTATTTTTCATTATTAACGTCTATAATATAAATATATAAATATATAAAATAAAATTGAAACCAGTTTTCCTTGGTCATGGCATCACGCGTGAATGGCAGGACCGATTTTACTAATTATTTTTGTGTTGTGTTTGTTATTATTAGGACCTTCTCCTACTTCTTACGGAAAAAAACATAAAAAAAATCTCTCAGAAATATTGAAAAATAGACATTTCATTTTGCATATTTTAGGCGGTACGAAGTTCGCCGTGTCAGCTAGTTTATAAATAATAATACAATAAATATAAACATAGTGTTAGTACCTTAAGCCCCACAACAAAGGGCACGATAACATCATCCTTGGCGTGCAGTATGAGCACGGGCAGAGAGCGCGCCTTGCGGAGGTGCTCGTCCGACCTGAACGTCTGCTCCGTGTTGTGCACGAACGGCGCCACGAACGTCGCCTCGTAGTATGGCAGCCACGTTACTAGCTGGAATATAAATAATTAAGTTTATATAATAGATCTATTCTTCTTCTTATCGTATGGCTAGTGGTCAACATAGTGTTAAAGTTGTTCAAGCCGCCCGAAAGGCCTTATATGTTTAAATGAAGAGCTGTTATAATATTAGGTCGGGGAAAAAGTCTTTTCGCATTATAGTATGTATGAACTTGTAATAAAATCTCTTTGACTTCAAGAATCACAAATGAGAACACAGTTCATTAGGTTTCTTTCAGTAAGCTCGTGAGATACCCAAATATCGAGCTTTTTTGTGTAAAGAAAAGATTTTATTACAAGTTCATACATACTATAATGCGAAAATACTTTTTCGCCGACCTAATATGTAATTGTAAATAGCTAAGAGGGATTTTACCTTAGAGAGCGGATGTTTGGCGACCTCATCGGCTAAGTTATTGAAGGGTGCTTCAAGTATCAGTCCGTTGGGCATCGGCAGGGGCTTGCTTCTCTCCAGTATTGTTATAGATAGCTCTGGCAGATTGCCTAGCAAGTGAGACGATATTGCTGTGCCTGAAATATATAACAATTTTCTTTAGAATATTCTCATCTCTTCTCATAAGGCTCTACCCCCTTTCCAAGCTAGAGGTAGATTCAGTAATTGTAACGTGTCATAAGTGTCAATATTTGACCTAAATAAATAAATGATTTGATTTTGATTTAGAAACTGGGAAATGCCTGTAGAATGAAATTTGTATTATTTTTCATGTTTTTTTTAAACATTTGCGTGAAAGTTAAACAAATTTACAATCCGAACTTTTGTATTCACTTTTGGCGCAGTGGTTAAAGTGGTCATCTCGCCGCAATAACCGTAGCGCCGCGTGTGGTGGGTTCGAATCCCACCCGTGAAAAATATTTGTGTGGTTAGCACGAATATTTTTTCTGAGCCTGGATGTTAATTTATGTATATAAGTATGTATTTAAAAGTATATAAGTATGTTTATCAGTTGTCTGGTTACTATACTACAAGCTCAGTTTAGTTTGGAATCAGATGACCGTGTGAGTTGTCCCAAAATATTTATGTAGTTATAACTTTATGATGTTATAGACTAACCTAATGAATGTCCCCACACAAATATGGGTGGTTTGTTGTCGTTGTCGACGGTGGACTGAAGCCACTCGTACACCACCAGCGAGTCCTCCACCACGCCCGCTTCTGTTGGCTTCAGGTTCGTGGAGTCGCCGTAACCTGGAAATATTAACTACTAGTTGAAAACTAACTTCATGATTCATTTAATTTAGATAGTATTGTTTGCTATTTTATTTATGCGAAATATGATATTACTAGAAGCCGCCCGCGACTTCGTTCGCGTGGAAACCCTTCCCCGGGTAAATCACGATCCCTCGGTCACGATTAGAGAGCATGAATATCTTAACAAAAATTTTGAAGGCACGTTATAAGTATAACCGACAGATCTGCATTTGCGTACACAGACACTCGGTCTATAATATACGGATACGGGCGTATACGTAGTCGTACGCACGCAAAATGTGTTTCGCGCAATGTGTTTTGTTTGAAATTTATTACCTCTATAATCAAATGTAATTGTGTGGAAGTCCATCTTCTGGAAGAACTGGTACAACTCTATCCTGTGAGACGCCGCGCGGGAGTTTGAGTTGCCTGAAATTAACCAAAAATTTGTATAGTACGAATAAAATAATCTCTATAATATCTTTGCCTATATATCTCTGTCTGGACTTATTTACGAAAAAAATCTATATAGATTTTGTCACAGAATTGTTGATAGAAATGTGGGTTTCATAAATCTAGCTAAAGATATTTAACAAGCAGTAAATTGTTAGCTGAAATGCTGGCGATAAGTTCTTTGCTACTTTTATATACAATGATAACCTAAAACTACTCAATATTTATGAGTTTATATCGTGTTTTATTAAATACTAGCTGACCCGCGCAACTTCGCTTGCGTCACATAAGAGAGAATGGGTCAGAATTTTCCACGTTTTTGTAACACTTTTTTACTGTAACTCTGCTCCTATTGGTCGTAACGTGATAATATAAAATATGCTTTTTTTTTCACGAAAAATATTCTTAAAATTATTTATATCTCTTAATATAACAAAGTCACGCTAAGGCATATCCGCCATTAAAATAGTTGCCATGACAACGGAATTTTGTTAATTTAATGTCATTATTATATTGATTATTTGCGACTTCGTTCGCCACCTGAATTTTACCGGGAAATGCGTAATTTTCCCGGGGTAAAAAGTAGCCTATGTCCTTTCTCGGGTATCAAAATATCTCCATACCAAATTTCATGCAAATTGGTTCAGTAGTTTAGGCGTGATTGAGTAGCAGACAGACAGACAGACAGACAGACAGAGTTACTTTCGCATTTATAATATTAGTATGGATTAGGGAGTCCAAATTTTATAACGCGTCGAGTATTTATTAAAAGTACTTACCATGACAATACAACATAATAGGTGTTTTAGAGCGAGCCAGTTCTTCGTCTAATAGTTTATTCAATTCTTCCTTGTCCGTGCTCGCTTCAAAACTACCTTTTAGTTTCTCGTACACTGTTTTAGGTAGTATGTGCCACATACCTGGAAAATAAAGGAACGTCATAATCTATATTAATCATATAAAGCTAGAGTTTGTTAGTTTGAACGCGCTAATATCAGGAACTACTGGTTCGAATTGAAAAATCATTTATTGAGAAAGGTTAAAGGCTATATAACATCACGCTATGACCAATAGGAGCAGAGTGCGAGTAAAAAATGTTACGAAAACGGGGAAAATTTTGATCCATTCTCTTTTATGTGACGCAAGCGAAGTTGTGCGAGTCAGCTAGTGTAATATAATTTTCGATCGTGCAGTCAAACTGCATTGGTAGTTTTGTGGGACATCTACTAAATAACTGTTAAATATATGTTTAATAAATAAATAATAGTAGTGGAGTACCGATAAAAAGTGTTGTGGGTCAATGTCATGGCAGTCAGTGCCTTGTTGCCTTAATGATGACTGAAAACTGTGTATTTAATTTAATGTCCGTAAGATTTTTTCCTCTTTTAATGACTTTGTTTACTTACAAAATATTTAGTTTTTTTATTTCTGGTCGAGTTTTTACTAACCTACCTATACTAAGCCCTTTGTATTTATTTTTCCCGTATGCACAATGGCTTGCTATTATCAATATCTATGATGTATTACTTATAATAAATGTGTAGAGAGGTCAATTCCGTACATCGAAAATAATTAAAAGAAAACCAATGATGTTAAGTAACGAATACTGATACCGATTCAAAACTTTTGTCTGTCTGTTTGTTCCAGCATCACGTAAAAACTAGGGGATGGATTGCACTAAAATTTGGTCTTGTCATAGAATAAGTATTGGAGCAACATATAGGATACTTTTCATCACACAGAATTGCTAAGATTTATAAAAAGTTGCAAAAAAGTAGTAGAAATCGTAGAGACAAGACATCAAATAGGTCTAAATGTGTGTACATTAAGTACTTACCAATCTTAACCTTGCACTTGTCGATCTTGGACTTAATATTAACGTTTCGGATGAATGACGTCATTTCAATCTACCTACTCCGATCATTGGTCATAACATAAATTAAACCCATATAATAAGGTGCTAGTAAACAAGACATCTAATAGATCCAGATGTGTATAGTACTACTTACCAATCTTAACCTTGCACTTGTCGATCTTGGACTGGTACTCGATGCTGAGGTTCCTTGCTCCCTCGATGCCGCACGACGACGGCTCCTCGAAGTCTGCGTGCAGCGGCCATTGTACTGCAACAACAAACCCATTAGGATACTTTTCAGCCTAGCCTCATTTCCAAACTATGTTGGAGTCGGCTTCCAGTCTCACCGGATACAGCTGAGTACCAGTGTTTTACATGAAGCTACTGCCTATCGGACCTCCACAACCCAGTTACCTGGGTTATAACACGATATCCTTCGGTAAGACTGGTTGTCAGACTTTCAAGCTTTTAAATAAGAAAACTTAAATACAATTTAACGAAGCAATAAATACCCCAATTGTTGGAATTACTCCCAAGTTTTACCGTCAAGAAAAGCTTAGTTTAGGGTTATGGACCTAGATTTATCGACTAGGAGGACATTATTATTAATTGAATACAAAACCTTAACCTAAAACTGTATTAGTACTTATTTCCGTGAAAAAATCACTGTTGAAATAATTATAATGTAACATTGTTATATTTAAGTAAGTGGTTTATTTGAATGTATTTACGTTTCATGAATGTCTTTGAAATGACATTGAAATAAGCCGATTGTTTTGTGTCTAGGTCAATCTTGAGTAAATAATACTTTAAAAAACCGGCGAATTGTGAGTCGGACTCGCGTATGAAGGGTTCCGTACTTTCCGTTTTTACAGTTTTCAAAAATATCACTTTTGTTGTACGGGAGCTCCTTTAAGTATTTATTAAATTACGTTTTTTAGGATTTGTTTTTATAACGGAAACCAAAATGAGTGAAAGTCTGTGACGGACTAACGGACGTACAGTCAGGCAGACAGACAGATAGACGAACAGTTAAGTCTCAGTAATAGGTTCCCGTTTTTATCCTTTAGGTACAGAACCCTAAAAGTAGATCTTTAATCTACTTCATAATGGGTATAAGTATTTTGTTTTCATGTGTTTTTCTTACTTTCATGAACGTATGTACCTTAGTATGTATGTATGTATGTATGTATGTATGTATGTATGTATGTATGTATGTATGTGTGTGTGTGTGTCTGTTCTTCTGTACTTGTATGTATTATAAATTGTGTTTGTGTATGGGATAAATATCACTTGTTTTCATATTAAAGGAAAACAACAAGAGGAAACATTGCATGGCATTCTTTAACACAATTCTATAAGGAATCTAAAGTTCCACTAGCGTCACTCAAGGAATGTAGTCCAACAACTTAGTAGAGAGTTCCTAAATTGTACCTTGCAAAGTTCGCGGCTGGCGGAAGAATACTAAATTCAGAATTTAGAACATCATTGGCCCTTAGGCTTCTGCAGCTGACAGTGGCCTGTTTGATACAGCTAGTTAATTTAAAACGTTTGCGTTGAATCTATATACTAATCTATACTAATATTATAAAGCAGAAGAGTTTGTTTGTTTGTTTGTTTGAATGCGCTAATCTCAGGAACCACTGGTCCGATTTGAAAAATTCTGTCAGTGTTAGATAGCCCGTTTATCGAGGAAGGTTATAGGCTATAATATCATCACGCTACTACCAATAGGAGCAGAGCACCGGTGAAAAATGTTACAAAAACGGGTAAAATTATGACCTATTCACTCTTATGTGACGCATGCGAAGTTGCGCGGGTCAGCTAGTGCTTAATAAACTGCGTTCAAACCTCAGGCGTTTCAAGGTAAAATGTATTTTCGCGTTAATTCCCGTATCCTATTATGTAAAAAAAATCTAGATCGATCGTGCACACCAAGGCTCTCTGCTAAGTTGGAGTATAAAAAAATATTTTCGGGAAGAAACTTACCCGACATTGGAACAGCAATAGGTTTTTATTTATATTAAACAATTAGCGGAAAATGTAAACGTTACATTTAAATAACAATGGAGTGCTAAACTTAATTATGTGCATAGATAATTGTTACGTAATTAGACGATTTATACAAGCATTGGATTAGATATTGTGTTGTAATTCAACCGTTTTATAGTACTGTTTGCTAGTATACTATTTGCCATTTTTAACACCATGAGATAAATGCTAGTTACTTTTTCGCAAATTTGTTTGTCTTGAGTTATCATAACTGTACCTAAGTGATTTAATGTCAGCTTACTTACGTGATGAAATGGTATAAGTTCCACCCAGTAAGTCGGGTGCAATGTGAATTTAGGTGAATTTATGTAGGACAATAGGAAACATTTTAAAACAAGCATTTTTTTTTCATAAACTTATTTTGGATCCGAAAGAACAGGGTCTTATAGGCATTACTATAAGTGAAAAGTCGTGAACAAAAATTCTGACAACAAAGTAGTCTAATAGCTTAAGCTTCAGATTTGCAATCGAGATGCCGTGAGTACGTATTCTACTCATTGCATTGCCGACGTAAATCCACCTAACAGAGGCCTTCGAGCTTACTTGGAGAAGTCTCTCTTTCTTATTGTATGGTCAACCTAGTGTCAAAGTTGTTCAAGCCGCCAGAAGGCCTTTGACATGGCTTAACGACTGTTACCTTAGTAGATAACAGCCGGGACCGACTTTTTACGTGCCCTCTGAAGCACGGAGACGCCCAGCTCAAATATCACTATGCGGTCACCCATCTATGGAAAGACCGCGCCAACGGCTGCTTAACCCACAGATCGTTTACCGACCGGTGAGCACAACTGGCTATGGGCGCCTCACTTGGAGAAGTAAACAGGATAGTTAATGTAATCTTGAAGACGGGAAATAAGTTCAAACTTACCAAAATTAGCGAAGACTAGGTTTCTCCTAAACGCTTTAGAGTATTTGAATATCAAAGGCACTACGCCCACGTGAAACACGAACAGGCCGGCAGATATCGACGCTCCTAGTAACAGCACTCTGAAATATTAATAATATAACTATTATAAGTAGGTATTTGTTTGAAATAATACTACATATTTACTTTTTAGGGACTACTATATAAAAACTAAATACTATCAAAAACAAAAAATTGTTCTTCTGTGTATAGTTGCAGTTGCATGAAAATCACCTTTACTAAAGCAACATAAAGTTTTATTGGATTTTAATAAACTATCAAGTCATATATCATTATGATAACTTATATAAAGAATACTGAAAACAAAATGGCTGATTTGTAAGCAAAATCTCCTGAAAGTGATAATCAAAATTTAACAAGTTTATGTCAATTCCCTTTCATGCATTAGTAATAGTTTTTATTTTTAAAAATATCTAAAAGTCAAACAAAAGTTATTTGTAACATTATTTAAAAGTACAAAAATACAATAAGTAACATGCAGGAGTATAATCAACATACAATGATTGTTCTTGAGAACATCTCTAATGAAAATATTAATGTTGATTCTTGCTAAGTAGGTTTATAATGTTAAAGAAAAAAAGTAGAATTTACTATAACATTGAAAAGTACTCAGTAGTTTTTCTTTCAAAACTACTGTTTATTGTTTAATATTGCAGTCAATACTTCAATTATATAAACTCCATGATGCAAGTTTTAAATTTATTATCATAATGTGAGTGGGATTTTTTTTTCCCATTCCTGTCCCACTGCAGGGCAAGGGTCTCCTCCCAAATGAGGGTGAGGGGTTAGGCCTTCTATCCATCACGCTGGGCCAAGTGTGGTTTGGGGACTTTGCATGCCCTTAATAAATGTATTAAACAAATTTTTAGGCGTGAAAGACTTCATCATGATGTTTTCCTTCACATTAAGAGCAAGTGAGTGGGAATAACACAACAAATTAAACAGTAATTACCTACTTATTTAAGAAACAAAACTTACATCAATTCAGCCATGTCAACTGTACAAAAACTTTGTGTAAATTCTAAAATACTACTTAAAAAAATAAACCATTAAGTTAAGTATAGTTTTTCAACAACAAATTATCTTAAAATACTCCTAACTACATAATAGCAAAAATTTGTTGGACTTTGCACTTAGATTAATCTTTGATCTGCAAATAAAACATTTCTTTCTTTAGTGTTTAGCACTAAATCACTCAAAATGTCATATTAGCTATTACCAATCAAATTAAATCATAATATATAACTAATATAACCTCATTATTTATTAATCATTCATTTATTTGATCTTTGTCCACATAAACAAAAGAAGATCTTTGAAATTAAAAATAGAACATGAAATCTTATTATCTTAGAAACCCGGTAACAGTATATTTAGGACAAGATAATATTAATTCCGTTTAGCAAAAAACAGTAGATATTAATGAACAAGATAAGCTGATAAAGTAATTAGCAACTGATTACAGACATTGAAAGGAGGATATTAATAATCTATAGATTTCTTTGTTTATGGTATATCAAACTAATAAAAAAAAAACTAAATTATTTATTATTTTGCCTCCATAAAGGTTTTCATACATCAAAATTAATTATTCATGATGAAACAGTTTTACAACTGTTAATTTAATATATAGGACACAGCTAAGTAATATTAATGCATAGGTACTTTCACCTTTCACTTTCTATAAAAAAAAATGATGTGCACTGAATCTGAAATAAGAAAGTTTCACTGACCTGCATATTGAATCCCGCTGTAATAGTCTAGATTTTGGTCTTATAAAATCTAAATAATTTAAAATTATTAAATAAATATTGTTTACTTACCCAGCCGAATACAGAGGCACACATATTAACAGTCCTTGCAAATCTACCATGATTAAATATTAAAAAAAAACAGATGCTTTTTAGTCAATAAAAACTAAGCTAAAATCCGCTGCGAAAAAAAAAAACAAATACACAACCAATTTTATTGGATACGTGCGTCTACTGAAATAATAAATATTAATGATGAATGGACAAACTCTCGATACTACATTAACACATTTTTACACACGTTTCGCTTGTTTTATGTTAATATAAACGGTTAACGGTGAATTATTAAAGTTAATAAATACAATTCATGTATCGAACCTTCGAACTCTTGACGACATTTGATTTTTGACAATCACGGAAAATAATTCTGACTTCAATATGACAGACGATTGTCACCTTGACATTGACATTTACGTTCGGAAATAAAAACTCTTTTCATGCTACGTTTTATAGTAAACCTATTTTTCATTAAAACAATACCAATTTTATTTCCTAGGTCTTTTTAATAAAAAAAAAGATAATATTAAAAGTCTAAATTTACATTACCACTATACCATTACTGTCACATTATTGAGCACATAGGTTTACTGACATTTATCTACATATTAACTGTAAAACTGGCCCTTTTTCTGCTGTGTCTTTTTATCTCATAGCAAAATAATGGACAAAAAGGAATGGTTGGTTAGTGAAGAGAATGGATCATAATTATATAGTGAAACTAAGAAAATGTGTAGTCTGGTCAAAAATAAAACGAGATAACAAGATTAGTCAGCTTTTTTTTATTTGATCTTTTTCTTTTTTAGGCTTCTTTATTTTCGTGTACAAAATCCGTTTTCCCTTTTTATTTCGCAGTATTCTTATTAAAGGTCGTTTTTTTCTAATCGGTTCCACTATCTCCCCAGTCAGCTTATCATAGACGTTCAACCTTGGGTTCAAATAGGATCTAACCTCTATTTGTTCTCTCGTAGTAATTTCATTGCTCATGTTAGCAACTTTCATGATTTGTTGAATCGATGGAGCCCAGAAATGGTATTTTCCGTACAGATCTGCAAAATTCGCAACCGCAGCTCCCACTAACTTGGCTGTGTATTCCAATTCAATAAATAGAACGCTACGTGTCGCAGTTAGTTTACTTATTACAGTTTGAAAAGGTTTTATTTCTATAATCCCTTGTTTTGTAGCTCCGAAGTTCATTAAAGCACTATGCGTGGATTCATTTCGCCATTTATTTTTGTATTTGAAGCGTCCGTAACTATAATGCAAGGTAACATTGTAAAAGATATCGTCATTAGGTATTCCGTTCAGAAACCACCTTGAAAGAGCTGCATTTTCTACAAACTTGTAAACAGTATGTGTTGATTTCATTGGTTCGGTAGAGTTGTTGACATGTTCGTGTGTTTTTATCACAACATCTTCGTTTATTATATCTACAACTTTAGCTTTGTGAACCTTTAGACTTCTTTTAACAGGTTCCCATTTAAACTTCTGAAATATATCTCCATAAGGTGTAGGTTCTTTTAGAAATATTTCGTCCGGATATTTTCCCAGCTCGACTCTCATACCTGCGTTCAATTTATCCATAGTTACGTTGAAAACATTCAGTTCTTTGTTTGTTATTATTTTGTAGTCTATTCCAGAGTATTTTATAACTACATCTTCCTTTTTTGGATGTACTTCTACGTCTATAGTTATTTTAGCACTGACTAAAGGTAGTAAAATTAATAAAACTGCGTTGAAAAACATTTTCACGACACTGAAAATTACTGAAAAACCGTTGTTCGTTTTTAAGTCACTGTTTGTTCATATGCGACAAAAATTACGTGATTTTTTATAAAATTTTATATTTATTTGCGACTAATCCGCGAAACTGAATAATTACAAGTAATGTTATTGATTATGTATTATTGTATCAGGTCTCGGACTTGACCCATTTATCTCACAATACGTAATGTCGATTCATTTATTTAAAATACTGACGTAAACATTCATATGTAAGAAATTTAACATGTCTGTCCGTAATAAGACGATAAGAGAATAAAAATAATGATCTTGAATAAAACGGGCCCAAGTGTAGTACCTTGGAAGACACCATTAACTTAAGCATAATCCCAAGTATATTTTGGTTCATTTAGGGAATCCAAATACTATACGATACTTTAATAGTAATAATTTATTGTTTTTAGCCTAAAACAAAATTTATTAACTAGGTACAAGTAAACAAGTTACAGGAAATATTATCAAGAAGTAACAAAGGTCAAACATCCAATTTTTAATCAAATATAATCATTACTAAAATATAAAAACGTTGTCATTTTAATTCAACAGTTCCACTGTAAAGTAGTAGACCGAAATATGGACTTGAAACTATTTATAATTCTAATTTGTTTAAAAGTAATAACAGCAAGAATTTCTATAGAAGTAGAAGTTGATAACAATAATAATGTGACGTTGACATATTCCGGCGTAGAAGTGAATGTGGTCACTGAAGAAGACATCAATTTATTCGACATTACTAACGAGAATCTCTTTGAAGCTTTAACAAACCATTATGGGAAGAGACCTAGGAACATTTACCTCAAAAGTCCTACCCCATGGGGGGACTTATACAAGAGTTACAAGTGGGAACAAGTGTCCAGAGTACTATCAATCAAATCGGTAAGAGTGAAAGGCATTTCCAAACAACCAATTGTAGTGTTGTCACAGGATTTCGAAAATTTATCAGACCAACCGATAAAAGTGAATACCGGTATTTCTCACTCCATACAAAATACTTTGACAACATCCTGGTCCAAAGAAAAAGAGATAACCGTATCTCAGGAGATATCCTACGACGTAAATCTTCTATTTGCAAAAGCGTCGGGAACTACCGGTTTTTCTTACACAACAAATTGGGGAACTAGTGAGGAGAAATCAGAAACCGTAACTATAGGAGCTAATACCGGTATGGAGACGGAATTAAAGCCGGGACAAGCTGTTACAGCGGTTTTATCGGCAAGTGCCGGTTATTTGGAGATAGAGGTGATACACCAAGCGTCTTTAAGAGGTAATGTGGCTGTGAATTTCAAGAAATCATTCAGAGGACATCACTTTTGGGGACCCAGTATAGAAAAAGTGATGAATAGTGGTGGCCTTAGTAATGAGATAACGACTTTGGAGACGATTAGATTCGGTTTTCATGTTGATGCAACTTTGAGAGTTTATGATAAAGAAACTGGATTACCGGTGTAGGAATAAAACTGTTGATGATTCGTTTGTTCTTTTATTTTTTCCCCCAAAAGCAATTAAAATACAAGATATTAATAATGTTTTGTAGAAGAATAATTTAAAGAAGATATTATTATAAGGTATTTTCAGTTAACATAAATAAAGCAAATTCATGTGTACCTAGGTATATAAAATAACCATGGAGACCAATAGCGACAAGAAAATAAAGTTGTAGGTAAATGATAAAAAAGTTAAGCCTCTAAAAAAGGATTTAATAAAATTATGGCTAACTTTTCTGGACTTTAACCAGGTTGATCAGAGTACACATAATAGTTACCCCCAATTTTGTAAAAATAATAACCTGTAGGTAACATTTTGAAATAGAGATCAAAACCTTTTCGACCTTAAAAACCCTTTAAACTATGGTTCACTAGACCTTGACCTTCACAAAAACCTTCCCATACTTTAAACGAAGGATTTTCTTTATTCCCATAGACCGGCTGCATTTATTTCGATCACCTATCTACCAACATAACTTGACCTATTACTTTACAGTTTTATTTAGTCAAAAGAGCTCACGTTATACTGGGTTGCGTAATAAAATGTCTATCATTTGTAAGACAACTTTTCATTTGATGCCCTAGAGCTTAATAGAGTGTGATTACACCGTGAACTTAAACGAAGATTAACCAAATCAGTTCAGTGTTTAGGAGTCCTATTTTTTTTAGTAATAGTTAAACAAATTTATTAATTATTTAGTAATAGTTAGCTTTCTAACGATTTAAATGACTACTAGTACTACGTAGCAGAGGTTTTCAGAAAAGAAAAGAAAAGCAATATTCTTAGTCATACAAAATATTTCTGCCAAGTGGGATTTGAGCCCATGGCATATACTGATAGCCGTGTGGTATAGATAAGGACAGTTTTGTCACAAATACCATTAGGTAGAAAATAATAAATCAATAAGTTACCGCAACAATTAAGTTTTTCGCCATACGTACTAATTGCTATGATTGAATTAATAGGCACTCAAATATGACAAACATTTGTACACCTACAATTAGAGTTTTGTTTAGCTACCGCTTTTTTCTTTAGTTTAATTTGTCAGGAGTAAAATCTGGTGCCATTCATGCAAGAATCATATCTTAAACTTTTACTACGTATTAGTACAACAGCTCCTTATAAACGTAAAATCTTGTAAAAACCAACAAAGGAAACAATCGATTAGGCCTTCTATTGCTTACAAAATAAGCTTATATTAAATGCATAACTTAATTTGTGAAAAGTAGCTAAGATTTTAACTTTACATATCAAATAGCCAAATAAAAATATTTTAAAACCAATTATCTCCATAACTACTCAACCAATCTCGATAAAACTAATAATGTTAAAAAGGAAATTTTCTCACAAACAAATTGAATTACAAACCATCACGCTATCATAATAACAACATCAGCAGAGACACCAAAAACAAAAGCTCTATTTCCCGATAGAGCAATCTCTTTCAACTCAGATGCATTGTAAAGTTAGTCTTTGTGTAACGAATTGTCATTTGTTTGATCGTGTCTCTACAAACGTTTTGTTTGCCTCTAAGGCTCTATCTTCGTAATCAAGAACGTCCTTGCCCCTAATTGATAATGCTCTAGCTTTTCAATAGATGATGGCCAGTGTTTTAAAAGATGTCGTAAACAATTAGTCCAGATTTTGAAAGGCTTTCAATTGATTAACTATTTGAATAGACTTCAAATTGATGTAAGTAGACTGAAGGCTAAGCTAATGATATGGTAATGTAGATTATCCGTAAGACTTAGACAAGAATAGGTAAGAAACAGGATAAGAGATGTAAATAAGAAAGCCTTATAAGCCTTACCAGTTGTTCATGAAGGATTTTGTTTTGAGCGATGTATGGGGATATTTTGGATCTAGAAATGATCTTGGTTTTTTTTTGGTTTTGGATCTTTGCTTAATCAAGGTACTATTTAAGAGTAATTATGCTTCTAGTCCGGTCACTTCCTGAATCCACTGACTATGTAGCCTACAGCAGCCTGGTAATAAAATCATGGGTAGATGATGCGCCAGCAGCTATAATAATAAATTGTACGGCACTTTAACAGGTTTTGTGAGAACAGTCACTATTTTCAGAAATTTAATTTACGACCGACCATATCCACACGTAGAAATATAAATAAAATATTTACTAAAAGATAACCCTTTATTGGTTTTGCACTTTTAAACACGAAAAACAAAAGACAAGTTTTCAGTGGAATATTAAATACCGAGCCTTGCTACCTTTAAAAACAAATACCGTGTCTTCAAATTTCATCGTGTAGACATGTTTATCTATTACAATAATGCGCCATAAACCTAATTTGCAGTCTCACGACATCATATCCCATAAATAAACGTTATGACGAACCAAAATCCAATTTCATGTTGCAACACTTTGAATTAGTTTTGCACCACAGCAAATTTAGTATAAAGTTGCAGTGTAAATAAATTATAATAGGTCTGTACGCCGTACGCAATACATTTAGGGCAAAATTTTGACTTGCCACATAAAACATCACTTCACTTAAACGACCATCAAATTCAATTCAAATTAAAAATATCTCATCTTTCGTAAACTGTTTACAAAGTACTTGATAAAGTCACATTTTAGAATTTTTTGGCAGTTTCGAAAAATCTATTTACCCAAAAAGAAACGGCAAGAAACCCACGGCTTGCTCTTTAAGAATGCCATTATATTTTGTTATGAAAGATCAGGTAAAAAATCAACATTTTGATTTTCTTCTGATCAATTTCTTGACAAGTCTTCTACCACCATTTTTTACCGTTTGTAGAGCTACAAACAAATCGAATTTCAGGCGTGTTTTAAATAAAGCAATTTAAAGCCAGATTCTAGAACAAAGCCCAATCTCTTAGTTAAAAGCCTTCAAATCCTGTTGACCTCTCAAAATTTATCGGTGCAGCGTGAAGATACAGTTACAGAATCACATCTTTAAGTGTCGTCACACGCACGCTATCAATCCACAATGTAACTATTAACAACACACACATACACACACACAAACCACCTCACACTCTTGTCACGAGGTATTAAAGTTCAAATTCGTGTGACAAGTAGTGTGACAGATGTACATACAAGTTGTTTGATAGAAAGCTATTGTAAAGGTATGTATAAATACTTGCACATGTTAATATGTTACCATTCGAAGCTCAACACGCATTTCGAGTCATTCGTCCTAGGTAAGATGACAAAGTTACTTTAAAGACCGTT
Source organism: Anticarsia gemmatalis (assembly GCF_050436995.1). Classification (NCBI taxonomy): domain Eukaryota; kingdom Metazoa; phylum Arthropoda; class Insecta; order Lepidoptera; family Erebidae; genus Anticarsia; species Anticarsia gemmatalis. The sequence goes on along the minus strand of NC_134770.1, from coordinate 2,469,141 downwards.
GAGACTATTTCGTTAATAAAAACCTCCCTTTTTCCCCTTTAAAAGTATATAAAATTACGTACATTTTCAAGTGAAATCGATCTAAGTTTTAGTTTTGCAAATCAATTTTAAACAGATTAGAAGTTTTCATATTTCTCCGCAAGGCAACATCTGAAACCTATAAAAGAAACACATTTGCTATCCTTATTACTTGAACAATTTCGTTTCAAAATTGCTGATTTTGGGCATCTTTTGTCATTCGTATCACTTCAATACCATAAGAAAATAAAAATATCAAAGTATACTTATCGTTAACGATTCAAAAATCGACATTTAAATAACGTACGTTCTTCTTTTTCAGATTATTTTGCACATCGATCTCAAATTAGTTTCTTAAAAAAATGAAGGTAAGTTATCAACTGGCTACTTGTTGTATTTTTACATAACTGAGTTTACTTTGTATCCGCAAGAATAGTCATATTAAACTGATATTCCATTATAATTGTAGCAATATTTCCAAAACATTCACATTTACAATAGATAATTATGTCTTACGATAAAACTGGTTTGTTTCAGGTATTAATACCCCTCATTAGTATATTATCGCTGGCACTCGCCGAACCTCCCGTCGGGTAAGTTATTCTACATCGACTTCATGTTTCCATGTATAGATTTCCACTTTTGAACAGCCATAAGTACAATAAACTTTCTATATTGTAGTGAGGGGTATGCTGCCGCTCGATCAGGCTACGACTACAATTACGAAGACGACCACGGCCACGACCACACCAACGATTTTCAACGATCTCCCTCCCAAGAGTACCTCCCCCCTGCCACTCGATCCTTCGGATCCTCTCGCAACGCCGTCTCTACTGAATATGGACCTCCGAGTGCGAGAACATCAAGCACAAGATCTGGACTCTCCCAGACTTACGGACCTCCCCATGCTCGCAGCGGACCTTCTCAACAATACGGTGTTCCTAATGCGAGGTCTTCAGCTCAGCACACACCAGCTGCCAGAGCGCTCTCTACTGAATACGGAGTCCCCAGTGCTCGCTCCACTCCATCAGGATTATATGGAGCTCCTGCCGTCAGGAGTGGCTTGTCTCAAGAGTACGGTGTACCACCTGTAAGCTCTGATATCGCAAGGACTCCGTCAGCTCAATACGGTGCACCAGAACTGCGCACTCCTTCAGAAGAATACGGTGTTCCTTCTCAGCGCAGTTTCGAACATTCTCCTTCCCAGCAGTACGGTCCTCCCGCCGCACGCAACTCGCAATTTTCCGGTAATTCTTTGTCTCAAGAATACGGAGTGCCTTTAGCTCGATCTGGTGACTTTCACGACAGTCACACCACTGCCAGAAGCAACCCAAGAGCTTTCGTATCGAGCAGCTCGCGTTCTTTCAAAGGTTCGGTCCATGTCGGAGCCCGTTCCATCCCAGGCAGCCGCGGAGCAGCTTCAGCTAGGAATGCAGGCTCATACTCGCAGGAGGCTGCGGCTCCGTCGCAGACGTACGGAGCGCCGAGCCAGCGCGATGTGTCGGAGAGCTACACAGTGGCGAGTGCGCGAGGCGTGTCTCAGGAGTATGGCGTACCTGCCAGCCGTGCTGCTGAGCACAAGACCGGCGCCGTCGCTTCGTCTTATTCTGCTGCCTCTGCTAGGTCTGGTCTCTCCGACACGTACGGCCCTCCCTCGTTGCGCGACTCCATGTCCTCAGAGCACGAAGGATACTCTTACGCCAGAGATGGAGTCAACGAAGAACTCAACCAGGAGCCTGCTAACTACGACTTCGCGTACAAAGTGAACGACTACGAGTCTGGAAGTGAGTTCGGCCACACTGAGACGCGACAGGACAACAGGGCTGAGGGATCATACTTCGTAGTGTTACCTGATGGCACTAAACAGGTGGTAGAATACGAGGCGGACGAGAGAGGGTTCAAGCCCAGGATCTCGGTGGAGCCGGCGGAGCTCGCTCGCTCTGCGGGCTACGACGACAACGCCGCTGAGCTCGTCGACGCGCGCCAAGCTGATGGACCTTACTGATCTCAGTATCCAAGACAAACGACAAGTAATTTGTGTTCGTATCTTCAAAAATAACAGTCCGTTCTTTTTAGACCTTATTTGATATTATTATAATAGCATCACTTTTAGTTTGACCTATATTAAGTTACGTATTATTTTCCAGTACGTAAACTTTTGGAACTTTATAAAGCAAATAATTATTTTGGTTAGTTTCTTAAATTATAAGTGTTTTCCAACAAGTCTTAACCAGACAGCTTGTAGTGTTTGTTTAGTTTCTTGTTATTATTTTTTTAACTAAAAATTATTTTCTTTAGATCTTTACTTAGAATTTAAAACTTTCCTTTAAACCATCTCTTCAGAACCAAATTACTTCTCATTCGATTATGTCTGGAAAATATTATGTTCATGTAAAATATAAACGGCAATGTCAAATGGAACGTGTTTGTAAAATACTCAGTAGTTATTTATTTATAAAGTAGCAAAATGAAAAATGTGTAAAAAAAATGTAAAATGTACCTCATAGTGTTAAGTTGCTTTGTGATGTAGTTTCTTAGTGCAATAATAAAGAATAGTTTCGTCTAAATTGATTGTTATTTTTAAAACTTACCTTCACTGCATCATAACCTAGATACTACATAAATATAATGTTTCTAATTCGATCGTAGATTTGCCAAATGAAGAAATTTCTAAATTCCTTTCATAGTTCAACTTTATACTAACCCTCTTATTCATAAAAATATATGAAGTTATGAAAGGCAAATTATAAAGTGTTTTGTTTCTTTCACTCCTTAGCGAAATGAAAGAGACAAAACATATTACTATGTATTATAGTAGCTTTTTAACCCTAGAAAGATAACCTACGCCTCAGAGGCGCCCGCGTCCGTTTGAAATTGCTGTCTCTTTCTAATGAGCGCGCGTATCTACCTGTCCTTTTTAGTTAGCTTTTTAGTTAGTTGTAGTTAAGTTCGTTCATTAAAAAAAAATATTAATATATCGTACGCCTCTAAAGCGCATGGTTATCTTTTGTGGCAGTCAAAATATGGTTATCTTTCTAGGGTTAACTAAAATAGGTTTATAGTGTGTTTATGAATAAGAGGGTAAGTCTATAATGTTATGTATTAGGTCTTTATAAAGGGTTTCTAGTAGAGGATAGGCGGCTTAGTTTTGACACAAAATTGGTTATGAAAACCGACTGTAGAATGTGGTGATTTATTATTTTCCAGATCGACGTCTGTCCCTTCATTCAGTGGGAAAAATTAAGACTCTTAGGCCCTCTATAAAGTACAGTCAGCTCCAAAAATCGCTGAACATATTCAATCTTTCGAAACCCTATATTTACAGTATTGCATATTATTCCATCGAGAAAACGTCATTTACAACAATATTTATTAACATTTGGTAATAGGGAGGTTTTGAAAATGTCAAGGTGTAAAGCGTCTTATGGAGCTGACTGTACATTGATTTTAGTAGATTGATTGATTATAGAGAAAATTCTCAAACCTACTTTGACTGCAACTAAAAAACAAACAAACAGCAAACTTTGAGTTTATTTATTTATTGAACTCAAAACAGTGTTGTTTTAATTGCGGATTCCTCCAATCCGCAATTAAAACGTAGATTTGCCGTAGATTTGCTCGTGGCTTAGTTGACAACAGCCGCACGGATCGATCTCTGAGGTTAAGCTACGCTTGCCGAGGTGGTTCCGTGGATGGGTGACCATCTTATACATATCGAGTTCCTCCGTGTTTCGGAAGGCACGTTAAATTGTGGGTCCCGGCTGTCATTTTCAAAGATCTTTGACAGTCATTAACAGTAGTCAGAAGCTTGAAAGTCTGACAACCAGTCTTACCGAAGGGTATAGTGTTAATACCTAAGTAACTGGGTTGTGGAGGTCAGATAGGCAGTCGCTCCATGTAAAACACTGGTATCCAGCTGCATCCGGTGAGACTGGAAGCCGACTCCAAAATTGGAACAAAGGCTAAGCGAATATAGTGTTGTTTTAATTGCATTGATTATAATTTCTTATACAAAATGCTATCTCCTAAATAAAAAAATGTATGCGTGTTAGACAAAACCTGACAAGTTATGGTTTCCTTGGAGAAAAACAAATAGCCCACAAGGATTTAGATTGAATCACAATATTTCGTATTGTTTTACAAAGCTACAATCATGCAGACACTAAATTATACAACCAGAGCCATCAGCTATTATCATACATTATTGTAAAACGAAAATTTAAGTAGCACTGGATCTTGCACTGCATGCCCTGTCAATCCTCTATAGACGGTACTATGTATTTCGAGGAGTTTGACATCTAAAATGTAATCCCAAAATAGTTCCCACAGCACCCACTAGAGGCGCTGATCAGATGTGCATACAAAATGTCTTGATAGAGAATCGCACTTCTGTAGTTCGATAAATTGAACAGGTTTACTCCCATACACGATTAAGTATGTAGATATACAGGTCGGCCTCTACGATACATTGTAGCGTAAGTGACCGCCATAACGTAGCATTTGCCGATTAGATGCGTTTCCACAGACGCGGAGATCGGCGGAAGCAGATTGAGAATTGACCAATGACACTATTTCCACTGAAGTATTGAAGTGATTTCGAGCACTTTGAGTGGTCAGTTTAATTTGAAGCGCCCATAGCCAGTTGAGCTCACCGGTCGGTAAACGATCCGTGGGTTAAGCACCTCTTGGCGCGGTCATTCCATAGTTGGGTGACCGCATAGAGGTAATTGAGCTAGGCGTCTCCGTGCTTCGGAGGGCTCGTAAAAAGTCGGTCTCGGCTGTTACCTACTAAAAAAACAGTCGTTAAGCCATGCCAATGCCTCTCGGGCGGCTTGAACAACTTTGACACTAAGTTGACCACTAACCATACGACAAAAAAAAAATAATTGGTCAGTTCGCAGTCTACTCCAATCTGTTCCACCCGGTTCCACTTCAGTATAAACGCACCCACAAAGCTAAAAGGAATAGTCTACAAAAGCCTTTTTCATCAGTACGACTGTCAAAGACAATCCTTTCAAAATTTTGAATTCGTATTTTTCAGTTACTTGTTATCCATCATATTAATGAAAACTCAAAACAAGATTTTTTTTTTACTTAATTGGAAGAACATTAAAACTAGCTTAATCCATAAGTGAACCCTAGACTTACAAGAATATTGCGCAATTTAGTTTTTGCAATTATTGTTTGAGGTAATACGAACGACGTTTAATTATTTTATAGAGTAGTACTGTACAATGTACATATTTTTTGTTGACTGAATAAAATTTTGAAAATATCTCTCATGAAATAAACGTTAAGCAGCTAATAACATTGAGCAATACGTCGCACTTTGCTATGTTACATTGGCGTCTAGTCAACAATATTATAATTTTTCAGATTTCATCATTTTATTTATTATCCTGCGACATTTCTAGCTTAGATGATTGTTTTTCTTAGGAGAGTTCGATCACGTCATTACTGTATTGGCAATAATAAATCGTTTTTAAAACAATTAAAAAAGGTGAATGAGTGTTATCATTATTTAATTATCGCACTAAATCTAGATCACACATCGACTTAACTCTACTAGGTAAATTTTTTTACATTTTTCTTTTGCTATTAATAAATAATTCACATAGGTAGCCATTTCACTACTTAAAAAACAATTTCAACCGGAAACACGCTAATTAACGCACATCGCCAGTATAACAAAATAACTTATCATTTATTATAGTGTCTCGATCAGTAAGGTCCATCAGCTTGGCGCGCGTCGACGAGCTCAGCGGCGTTGTCGTCGTAGCCCGCAGAGCGAGCGAGCTCCGCCGGCTCCACCGAGATCCTGGGCTTGAACCCTCTCTCGTCCGCCTCGTATTCTACCACCTGTTTAGTGCCATCAGGTAACACTACGAAGTATGATCCCTCAGCCCTGTTGTCCTGTCGCGTCTCAGTGTGGCCGAACTCACTTCCAGACTCGTAGTCGTTCACTTTGTACGCGAAGTCGTAGTTAGCAGGCTCCTGGTTGAGTTCTTCGTTGACTCCATCTCTGGCGTAAGAGTATCCTTCGTGCTCTGAGGACATGGAGTCGCGCAACGAGGGAGGGCCGTACGTGTCGGAGAGACCAGACCTAGCAGAGGCAGCAGAATAAGACGAAGCGACGGCGCCGGTCTTGTGCTCAGCAGCACGGCTGGCAGGTACGCCATACTCCTGAGACACGCCTCGCGCACTCGCCACTGTGTAGCTCTCCGACACATCGCGCTGGCTCGGCGCTCCGTACGTCTGCGACAGAGCCGCAGTCTCCTGCGAGTATGAGCCTGAACTCCTGGCAGAAGCAGGTCCGTGGCTGCGTGGAGAGGAACGGGCTCCGAACTGAGAGGAACCTTTGGAAGAACGTGAGTTGCTTGATGCGATGGACCTGGCAATGCTTCTGGGAGTGGTGTGACTGTCGTGAAAGTCACCAGATCGAGCTGAGTTTCTGGAGAACTGCGAGTTGCGAGCGGCGGGAGGACCGTACTGCTGGGAAGGAGAATGATCGAAACTGCGCTGAGAAGGTACACCGTATTCTTCTGAAGGAGTGCGCAGTTCTGGTGGACCGTATTGAGCAGACGGAGTCCTTGCGATATCAGAGCTTACAGGTGGTACACCGTACTCTTGAGACAAGCGACTCCTGGCGGCAGGAGCTCCATATAATCCTGATGGAGTGGAGCGAGCATTGGGGACTCCATACTCAGTGGAGAGAGCTCTGGCAGCTGGTGTGTGCTGAGCTGAAGACCTCGCATTAGGAACACCGTATTGTTGAGATGGTCCGCTGCGAGCATGGGGAGGTCCGTAAGTCTGGGAGAGTCCAGATCCTGTGCTTGATGTTCTCGCACTCGGAGGTCCATATTCAGTAGAGGGAGCGTTGCGAGAGGAGGGAGCGGCAGGAGGTAAGTACTCCTGGGAGAGAGATCGTTGGAAGTCATGACTGTCATCGTGTCCATGGTCATGGTCGTGGTTATGTTCGTGGTTGTGATCGTGTGAGGAGCGCGCTGAAGGATATCCGACACTGAAATATTAAGAGAATTTGAGCGTGTGGTTCTTGTTTAAATAGTTTCATTCGAAGAAATTAAGTTATTACACAGTTTTAAAACTAACCCGAGAGGAGCTTCGGCGAGCGCCATCGACACGACACATAAGAGAGATATAAACACCTGAAATAAATAAAGTAATATTAAAAACTATTCTTCCAATTAACTTTTAATAACATTTAAAAATTATAAGAAGTATTTCTCTACCTTCATTTTTCTAAAAGATACTCTTGATTATGAAGAGTTGTTAAATCTGAAACAAAAGAAAATTATATTAATATTGGCTTGTTAACTTGAAGAACATTGTTTTTTTTTTGTTGACAGATGACTTTATAAGTATTTGATTTGATCTTTATCTCCTCATTCCTTACCTGATTCGAATGTTTGTATATGAGTGTTGAGCTTCGAATGGTAACATATTAACATGTGCAAGTATTTATACATACCTTTACAATAGCTTTCTATCAAACAACTTGTATGTACATCTGTCACACTACTTGTCACACGAATTTGAACTTTAACACGATGTGACAAGAGTGAGAGGTGGTTTGTGTGTGTGTATGTGTGTGTTGTGAATAGTTACATTGTGGATTGATAGCAGGTAATAATGAATTGAACACAATAATTAGAAGATGTTTAACGACAAGGACGGTTAAGGTCTTGACAACAATGCCGCAGGTTCGATCCTGAGCAGAAACAAAATCCTTGACCCACATATTTTTGTAAAGCTCTTTCTCCTCTGGTTGTCGATAAATAAATGGGCTGTTTCTGTGGTTTACTACTGTTTAGTCAAATAAGACTTCGATTGAAGCAGTAGAAAGTAATGGAAATAAGTCATCGGATTTTGAAACAGAAGTGGACAAAAAAAAATTCTAGTTCAGATCCTTGCTGCTAAAGTCTCAGTAACTAAAGGCAGTAATTGAGAAACCATTTGGAAAACCGGTAGATTACCGATATAAACGAATAAAAGCAGAGATAATAAGGAGTACTCGTTACTTTCCGGTCGTTGAAGTATTGACAAATGAGCTTTCAAGGCTCCAGTCCGTTATCTTAATACCTAGTAGGAAGGTCTTGAGAATCACAGTTATACGATAAATTGTTTAAGATTGTTACCAGTTTTCTTCTATTTAAAGACTGGGGCATATTTTAGAATAATAATTGTAAAAACATTTGCCGTAACCTTGCATTCCTGAAAGTACTAGAGGTCTAATCTTGAAGGGATGCAAAGTCCCTGCGCTTGGCCAGCGTGGTGGACTCAAGACCTAGTTTCTCTTTTATAACTGAAGAAAACCCTTGTATAGCAGCAGCGTATTTTGTTTTCATAATTTACCTATCTATTTCTCTTTCATAAATTGTTAAATATTGACCAAAATAAATAATAGGAGACCATTTATGATCCATACATTTTTGAAACTTGTTTTCAAGTGAACCTACAATCGCATAACTTTTGTGCCATACTAACTATTGCTCCAAATGGCTAGATCTATCGATATGTACTGTTTGTTTTGTTGGCACTTTAAAAAAAAGACCCAAAATCTAGACTCCAGATTTTTCTCATGGTGACATGAGTGATAACACCGTTACCTAAATCGAATGATCATTGATCATTAAATCAAACGCGTAGACGGCCAATGGCGTTTTCAAGGTCACGATTTTATTTGATGTAGTCATTTTGTTGTCTAGAAGTCTAGAGCTATGTATGCATGTAATGTAAATCTTTTTATTCAGTGTTTTAAGTTGTAAATTCATTGTTTGTTTTGTGCTTTTAGTCATACCTTTCATTTTAGCTGTTCGAAACACTTTTGTTTTCTGTTCAAAACTAATCTAAGTTAACTTAAATAACCTGAGTTAAATAAAATAAAATATTATATGGTGACGTCCTTTTGACGACTAGGTATTTATAGGAAAAGGGTTATTTAAGTAAAGTAAGCCGTTCCCGTGTAAATCTACATACAATACAAACTTTCGCATTCAAAATATTAGTAGATTGAGAAACGAGTATTATCACTAGCAAAATGACGACGTAGAACATCGAGATGAAACCGTGTTTGCCTGAGAGTTCTATAAATCAGTTCTTGCAGGAATGCAAACTCTCCAACCCGCAGTTGGTCTCCCGAGACTTAAAGCCTAATTCTTCCCCTATTCATTCAGGCCTATAATAATATAATTATCCCTTAGTGGTTCCTTTTGCCTAGTAGTCGGATGAAAATATGTTTATTTATTATTTTTTAATACACATTTTTCGATGTGAAATATAATGTAGGTGTGTGGAAAAGCTAATAAAAGAGTTACATTTTTATACAGAGCTCCTTCTAAACAACTGAACAAATTCTAGTAATCCTTTAAATTATGTTATACTTTGCCAGTGAGATTGTTTCCAGGGTGGACTGTGTGGCCATAAGACAAATAAGGGTGCAGGGTATTTTTTAAACATTAAATAAAATCATGGAAGTTTCAATAAACAATATTTTATTTTATTTATTATTGCACAAAATAATAACATCACAAAGCTACTTATTGCTATAAGGAATCATATTCTTATCGTACATTTTTATTTTGCTCAGTAATAAATAAATTACTACAAATTCTACAAAGATATACCATAAGACAAAGTCGTTTATCACTCGTTTGGTATTCAGGACTGATCGTGTGTTGATCAGTAAGGTCCATCAGCTTGGCGCGCGTCGACGAGCTCCGCGGCGTTGTCGTCGTAGCCCGCAGAGCGAGCGAGCTCCGCCGGCTCCACCGAGATCCTGGGCTTGAACCCTCTCTCGTCCGCCTCGTATTCTACCACCTGTTTAGTGCCATCAGGTAACACTACGAAGTATGATCCCTCAGCCCTGTTGTCCTGTCGCGTCTCAGTGTGGCCGAACTCACTTCCAGACTCGTAGTCGTTCACTTTGTACGCGAAGTCGTAGTTAGCAGGCTCCTGGTTGAGTTCTTCGTTGACTCCATCTCTGGCGTAAGAGTATCCTTCGTGCTCTGAGGACATGGAATCGCGCAACGAGGGAGGGCCGTACGTGTCGGAGAGACCAGACCTAGCAGAGGCAGCAGAATAAGACGAAGCGACGGCGCCGGTCTTGTGCTCAGCAGCACGGCTGGCAGGTACGCCATACTCCTGAGACACGCCTCGCGCACTCGCCACTGTGTAGCTCTCCGACACATCGCGCTGGCTCGGCGCTCCGTACGTCTGCGACGGAGCCGCAGCCTGCGAGTATGAGCCTGCATTCCTGGCTGAAGCAGCTCCGTGGCTGCGTGGAGAGGAACGGGCTCCGAACTGAGAGGAACCTTTGGAAGAACGAGAGCTGCTTGATGCGAATGACCTGGTGATGCTTCTGGGAGTGGTGTGACTGTCGTGAAAGTCACCAGATCGAGCCGAGCTTCTGGAGAACTGCGAGTTGCGAGCGGCGGGAGGACCGTACTGCTGGGAAGGAGAATGTTCGAAACTGCGCTGAGAAGGTACTCCGTATTCTTCTGAAGGAGTGCGCAGTTCTGGTGGACCGTATTGAGTAGACGGAGTCCTTGCGATATCAGAGCTTACAGATGGTACTCCGTACTCTTGAGACAAGCCACTCCTGGCGGCAGGAGCTCCATATAATCCTGATGGAGTGGAGCGAGCATTGGGGACTCCATACTCAGTGGAGAGAGCTCTGGTAGCTGGTGTGTGCTGAGCTGAAGACCTCGCATTAGGAACACCGTATTGTTGAGAAGGTCCGCTGCGAGCATGGGGAGGTCCGTAGGTCTGGGAGAGTCCAGATCTTGTGCTTGATGTTCTCGCACTCGGAGGTCCATATTCAGTAAAGGGAGCGTTGCGAGAGGAGGGAGCGGCAGGAGGTAAGTACTCCTGGGAGAGAGATCGTTGGAAGTCATGACTGTCATCGTGTCCATGTTCGTGGTTATGTTCGTGGTTGTGATCGTGTGAGGAGCGCGCTGAAGGATACCCGACACTGAAATATTAAGATAAGATTTTAGCTTTGTCGTTTATTAGTCTCTCTGTGAATATGGAAAATAATAGGTAATAAGTATATCATTGTGATGATTACATTTAGAGGTAAACAATTTTATCACTTACTCGAGAGGAGCTTCGGCGAGTGCCATCGACACTATACATAACAGTGGTATAAACACCTGAAACGAAACATGGATGTCATTAATTTATGATTGCAATATATTACATAGTAAATGTTGGTAAAATTAGCTTTCAATACTTTACCTTCATCTTTCAAGAGAGAGAAAAGCTGACTTTAGAGATCGTTGTTTGAAATGAACTGAAAAAAGAAAATATATCTGTTTTAAACAATACATCAGAATAAAAGTTTTGAATGTGTTGGAAGTCGTAACTGTTTTCCAAATGATTTTTAATTGATTGCTTTTCTTGTAATTAGTCATGTTTAAAGCTCTACTTAAAATCATCTTTTCGGTCTCGTTACCTGATCCGTATGTTTGTATATGAGTGTTGATCTTCGAATGGTAACATATTAACATGTGCAAGTATTTATACATACCTTTACAATAGCTTTCTATCAAACAACTTGTATGTACATCTGTCACACTACTTGTCACACGAATTTGAACTTTAACACGTTGTGACAAGAGTGAGAGGTGGTTTGTGTGTGTGTATGTGTTGTTAATAGTTACATTGTGGACTGATAGCAGGTGATAATAAAGAATTGAACACAATAATAAGAAGATGTTTAACGACAAGGACGGTTAAGGTCTCGACAACAATGCCGCAGGTTCGATCCTGGGCAATACCAAAAGCCTTGACCCACATATTTCTGTAAAGCATATTCTCCTCTGGTTTTAGGTTAATAAATGTTCTATTTCTGTGGTTTACTACTGTTTAGTCAAATTTGACCTCAAATGAAGCACGAGCTATCGAAATAAGTGGTTGTAAAGGTATTGTCTTTTCAAATTTTGATACTGAGGTGGACAGAAGTTCTATTTCAGATCCTTGTTGCAAAAGTCTCAGTAAGTTAGGGTAATTGAGAAACCATTTTGAAAACCAGTAAATCAGAGAAAGTGAAGAGGACTCTTTATTTTCAACACAATTAAGTATTAATAAAAGAGTTTCTAAAGCTCAAGTCCGTCATCTTAATATCTAGTAGGAAGGTCTTGAGGATCACGAAAAAAGTATGCGCGGAAGCTATTCTATGATTCGTTTAAGACTGTCACCAGTTTTTTCTATTCAAAAACTGGAGTATATTTTGTAATTATGAAATCATTTGCCGTTGTCATGACATTGACATTGCGTGCCCAAAAGTACTATATTCTTGAAGGAATGCAAAGTTACTGTGCTGGGCTAGCGTGGTGGACTCAAGGCCTAGTTCCTTCTAATTACAGAAGGAAACCCTTCGTAAGGAACGTAAAATAATGTTTTAACGAGTTTATATAGCTAATTTTATTTTGATAAATTGTAAAATATTGGCCAAAACACATAATAGGAGAGCGTTTAGGTTCCATACATTTTTGGAACTTGTTTTTAAGTGAACCTACAATCGCACAACTTTTGTGCCATAATAACTATTGCTCCAAATGGCAGGATCTATCGATACGTACAATTTGTTTTGTTGGCACTTTAAAAAACGACCCAATATTAATCATTTCCTTTGCAAAATTTCTAGGCTCAAGATTTTTCTCATAGTGACATCTTCTTACACCGTTACCTACATCGAATGATCATTCATCATTAAATCAGACGGTCAATGACGCTTTCAAGGTCACGTTTTATTTGCTGATGTCGGTGTACATTGTCTAGAAGTAGAGCAATGTAATGTTAATCTTGTTGTTCGGTAGATTAAGTTGTAAATGCGTTGTTTGCGTGAAATTCGTATGGAGCTTTTAGTCAAACGCTTGTTTCAGCTGTTCGAAACATTTTTGTTTTCTGTAGTGCGATTCTCTACAGTCAGTACCTACCTACTGTCGGGTAGCGAAAATATGACATACAAAATAGACGCCGCCCGATAGAGGCGCTGATCAGTAGCGCAATTCTGTATAATCTGTACCGTCGAGTATGGAGAGTTTGACATTTAGAATGTATTTCCAAAATAGTTTTTACAACGCCCGTTAGAGGCGCTGATCAGATTTTCATACAAAATTTCTCGATGACAAGCCGGTAGTCGGTAGTCGATAGTTTTAGAGAATCGAGGTACTGTTTGAAACTAATTTAGGTAGACTTAACTAACAAAAGTTTTATAACAAAACACATTAATTTGTATTTTAAAAAAATATACATAATATGATGACTGCCTCTTTCTACACCCATGGGAACATGGATATTTAAGGAAATTAATTAATTTAAGCAATCCTCTGAGAATTATATAAAGTAACTTACTCCAGTTTTCATGGATTTTTCTTTCTGTCATCTATTAACTAAGATCGTCAAGGTCACATAAGATGGAGTCATAAACCGTCGTCCTTTTAAAGGAAACGTAAAGCCTTCATTCCCTCGTTTAAACTCTTATCAATTCTGTTGGTATTTCATCTCGTCGAGATAAGACAATCAATGATCATCTGTTTCAAATGACCCTATTAAATGGTGAAAAGTAGTGATAGCATTTGCCTCCAACGCAAGTGGTCGAAGGTCCGAAACCTAGGCTTACATCAATGACTTAAAAAAATATGTGTGTTTGAGAAACAATTGTATTATCACCAACGTAATGATTACGTTGAATATTGAGATGAAACCTACTCCTGGGAGTTCTATAAATCAGTTATTGTAGTTTAAAGTCCATATCTAAAACAACTAAACAAATTCCAGTAATCCTTTAAATTATGTTAATCCTTATCAGTAACATTGTTTCCAGGGAGATTGTGTGGCCTTAAGATAGATAAGTACAGTTTGTACCCAACTAGCACACAAGCTGCTTATACAGTCGTTATACAGCCTGATAGTTGCATAAGAGTCGTTCAAATGCTGTACAATTCTCTATAAGTTGTATACTAGCTATTTAAAAAACCCTTTAACAGCTAGGCGGGACAGTAGCCGTTTAGTAGGAAACTAATGACTTATAGTGATATATGAGCATGTAATTGCATCGCTAGACAGCCTAGGGAAGTATAACTGAGTTAATGGAATCTTCTATAACACCGTTAACTGTATAAGGGGACTTTAGGAGATAAAGGAGTTTAAACGGAGTTATGCGTTGCGCTTATAGCGCTCAAGAGCGTAAATAAGCTTTTTGTAATGCCTTAGGTTCTATAACAGATTTTTTTAGGGCTAGTGTATTACTCATCTATAAAAGAGTTGCGTAGGTCTTTAATAGCGCCTTGAGCGTTATATCAGATATTTATATGGCTTCTGTACGGCAAATAGATGTATAAGGTATCATTCGAAACATTTTTACAGCCATGGGGATTACAGAATTATGTTAAGCACCTAAAGCGCTATAACCGAGTAATATACCTTTATACTAAAGCTTAAAATTATTATCATAATATATTTACATAGGTGCAGTGGTGGTTCAGTCTGTCAACTGTTTTTAAAGAAAAATAAATAAAATAAATAAAATAAATAAAATAAATAAAATAAATAAAATAAATAAAATAAATAAAATAAATAAAATAAATAAAATAAATAAAATAAATAAAATAAATAAAATAAATAAAATAAATAAAATAAATAAAATAAATAAAATAAATAAAATAAATAAAATAAATAAAATAAATAAAATAAATAAAATAAATAAAATAAATAAAATAAATAAAATAAATAAAATAAATAAAATAAATAAAATAAATAAAATAAATAAAATAAATAAAATAAATAAAATAAATAAAATAAATAAAATAAATAAAATAAATAAAATAAATAAAATAAATAAAATAAATAAAATAAATAAAATAAATAAAATAAATAAAATAAATAAAATAAATAAAATAAATAAAATAAATAAAATAAATAAAATAAATAAAATAAATAAAAAAAAATGATTTTCAAACTATTTTAATATTCAACGACTGACCCCTAAAAGTACGAGTAAAATGCTGGTGTGCGACCAAAACAGTTATATTGAAGCACTCCTATGCCACAACTGCAAAACCTTGAGGTCTACAACAGCAAACACTAGAGCCTTTGTACAGCTTAAGGCGCTAGAGCAGATGTAACCAACTCTGAGAGCTGCTTGATCGAGACGCCATTATAGCATTTGGTAAACATATTTTTGAGGTTATTACGATCTTTTGAAGATCATATAAATCTATAGCCTGGTAACGTTAACATAATTAAAATCATTTTTTATTCACCTATAACCCTAATTAAATTATCTGTAACCCTCAAAGTCTTATTTATGTTCAAAATACAATTTCCAAATCCACATATCTATATAATTTTTGCATTTAAAACTGAATATTTTGAGGGCGCATGAAAATATTGACGATAATATACATATATATTGACAGCAAACTGGCACTCGCACTTTCATATCACGTACACAAAGAAATAAAAGCGATAGACTACTTGTTATTTTAATAATCCAATCCGTAAAAATAAAATGTCTCCTCATTTGTCACTGATGATTCATTTTAAAAAAATATATTTAGTTTACACCATAATAAACCGACCATATTACTAATTTAGAGCGTTAGCATTTATAACCGTTACACAGTAGCGCTAAAATAAGGTAAAGGTGGTATAATCGCGCTGCAAGAGCTTTTTCGAACGCTCGTGGCGCTAACCACCTCTGTACAACAGCTGGTAAGCGCCACGAAGCTGCGAAAAAGCTCTTGTAGCGCGATTATACCACCTTCATCTTATTTTAGCGCTCCTGTATTACTACTATACTACGTATTATTATAATTACTATTTACGACCACTGTAGACCCAATGTCGAGCTATAAGCTGGACAGTATGGGCCTATTTGACGCTACAAGAGATCTGTAGCCGCTTATAGAACCACTATACTTCTTACTAAGGAGCCTAAGGCGTTATGAAAATCCTTTAACCGGCCATTGTGCAGCTTGTTATAGCGCTTGTGTGCTAGTTGGGTAAGCATTAAATAAAGTCATGAAAGTTTCAGTAAACAATATTTTATTACTGCACTAAAAAATGACACCACAAAGCTAATTATTGCTATGAGAAATCTTTTTTTTTTCGTACATTTTTTTATTTACTTACTAATAAATAAATAACTAAATATTTGACTATAATATATTACAGAAGTCAAAGCAGTTTATCACTCGTTTAGTAAGAGGACTGATGTTGTGTTGATCAGTAAGGTCCATCAGCTTGGCGAGCGTCGACGAGCTCAGCGGCGTTGTCGTCGTAGCCCGCAGAGCGAGCGAGCTCCGCCGGCTCCACCGAGATCCTGGGCTTGAACCCTCTCTCGTCCGCCTCGTATTCTACCACCTGTTTAGTGCCATCAGGTAACACTACGAAGTATGATCCCTCAGCCCTGTTGTCCTGTCGCGTCTCAGTGTGGCCGAACTCACTTCCAGACTCGTAGTCGTTCACTTTGTACGCGAAGTCGTAGTTAGCAGGCTCCTGGTTGAGTTCTTCGTTGACTCCATCTCTGGCGTAAGAGTATCCTTCGTGCTCTGAGGACATGGAGTCGCGCAACGAGGGAGG
The DNA here is from genome assembly GCF_050436995.1 of Anticarsia gemmatalis. NCBI lineage: Eukaryota > Metazoa > Arthropoda > Insecta > Lepidoptera > Erebidae > Anticarsia > Anticarsia gemmatalis. The sequence goes on along the minus strand of NC_134770.1, from coordinate 2,452,515 downwards.
GCCGTACGTGTCGGAGAGACCAGACCTAGCAGAGGCAGCAGAATAAGACGAAGCGACGGCGCCGGTCTTGTGCTCAGCAGCACGGCCGGCAGGTACGCCATACTCCTGAGACACGCCTCGCGCACTCGCCACTGAGTAGCTCTCCGACACATCGCGCTGGCTCGGCGCTCCGTACGTCTGCGACGGAGCCGCAGCCTCCTGCGAGTACGTACCTGAACTCCTGGCTGAAGCAACTCCGTGGCTGCGTGGAGAGGGACGGGCTCCGAACTGAGAGGAACCTTTGAAAGAACGTGAGCTGCTTGATAAGAAGGATCTGGCGATGCTTCTGGGAGTGGTGTGACTGTCTTGAAAGTCACCAGATCGAGCTGAGCTTCTGCGAGCGGCGGGAGGACCGTACTGCTGGGAAGGAGAATGTCCGAAACTGCGCTGAGAAGGTACACCGTATTCTTCTGAAGGAGTGCGCAGTTCTGGTGGACCGTATTGAGCAGACGGAGTCCTTGCGATATCAGAGCTTACAGGTGGTACGCCGTACTCTTGAGACAAGCCACTCCTGGCGGCAGGAGCTCCATATAATCCTGATGGAGTGGAGCGAGCACTGGGGACTCCATACTCAGTGGAGAGCGCTCTGGCAGCTGGTGTGTGCTGAGCTGAAGACCTCGCATTAGGAACACCGTATTGTTGAGAAGGTCCGCTGCGAGCATGGGGAGGTCCGTAAGTCTGGGAGAGTCCAGATCTTGTGCTTGATGTTCTCGCACTCGGAGGTCCATATTCAGTAGAGGGAGCGTTGCGAGAGGAGGGAGCGGCAGGAGGTAAGTACTCCTGGGAGAGAGATCGTTGGAAGTCATGACTGTCATCGTGTCCATGCTCGTGGTCGTGGTTATGTTCGTGGTTGTGATCGTGTGAGGAGCGCGCTGAAGGATACCCGATACTGAAATATTAAGATAAGATTTTAGCTTTGTCGTTTATTAGTCTCTCTGTGAATGTGGAAAATAATAGGTAATATATCATTGTGATGATTACATTTAGAGGTAAACAATTTTATCACTTACTCGAGAGGAGCTTCGGCGAGTGCCATCGACACTATACATAACAGTGGTATAAACACCTGAAACAAAACATGGATTACATTAATTTATGATTGCTCTGTAATATTATCATAGTATAATGTAGTTGTGTCCAATAGCTTGAAATACTTTACCTTCATTTTTTAGGAGAGAGAAGGGTTGTCTTGAGAGATCGTCGTCTGTTATGAACTGAAAGAAAAAAATGAATTTTTAAAACAAAACGTTAGTGTAAAAGATAACTCTTGATTGTTTTATAATGGATTTCAATTCGTTGCTTTCTTATTATTGTTTTGAGTTGAGTAATGATTAAAACTCATGAAAAAGTCATCTTTTCGGTCTCGTTACCTGATTCGAATGTTTGTATATGAATGTTGATCTTCGAATGGTGACATATTAACATGTGCAAGTATTTATACATACCTTTACAATAGCTTTCTATCAAACAACTTGTATGTACATCTGTCACACTACTTGTCACACGAATTTGAACTTTAACACGTTGTGACAAGAGTGAGAGGTGGTTTGTGTGTGTGTATGTGTGTGTTGTGAATAGTTACATTGTGGATTGATAGCAGGTGATAATGAATTGAAGACTATTACGAGACAATATGAGACTTAGTGGGTAAGGTCTTGACTATGGCTTTAATTGTAATAATGATGGAATCTTCAAGTAGGTCAAGGTAGAACTTATTAATACTGATTCGGCAGATTTTGAAGTTAATCGGAAAATCGATGAAAATATTATTGATATATAGAAGCTTTGTTTTGTTTTCAGCGGAGCTCTACGTTAGGAATATAAATGTTCAGCGACACTTTACGATAATGAATGACGAATGCCCATGACAATGATGAGACAATGTAGAAGCATTAGTTGTCTTTTTGCTGTTTACGTAGTACTGTTTACCTGCCTGTCTTTAAATTTTGATCATTCTTGTTCATAAATTTTTCTTTTAATATGAATATTTTCAATCTAATCTAAATTCTCTTATAGTGTGGGTACAAAACTTGATTTCAATAAGTAATAATAAGAATTAAGTTAGAATTGTTTTGATACCCAACATGCTTAAAGCTCTAAACTAAACAAACTTTGCAGACGCTTAGTTAACGTATTCAACTATTCACGTCCTTATTACATTCAAAATAAGGTATCTATTACATTGGTCTAAATACTAGATAATGCGTGCTATCCTTCTCAAAGCCATGACCTTGAAAGCGACATTGACCCTCAAATTGATGAGTTGTCGTTTGTTGTTAACGGTGAAAGAAGAACGTGAGAATACTAACTTGCCTGAGAGTCTACATAAACGTCCTTGAAGGAATATTAGTAATAATTGATTATGGGTTTGTATTTTTCAGCTCTGGAAAGGTTATTTATGCATTTTCTCAAACTGTTTAGAACTCTTGTTAATCTTTCAGAATTTTTGTTTTATCTATTGTCTAACTCTTAGTTAATATCCCTTCTTCAATTGCAAAGCTGGCTTTGAATATTCGGTTTCCTAAAAAAACATTTTGCCAAGTTTCGATAATTTTTTCAAATTAAGTTCACTCGGTCATTTTGTCATTAAGTGAAAGTTCTCTAGGCACACGCAGTTTTAAAAGGATCCATATTTCTTCTAACTTCTTCCATAGCTCCTCTTTCATTTAATCATTTTCATTTTTACTATTTTTTACTTTTTCTCTCCAGACTTGAACTCATTACCTGGTTTCTGTAGAGTACTCACTACGTCATCCTCGTCACATATTGTCTCATAATAGTCTTCAATTCATTATCACCTGCTATCAATCCACAATGTAACTATTAACAACACACACACACACACACACACACAAACCACCTCTCACTCTTGTCACAACGTGTTAAAGTTCAAATTCGTGTGACAAGTAGTGTGACAGATGTACATACAAGTTGTTTGATAGAAAGCTATTGTAAAGGTATGTATAAATACTTGCACATGTTAATATGTTACCATTCGAAGATCAACACTCATATACAAACATTCGAATCAGGTAACAACACCAATAAAAAAAAATACGAATTTCAGATGAGATTCAAGCAATAAGAAAACCAATCAATTGAAATTTATTATAAAACAGTCAGGAGTTTTTACATTCTAGAAACTTTTACACTTATATTTTGTTTTAAACATACATTTTCATGTTTCAGTTAATTTCAAACATCGATCTCTCGAGTCAGCTCTTCTCTCTCTTGAAAGATGAAGGTAAAGTATTAAAAGCTAATTTTACCAGCATTTACTATGATATTAGTTAAATTGCAATCATAAATTAATGACATCCATGTTTTGTTTCAGGTGTTTATACCACTGTTATGTGTTGTGTCCATGGCACTCGCCGAAGCTCCTCTCGGGTGAGTCATAGAAAATAAGCCTCTAAAGTAATCATCACAATACGTTTGATTTTAAATATTTGCAGAGACAAATGTAAACGCGAAACTTAAAATATTATCTTAATATTTCAGTGTCGGGTATCCTTCAGCGCGCTCGTCACACGATCACAACCACGAACATAAACACGACCACGAACATAACCACGACCACGAACATGGACACGATGACAGTCATGACTTCCAACGATCTCTCTCCCAGGAGTACTTACCTCCTGCCGCTCCCTCCTCTCGCAACGCTCCCTCTACTGAATATGGACCTCCGAGTGCGAGAACATCAAGCACAAGATCTGGACTCTCCCAGACTTACGGACCTCCCCATGCTCGCAGCGGACCTTCTCAACAATACGGTGTTCCTAATGCGAGGTCTTCAGCTCAGCACACACCAGCTGCCAGAGCTCTCTCCACTGAGTATGGAGTCCCCAATGCTCGCTCCACTCCATCAGGATTATATGGAGCTCCTGCCGCCAGGAGTGGCTTGTCTCAAGAGTACGGTGTACCACCTGTAAGCTCTGATATCGCAAGGACTCCGTCTATTCAATACGGTCCACCAGAACTGCGCACTCCTTCAGAAGAATACGGAGGTCCTTCTCAGCGCAGTTTCGATCATTCTCCTTCCCAGCAGTACGGTCCTCCCGCCGCTCGCAACTCGCAGTTCTCCAGAAGCTCAGCTCGATCTGGTGACTTTCAAGACAGTCACACCACTCCCAGAAGCATCGCCAGGTCCTTCGCATCAAGCAGCTCGCGTTCTTCCAAAGGTTCCTCTCAGTTCGGAGCTCGTTCCTCCCCATTTAGCCACGGATCTGCTTCTGCCAGGAATGCGGGCTCATACTCGCAGGAGGCTGCGGCTCCGTCGCAGACGTACGGAGCGCCGAGCCAGCGCGATGTGTCGGAGAGCTACTCAGTGGCGAGTGCGCGAGGCGTGTCTCAGGAGTATGGCGTACCTGCCAGCCGTGCTGCTGAGCACAAGACCGGCGCCGTCGCTTCGTCTTATTCTGCTGCCTCTGCTAGGTCTGGTCTCTCCGACACGTACGGCCCTCCCTCGTTGCGCGACTCCATGTCCTCAGAGCACGAAGGATACTCTTACGCCAGAGATGGAGTCAACGAAGAACTCAACCAGGAGCCTGCTAACTACGACTTCGCGTACAAAGTGAACGACTACGAGTCTGGAAGTGAGTTCGGCCACACTGAGACGCGACAGGACAACAGGGCTGAGGGATCATACTTCGTAGTGTTACCTGATGGCACTAAACAGGTGGTGGAATACGAGGCGGACGAGAGAGGGTTCAAGCCCAGGATCTCGGTGGAGCCGGCGGAGCTCGCTCGCTCTGCGGGCTACGACGACAACGCCGCTGAGCTCGTCGACGCGCGCCAAGCTGATGGACCTTACTGATCGAGGCAAGATCAGTCCTGAATACCAAACGAATGATAAACAGCTTTGTCTTCTTATCTTAGAAATTTATTTATTACGAAGCAAATAAAAAAATGTACGAAAAAAAGAGATTTTTCATAGCAATAAGTAGCTTTGTGATGTAATTATTTAGTGCAATAATAAAATATTGTTTATTGAAACTTTGATGATTTTATTTAAAGTTTGGAAAATTTTCCACACACAGTCATCCCTGGTAAAAATATTACTAAAAAGATTACTAGAATATGTCCAGTTAACACACGCTTAAAGAGTTATGGTTATTATTTGGTTTTGCATATACCTTCATTATAATAGATGAATGTGTCTACTTATTAATAAATGAACATATTGTACGTCCAACTACTAAGCAAAAGGCACCAATAAGAGGTAAATAAATAGGCCTTGAATGATTAAGGGAAGAATTAGACCTAGACTCTCAGAAAGACCAACTGCGGGTTTAAGAGTCTATCTATTTACAAAAACTGATAGTGCGGGATTTGTAATTTTTTCAACAAAAAAAGATCTTAGTTGACACAAAGAAAATCATAGATATATAGAAGCTAAGAAAACTCGAGTACGTTTTTTATTATCAATGTCAGAACATTACTTAATAGTCCATTGAAATGTTACATGAGATTTTATTTATTAGAGGACGCAATTTTATTTTTGGAACATGTAGGGGGGTCAATAGAAGCTTAACTTGAAGTTTGTGGGGTCGCCACCCTTGTCCCCCGGCCGCCATCTTGGAAAAGGGGGTGGAAACACTTTTTTCGCTATATCTCGGAAACTATGCGTCTTACAATAAAATTGTAAAAGCATAATTTGTAGCAAATTATTTTGTCTACAAATATGTTCAATAACTTTTTGTCCTAAATTAACAAAAAACAGTTTTGAAACTGAGCTTTATAAAACTGAGGTAATTTAAGCGAGCCCGGATTAGTGTAAAACAGAAAAAAAATCAAACATCTGAATGAAAAGGTATGCCTAAAAGCTCCAAACTAACTTTAAGCCTACAATGCATTAACAACTTAAACTATAGAAGAACAAGATTCACATTACATTGCTCTACTTCTAGACAATATATACAGTCATCAGCAAATAAAAACGTGACCTTGAAAACGTCATTGACCGTCTGATTGAATGATAAATGATTAGACGATTTGGCTAACGGTGTAAGAAGATGGCGCCATAGGAAAAGTCTTGAGCGTATAAGTTTTACAAAGATCATTAATTTAAGGTATTTTTTAAGGTCGGCCATCAAAACAAACAGAACGTATCGATAGAACTAGCCATTTGGAGCAATATTCAGTTGAGCACAGAAGTTGTAAGATTGATACTTTATTTATTTATTATGGCCATTTTGTTCCATGTATGTTAGGAAAAGAGATGATTAAATAAAATTAAAACAATCTTTGACGTTCCTTTCCTGCTGCTTGCCATGGGTTTTCTTCTGTGAGAGTGCACCACGCTGGCCAAACGCAGAGACTTTTCAACCTTTTGATGACTATTTATTAAATATTTTTTACAGACATGCAAGGTTTCGTCAATTGTTGTCACAATTACAAAATTTATCCGAGGTTTGAATAGAAAATATCGATTAGAACGAATCATCGAATAACAGCCGCGATATTTAGTTTTCGCGATTCTTAGACGTTTCCTGTAGATATTAAGATGACGGATTTGAGCTTTAGAAGTTCATTCGTTAATACATCAACTTGCGGAAAATAACACAAAAACCTCTTTATGTAGGTACCCTCTGCCTTAACATGTCTACTATTTCCGGTAATCAACTGGTTCTCTAAATAGTTTTTCTATCACCATTTCTGAGGTTAATGAAGCAAGGACTTTGATTACATTTTTAGCTTTTGTCAGTTTCATCATACACATACAACGTCTCGATAGATGCTGCTTTCAGCCCATTTGAGGCCTTAAATGAGTAGTCTATAGGAGACAAAGATGTGTTATTTGTTTAACCAAAAACCATATGAAAAAAGTTTTACTTCGGTATGCAGGTCAAGGAATTTTTGCTGCTCAGGATCGAATCCATGGCATTGTTGTCGAGACCTTCACCGTCCTTGTCGTTAAACATCTTCTAATTATTGTGTTCAATTCATTATCACCTGCTATCAATCCACAATGTAACTATTAACAACACACACATACACACACACAAACCACCTCTCACTCTTGTCACAACGTGTTAAAGTTCAAATTGGTGTGACAAGTAGTGTGACAGATGTACATACAAGTTGTTTGATAGAAAGCTATTGTAAAGGTATGTATAAATACTTGCACATGTTAATATGTTACCATTCGAAGCTCAACACGCATATACAAACATTCGAATCAGGTAAGGAATCAGGAGATAAAGATCAAACCAAGTACTTATAAAGTGACCTATCAAGAAAATACAATGTTTTTCAAGTTAGCAAGCCAATATTAATATCGTTTTCTTTTGTTTTAGATTCAACTACTCTTCATCATCAAGGATATATTAAAGAAAAATGAAGGCAAAGAAACATTTTTCATATACTATTAAAAGGATATTTAAACTTAATTGGGAGAATAGATTTATATATTATATTGTTTATTTCAGGTGTTTATACCTCTCTTATGTGTCGTGTCGATGGCGCTCGCCGAAGCTCCTCTCGGGTAAGTTATAAAACTTTATAATAACTTAATTTCTTTGATTTAAACTATTTAAGAAAAAACCATACGCTCAAAATTAACATTTCTCTTAATATTTCAGTGTCGGGTATCCTTCAGCGCGCTCCTCACACGATCACAACCACGAACATAACCACGACCACGAACATGGACACGATGACAGTCATGACTTCCAACGATCTCTCTCCCAGGAGTACTTACCTCCTGCCGCTCCCTCCTCTCGCAACGCTCCCTCTACTGAATATGGACCTCCGAGTGCGAGAACATCAAGCACAAGATCTGGACTCTCCCAGACTTACGGACCTCCCCATGCTCGCAGCGGACCTTCTCAACAATACGGTGTTCCTAATGCGAGGTCTTCAGCTCAGCACACACCAGCTGCCAGAGCTCTCTCCACTGAGTATGGAGTCCCCAATGCTCGCTCCACTCCATCAGGATTATATGGAGCTCCTGCCGCCAGGAGTGGCTTGTCTCAAGAGTACGGTGTACCACCTGTAAGCTCTGATATCGCAATGACTCCGTCTACTCAATACGGAGCACCAGAGCTGCGCACTCCTTCAGAAGAATACGGTGTTCCTTCTCAGCGCAGTTTCGATCATTCTCCTTCCCAGCAGTACGGTCCTCCCGCCGCTCGCAACTCGCAGTTCTCCAGAAGCTCACCTCGATCTGGTAACTTTCACGACAGTCACACCACTCCTAGAAACAACGCCAGGTCCTTCGCATCAAGCAGCTCTCGTTCTTCCAAAGGTTCCTCTCAGTTCGGAGCCCGTTCCTCTCCACGCAGCCACGCTGCTTCAGCCAGGAGTTCAGGCTCATACTCGCAGGCTGCGGCTCTGTCGCAGACGTACGGAGCGCCGAGCCAGCGCGATGTGTCGGAGAGCTACTCAGTGGCGAGTGCGCGAGGCGTGTCTCAGGAGTATGGCGTACCTGCCAGCCGTGCTGCTGAGCACAAGACCGGCGCCGTCGCTTCGTCTTATTCTGCTGCCTCTGCTAGGTCTGGTCTCTCCGACACGTACGGCCCTCCCTCGTTGCGCGACTCCATGTCCTCAGAGCACGAAGGATACTCTTACGCCAGAGATGGAGTCAACGAAGAACTCAACCAGGAGCCTGCTAACTACGACTTCGCGTACAAAGTGAACGACTACGAGTCTGGAAGTGAGTTCGGCCACACTGAGACGCGACAGGACAACAGGGCTGAGGGATCATACTTCGTAGTGTTACCTGATGGCACTAAACAGGTGGTAGAATACGAGGCGGACGAGAGAGGGTTCAAGCCCAGGATCTCGGTGGAGCCGGCGGAGCTCGCTCGCTCTGCGGGCTACGACGACAACGCCGCTGAGCTCGTCGACGCGCGCCAAGCTGATGGACCTTACTGATCACGATATTATTAGAAAACAAATTATACTATAGTAGTTTGAAAGATAAGCAACGTCTTTTAATGCGTTTCTATTATGTGAATTATTTATTAATTAGCAAAATGAAAAATGTATAAAATAATTAAATGTGCTTTATAATTAAATAATTGTTCTGTATTTTTTGTCTTTATTGCTTTTACAGTGATGATTCATTCCACCATTTTCGATTTTCAATGCTTCTAACTTTTTCGTTTATTTATTCACTTCTTGTCATAAAACATTATTCTTTTCTACATCGTTTCCTATCAATATTTTACTACTTCACTACAAAGTAAAACGACCCCTCTTGTAAACAATGTATTCAAATACTTAATAGTCATAACGAAACAACATTTTAAACTGTAAAGAACTTTAAAACACATACAATTGTGTATTTTCTATTAATAAACAAACCGTCAAAAGTCTGAGTTTTTGAGGCCAGAAAATAATTCACGATAGGTTATTAATTTGTATACCATCATCTACAAAGCGAATAGACTTTGGTTTCACTTTTATTACTTTCTGGTAGACTCCAAATGACTGTACACACCTGAAAATATTTAAATGTTGGTCGGATAATCAATCTAATATATAGTGACAGAAAATGTACGAAAACCTGATTAGCTATTCAACACTTTATAATAATGCAAACAACAACTATTTGTTTTAAATAGTATGAACTATTCAATAACATTGCATGCTTGCAACAATTAGTTCTACTATATCATAAAGGTGAATACAAAAGGCACGAGCAGACGACAAATATGAGAGATCCGTGTCTTACCTCATATGGTATTGTATTTAATTTGGACTTAGTTACATAATGTGTAACTTGGGTTTACTTGGAGGGCAGACACAATGTCTACTAATAATATTTTAAAGCTAATTTAATATTTTTCTCCATAGTGCAGGTGTTTAGGTCACCACGCTACGTCGGGAGGTCGTGGGTTCGATTCCCACTATTATTATTTGTGCGATCCACAAATAATTGTTTCGGGTCTGGTTTTGCTTTGTGTCCGTTGTTTGTATGTTTGTAAAAGTCCCCGCGACACAAGAGCAGTTCTTAGTGCGGGAGTTGTTAGAAAAAAATATATTATATAGCTAAATTTATTGAAACTGCTAGAGTAAGAACGCAATAGCATGAGGTACACTCTTATCTCCACTCCATGGATTCTTATTGAACCGTGGGTCGACACGACGACCAACACGTCGGGTCCAGATAGGGTTGACAGATACAGACGCAAGATTAGCCATCTTTCGGAAGAATGCTTTGGGGTCTCAAGTTTATGATATTTTAGAAAATTCTATTGAAAATACTCAAGTGCTCAAAATTTTGCTAGAAATAAGAATCTTGGACTTTAAGTCCCATTACTGGACAAATGACAAGAAGGACAATGGCTGATTTTCAGAGCATTTAAGATTTGTGATTTCGAGCTATCCCTGAATATTACATACTTTTAATTACTGGATTTATTGAAAAAAATCCTAAATATAACTGTAATTATAATGAATTGAAGAGCAAAAAAAGTATTTTAAATTGATTTAAAACTTGAAGCTGCTCTACAAAATACCAAGCTTTTCTCCTTTGTAGGATAGTTTTAACTTTTTGATCTAGTGGCCGAAATTATAGCTCAGCAGGTCAACTTGAAAATAAGGCCTTCAGTTTGCTGGTTAAGAATAATAACAAGATAAGCACATTAATTTAATAATTACGGAACACATTAGAAAAATAAATAATGCACGTGAAATGCGAACAAAACCATGCATTTTCTTGCTCAAAAAAGCTCGTAAATTCTTCAAATTTTCATGAACATCTTCACGGATGTACCGAGATATTTGTTTGTATGTTTGTGACAATAATATCTGTAATTCGGAGTAAGGTCGCGTGTGCAAGTGCGTAGTATTAGGTATTAGGAAGCGACGCGTCGTGGGCACATCCTTGAGTTACGATTTAGTAAGCTTGAGAAAACTGTGGAGCTGTTATTGGGACTAGATTTTTTTTATGACTGCTTTTGTTGATAGTCTTAATTATTGTTGAGGTGTTTTGTTGATGGTCTTGATAACTGATGAAAGTAGAGATATAGCTACTCGGCTTTGTAAGGCTACTTACAAATTTTGTTATAAATATGAACAATATTTTATTATTAAATTATATTACTTTTTTGTGTTTAGATTGCACGAATTCGCGTGAAAATCTAGGCAGATATGAAAACAAGTTTTTAACTTGCCTATTTTATAAACCTTTAGAATGCAGCGGTTCTTTCTATGCACAAAAAAGAGTTAAAATGAACAGTCTAAAGAGATGAATTCAGAAAACATACTGACTACCTCTTACAATCGAAAATAATTTAAATATCGGTACATTTTTAATAATTCACTGCTTCCTTAAACACTGTGTGATGAGCATGAGTATCTGTACTGAGCCTGGTTGTGAATTAATCTAAGTATGTATTTAGAAGTATATTTAGTATGTTTATCGGTTATTTAGTTACCATAGTAAAAGCTCTGCTTAGTCTAAAATGACCGTGAGTGAGTTGTTCAATGATATTTATTTATTTCAACCACAAAATACCCTAATAAAATATGTACATACTACATCCAAAAAATACCGCCACAACACAGCTCCATACCTCTCTAAATCCCAAACTTCTACACCTTGAAAGCTCATCTTTTATGTCGCTAATGAGAGTCAATTTTTCAGCCCCTACCATTGTGACTGTTTCGTATAAAAGGTACTGTCGACACACTCATAGTATCACTGTATCATTACACTGTGAAATACAATATTACAACATGAAGGTACTTGTAACTTTGAGCTGCTTATAAGTTTTTAAAGTTTTTTTGGATTTAAAAAAGTGATTTTTTCTAGTTTGGATTAAAGTGTTTTCGTGATCGTTGCTAGATTCTGTTTAAGAGTATTGTTTTGCATACTTATATTGTATATTTTTCTTTACATTTTTGTAAAATAAAGTAGATTTTCATGTAACCAAACATATGTATGTAGATTAACTCAAATTTCTTTAAAAATAATTTAATATTGTTTTTATAAGATGACTGTCTTTATTAAAATAACATTAATATTTTCAGACCATCATCGCTTCCGTATTCCTAGTTGCTTTGGCCTACGCCGAGCTTCCTCCATCGAACAGGTAAATTTTCTTATACTATAGTTATAATATATAATTTATGTTGCTATTCTAAACTATATTCCTATACTAAATGTCTGGCCACATCTTTACAGTCACGACTTGTGCTACGTACAAAACAATGCTTAATTTTGTTGCATCTCAATAATTACTACTCAAACTTTAGTTATTTCCAAAGCGTAACAAAACGTACAAAATTAAATTTCATGATAATTTCCAAATTTTTGAGGCCTGTGCAACTCTCCTAGAAAAAAATACCTACACTTAAACTTACTTACGAAAAAATCACAAAGTAAACTTTTAACTTCCAGCTACCTCCCTCCCCCATCCACCTCCCGCGGTGGAGGCTACTCCCAGGGTCCAGCGTCCCTCGCCAGTCAGAACTTCGCCCCGCAGATCGTCGCCGCTCGCAGCCTGGAGGGAGCCCAGGGTCCCCACGCTGCGGCTGGTGCCCATGGAGCACAAGCTCGTGGTCCTCAAGGAAATCCTTTTGGAAGGTAATTAGGGTATCATGTTTTTTATTATCTTATTTTTCTTTATTTTCAATACGACTTCTTATTGCCGGTTTCTGATGCCTTTTAGCGGTAGTTTATCTATTCAAACTGTCACGTTTATATCAGCTTAAACACTATTGAATAGATAAACTACCGCTAAATGTACCTCAGAAAGCGGGCATTAAACGTGTAATTATGACTTAAAAAGTTGACACTTTATCTTATGGCGGTCTTAACTAACGATGAGATGAAAGACGTTTGAACGCATCTTCCAGCTCAAACACATAATAAAAGGCTCAATAAATGTGGTTAATAACAGCTGCCGTTAAGCCGCGTGAATATTTCAAAGGTCTTGCAGGCTTCTTGAAAAAAAATCTTGCATTAGGTTGACACCGAATCAAAAAGAAAATTAAATAAGCAATTCGTTCTTTCCAGGTCTAGCCATGCTGGTCTTCCTCAAGACCACGCTGCCGGTAGTCATGCTGCAGCCAGGTTCTCAAGCGAGGAGCCAGCTGGTTACGACGCCAACGCCTCCAGTTTCGCAAGGAACGCTCTCGAAGAGATTAATGCTGTAAGTTTAATACTTGCCACTTATTCACAATCTGTAGTGGGTTGCTTTGATATGCTGAGAAGCAATTATATAAAATAACGATATTATGGTCCTTATGGATGTAACTCCCTAAACAGCTAAAATGGTACTACATATTCGTATAATAATATTTTTATAAAGAACCACCTAGTTCTCTAATGATAGGTCGATACCAAATAACATCACTTGCTACGATCTTTAGAAGCTCAATACTTTATCCACTTTCACTTACTTAAATATAAATATGGCCACAATGCTCAAAAAAATCCATGACTAAAATTATTCTACAGCAGTTCTTACATACTCTCATTTTTCACAGGAGCCTGCTAACTACAACTTCGGGTACATGGTGAACGATTACCAAGAAGGAACTGATTTCGGCCACCACGAGGAGCGCCAGGAGGAGAGGGCCCAGGGAGAGTACCATGTTGTCCTTCCTGACGGCAGAAAACAGGTAATACCACATAACTTTTAAACTCTAACATTACATGTTTAATGTATTAGGTCGTGAAAAAGTGTTTTTGCATTATGAGTAGAGTGTATGTACTTGTAATAAAATATCTTTGGCTTCAAGAATCACAAATGAGTAGACGGTTCTTTAGGTTTCTTTCAGTGGGCTCATGAGGTACCTAAATATCGAGCTTTTTGTGTAGAGAAAAGATTTTATTACAAGTTTTGTATTTGAGTACTTAAATTAAATAAATAACTCAACTCAATAAATAAATAATTCAAGAACGGCTGAACAGATTGGGTTGAAAATTGGCGGAGGGGTAGTTTAGATCAGGGAGACAGACATAGTATTTTTTATACCATTCGGGCGCGATTGTACCTGGTTGAAGAACAGACCTGACCAGACCAGAATTGTTTTTGTAAAATTGTTTTTAAAAGAACGGGAACGGTTTTTTTGGAGAGAAAAAAAAGCGTGAGCGAAGCTGCGTGGTTCAGCTGGTTATGAATATAAACAAATACTTTAGCATAAAACCCAGTGATAATACATATAATTAGTATCTTATTTATTTTACAGTCGAGTATCGTGAACTGTGACATTAAATTGACTGATAAATTAATCAATTAAGCGGTCAGTATGCCACTAGCTGTGTTGGGTTTTTACCCGTTTTTCATTTATTTATTTACATTTTAAGGTCATATGTTGTAAAGGAGTTGTTTTTGATACCAATTTGTTGGGCTAGATATTTTTTGGTTAATATTTTTGTAATTTTTATCGACATAGCTAAAGATAAAAGAATGAGATTTTTTCTTTAGCTTCCGAAAGATAGTAGTATTGTACGACCATAGACAAGAGACCGTCATTTCACCATAATAGAGGGCGACCTTATTGCCATCAATAGTACGTTACTAAACTTCAGACTATCATTAAAATATTGTTATATGAAGTATAAGAACCTAATTTCAACACATTAAAGTCTTAAGTATTAAATAGTATTTTTATACTAGATTCATCCCGAGGCTCCGTACGCATGAATAGAGTTTCAGGTGTAAAAATCATCATATGTGTTAATTTAGGCTATAAACTATCTGTGTACCAAATTTCATTACAAGTTTCGACACAATTGGACAACAAACATTCATCTGTGGAGGAACGAGGTGATCATGTTCCTCCAGCACAAAGGGAGGATCCTCCGACCAGGCGAGGTGATCATGCATGGTGGGCCTAGGCTGCCCGACTGTTGTAGTCGGGAACTTGTGTATATAGTCAGTTGCAGTGCAAACTTCGATAGCGCAATTCAGGACTTGTGACGTCAGTCGCACTGCGCGTGGTGATTGGTTGTGCGCTGGTCCCAGTAGATGTCGCTGTACGTAGCGATCCGCTACATCTCCAAGCTTTGCATAAAATAGTAAGATTACCAGAAATTTATTCAATTATACTTTTTTGCAGACTGTGAGCTACGAGGCTGACGAGCGTGGCTTCAAGCCTCAAATCTCATATGAAGACACTGAAGACCTAGCTCGTTCAGGCTACGATAGCAACGCGAATAACTTCCGAAGCGGTAACCATGGCAACGGGTACAGTAACCATGGCAACCACGGCGTGGAAACCTTTGCCAATGCCCGTTCAAACGGTTACTGACTTATATGTACCCGTTTTATAGATAAAATACTAATTTTAATATTCTTATGTATCTTTTAAGGGTAAATCTGGTTTTTTAATGATATTTGAGTGAAAAATGTAAAAAAATATTTTTGTATGTATTTAATAAAGTATGTAAAAGTAAGCTTTGTTTCTTATTTTGTTATATTATGAAAAAGCCCGAACTGTGGTCAAACCTGATAATTAAACACACTATAAACCTAGTAGTATAGTTAAAAAACTACTAAAATAATTAGTTTTCTCTTTTTCATTTCGCTACGGAGTGAAAGAAACAAAACTCTTTATCAGCCTTTCGTAACTTCACATATTTTTATGAATAAGAGGGTTAGTATATTAAATTATTTCTTTTTATAATACGAACTAACTCTCAGAATGCGGTTTTGCCCGCGTGAGGTAATAATTTAAGTATCAGTGTGGGGAGTATTATAATAATATAATACGAATTATAGAAGTCTACCTGCTAACAATAACAAGCATATAAAATTAAAAAATTCTTTATTTCAGAATGTTAACTTATTACATTATTTGATAGGAAATCTTATACAAGCAGCTTAATATACTTATATGCAAAAAAACCGGACGAGTGCGAATCAGATTAGTGAAAGAATAGTTGCGTTCTGTAAAGGAGTTCGCAATAGACTCAAATATTTTTATTTTGTTATTAGACGGTTTGAAGGCTGACGGACAAACGGACAGACGGGCAGGCGAACAGAGAGGCAGACGGGCAGACACTGGAGTCACAATAATAGGGTCCCGTTTTGTGTGTATGATATTTTATTAATTTTGCTTGGATGCCCGTTGTTTCTGAAAAATAAATAAGGAACACATTAATATTAGGTCGGGGAAAAAGTATTTTCGCATTATAGCATGTATGAACTTATAGTAAAATCTTTTTGGCTTCAAGAATCACAAATGAGTAAGTACACGAATCATTAGGTTTCTTTCAGTGAGCTCGTGAGGTACCCAAATATCGAGCTTTTTTGTGTAGAGAAAAGATTTTATTACAAGTTCATACATACTATAATGTGACAAGACTTTTTCCCCGACCTAATATAGTAATAAGTTCGATTTCTATTATCGACAAGTAAGAGTTAGACATACTTTTAAATTTTTTGTCAGAGACGACACAAGAGCAATTCTTAGTGAGGATGAAGAATTGCTCTCGTGTCGCGGGGACTTTTACATATTTGTGGATCACACAAATATTTGCCCCGAGTGGGATTCGAACCCACGACACGCGGTGCTGCGGAATATATTTTTATGTTATCTGGTCTCTGCCTACACCTATGGGATGATGGCGTTTCATTACGTATGTATGTATGTACTTACTTTGTTTCTACCCCACCGTGGTCTCGAAGAGTGTGGGTCTTTTGTAACAATTGTTTGATGAGGTAGTGGATTCATTTCTATAGCCGTTACATTAGCCAGAGGTGGGGCTCCCATTGTAATTCTGTAACATAAAAAATATATATGTCGCAGTAAGATAGATAAAGCCGTAACATAGTTATATCCCTAGGGATATAATTATATACCGTAATATAGTTATTAAGAAGAAGTTTTGGGCAAACCGACATGGGTAGGTTAGGTTAGAAGGCTTAGGTGGGAGCGAGCGAAGCGAAGCTCCCACCTCAGCCTTCGTGGTTATTTTTTTTTAAACCACCCAGAAGGAGGAGCCCCGCGAAGCGGGGCTCCGGCGACATCTTCAAACTCTCATTATAACTATGTTACGGCATATAATTATATCCCTAGGGATATAACTATGTTACGGCTTCATCTATCTTACTGCGACATATATATAGTAGCTGACCCGCTCACGCTTTCTTTTTTGTATTTAATACCGCGCATTTTCTAATTTATTCACCTTTTACACCTTCTCTGAACTTCCACAAATAATTCAATACCAAAATTAGCCAAATCGGTCCAGCCGTTCACGAGTTTTAGCGAGACTAACCAACAGCAATTCATTTTTATATATATAGATTTTAATTTTAATATTATTATGTTATCCGATATCCGGTCATCGGCAGCCAATATTATTACAACCGGCCAATATTGCACGATTTTGTTTTGAGTTTAAATGTTTTGTTTAAAAACATTTGTCTATAGAGGTAAATATGTTATAATTGTTTCCTAAAAGAGTAAACGGAGACCAAGGACGCCGCTTGGTACGATTCCTAAAACCTTATTTCGCTACATTCACATCCATCCCATCCATCTAGTTAAACATGGCTTGAACCTTCTAAAATAAATTATTAGAAAAACGAAATAGATACCACTTAGCCCGACTTGGGAATTGAACCTGAAACCTTATGACACATTGAATACGTAAAAAAGTGATAAATAGTATAAATACGTACAGATTGTCGTTCCTTCTATGTTGATTATTTTCCATATTCATCTTCGTTGCCGTCAAGGAATGCTTACAATTTCAGTTCTTGGCGAAATTTTCAATTTGTTCCTTAGGCTTTTAACCAATTTATTTAATGTGTACACAATCTAAAAAAAATAATAATATTCTTAATAAGAATAACGGTCGTAAAGCTTTGGGCAGCTCTCTTAACAACTCGTTCGTCGTATGGTTAGTGTGACCACTAACCATACGACGAACGAGTTGTCCTAGTGTCAAAGTTGTTCAACCCGCCCGAAGGCCTTTGACATGGCTTAGCGACTGTTGTCTTATAGACAAAAACCGAGACCGATTTTTTACGTGCCCTCCGAAGCACGTAGACTCTCAGTTCTAATACCACTATGCGGCTACCCATCTATGGAATATCCGCGCCAAGGTTGCTTAACCCACCGATCGTTTACCGAGCGATGAGTGCAACTACCCACGAGCGCGACTTTAATGCTAAGTTGACCACACCATACAATAAAATAAATAATACTACAAAAAATACAAACCCAATTCTTAATAACTTTGAAATTAAATTTAAAAAGAAGACACTAAACTTCCACTAGTCTTTAACTATTATAATTAAAGTAATATAAAAATAATGTTTGAAATTATGCAGCGTGCGTACTTATCAAACTTGCAACAAGTATTGAATGAATAAGTTATCCTTAGTAAGTATTTATATAGGCATTCCTCTCGTAGTGTTTATTATAACTGATATGAGTATGTCCACGATTAGGCTTGCTGCAAACATGTTCGGGCCGGCTTTAATCAGCTTGCCGAACAGTGAAATCGAATATAATGTTGTCATCTACATTTAACTGCACGTTTAGCGCAGTGGTTTAAGCGGTCACCTCGCCGCAACAACCGTAGCGCCGCGTGTGGTGGGTTCGAATCCCACCCGGGACAAATCTTTGTGTGATGAGCACGAGTATTTGTTCTGAGCCTGGTTGTCAATTTATCTATATAAGTATACATTTAGAAGTGTATAAGTATGTATATCAGTAGTTTTTGGTTACCACAAGCTCTGCTTAGTTTGGAATCAAATGACCGTGTGTGAGTTGTCCAATTATTATTGTTATTATAATATTCGACTTCACCGTTCGTAACATTCATATGTTAGGAAAAAACGTGGGTGCTTGTAATTGGGTATTTTGTTTCTATCGTTAAATTTTATAAGACCTTCTGCAAAAATTTCAACAAATAAATAAAATAAAAAATGCTGCTCTGCAACGCCACCACACCAAATTGTGACAATCGGACCCGTAGGAACAATTCGATCGGCACAAATCAAAACCTAATATAGTATTACGGGTCCGATTTTCGTTCGACAATTACTGGCGAACCGAATGATTTGTTCAGTCGATCCACGCAAGCCCAACAAATGCTGTAATTGTCTCGAATCGGTTTTGTCGTTCTATCACGTATCTCAGTTGACATCTATTTGAAAGCCACCATGCTGTACATTACTTTCTACCTTAGACTATAGTGATTAACACGTTACGTCAAAGCAGCTATGTACTCAATAGTAATCATCAATTTGACATTAACTGTCAACTGAGATACGTGATAAGCCCACAGGCCAGCCCGAATACGTGTGTAGCAAGCCTTACAGATACGAGCGAAATTATAATTAATCATTATTGCTTCTCTGAATACAATATTTATAAGCGATAGCTTAACCGCTAAAGGAAAACATTTCACATATGTATTTTCCCAATTAAATATACATTTATTTTATAATCAATTTTGATTGCCTCTGTGCTGTTGGTAGTGTATGCAACTGCTGTGAAAGAGGTCTCGGGTTCGAATCCTGGATCGGGACATTCAAGTTCAAATCAAATTCAAATCATTTATTGCTTACTTAGTTATATATCGAACATTAGCTCTTTCCTAAGATTTAAGCACTTATGATAATAGAGATAATGTTAAAAGATCTAAGAAGATAGACTGAGATCTAAGAATTTCTTAGTAACAGCCCGAAATTTGGAAGTTGAGGACCTCCGTGCTTCGGAGAACACGTAAAGCCGTCGGTCCTCACCGTGCCAACTTAATTAACCACTCTGCTATCACTGCTTAATCCGATATATAGAATTTCAATGTCACAATGTTAGTTACCATACTCCTCCGAAACGGTTTGACCAATTCTCATGAAATTTTGTGAGCATATTGAGTAGGTCTGAGAATTGGCCAATATGTATTTTTCATACCCCTAAGTGACACTATTTTTTTTGTATTTATATGGTAAAACAGCGTTTGCCGGGTAGTTAATAAAGATGAATGAATAGGAAATGTAAATACATATATGATATCGCCTATAAGTAATTTTAACTTATAAATCGTGCGAGATAATTAATCTTTACTTAATCAGTCAATATATCAGTGACGCGGAAAATTAAATAAATATTTGATTTCGTTCTTATTGAAAGAAACACGATCTAGCGCGCGATTTTAATGTAAACTAGCGAACGGAAACTACTTCGTCAAAAAAAGATTTCCTGGGATCAGTAGCGCGAGTATCGAGAGTTTGACATTTAAAATGTACAGTCAAAATAGTTTCTACAAAGTCCGCTGCGCTGATCAGATTTTCATACATTTTTAATATAACTATCCGGTTGTCGATACTCGATAGTAGTAGAGAATCGGGCTACTGATCTCATGTATCTATTTTTTAAGATTTTTCGCGTTTAAAACGATCAACGTTTAGAGTTTTCGACGACCTTCGTGGTGCAGTGGTTAAGGTGTTACTGTTGGGTCTGGAGGTCGTGGGTTTATTCCCACAGGGAAAAATTATCTGTGCGATCCACAAATAATCGTTTCGAGTCTGGTTGTACTTTGTGTTCGTTGTTTGTATGTTTGTAAAAGTCCCCGCGACACAAGTGCAATTCTTGGTGCAGGAGTTGTTTGATGATTAAAAACTGCCTGTGTGGCGCGGTCAGTCGTGTATACATACAACTGCTGATCATGTGGTCCTGGTTCGATTCCTGGGTCCTGCAAATATTGGTCTATTTCAATTTAAATTAGAATTATATTAATTATAAAATTATATTTCTAAGTTATTTGGTTGCCATAGTACAAGCTCTGCTTAGTTTTTAATCAAATGACCGTGTGTGAGTTGTCCAATGATATTTATTTATTTAATGAAATATTTTTTAATAGTAGCCCGGAGTTTGGAAACGTGCCCTATACATGGCAAATAAGCTCGCCCCCTATAACTTGAGATTTATATAGTTAATGGCGAAACGTGGGCCTATTTTATTTCGGGTATAACAGGTGTGATATTATGTATGAAGGTACATATATAAGTAGGTTTAGTAAACGATAATATTGTCTACTTTTCCTCAATCGCAGGTGTTATGACATTTTAATTGGGAATTTCGTAATATTATATTATGAAACGATAGAGTTAATAAAATAATATCGGCAATTAAGTTATACATGTTTCACAGTTATATACCTATGAATAGAATATAGGTGGAACTTAACAAAATGTTTCTATGTAAATTATAATGCTAACCAACGATTTGTTCGATTTTAAAAGCAAAACTACTATACCCAATAGACGACCTATGTGGCGCATTGGTTAAAATGATCGGTTGTGGGTTCGATTCCCACATGAAGCGATTATTTGTGTAGTCCACAAATCATAATCCATGTCTTGTTCCTACGTTTATAAGATTACGGTTTTTTAAGAAATATACCATTTCTTTAGGATTATTGAATTATGGTCCAACATTTCGGAACAACACTCGTAGAAAATAATTAATTAAATGGGTAGGTATCTCTCCGGTTTCAGAGGAATAACCACTTTTACAGATATCCCGGATATTGCATAAGGCTTTCTACTGAGTTGTTGGAATAATAGTTACTTTAGTACTATAAAACATATTTTCATAGATCAACCTCTCTTAATCACAAAAATCTTTGCTCTATTAGAATCGAACCTACGACCACCGAGCACAAAGAACAGCACATAGTGACTACATACACCGTTCACAGTTAAGGATATCTTGACCTTCAAGCTCATCCTAACACTGATTCCTCATTAAAAATTGCACAATACAATATGGAACCAATTAAATTCCGCTCAGCAAATATTTGTGAACAACAAATCGTATCAAGGCTGATCTTATTTGTATTAGATCAGTATAAAAACGGTAACTGGTTCAAACACACCATCATTCGACAATTAACTCCATTGGATCTCAACTGAAGGAAAATGAAGGTAATTATCATATTTATTTATACCCGGAAGAATTTGTTTAATCGCATTAAATAACTAACTATATAAGTTACGATATTTAATTAAATATCGGTCCCTTATCAAGTGGAATTTTGCCAGTTGCTGTCACCTATATTTCGTCGACTCTTCATCCGTTAAGCTACGCTTGCCGAGCTTGTTCTGTGGATGGGTGGCCATCTTATACATATCAAGTTCCTCCCTGTTTTGGAAAGCATGCTAAATTTTGGGTCTTTAACAGTGTTCAGAAGCTTAAAAGTCTGATTTGTCAGTCTTACCAAAGGGTATCGTGTTATAGCCCAGGTAACTGTGTTGTGGAGGTCCGATAGGCGGTCGCTCCATGTAAAATACTGGTATTCAGCTGCATCCGTTGATACCAGAAGCCGTCTCCCACATAGTTGAAAGAAAGGCTAGGTTGGTGATGAGCTTATTGGCTGAATAAAATAACAGCAAATGTCTGAAACTAACTGTTACGTTTTCCGTTTCTTTTTGTTCTCTTTATTTTATTTTGTACTGTACACATTTTTTACAAAATTTAATGAATGTCTTTGAAGAGCAGAGCCTCCTAGCACAGGTATAATTATACTTAAAAGGAGGCTTTAATGTAAGATAACTGTAAAAGTTGCACAAGTTTCTGCAATAAACTTTTTTTAAAATATTTTAACTGTAAAAATTCTATCTATATCGCTACCCGATGCTTATATAAAGGTTAAGAAGTTCAATCAATTCTTTGAAAGATGACAAACAATTTAAAACTTTTGTTATAATTTTAAAACGATTTTTTTCAATAATTCTCGACAGCAGTTAGTGATATTCACTTTTATGCTCTAATTTATTCGTTTTGATAACCTGTAACCTTTAGAAGATGATGTTTTAACCTTTGTAACCCTAAAGTGACGGAGAGTTAAAATAATTATTAGAAAGAAAAAATCGCGATGATCATTTATATGGTTATTTACCAAATCTGACGTAATATTGTCTAAGCGTCGGGTTACAATAAAAACGTTATCACTTTACTTTTCATTGCGTTCAAGACACATGTTTTATTTTACTGCTTGTAATCAAAAGGGCCATAAACCAAAAATGTGAATTCTGAAGAATAGATAAAAGGTAAAAAAAAAACACATTTCATCGGGTATATTTTAATAATATCAATCCGTCCCATCAATTTCACACTAGAAGCAATAAAAAGTGTAAAATCTTCTTTGTAAACCTGATAAAATGTTATTTTTACAAAGAGAAGGATTTTGAATAATTTTGACTTGTAGCCCTTTTGTTTTATAGAAACGATTTGCCTTTATCAAGCTACAGATTACACTAGTTTTAAGAGCGAAAGTATGTCTCTTTAGTAATAATTCTTTATGTCTTTCACAGGTCTTCGTAGCACTGTGCCTTGTGTTCGCGTGTGTGTCAGGTCGCGGCTCCGGGCCGTACCTGCCGAGTGGATGGAAGCCTCAGGGTCCAGCCTTCTACCTGCCTTCTGAAGTATCCGTGAGTATTGGTCCTTATTACGACGATCGTGGTAAAATTTGAGGTATTTCTTTCTTCAAATTCTTATTAAACAGTGTTTAAATTGCATGAAGGCCTTTAACATGGTTTACCTGCTATTTTAACTGATCACAAATTAAGGTTCTTCTCCGAAACGGTACGCTTAATTTTATGTGGCTTAAGTTCCGCATTCAGTACAAACAAGAAAGGCTAGTTGTGACAAAAAAAATCTACTTCACATCATTTGGAAAATGCACTCTGCCTTAAGATGACTGGGACCCCGAGCTTATATCTGAAAAAACTCATTAGCACATCAATCCTTTATCAGTAGTCATCCGTAAGAAGAAAAAGTAATTTTCCATGCGATCAGTAACATTACCTTAACTATTGTCTTTATTTCCAGAAGCCTGCACCAGCTCCCATCGTCCTCTCCGTCTTCCCGGAGACGGAAGCCTCAGGGTCTGATGCCCTCAGGGAGTACGGTCCTCCTAAGCTTGAGGAGTCTATCAATGTGAACCAGGGTCTCCCTGAGGTGGCCACTGCGCAGACCTTCGCTGAAGTCAAGAGTGAGGAAGTAGTTGCTGCAGTTGAAGAGGCTGTTAATGTTGAAGGTATAAGATATACCAACAAAAATTCGCAACGAGTTGAAAACCTTTTCCTATTTTATTCGGTTAAACAAACTTGGGTGTTAGACCAGCACAGCTAACTATAAAGAAGTTTATTTATTTCCTTTAGCCCGCGGTAATGTCCAGCAAAGCTTTTCCATTCCCTGTATTCTTCTTTTGGGCCTTCTACTTATCATTTAGACCCTTTCAAAATCATCTTTCTTAACCTCTATAGTACCAACTCATTAGTTTTATGTGTTCATTTTTGAATCTATAGATTTATGAATCAATTTCTAAATCATGAAAATCAATTCCACCTACAAATACGATCTCCAATTTCAGAAAACGTAGAACAATCCGCCGCGATCGTCGAAGTATCATCTGCAACGGAATCATCAGAATTAGTCCAAGAAATAAACGAGGAAGCCACCCTGTCTGCCGCGGAACCAACAGCCCAAGTCGCTGAACAACTCGTAGAAGTCTCTGCCATCCAGACCGAAGAAGAAACTACACCAGTTCTTGAAGAAATCGTACCAACAAATGCTGCAGAAGAAATAGCAGCCGCTGTAGCCGTTGATGAGTCTGCAAACGCTGCTCAGGAAGTAATTGTCAGTGTTGAAGAAGTGGTACCTACAGCAGCAGTCCAAGTTGACAATGTTCCCAGTGCTATTGAGATTGTACTCCCTACAGCCTCGGACGTCGTTGTACCGTTATCTCAGCAAGAATTGACGGTGGTACAAGAAACTGTTGTTGAAAGTGCTCCCGGAGTCAATAATATTGCAGAAGCTCTTGTCAATTTGGAGAACGAAGTTAAGGCTGCTGAGGTAATTCTATTGTGTTATATTCTTTTTTTTATTTAGAAAGGACTTTTGTTCTATAGGAACATGTCAGCGAATGAATGAATACTTAAAAAAGTCGAAGTTAAACCGCCTGGATTTCGGCTCAAAGCATTTTGGCCTTGCCGAAATCAGATCGGGCTATTAGCCTGTATGAGCTTCATATGTAATTAATGTCACGTAATTAGTTGATAATTGAAAAAATAAGTTTTTTGCTTCTTGTTGTAAGGGGAAATCAAGATTTTCATTTGATTATGAACGGTTTACATAAAAATATTATATTTTCAGGTTCAAGCCATTGAAAACACAGCAGAGATCAGCTCCGTACAGGAATCTTCAGGGTACGTATCTCAATTATTGCATTTCAAATTGTCAAGTTTTCAAATACTGCTTCTTATCAAAGGCTTCACGTTATATAAACATTTTTGCTTTTCTCATCTTTAAATAAATTATAATATTTGTTTTCAGTTCTTTGGAACAGGCTCCAGAAGGTTTCCTCGAGTATGGACCTCCTGGCTTCACGGAGTACGGTCCCCCGAAACAGGAGGACCTCGCCAGGTTGGCGGTTGAGGTAAATATCAGGAAATGTCTCTGAACAGGTCCCTCCGCCATCTGATTCTTCTTATTTTTATAACAGACTAGCTGATCCGCTATACGTCTTAATTATACTATCTGCTGCTATCATTCGTAACCTAGGTATTGAACCAATTTCGATGTAAATTTTCATGGAGATAGATCCACTGCTACGCAAGGGAATGTGTTCATTAATAAAATAGGTATTAATAACGTTTCTGAGTGATAACTACAGCACGTTTAATTATTTATCCTCGTGTAATATTATTCAATTAAATATTTGATAAAGATAAATTAATAAATGAAGGAAAACGTTTTAGGTCATTTAATAATTCTGTTAACTATACAGGGTTTTGTTTAATATTGTTATCCTTGTTGAAAATAACTGGCCATTAACGTTAACTTAAATACTTCGCGTGATTGTACTAATATTGTTAATGCTTGAATAATTTCTTCATTAATTTTTTTGATTCGCCTGCCTCTATGTCGCGGTCGGTAATGTATGCGACTGCCACGCAAGAGGTTCAGGGGTACGAATCCTGGGTCGGGCCAAAAAGTATTTTCAAAATTTTTGATAAGAATTTTGTTAGAGTTATGAAGTTGAGATCGTAGATCTTCGTGCCTCGGAGAGCACGTAAAGTCATCGGCCTGATCTCTCTCAGGTCGTGTCGGTTTAGCCGTCCGATCGGGCTATGAGAGTAAACGGATAGAGAGTGTGCCTGTGTATTGTGCACACACATGGACAAAGTTCTGCACAGTTTGCTGGTTTCAATGGAACTGGCCGCAGCAGCCGAATATCGGCCAGGAGGAAATTATTCTGAAAGTTTGGATGTTTGAATGGGTATTTCTTACTCAACCACACCAAAACTACTGCACAGATTTAGATGGATCATAGTAAACTTCGGAAAATCCCTGAACATAAAGTAGTGTTTTAATAATGATATTGTTATTCCCAGGTGGCTTCGGTCAGCGCTCTTGAGAACAATGAAGTGAGACGCAGGCGTTTCTCACCTAAATTCAGGTAATTATTTAAAGGTTTCCAGTACCTTATCGACTTACTTATCTTGTTATTTAGACCGAGTCACTCTGGTGAACTCTGGTCATCAGCCTTTGTAAATAAATTGCGTATTAGACTAGTACCGCGATTCTCTACTACCGACAACCGGCTTGCTGTAAAAAAATGTTGCACGACAATCGGTTCTGCGCCTCTAGTGGGCGTCGTAGAAACTATTTTTTCAGTACATTTGAAATGTCAAACTCTCGATACTCGAAAGTACCAACAGTAAAGAATCGCGCTACCTTTAATAGGATTGTACAAGACGCGATAGATTTTTAATTTTTAGGGGAATATTTTAATAATAATGTTTTTCTTCACACACAGGTCTACCAAAAAGCATTAACATGGAAAACCCATCGGGTTTTTTCACCCAAAATGCAAGTATGACGACTTCGGCTGATGAAATAAAGGATTTGAAACAATGGTGATTAATATTGTCATTATAAATTTGTATTATGGGAATATTGTGTATTACTCATAAATAGTGACATGCAAGAACTAAAGATATAAAAAAATACAGCAAATTGTATGATTTTTTGTTCAATATACTGAAAACTATAAATCTTCACTAACGTTTTGAAGTGTATACTAACCCCCGATTTCTGAGGTACATTAAGCGGTATAAGTTCATCTATTCAATAGCGTTTAAAGTCATATAAAAAAACAGTTTGATATATACATAAGATATATATAAACTACCGCTAAATGTACCTCGGAAACCGGGCATAAGACAGTTCTCAACTTTAAGTACCTTACGTTTTTGTAGCCGTAACTTACTTTATCTATCAAAATACGTCTCTATTTATTTTAATTTCGTGATTATTTTAATTTCTTGTTTATTTTTCTTCCTTTCGAAAGCATGATCGTAATAAAATATAATTAAAGTTTACGCAATGTTAAATCAATTTGGATATTAAGTATATGTCGAATAAATGGATATGTTTCAAATTGATAATTGTTGTATTTCATTTTATCACTCCTAAACCTAGCTCCTTTTATAGAAAATCAATGTCTTGTCCTTAAAAATACACAATCATAATCATGCTAACACTTGTTCTACGACTAATAAGTAGATAACCGTCAGATAGCCTATCCGATTGATAAAGTAACCGCATATTTATGAAAACTGTCAATATTCAACCGAATAAGCTATTTGATACTTATAAAAACCCCCCAATCTTCTGCTCTTTACAAACATACAAACAATAGCCACTAAATACATCTAAATCAAATGACTTAATTGTTGTCAATAGATAATCCAAATATTTGCTCCGTATGAGAATCGAACCTACAACCTGTCGACTTAGTGCGTCCGACAGCGGCACACCAACATATTCCCTTTTATGTAATTTAGTACAAGTTAATTTTACTCTTCCTAGTCGAATAAGTTCTGTAACGAAATAAACGTTTTACTCATTCATTTGTCGTATGGTCAGTATGGTCAACCTAGTGTCAAAGTTGTTCAAGCCGCCCGAGAGGCCTTTAGCGTGGCTTAACGACTGTTATCTTAGTAGACAACAACCGGGACCGACTTTTTACGTGCCCTCCGAAGCACGGAGACGCCCAGTTCAAATACCACTATGCGGTCACCCATCTATGGAATGACCGCGCCAATGGTTGCTTAACCCACAGATCGTTTACCGACCGGTGAGCGCAACTGGCTATGGGCGCCTCAACGTTTTACTTATACATTAAGTACTTAAATAAATCAGAAATCAAAAAATCTCGTTTTTATGATATCCTCTTACAGTATCTAATATAATAATATTATAGCCTTCCTCGATAAATGGGCTATCTAAAACTGAAAGAATTTTTCCAATCGGACCAGTAGTTCCCGAGATTAGCGCGTTCAAACAAACAAACAATCAAACAAACTCTTCAGCTTTATAATATTAGTATAGATATAATATTTCGAGAATCTATACTTAATATTATAAAGCTGAAGAGTTTGTTTGTTTGATTGTTTGTTTGTTTGTTTGTTTGTTTGAACGCGCTAATCTCGGGAACTACTGGTCCGTTTTGAAAAATTCTTTCAGTGTTAGATAACTCATTTATCGAGGAAGGCTATAGGCTATATATCATCACGCTACGACCAATAGGAGCAGAGTACCAGTAAAAAATGTTATAAAAACGGGGAAAATTTTGACCCATTCTCGCTTATGTGACGCAAGCGAAGTTGCGCGGGTCAGCTAGTCTACACTAATATTTTAAAGCTGAAGAGTTTGTTTGAACGCACTTATCTCAGAAACTACTGGTCCGATTTGAAAAATTCTTTCAGTGTTAGATAACCCATTTATCGAGAAAGGCTATAGACTATATATCATCACGCTACGACCAATAGGAGCAGAGTACCAGCAAAAAATGTTACAAAAACAGGGAAAATTTTGACCCGTTCTCTCTTACGTGACGCAAGCAAAGTTGCGCGGGTCAGCTAGTCAGTTATAAAGGGCCTCTACGTGTTGGCTTCGGCAAAAAGCAAGCCTTCCAAAACGCCGGGACTTCTGTAACTAGTTAACAAGAAACACTTAATGTCTAGAACCTATTTATCACAGAATTTTATACACGTCTGAATAAAATTATCATATTGTTCAATGTTCACCCAATTTTCTTATTCATTAACTTATAAATAAATTTATTGGAAAACTGTCAAAGTCTCATCAAAATAATGAGAGTCTTTTCTAAGAAAATGATTCTAAATACATTATGACAATATATTAACATTCTCATTTGAAAAAAAGGATATATAAGGACAGTAAGAGTGTCTTAGATCATATTTTGAAGAGGATCTCCATTTGGCTAACACCATGTTTAGTCAAAATTTATCTTATATTTTAGTTTCATTTGGAGTATTTTTTATGTAAGTACAATCTATACTAATATAATAAAGCTCAAGAGTTTGTTTGTTTGTTTGATTGTTTGTTTGTTTGTTTGTTTGTTTGAACGCGCTAATCTCAGGAACTACGGGTCCGATTTGAAAAATTCTTTCAGTGTTAGATAGCCCATTTATCGAGGAAGGCTATAGGCTATATTACATCTCGCTACGGTCATTAGGAGCGGAGTAGCAACGAAAAATGTTACAAAAACGGGGAAATTTTTGACCCATTCTCTTAGGTGGCGCAAGCGAAGTTGCGCGGGTCAGCTAGTTGAAAATATAACTATAGTATAACAACTTGGAATAGAGTCTTGGGTTCTAGGTTCGCGGTTGGGTATCAAAAAATCAAGTTGTATAACATCATTAACCCGGATTATGCAGCTGATGATAACCTGTTAAAGCGCGAACAGGAATACATCATCTGTGAAAATTTATATTGTATAACTAATACGGTTCATGAGATACAGTCTGGTGGCGGCCAGGCAAATAGACAAACGAAGTCTCAGTAATATATCTCTTCGCATGATCAATTATTGTATCAACCACATTGTAAAACTTTTGGCGATTGAAAAGAGTGGCCGTGAGTTTCTTGCTAGCTCTTCTCATAAGGCTCCACCCTCTTTCCGAGCTAGTGGTAGATTCAGTAATTGTAACGACTATCATAAGTGTCAATATTTGACCTAATGAAAAAATGATTTGATTTTGATTTTGATTTTATAGATCATAATATCAGCTTAGCCTTTCTTCTAAATATGTTGGAGTCGGCTTTTAGTCTCACCGGATCAGCTGAATAGAAGCGACTGTCTATCCGATCTCCACAACCCAGTTATTACCTGTGTTATAACACGATTCCCCTCGGTAAGACTGGTTATCAGGATTTCAGACTTCTGGAAACGACTGTCAAAAATCTTGAAAAATCACAGCTGGGAACTGTTCCTCAGTGTTTCGGAAGGCAAGTTTATTAGTTTATTTATGAACTTGCCTTCCGAAACACGGAGGAACTCGGTATGTCTAATATGGTCACGCATCCTCAGAATAACCTCGGCATGCGTAGCTTAAACTCAAAGATAATTCCGTGCAGCTATTGTTATGTAGTCACGAGCTCCTCTCTTCTTATCTATCTTCATGTTAACATCAAAATCGATCTAGTAGTTTTGGCGTTATTGCGTAACAAACGTTCTACAAGTAAGATATCACGTATTAACTCCTATTAATAATTAATGTAAAGGATAAACGTAGTATATTACACATGAGTGGGGAAATTTAACCACAAATGGACTTAAAATGTTACATTTTGGTTTATATTGTCACTATATACAATATGTGTTTGTATGTGGTTTTGTTCGAATGTTGATCGCGTCGAATTGAGAACATCCTTCTTTATTGATTTCGGTTATAATTAAAGCGATGGTTTTGTGATTTTTCTTTTACCAGAGGATATCATGCCATTTAATTATTGTAAAGAAACATATACTTAATGCGATTAATGATTGATGTAACGAGTTGTTAATTTAATTAAAAGCGCAAGTGAAGTCGCAGTACACTGTTAACATATTCTCAAAAGACTCATGCGACGCGATTCACTAGAAATTTTGTATGAAAATTTAACATCGCCTGTAGCGAGCGCCGTAGAAACTATATTTGCAATTCATTTTATATGCCAACTACTGTAAATAATCGTGCTATAGCAGTAAATTTTCTCTAAATTTTCTATCCATTTACGAAAACCTGATTAAAATCTGTCCACCACTTTTTGAGTATGCAAACCACAAACTAAGCCGAGAGCGAAACTTGTATTTACTCGCAATTTCAGTAGGGATAACGATAATATTATATTATTATGTATTCACTGTAACACAGGTAAATCCCATATTATAATACTGAACTGTAACAGGCTTTTTTATTACGTCAATCAAGCGTAACTCCGAATAAGGCCGATCGGCCGTCAGCAAAATTGTCACGGGAAAATGGGCCAATTGACCGTATAAATACAAAATCTACAGGAATTTGTTTATTATATATTGTAAATCTGTTATAACTACACGTTGTTAAAGGTTATATAACTTTATGTTATATATTTTGTTATAAAACTATTGTATAAAGTGGTCTATGGTGGGTTTTATTTGTAATTGTTAACGCGCTTATAGTCAGTTGCGCTCACCGGTTAAATGAATTTTTAATTAAGCAACCCTTGCCGCGGTCATTCCTCAGATGGGTGATCGCGTAGTATTTATACAGTCTCCGTGCTTAGAAAGACGTGTGAAAAGTCGAACCCGGCTGTTGTCAATTAAGATGACAATCGTTAAGCCATGACGCTGGCTACGTATCCACGTAGTTAATATTGAAATGTCTGTCACCTAACTCACGTGGCGACGTTGTGGCAACGTCACATTTCAATAATAACTGCTTGGATACATAGCCAGCGACGCCGCTATGGCGTCCTAGTGAGGCAGGGCTCTTAGGGCCTTCGTACTCAAGGCTACGCAAGTTTTCAGTACTCAACGATTTGAGTTTTTTAATTTGGGACTTTATTTGTTTTTCAGGTTGTGCCCTAACCGCAGTGAAGGGTATTTTATTCAGGACAATCTTAACCAGTTCGGAAATTGCGAGAATATAATGAAGGCGGCGTTGTACTGCAGGGCAATGACCAATGAAATCCAAGAACGAGACGACAAGAGGAATCAGTACGTATTTAAACATACACTTACTTTCTGCCCGCAGCTTTTCCTACGTATAATTAATGAGCTGACCCGCGCAACTTCGCTTGCGTCACATAAGAGAGAATTGGTCATAATTTTCCCCGTTTTTGTAACATTTTTTACTGGTACTCTGCTCCTATTGGTCGTAGCGTGATGATATATAGCCTATAGTCTCGATAAATGGGCTATCTAACACTGAAATAATTTTTCAAATCGGACCACAGTAGTTCCTGAGATTAGCGCGTTCAAACAAACAAACAAACTCTTCAACTTTATAATATTAGTATAGAAGTACAGATTAGTTTCACAACCATAATATTTTGATTACTTCCACAAGCTCAGAACAGATACTCAATTTCATCACACAAATATTTGTATTAGGATTGTAACCACACGCGGCGCTACGGTTAACACGGCGAGGTGACCACGTTAACAACTGAGCCAAACGTGCAAAACTTGTGTAAACTACAATCTATGACAATACGCAGGTTACCAGTTGGCCCTGCCGACCAGTACATCCCAGAGTCGACGGATATGAAGCCAAACAAAGAAGAAGAAGCGGAATACAGTTCGAAAGACCCTCACGCGAAATCGAGGAAGTCAGCCTCAAAAGCATCATTAGTAAGTATAACTTACAGCCGAATAAAACATCACTGAACTTTACACCCCACTAATATTAGGTCGGGGAAAAAGTCTTTTCGCATTATAGTGTGTATGAACTTATAATAAAATCTCTTTGACTTCAAGAATCACAAATGAGTACACGGTTCATTAGGTTTCCTTCAGTGAGCTCGTGAGGTACTCAAATATCGAGCATTTTTGTGTAGAGAAAAGATTTTATTACAAGTTCGTACATAGTATAATGCGAAAAGACTTTTTCGCCGACCTAATATTATAAATGCTAAAGTTTGTGAGTATTTATGTATGTATGGATGTTTGATACTTTTTGACGCAAATACTACTGAACCGATTACGACGAAATTGGTAGGGCACTTTTTATCCCGTGGACGACGTCGCGGGCGGTCTCTAGTTTTACATACACACATAATATATATATCACGCCTGCTATACCCGTAAGTACAGCAGAGTTGGTCAATAGTCCTTTTGCCATTTACCGGACACTTTACAAAACTCCGGGCTACTAATTGCAAACAAAAGTATCTACTTTGCCCGGCCCGGGAATCGAACTCGATACCTCACGATCAGCACTCGGATACACCACCGACCGCGATACAAAGGCACTTTTAGGACATAGTGTCTTTGCTTTCTGAAAATATTTCAGCATGGACAACACTAATCAACAATTTCTTTTTTTCAGAAGCCTGAGACGTCTAAGAATAATTTGATGGAAATACCAGCTTTCTTAATTCTATAGATCTTAATAATATGACTTTGGGCACAGTGTACTTAATGACTTATACCAAATATAGTTATAATTTAATTATAAGCCCCGGTAACACCACTATTCAACCTTTGGCGCGGCCATTCTGTAGATGGGTGACCGCATAGTGTTATCTGAGTTTTTCCATGCTTTGGGGGCCCGTAAAAAGGCCAATCGTTAAGCCTGGACTTCTTGGAAGGTTTAAACTCATCACTAGGTTGACCACTAACCATACTATAGAAAATTAACTTTGGAAAAAGTATCTGTTAACTAACAGATGGATATTGGACAGTTGTTTCCATTCTTTAGATGCGAGATAAAATGACAGCAGATGTCAGTGACATTTTCAAATATGATAAAACTGGAGCTTCTTTAAAGGAATATTGCTTGAGAAATGTTTAACACAGTTCTTGAAGGGATATAGTCTCTGCCGCACTTGGCCAGCGTGGTGGACTCAAAGGGTAAGGCTTACTTCCTCCTACGCTAATACGCCCTTTAGATACACACTCTATCGCCCATGAAACAACAATTGCGCGTGAAAGAGTGCGCATGTAAGGGGAAAGGAAAGACCACGCGCCGCGCTCATCTGTCAAGCCCGCGAAGAAAATCGCGAGAGAAGTGCGCACTGCTTTCCCGCGCGTAATCCTGTACGCTCCTAAGAACGTGCGATAGAGTGTGTGTGTAAAGGGGGTTAATATTGGTGGCATACGTCGGTCTAATACGATACACGATGTTCTAAGCGTTACTGTACAACGATGATATCGTACGCAGTAGAATGTTCTATGAAATACGCAAGTAACTGTGCTCACGGCCAATGTATGCGACCGATTTAGCGCAAGAGGAAAGGATGCCTTAACCCCTACCTTATATTAAGAGACCATTGGACAGTTAGCTACAAAAGTTACTGAACATAAAATAATTACTTAATCCTTTGAAACCATGTATTCTGAAGCATGCACGTAATTCATGTAAAGCAAGAAAGCATTGATTGAAATGTTTGAATCTAAAAAAAATTACTTGATTGCTGAAATTTTAAGAGGGTTTAAAAATAAGAATTTGTTAAGCTACTTTTGTAACTGACTGTACAATATTACGTTAACTAGTTGTCAACAAGAGATTCAAGCCAAAATTATTGTATTTTGTAGGTTAAGTAGATAATTTTAAGTGTTCATTGTTCTTTAATAAGTTAAAATAATAAATATTGATAATGCATGATTTTTTTAGTTTTATTGTGTTTTCTTCCAAACCTATACAGTACCTATACCATACAAACTTGCTACAAGGAAACAATTAAAGGAAACTAAAAACTGTAACAATTTTAGCTAAACCTAAATTAAAAAAATAATGCCATGGTTTCAATAAGATTCGGACTCACCTTGCAATCTATGTATAGCACATCGTGTGAGAGGCATTTCTGAGCTAATAATATTTACGGGAATGTCAAAATTTCAGTCCATTTAGAGGTATTTTTACTGCAAGGACAATGCCTAATAGTTTATCCCTAGGCACCCTTTTATATGGCCGGCATAGAAGACTCAAGACCGAAACACAACTTCGGGGAAACCTTTGCACGAACACAAACAGGTGAACAGGGGCCTACAATCAACAAAAACGAAAAATCGTTGAAATTTTGTTCGTTTTATGTCACAATTTTATCCGATATAAAATGTCGGTTGAACTATTGTACAAGAATATAATTTACTAGCTGACCCGCGCAACTTCGCTTGCGGACATAAGAGAGAATGAGTCATAATTTTCCCCGTTTTTGTAACATTTTTACTGGTACTCTGCTCCTTTTGGTCGTAGCGTGATGATATATAGCCTATAGCCTTCCTCGATAAATGGGCTATCTAACACTGAAATAATTTTTCAAATCGGACGTGTAGTTCCTGAGATTAGCGCGTTCAAACAAACAAACAAACAATCAAACAAACAAACAAACAAACTCTTCAGCTTTATAATATTAGTATAGATTTATTCATTTAGGTCAAATACTGATACTTATTATAGTCAATGATACAGAGAGTGAATTTACCACTAGTTCGGAAGGTAGGACCAATGAGAAGATATAGCAAGAAACTATTGGCCACTTCAATAAGAAATTGATATACCTAGTTAATTGAATAATATTATTATAAACATGTCAATATTTACACAACACAATGTGTAACAAACCTTCAGGTTTCAGGTAATTATACCAAGCAATATACACAAAATAAGACCTGACCTACACTATATATTAATTAAAAAATCATCAAAATCAACCGTCTAATAGATATCGTTCAGCAAACATTGCTTTATGCTAATCAAGGCCTATGTTGTTTGGTTTCTTCTGCTATATATACCGTACGCGATGACCCTAGAATATCATTCAACTGCACGCACAACACAATACAACATGAAGGTAATATAATATTCTATATATTCTTTTATATTTATTTATTATTGATTCGTAATCGGTAGTGTTTCCGACTGTTGATGTTCTTTTCCCGGGTCAGGCAAAGTACTATAAGACTTTTCTAATTTATTATACTTAACATACTAAGTAGTGAAACTTACTACAATTTCCTATACTTTCTTATTTTGTTTATTAGAAGGTTTTCTCAATATTAGAGTTCGGGAACGTGCCCGGATTATGGCCTATAATAAACCTGCCCCTTATTACATGGGACTAAAATTGTTAATGGTGAAACGTAAATGTATTTTATACACCTACGCATTGTACTATGATAATATGTACGCCAGCGTTGTCGTGATTGAGGGTTTGATTTGCAGGTGAAACAATTATTTGAGTGATCCATAATAAGTTGTTTTGGGTCAGGTTCTACTTTGTATCTGATCTGCTCTATGGCATGATCCATATTAGATAAATATATTCTATCTATTCGTTTACGAGCCATACCTCCATTGTGCAATCACCTTTCTTTTTACATCGGGGGTTAAAGGACTCAATAGAATTTGTTTTCTTTTACAGGTGTTCGTGGCATTAGTTCTTGTGTTCGCGTGTGTGTCAGGTCGCGGCTCCGGGCCGTACCTGCCGAGTGGATGGAGGCCTCAGGGTCCAGCCTTCTACCTACCTTCTGAACTGCCTGTAAGTTTCTACTGGGTATATTGGGTTTCTATTAGAGTAGTTATGTTACCATTTTTATTGATTTAATAATCACTTCTGAGTAAATATACTTAATTATGTTATTTGGGTAAGATGATCCGGTAAAATTCTGGCTGATTTTTTGATACATTTGTTACTAATAACTGTAAGATACATACGTTATCAAAGTTATGTACATTTGTTGGTATTTCATCAATAAGATATGTTATCAAACACTTATCCGTAAGTCGTAAAACTCTACCTTAGACTAATAAATCATTTTGTTAAAGTAGTAGAACCAATCTCTTGGGACCTCATGAGTCAAGTAGCTACATCCCAGGATGAAATCACGCTACTTATATTAAGGAACAGACCCGCCGGCAAAGACTAGTCAATTAAAACATCCGGGTGTAATCCCCTAAACAGGAATTCCCGCGTCATAAACTGCATAACTTTAAAACCTACCCCTACTGTTCATAAACAATACTTCTTTAAGACAATAACTAAGAAATATGCGTCTATACATAATCAGCATTGTCTATTATATACTAACAGTATATTATATAACAATATAAAACTATTCTTGCATTCAAAGACTTAGATCCCTACATTTTTCAACAACTTTGTCTAAAACGTGTTACATGACGTATTTCAGGATTCACGTGGTCCTTTGTTTCTTCAGGTGTATTATGAGAGTTACATTTACAAACTTATGGTTTTCAAAACTTTAACTTGACAAGCTAAAGGCCTTTCTAATCTAGAGCCCCGTGTTGCCCTAAAATAAAATTTATTGCACTTTACCTATTCTCAAAGTTCATTAGTGAAGTGCTACTAATATAGTGATGATATACTTAATATATATGTTAGTTTGTAAGGTATATATCTATGAGCCATTGTAACTTGAAAATAAAATGATTTATTTATTTATTTATTAACATTGCTTAACAACTGTTATCTAAATTTACATCAACCTGTACCTCGATTCTCTACCACTATCGACTACCGTCAACCG
This sequence comes from Anticarsia gemmatalis, assembly GCF_050436995.1. Taxonomy (NCBI): domain Eukaryota; kingdom Metazoa; phylum Arthropoda; class Insecta; order Lepidoptera; family Erebidae; genus Anticarsia; species Anticarsia gemmatalis. The sequence goes on along the minus strand of NC_134770.1, from coordinate 2,414,996 downwards.
GCTAGTTGTCAAAAAATGTTGCATGACAAACGGTTCAGCGCCTCTAGTGGGCGTCGTAGAAACTATTTCTAGCAGTACATTGAAATGTCAAACTCTACTGCTACTGGACGTATTACTGAGAATTCATGGAGACTCTGTTAAATTACTACGCGGCTACCCATCAATGGAATAAGCGCACTAGGAAGAAATAATTTTCAATGTGGTAATTATTTTTCAGAGGGAGAGAAGTCCAGCCAAATTGACGCAGTTTGGCGAGATTGAAGCTTCAGGTTTCGACGCACTCAGGGAGTACGGACCTCCGAAACTTGATGCAGTGGCCCAAGCTGTAGACAAGGTATTAACTTATGTACATACAAACATAATGTCACGCCCTTTTTCCCACAGGGGTAGGTAGAGATCAAAGAACGCCACTTGGTACGATCCGATATAATAACTTAACCTTTAAAAATCTAGGTGTGAAACCTTGTGAACGGTAAAAAGAACGAGAGCATCAGATCATTTCATAGTTACTAGGAATCTCCAGGGCTGGGTTTGATTTCCGAGTCGGATAAATATCTTAAAGGCATTTGTGGTAAATATAACGTAGCAGCAAACAGTTCGATAACGTACTCAATTTGAATATGTTTTTTTATTATAAGGATCAAAAAGTACAAAAAAAATATTTTTGAATAAGTTTAATATTTTGGAAAAAACCGACTAGGAATTATCTGAATAAATTAAAACAAACGCGCCACATTAATACAAAAAGAAACGTAATCTATCAAATGGTCCTTCTACCATAGGAGGCAGACGACATTCCTCTCAAAGAGACCCTGATCCAAGGACAAGAGGCCTCAGGTTCCAATGCCCTCAAGGAGGACGGAGTTGCTGAGCTGGTGTTCCTCAGCCAGGGTCTACCTGATGTGGCTACTGACCGCGCCTTCCTTGTTGAAATTACTAGTGAAGAAATTAACGCTGCCGAGGAAGCTGCTAAGATGGAAGGTCAGTTTTAGTTTAAATATTTTAGCTTCGCGTAAATAAATATAGCTGTTCTAATTTAATATTGAATTTAATGGTTAAAAACATTCTATTTGTTCATGACATATCTTGTGATGGGATGGTTTCAACTATAACAGCTAGAACTATAATTAGAATAGACTGCCTCCGTGGCGTAGTGGTTTAGGTCACCACGCTGCAACCGTTGCGTCGGGAGATCGTGGGTTCGATTCCCACACGGAGCAATTATTTGTGCGATCCACGAATAATTGTTTCGGGTCTGGTTGTGCTTTGTGTCCGTTGTTTGTATGTTTGTAAAAAGTCCCCGCGACACAAGAGCAATTCTTAGTGCGGGAGTTGTCTTTTTTAAATGAAAAATAAATGAAATGAATTTTCAGCTAACATCGAGCTAGTTTCCGCACTAGTCGAAGAACTATCAGAGCTCCAAACGAATAAAAACAAATTAGCAGAAATACATACAACAGAATCAACTGAAACACCCGACACATCTACAACAGAGACTCACTACGTCACCGAACAAGGAGAGATTGTCACAGAACTTTGTGAAGAATTCAAAGAAGAAACTATTATCCCAGCAATTGCTTTAGCCGAAATCATTGAAGCGACTACCGTTACAGATGAATATTTAAAAGCAGAGGCTGTAGACGTATCAACAACTGTAGCACCTAAAGCAACAAGCCTTGACACTAATGCTACTAGTTTAACAAGCGAAGCTGAGCAAACGAATATAACCGATACTACTCTAGCTAATGCAACTGAAGAAGAAGTTGTAGTACCAAAAGCACTTGGTATTGAAGACGTTGTATCTTCAACAGAAGTTGGAGCGACCACTGCTTCTGCAGCTTCTACAGTTTCAGTAAATATTGATACAACAACTGTACTACCAATTGTAGTTTCCAAAAAAGCTACGGAGGATCCTAAAATTGATGTTTCAACTACCGAAGGAGCTGAATTGAATGCTGGAGACTTTATTCTACCAGTGATCGATGCAGTGCTCCCAGCTGAGTTTGATGAAGTGATTGTACCGTTGTCGCAGCAGGAGTTAGAGAAGGATGCTCTCCATACTCCTGTGGAAGATGAGAATGTGTCTGAAGTGAATAGCATCGCTGAAGCTTTAATTAATTTGGATAATGAAGTTAAGAGTTTTGAGGTAAGATCTATAAGATGGGAAAGTACCTGGGTCAAATATGGCCACATACATTATTCCAAACCTGAACAGCTTGTTTCATCTTAACCGACATTAGGCGACTAGTAGGGCGCTGGAAGGGTTAATAGCTACGCCTTTTGGGACACTTGCGACAATTTATGGTTATTACAATATTTCGTGTTTGGAATAATGGTACGTGGCCATATTTGACCCTCATATTACAGGTATAAGAGCCAGTTTCACAGCTTATCTTTTTGTATTTTAAGGTGATTCTGAGATGTTACTTTATGTTTTTCAGGAGCAACAAAGAACAGAAGACAACTCTTCACCTAAACTGTCTGGGTTTGTATATTTTCTTTCTTTTATTTATTACAATTTTAGAACAACATTTAGTTTATTGTTTTCAACTAATAGTATGTTTGCGCACTGTAACCTCCTAATTGTATTATTATGGTTCTAGATCTTTGGAGCAAGCTCCTGGAGGTTTCCTGGATTTTAGTCCTCCTGGATTCGCAGTGTATGGACCTCCGAAACAGGAAGACCTTGCCAGATTACAAGTTGCTCAGGTATGAGTCAATGGAACTGATATATGTACATACATTTTAAACAAAAAGAAGCTTCGGATTATAAGTCCAGTTTTATGAGTAAAGATAAGTACCTGATATCGTAATTGACAGATAAAGTTACAGCATGAAAATATCTGTCCGATATTCAGCTTCGTAAGCCGACACTTATCAGGTGGTCAAATTGGCCCTAAGGCTAGCCTACTTGTAGGTTGTGTTCACAAAGGCTGTATATACAAAAATTCATTTTACTTAAAAATATACATACGGGTAAATCCTATCCTGCTAATGTTATACGACTAAACATGAAAGTTTTTGATGATGTGTGTATAACGTATGTTTGTTACTCTTACTTGCAAAAACTACTGAACGAAAATTTATTAAATATGGTACACAGACAGTTTATAACAAAATTGTTTTTCACGAGGATGAAGTCGCTGAACAAAATATACGGAAAAATATTCATTCAATCATTTATTTTCAGGAATCATCTGACAATATAGCAAGCAATGAAGTAAGGAGAAGGCGTTATTCGCCTAAATTCAGGTAAATTCAATTCATAATGAGAATTTATAATAAGAATCATTTAAGTAAACTACCAGCCTAAGAAAATGTATCGTGAAAATATTTTATTTACTAATTTTCATATTTACAGGTCCGGCAAACACTGAATAGAAAATTTGGAGACGGGATGAAAACACGAATGGCTTCGATATATTTATTGTAAAGTGTTACTTTAGCGAAAAAAACGGTGTAAATATGTAATATTTGATGAAGATCAATAAAGTATAAAAAAGTAAACATATTGTTTTAAATTACATACCTACATACCTATAACATTAACCCTACCCTATAATACTGGAAAGTGAAAGCAGAGATGTAAAAAATACACCCAGTTTCTGAGTTGACATATTTGTCTAATGTAAACTATGCGGTCCTTTTGAGTAGTAATCAGTACTTTGCTCAACCCTTCGAAATTTATATACAGAATACAATGTGGCCCAGATTTCAGACGCAGTCAAATCCTTGAAAATTTCCATAAATATAAACACAAAAATTTACTCCCGGTTTCTGAGTACATTTAGCAGTAGTTTATCTATTTATTAGCGTTTTTTTATATGAGTTTTTACGCTATTGAATAGATAAACTACCGTTAAATGTACCTCTGGATATGCTCTGGGTAAATGTACCTCTGTACCTATGGGTTAGAGCTTTCAATTGTTCTGGAATAGGAAGAAAAATCATCTGTAGCTCGATACTCTACAGTGTAGTCGTGACAATCGAGTAACGAGAGACAGATATTTAAAATGTACTGCCAAAATAGTTCATAGGCCCTCCGCTTGGGGCGCTGATGCAATTTGACATGTGTGATGTGATGATGACATGTCTCGATAGATAGACGGTTATTGTGTTTTAGTAGATAGTAGTAGAGAAACGCGCTGCTGTAATATATTAGGTCGGGGAAAAAAAAATCTCATTATAGTATATGTATGAACTTGTAATAAAATCTCTTCTCTACACAAAAAAGCTCGATGTTTGGGTACCACACGAGCTCACTGAAAGAAACCTATTGAATCGTGTACTCATTTGTGATTCTTGAAGCCGAAGAGATTTTATTACAAGTTCATACATACTATAATGCGGAAAGACTTTTTATTTACATGTGTGTTGTGACTACTATCGGTATATCTAAGGTATATTTTTGGAGAAAATAAATAAAATTTAAATGCTCGTTGTAAAACATTTATTTAGAGTTTAATAAAATCTAATTCGCATTAATAATACTGACATAATAATAAATTAATTTCAGCTAAGTTTTACTAAACAAATAGTAGAAAAAGCTGTGACTGTTTTAATATTAATACTAAATTGGAATACAAAAAAACAGTCTCAATACACTGCTATTTTAACAGCTAAATAACATTTAACATTAAAATAACGATACAGGATCCAAAAAATGATTTTACAAAAATCAACATAAATAAGTTTCATATGAAACAATAAATAACTTATTAAAATTAAATAATACTAAGCTTTTGATCAAATTATACATTTACCTGTATTTATTATCTTGTACAAGCAATGTGAAATATAGAAAAGATTAAATAATCACATTATACATATTAAAAATACATGCTTCGAATAATATTTATCTAATGCTAAATAAGAGTCCTCTGTCGCACTTGGCCAGCGTGGTGGACTAAATACCCAATCCCTCCCTCATTCCTGGAGGGGACTTTTGTATAATTCGGCGACAGTTTTGTATTTTGACAGAATTTCCTATTATCTGTCAAAAGTTATCAATTAATAATCCCGATTTAACGTCAATTTAAAAATGACATTTACAAAATATTTTATGTCATTTTATTGTGTCGAGCAATAAAATAAGTGAATTATTTGCTTAGTACAAATAAGTGGAAATTAATAAATTGTTACAGCCATTATATTGATGTAATACATTTTGAAACATTACTGTTTTAACACAATAAATGGAAAACAAACGTTTACTTTTATAAACGGCTACAGGTCTGATTAACAAATCAATCTATGAAGAATATTAAATGCAAATACAATGTAAAAATATACCAGAACCAATAACTATGCAGAAAAAAAACGACAAAATAAAAATAAAGTTATTAATTCACAATAGTCGATAAAAAGTTTTAGTTCCAAAAATATACAACAGAGGCTCTGCCGCACAGATTCATTTCATCTAGAATGTACAATAAAAAATATCAGATTTTTGGTTCTGGGAACATATAACACTGGGAATGTTTGTGTCTAGTAATTTGTAATTGAATAATACTTACATATATTATTTTTATGTAGATACAGGAATTTATTTCTATACACAGGACATTCCTAGATACAAAAAAATATTCCTGTATCAGTATAAAAATCAATAAACCATCTCCCAACAGCTAATTTTATAACTAAGCTTAAATAAAAATCGCTCCTATATTGTATCATAATACCTGTTAATAAGCATGCTATTTCAAGCAAGCTTATTTTGTTATACTTAACATAAATTCTTTGGTATATTAATTGGACTAGCAATAACTAAAAAAAACAATAAATAATAATTTTATAAGAAACTAGACAATCAGAGATCACAGAAATAATTACATGGCACTTATAATAATAATCAGTATTGATAGATTAAAGCCGTCTAAAAAGGGCCTCTACGTGTTGGCTTCGGCCCCACGCATGCCTTCCAAATGTCCGGGACTCTATAGTCCCGAGATATACAAAAAAATAAATAATAATAACTAAACCGATATTCGACTTAAGACGGCCAGTTTTATTAAAACCAGCCAATTAAAGATATCACTAAAATAAAGTAACACAAAAAATAATACATTTAGAATTTGATCCCGGCTTTAGATAAGTTATATTTTAAGCCTTCAGGCGGCTTACACTGATTGGTCTACGTTGAATAAAACGTTACAAAATAAGCCTAGACTCATGAATAAATGCCAGATAGCTTATCTGGTAGATAAAGTGACAGCTAAGTGTCAAATATTGTTTCAATATTCTACTAGTGCTCGGTTTCTGAGATACATTTAGCCGTAGTTTATCTATTCAAACTGACATATTTATATGAGCTTAAACTCTATTGAAAAGATAAACTACCGCTAAATATAGGGGTAGATAACCTATCCGATACTTATTCAGAAGTTGTTAAAGTGATGATCAATGTCTATTTAATTTTATTGTAAACATAATTTAAGCGCTGTCATTAACGTCACTTTAGTTCCATTATTGCTCACCAGGCGTCACTAGTTGTCACCGAAATATTCAAGCGTAGTTTAAGCACGATTTATTTGTAATATTTTGGTATTATATTCTTTAAATGGAAGTAGAAGTTATTAAAATAGTATTTTTAAGAGAGAAGTACAATGGTCGCTGGAAATTTGGTGATTCTTGATTGTTTGTTGATCTCCGGGACCTGGAAATAAAAATGTATGTAGTTAAAATTATGAAGATTTAAAACTAATTACTAAAACATGAAACATGCACGATGTTTGATATATCTAATACACACGTAACTTCGAAAAATCATTGGTATGTTGCCTCGGGTTCGAACCTGCCACCACTTGCGTGGGAACCAACTTATACCACTCGGCTAACACTGAGTTTATAAATACAAAAGTTTGGATATCTATTTGGAAGTTTGTTTGTTACTCAATCACGCCAAAATAACTGAACGGATTTCGATTAATAAGTTTATAGCCTGGGTAAATAAATCGTATATTTTTGTCCACAAGAAATCCTAGAAGTTAGGGAAAAGATAGTAAAATAAATAAATAGTACTTACTATCTTCTGTAACGGTATGACAGCGTAATCAAAATCATCGTCATAATTCTCCTTGATCTCCTTCTCTCTTACTTCTCTCTTCTTAGCTGATTCCGTGTAGTTGGAATATTCTGAATCATCGAACTCCTTGCCTTCCTTAGGCTTGTATGGATTGAAGCTGCCTTGAGGATTTCTGTTGTCATTATTCCTGGAATTAACAAAAAATATTATTATAATTATTATGGTTAAAGTCGCCACGCCGCTACAGTTGCGTCAGAAGGTCGTGGGTTCGATTCCTACACGGAGCATTTATTTGTGCGATCCACAAATTGTTTTGTCGTGTCTGTTTGTGCTTTGTGTCTGTTGTAGCTATTTATTATTGCGGGAGTTGTCTTTTTAAAGAAAGAGAAAAATAATATGAGCAGTCATGGCTAAGTGGTTTAAGTTGACACCTCCCACGCGAGTGGTCCACGGTTCGAGGCCGAGGCAGCACACCAATGACTTTGCGAAGTTATGTGTGTACTAAAAATAATTATCACTTGTTCCAGCAGAGGATACCCTTGCCCAGCAGTGGGGGAGTAGTGGGTTGATTTGATATTTTAATTATTATGTTGCTATTTAATAAAATTATAGACTTACGTAAAGCCATCATCAAGTCTCTTGTCCTTGGCTTGCTTCCTCCAGTAGTCTGGACTGACACCGTTCAGGCCGGTGCGGCCGTGATGAGGGAACGACTCGCCTTCCTGAGGACATGCCCTGAAACAAGGAAACAAAAATATCAATGAATAACTATTACTTATATTTTGAACTCCGGCGGCGGCGGTCCTGTATGACAAAATGTATGGGTGTGAATGAGGCAAGGGTAGTTTGTAAGGATCGTACCAAGTGGCGTTCTTTGGTCTCTAGGTACCTTCATGGAGAAACTAATACGATATTCCCTAGGAGCCCTTGAATCAATTAACTTTGACTTTGTTGATGATTCTATAAAGTAAATTATCATGGTATTTTTTTGTGGCTGTCGATTGTATGAGATATTGATCAACGCCTCTAGTGAAGGATGAAGGAACTATTTTGGTAAACCTTTGTGGTAAGTTATAAAAATACTTTTGTAAAAAGTATTCTACCTAGTATTTTTTTGGTAGAATCTGTATACAAATATCGTAGTATAGATTGCGATAACTTATTACACGTTTCTTACTTGATCTAAATATAGAAAATTCAATTGATACATATACTCAGAATAGAGACTCATTATTTATAATAATATTATAACATTGTAGTAGTAATTAGTATGACTAATTAATCACATAAATACTCATTGAAAACGTTCTGAGTAAATAATAATATTATACTAATTAAAGTTAATATGAATCACTATGAACGTCTAAATATTCGTATAAGACACGCATTACTTTTTTGTTATAAGATTTTAGTGATACATATTTTTTCCAAAAATAAAGCAAGTTAATCGGAAATAATATTTAAATTGAGCACCTAGTTAGATTTTAAAGTTACACTCCTGTATTTTTTTAAAGAAGCAACATTATATACTGAAAGTAAACTACGAATAGCGATAACAAACTACATAACGAAAATGAATAAATAATTAACTTATACATACATTTTACAAAGATTTTTGCCTCAAACTTCACTATTACACGTTAAATTGCAAATATTATTTTGATTGGCAAACGTCAGTGCGATTCAGCTTTTACAACTGTTCTGAAGTTAATCGTAAATGCTTAAAATGAATGACTTTGTATTATGTCATTTTAAACCAATCAGAGGCGAGTGTTTTCATTCATTCATTACACATATAGGCACGCACACAGAAGGGGTATGTATTTATATGTGTTTGCGTGTGTGTGAGTGTGTGAGTGTTTGTGTGTGTGTGCGTGTGTGTGTGTTTAACGCCCTGTTAATTAATTTAAACAGTGTAAAAGGTTATCGTAACAAATAATTATCAATTTAGTTTGTTATTTTGTAATTATCGAAGGAATTCCCCGTTGGGAAAATTTATTGTTTTAATATCTATAAATATTGAGACAAAATTGTGTTATTGATAGGTTTATTAATAGGGGCAAAAGTTTTTTTTTTAAACTACTGTCATATATTTTTATCAAAGGAGTGATAGCAGAGTGGTATAAACAATTGCCCCCCACTGTTACTTTATTATCATTTATTCTAACAGAGGAAGACACATTGTACCTAAATCTAATCTAGCAACGAAAGTCGAAGTAATATTAGGGACAAACTGTAATTAGTCACTACTAGGAAGAGTTAAGCAACCCATGGCGCGGTTATTCCATAGATGGATGACCGCATAGTGGTATTTGAACTGAGCGTCGAAGGAAAGAGCTTCAGATAACAGTCGTTAAGCCATGTCAAAGGTCTTTCGGGTGGCTTGAACAACTTTAACACTAGGTTGACCACTAACGTAACCATACGATAAAATAAAATAACGAAAAGAGACCCACGCCCAGTAGTGGTAAAGTAACTTTATAATAGAAGTTACTAGCACGTATACTTATTGACTCATCAAACATAGTATTAATAAAACCACGGTATATTATGAAATAATTCAAATTACTCATATAAACGGAAACTATAGAAACGATAAGCGAATAAAATGACGAAATATTGAATACATTCTGTCAATTGTGTCACGATGACGTTTTTAAGGACGACATAATGACGTCACTTCAAACCTCGTCATTTTAATAAATTAGTTCTAATATTTTGACTTGCTTTTGTTTTGCGGTCGGCTTATTCAATTGCTGACCGGAAAAGGTCCAAATAATAACGGACTGAGTACTATTGGTATTTTTCTATCTTAAATTATATTATAAATAGCAGTCCAGAGTTTGGTAACAATTATATCTGGTATATGGCAATAGGCTCGCCCTCTATAACATGGGACTAACTTTGATAAAGGCGAAACGCGGATTCTCTATCTATCTTAGCCTACACCTTCGGGTATAACAGGCGTCATAGTATATATGTATGTTTTATTTATTCTTCAATAGTAAATAAATCTATTGGATTGATCAAGTATAATAGCTATAGTAGTATAATATAATTTTGTGCAAAATAAAAGTTAAGGGATCGAAATACTAAAGTAAATTTACCAAAAAAAAATCAAATTCTATGTAATTTAAAAATAGCTACTTCCTAGATGCTTAGATGTAAGTATACCGTAAGATATACAGGGTGTTTAAAAATCTAAATGTTAAGTATTATAAAAGTGTTGCTTATTAACTTAATCGACAGATGCGTTTACGCAGTGCTCGTAACCGGCGATCCTGTATGACAAGATGAAAATGAATGAGGCAAAACAGGTTTGTAAGGAACCTAGCGAGTAGTGGTTAGCAATCCTGGCCTATGTCAATCCCTATCAGAAAATGGCGTCAATTTTATGTCGGTTTAGTAATTTTATCGACATTTAAACACCGTACATAGCAAATAGTTTTTGATACTGTATGTGAACGAGAAGTGAGCAGTGATAGACGAGTGGTATATGTTGGTACCTCCCAAGCAAGTGGTTGCCGCCACACACTAATGACTTTTCCAAGTGATGTGTGTATTAGAAATAATTATCACTCGTTCCAACGGTGAAAGAAAATATCGTGATGCAACCTTGCATGCCTGAGAGTTCTTTACAACAGTTCTTAAAGGTATGCAAAGTCCCGCACTTGGTCAGCGTGGTGAACTCAAGGCCTTACCTCTCCCTCATTACGGGAAGAGACACTTGCCCAGCAGTGGGACATTAATGGGTTAGAATTAAATTATTAATACTATGGGGAGCAGTGATAGCCGAGTGGTATAAGTTGATACCTCCCAATCAAGTGGTCGCAGATTCGAACCCGAGAAAAAATATTTATTTATTTATTACAATGTATGTATACGTCTTGAAGTATAATAAATAAATGTCAATTAATATAACTAGTTATCCTTGTACGAGATTGAACAATCAAAGCAATTAATTTGTATGTGTTATGATTGTCAATTAAACATTATATGCAGTAACATGCACTGAAGGAGGAAAATCAATGCGTGGGAACGTTATTCAATTAAATAAATTACTTGTTTTTGTAGTAAACAAAGTTGTAGGTATACAAACATATTGACCTACTACTATCGTATGGTTAGTGGTCAACCTAGTGTCAAAGTTGTTCAAGCCGTCCGAGAAGCTCTTGACGTGGCTTAACGACTGTTATCCTAATTAACAACAACCGGGACCGACTTTTAACGTGCCTTCCAAAACACGGAAACGTTGCGTTCAAATATCAATGCGGTCACCCATCTATGGAATGACCGCGCCATCGGTTGCTTAACCCACAGATCGTTTACCGACCGGTGAGCGCAACTGGCTATGAGCGCCTATCTTACTTATAAACGTTGTATAAGCTCTGAATAAATATACAGTGTTTTGTCTTTGATATAAAAATTGAGCATAAAAAGTTTGTAAGGATTGTACCAAGTGGCGTATCTGAGGGGCTATCACGTATCTCAGTTGACAACTATTTGAAAGCCACTATGCTGTACATCGTTTTCTCCCTTACATTATAGTGATTAACACGTTACGTCAAAGCAACAATGTCCTGAATAGTGATCATCAATTTGACGTACACTAGTTGTCAACTGAGATACGTGATAAGCCCGCTGGTCTAGCTGTGTCTACCCCTATAAGGAAAAGGCGTGATTGTATGTATGTATGTATGTTTTTTGTATGAAACAAATCCTTATCATGTTTTATTCATTCATGCGAAGGTTTATCATTGGTAAAAACCCAGTAGCTAACTTTAGTTAAAACAATGGCACAAAATACAGTTAGTTTATTAATTAATATTTTTTAAGATAACCTTTTAACCCGTATTTTTTTCTCACGTTTTTTCTTACTCAGGAAAGTATTTTAATGAATAAATAACTCTAGTAATGATTACATTTTGATAACTAATAACTTTGAGAAGTCATTGGTGTGTTGCCTCGGGTTCGAACCTGCAACCACTTACGTGGGAGGTACCAACTTATACCACTTGGCTATCACAGCGCAACGACTACTGACTCTATGTGTGCTTAAATCTTTAAAACTACGCAACGGATTTTAATAGGGTCTTTTAAATCGAAAGAGTGGTTCAAAAAGAAGGTTTATGTATAAAAATTGCAAAGTTTATTATTTGTAAACTAACTTTTTAAGCCGGGCGAAACCGGGACCGCTGGCGAAGATAAATAAGTACAAATATTATAGCCGATGTATAATGCCTAATGGCTATCTATCAAACCGCAAGAATTCGTGCAAGATTAATCACATCACAGACGTCGGTCCATATGTGTGTCTGCAGCTTTTCTCAGAAACAGCTGAGCCGTTATCAAATTGATGACAAGGATAATTTAAGAGGATATCAGACTATTAAGTTACGAGCCATCGCGGCCCCATTGCTTATTTTGTTGCAAAGATGCAGCAAATCTTTACAAAAAAAATACGTATTGAATTACTAATTAAAAATTTGAATACGAAAGTAATTTTGTCTATCTGTATAAGAGGTTGAAGTAAAAAACCCGATTTAGATCAATCCTAATAAGAACCTTCCGGCTGCAGTTTTATTGTTATCTATACTTAATATTATAAAACTGACGAGTTTGTTTGTTTGTTTGAACGCGCTAATTTCAGAAACTACTGGTCCGTATTTGAAAAATTCTTTCACTGTTAGATAGCCCATTTATCGAGGAAGGTTATAGGCTATATATCATCACGCTACGACCAGTAGGATCAGAGTACCAGTAAAAAATGTTACAAAAACGGGGAAAAATGTTACCCATTCTCTCTTATGTGACGCAAGCGAAGTTGCGCGGGTCAGCTAGTTATTATATATTAGGTCGGGAAAAAAGTATTTTCGCATAATAGTGTGTATGAACTCGTAATAAAATCTCTTTGACTTCAAGAATCACAAATGCGTACACGCCGTACTCGGTTCAATAGGTTTCTTTCAGTGAGCTCGTGAGGTACAAAAATATCGAGCTTTTTTGTGTAGAGAAAAGATTTTATTACAAGTTCATACATACTATAATGCGAAAAGACTTTTTCTCGACCTAATATTGTTATATTTTATTTAGTTTAAAGGTTAGTTTATAAAATCAAAAAGACTGCAACAAAAACCTAGCTTAAAATCTATGCTATCAACACTAACCTTTTTAAACACGATAATACCCGTATGTTAGATAACTACCTAAGTTTCTAGTCGAATAGTTACATAAACAGTTTCTATACACAATGACGTCACATCCTGGGGAATACCATAGCCCGCGCCACATGTTATGATGGTATATCTTCCTCCCATGAATGAGGACTGTTTATTTATATGGGAATTCTAAGTTTTTTACTCGTTAGATAAGAATAACAAGAGTTTGACGTTGTTCAAAAACCTATATTTATATTATGGCTGGCTATTCAATGATGCGAAAAGGCAGATTTTGTCTGCAAAAAGATTTTACGGGGATAAATATCCTAAGTGTTAACACAGGGTATAAACTATCTGCGATCTAAATTTTTATTCTATATGGAGCGACTGCCTGTCTGACCTCCACAACCCAGTTACCTGGATTATGACACGATACCCTTTGGTAAATCTGGTTGTCAGACATTCAAGCTTCTGACTGCTGGTAACGACTGTCAAAGATCTTAGAAAATTACAACCGGGATATAATATTATATAATGATAGATTGAGATGAGTATTCTCAGAAACTGTACAGTAAGATAATATCTAGGAATCAAATAGACAATAAGTGGTACTTGAATCAATATGAAACAGATGTTATTTCAATTATCTGAGTCATAGTTGCCTACTTTATAACATATAATAATGTATTATTACATATAACTTCATGATTGTTATACCCAACGTTTGAGCAGAGGCTTTAATAGGCGTAAGAAAGTCACACACGCATTGGTAATTACAACGTTAGTCAGCATGTAATAGGGGCCTATTGTCATATACAGGACATGTTACTAAACTTAGAAGAAATGTAGATATGTTGGAAAGACCAAAAACAATTTGACTTTTTGACTGCCTCCATGGCGCAGTGGTTTAGGTCGCCACGCCGATACCACTGAGTCGTGGGTTCGATTCCCACACGGAACAATTATTTCTGCGATCCAAAAATAATGGTTGCGGGTCTGGTTGTACGTCGTGTATGTTTGTAAAAGTCCCGCGATACAAGAGCAATTCTTAGTGAGGGAGCTGCCTTTTTAAAAATACATAATAAAAAAAAAACTTTGCACAACCTGGGAATTGAACCTTTCTAGTTCCTTGTCAGTCGTGTACCGCTCAGACCACAAAGGCTATCAAACGTGTTATTTCACTTATATGATTCATAGTTCCCCACTTATAAGAGGTATTTGATAATTTATTAATATTATAAAATAGCTTTGCCTTTCCGAACATATTAAAATGTCATTCATATCACTTATCAATTTTTCCCCAACACACAGTCATCTCATTGTGAACTAAAAAGAGCTTGTTGTATCCAGACCAGTGATTAATACAATACCTTTTAATAAGTACATCGTATAGAAAGTAAAGATACAGACTTAAAATCAACTACTAGACCCAGTACAGCTCAGCTCGCTTATAAGTCAGGAAAAATAAAAGTTAACAGAATATACCGATACATACATTAGACATGCAATTATACATTAAACATGCAACGCGAGAGTTTGAAAGTTATGAAAATAAAAGTTGACTTTCGAGATTTTCCAAAAACGCTGACCAACTTGTTAATTTTTATTTTATTTTAATCGAAAATCCTGCATATATCGTTTCATGCTTCTAGCACCGAGAATGACGAACTTCCATACGAACTTTCATCTCCTATTTAAATCCCCTTAGGGGTGAATTACTGAACAATTCTTTCTTAGGTGGTGCCTACGCTACGTCATAATAAATAAATAAATAAATATTATTGGACAACTCACACACGGTCATTTGATTCCAAACTAAGCAGAGCTTGTACTATGGTAACCAAATAACTGATAAACATACTTATATATACTTATATAGATAAATTGACAACCAGGCTCAGAACAAATAGTCGTGCTCATCACACAAAGATTTGTCCCGGGTAGGATTCGAACCCACCACACGCGGCGCTACGGTTGTTGCGGCGAGGTGACCGCTTAAACCACTGCGCCAAACGTGCAGTTGAGATAAAAGACGCTACTTGCACAAATTGTATGTTTTTAACTTTTATAGTTTAGGCTATACGATGATTATTTATCAGACAGTCAGGACACGTAATTTTATATGTATAGATATCGTTGTCATCACACAAATATTTGCACTGGCTGATATTCGAATTTACAAAACTTAACCTTAGTAGACATAGCCAGTTTCGCTCACCGGTCGGTAAACCATATGTGAATTAAGGTAACCCTTGACGCCGTCATTCAGTAGATGGGTGACCATTGTATTTCCGCTGGGCATCTCCGCCTGGAGGGCCTTCGGACGGCCTGAACATCTTTGACATTGAGTTGACCACTAACCATAAGACGAATGAATAAATGAATCTCGACCTCATATCTTCAACGTCATGCTAAATTGCAACAAAATTGGTACAGCAGATACTTAATTTCAATTTAAAATTCTGTCAACGCTTCAGTTGACGACATTATACGAAGTCGATGCGCGTCATCGTAATACCCATCGAATTATTCCATTACCGATTCTTATAATCAGACATAAGAGATTCTCAGGATATACTGACACATTGGTTAAGTGTTCATTAGAATAAAGATCAATTGAATACAAATTAGTAGGTGTTATTGCATCCGTGTTTCTTCCGGTTGGGAAATGATCGGTGTGGTAAGCAACTTTGGAAATATGCATGTATTGCATTTACATTGTTCCTCCCTGTAGCCAGTTGCGCTCACCAGTCGGTAAACGACCTGTGGGTTAAGCAAACCTTGGCGCGGTCATTCCATAGATGGGTGACCGCATAGTGGTATGGTCGGAGTGCACGTAAAAAGTCGGTCCCGGGTGTTGTCAATTAAGATAACAGTCGTTAAGCCACGTCAAAGGCCTTCGGGCGGCTTGAACAACTTTGACACTAGGTTGACCACTAACCATACGATAGGAAGATTGTCCCTTTTAATTGTCTCATATTTTTTACAGGATAAAACGCGAATATGCATTAAATCCTTATATTGTTTGACGTTTCGGCGCAGGTTACACCAGCTGTGGCTCTCTGGCTAACCATTGTTTTAAACACAATCTATCTGGGAATACTATAGTATTAACATTTTCCAAAACTTCTTTGTTATAATAAGAAAATAGCTTTACAAGAGTTTTAAAACAACCAACATATTTTACCTTCTACTGAAGGAAGGAAGCGCTTTATATCTTATACATTTTTCTTGTCGAAAGTGGTTTTCTTGAAAAAGCTTTTAGAGTTTCGTCATAATAGGTTTCACCACGAATCTGTTTGTAAAATCTACCTGATTTTTTTTCACTGAAAAATTTTAGTAGCAATTACCTCCGCGTGGACTATGGTTAAATGGCTTACTATATAGTTTCCGCCCGCGACTTCGATCACTTCCTGAGGTAAAAAATATCCTATATATAAATCCAAGATATAAGCTCTATCAGTGTACCAAATTCCATTAAAATCTGTCCAGTAGTTTTTTCGTGAAAGAGTAACAAACATACATTCATTAATAGTTACAAACTTTCGTATTTTTAATATTAGTACGATTGCCCGCTTAGTTATCGTTCCCGTAGGATTTCCGGTATAAAACTATCCCATGTCCTTTCTTAGTTTCAGACTATCTTTGTACAAAATTTTGTCCATTTCGGTTTAGTGGTTGGACGATGAAGATTTGGCAATAAGCTTGCCCCTTATTGCATAGGACTAACATTTTGTAAGGCAAAATTGGATGTACATATTTAAATATACTTATGTATAAGGCGTAAAAACCGTCATGATTCTATGGATTTCATTTTATCAATATATTTACTTACTTAATATTCAAACCAAGTACATTTCAGATTATATGATGATAAAAAAAATTACGCATACTTTACTCGAATGTATTACTTAAACTATTTTGTGAGTGAGTAATAAT
The DNA here is from genome assembly GCF_050436995.1 of Anticarsia gemmatalis. Taxonomy (NCBI): domain Eukaryota; kingdom Metazoa; phylum Arthropoda; class Insecta; order Lepidoptera; family Erebidae; genus Anticarsia; species Anticarsia gemmatalis. The sequence goes on along the minus strand of NC_134770.1, from coordinate 2,397,875 downwards.
TGTGACTTGCGGTGCGGTCGGTATATATCCGACTGGTGATCATGAGGTCTCGGGTTCTATTCCCGTGTCGAGCAAAATGCTATTGGTATTTTCTATTCTATTAGAATACTAGCTGACCCGCGCAACTTCGCTTACTGCACCGAAGAGAGAATGGGTCATAATTTTCCCCGTTTTTGTAACATTTTTGTTGCTACTCCGCTCATAATGGCCGTAGCGTTATGTTCTATAGCTTATAGCCTTCCTCGATAAATGGACTATCTGACACTGAAAGAACCTTCCAAATCGGACTACTGGTCCGCGCTTCCTGAGATTAGCGCGTTCAAACAAACAAACTCTTCAGCTTTATATTATTAGTATAGAAGTATAGATTTCTCAATAGAAGCCCGTAGTTTAGTAACGTGCCCGGTACATCAGAAAAGACTCGTTTCTTAATAACATGGGATAACTTTGTTAATGGTGAAAGATTTTACAACATTGTATTCATATGTGGCGTGATGTTATGTACAAATATTGACTCTTATATGTACTAGCATATTACTCATATGATTATGTTACAGTCGCCAAACAGTCTGGCACATAAAAGTTCCGAGAAATTTCATATTAGTCAGGTTTTTATCTATTGCAATGAATTTTCTGATAGTAGTGCATTACTTTCCAATAACTGTACTACGAAGAAAATGTATAGGTTTTCAAGAAGATTTCATTCTACTTAATATTATTTTGAACAATCTTATGTATGGATGTTTGTTACTCTCTCGTGTAGAAACTACTCAATAGATTTTGATATGAAGTTGACTTATTATCTGGTTTAACACTTTTAAGATAATTTTTATCCCAGGATTTTTTCTATAACCACAAAATAGCACTTTAAATTTGTTTCGTAATTTTTTGGGTTCTTTTATCACAATATTGTCTGTTCTCTAATCAAACTAAGTAAAACTCAAACGTAAAGATTATTATCCATCCATCTTACAGCAGCAGCAATTCTTTCAAGGCAAACTTACATGCTTTGTCTCTCTATAATATTATTTTAGGATGCACATTTTTAACACGAAGCGAAATAAATAAAGGCATCTTACCGCTCTCCGTTTTTTATGCAAGAATGCACTAAAAGGTAAAATTGCTTCCTTTTTAACAAAACGTTGACTCACTCGTACAACAAAAGCTAATGGAAACTTTATATAAAACTAGCTGACCCGCGCAACTTCGCTTGCGTGACATAAGAGAGACAGAATTTTGATCGTTTTTGTAACATTTTTCACTGTTACTCTGCTCCTATTGGTCGTAGCGTGATGATATATAGCCTATAGCCTTCCTCGATAAATGGGCTATCTAACACTGAAAGAATTTTTCAAATCGGACCAATAGTTCCTGAGATTAGCGCGTTCAAACAAACAAACAAACAAACAAACAAACAAACTCTTCAGCTTTGTAATATTAGTATTAGTATAGATAATTATAGATGCAGAATCTTCCTATGTTCTTTTTCTTCCAGATTTCAACGAAGGCCTATTTTTATAAAGGATCCGAACCTAATACTGAACCTTTGTATTCCCTATTGAATGAAATTGAGTCATAGCCTGGTCGGGTATCAAAATATGTTCTAAATGAGTCACTAGCACCTCAAAGGACCCGTTCAACAAATGTTTCTTTGTTGAAAGCACAACGTTTGATTCGCAAGTTGGCCTCAATTTTTATATACGTCATTCGATACATTAATGACAGTGTACTGTAGCTCAATTCTCTACTACTATCGACTACCGACAACCGACCTGTCATCGAGACATTTTGTATGAAAATCTGACCAGCGCCTCTGACGGGTGTCGTAGGAAATATTTTGGGAATACATTTTAAATGTCAAAAGTTCGATACTCGACAGTACCTACAAACTATAGAGAAATGCGCTACTGACTACTACTAATTGTTTTTTTATATTATCACTTTATTTATCGGATAAGTATTACAACACTTATACACAACTCGTTGAACTGACTCTAAGTACCAATTATTATTTATAAGTATCGGTTAGTTAATCGGGAATAATGACAGTTACTTTCATAAATTTGCTACAATTTTATCAGAAAGATATTTGATCATAAGCGGAGAACTGGCCGTAAATGTAAGAAATCCTCTCTCTCTCTAACGATTATAATATATTTTCAGAGTCAATCTATTGTAAAGGGTAACAGAAGTTTTTACGAACCGCTGCACGAGCTTTTATCTCATTTCGGTTAAGTCATCCTCAAAAGCCAGTTATTTTAATTAACACTAATAATTGACATTTGACCTGAATGTACAAACGATGTGTCATTGAAAGAAATACGGGTAAAAACACGTAATTTGGTATGAAGATTCCTTAGGTAGAGAGGAGCACAAAGAGAGCATTAATGGAAATTCTCCCCCAAAAGGTGTAAAAAGGGGGAAAACGAAAGTCCACGCGGATGCAATCGCGGGCGGCCGCAGCCACTAGTCTAATATAAAAATGTAGATATCAATTATTTATCTTTTAATAAATTCTTTGTATTTATTTACTTTAAAGTGTGTAGTAGATTAGAATGACGAATAATTTAAATCAATTTTAATATTCCTTAATAACGTTTTTATTGAAATATCCATCGTTATTATATCCAACAATATTTCAACAAGCTTTCAAGCAAGACCCAGAAATCGAACCTGAGTCCCCACAGCCGTCGGATACTACCGACGATACTAAAACACGCTCTAAATAACTTTTTAATTACTTAACGAGAATCATTGGCATCGTTCCAAGCTGCAATTCAGTACCAATCAACGACAAATATTATGATTGTTACTCTTATTGCACAATCTGTTATAAATCATACTCAAAGGAAACTCGGGAAATAACGCGGGATTCCTGAAATCTAACACTCACTCTATGAGCTTGTGTAAATTTACGTTGTTACACATGCTCTATATTGCACAATTGCTGTGCCGTGATTCATTGCTTTGGGAAATCTCGAGCCAGCAAGAGGTATTCCCAATGATTTGAATACCAAATTTAAATCAGGGCACAAGTTTCAATCCTGTAGGATATTGTATTAGTTGAGTAAAGACTTCCATCAGTAAAAAGTGTTTTGAGAATATAAACTTTAACAATATAATTACTACAATGATTAACAATACAGCCGGGGTAACATTGAAATACTAAGTATTAAACCCCTAAAATAGTCGTAGTGCTACAGAATTATGTGTTACCATGCACAAATAGATTCAAATTAATATACATAAGACTCTTCCGTTACTGACTGATGGACAACGCACAGCCGAAACTACTGAGCGTAGAAACTTGAAATTGACTATGAAGATTCCTTAGAAAGTCTAGAGGAACAATTAGAGAAAATATTTTTAAATTCCTTGCCTTTCTATTATGAACATAATTTCGGAAAAGAAATACCTTAAGAAAATTGTGCCAGTTTCTAAAATAGACTACCTATATTGACTATTTCAAATACTTTGTAAAAAGTTTACGAAATAAAGGATATTATATCATTATGACATTATTATATCTATCTCTGTAAATAAGTACATACTACATAATGTACCTATTGAAACAATGATCATATCGATACACATCGTGGGCTTCGGTCCAAAACGAGAGTGATATTGTATGATGTAAAATTAATTCGAGTGTGCTTGAATTTATTGCGTCTGATAGCCAACGAGATTGAAAAAATCTATACTAATGTTATAAATGAGAAAGTTTGCCTGTTTGTTACGCTGTCACTGCTAAACTATTGACCTCATTATGATGAAATATATGTAGTATATATGCATGGGGATAGTTGAACACTCGGGATCCAAGAGGCTTCGCTTTTGCAAATTTACAATGTATCGTCATCATCAGCCTAGCTTTTCTTCCAATTATGTTGGAGTCGGTCTCCAGACTCACCGGATGCAGCTGGATAGTATTTTACGTGAAACAACTGCATATCGGACCTCCACAACACTGTTACCTGGATTATAACACGATACCCCTCGTTAAGACTGGTGGTCAGACTATCAACCTTCTGAATACAACAAAGCAAAGTAACAATGTATGAAATATGGAATTAAGTTTTGTACGTTATTCACACGGTTGAAAACGAATTTCCTTTATTAAATTTTATTCAAATCAAATCATTTATTGGTGTGATTTTGGGTACAGTAAGGTTTTACAAAGTATTTCGTCTCTCCAAGAACCTGCCAATGGGCTTACACACTTAGCAAGAAAATTGTTAGAAGATAATGTATAATAGAATACGGGAATTAACGCGAACACGCATTTTACCTTAAAAAGTCAGCCTGGGACCACGGCGAGTGCAACCTGCGCCGAAACGTTAGGCATTTTAAGGTAAAATGCGTGTTCGCGTTAATTCCCGTATTCTATTATACATTAAACATGCAACGCGAGAGTTTAAAAGTTATGATTTTTAGAAGATAATTGAAAAAGTGGAATATAAACTACAGTTTTCAGAAAATACAGCCTGCCGCGGCCATAATGTAAGACTTTAAAGTATGACATTATTTTAAAGTTATTATATCTAGACTGTTATCTGAGTCACGTAGTTAGAATTTATGTTAGGGTGATATAAGTAATGCCTAGCTCGCTTTTGTATTACTAACGTTTTGTAATAAAATTGTTAATTTAGTTTCTCGTTTGCGTGGAAAATCTCGTAAAGTACCTACCAAGCAGTATTATTAGAGCATTTTTATTAATTCTGAGACTACTATTAAAATTTCTTTACTGACTTCTTTCTTGACTGTCTTAGTTACGTACCACATACTTTTGAATGAACTAGTTAGTGTATAAATGAAACTATGAATGTGAAGAAAATTTCATCACTAGAACTTTTTGTCCCTAAGCCAAGGCAAAACGTATATTATTATTGTAGTTACATTAAAACTAATTACTAAATCTATTGCATTATGGTACCACTACTGGGCAAGGGGCTCCTTATGTTATAGGAAAAGGATTGAGTCTAAGCCTACCACGCTTGCTAAATTATAGATTAAGCGTCCCTTCAAAAACTGTTTTAATGAACTGTTAGGCACGCAAGGTTTTATCACGATACTTTCCTTCATCATTAGGACAAGTGGTTATTATTTCTAATACGCATAGGTTCTAAAAGTCTTTCGTGCTTTGGTCTCGAGCCCTAACTACTTGCGTAGGAGACTATCCCTGGCTCAGAGACACCCGAAACGATTGTCATTAGTGATAATGATAGGAGATTGAGGGCAACGGCTTTACACGTGCTCTACAAAATAGTGGGGTGGGTTTATCTTTCAGAAGGTTCAAGGCTTTTGACATTTATATATTTTTTATAGCCCGATTACTGTCCTACTGCTGGGCAAAGGTCTCGTAAGGAACGAAGAAGGGGATAATTATATATATCGAAAAAAAAATAACAGAAAAAAAATATTTCCAAAGTTTGAAATGGTTTCTAAAATGTTTAAAAAAATGTCTCAATATTATGCGGTTTAAATACGTACGTTGTAACTGTTTCTAACCCTCGGTTTCTGAGTACATTTAGTGGTAGTTTATCCATTCAATAGCGTTTAAACTCATATAAAAAAGCTATTGAATAGGGGTGAAATGGGGGTAAGTCGATTAAAATGTCTCTAAAAGTAGCTACTCTCTACTCCCTCTTTCAAAATTAAAATGAAGACAGTGTCAAAAGATAATAAATAATAATAAGGCTTTGAAATAAAAAAATAAAGTGTAATTAAAGATCGAATGACTTTGCCCAAGAGTGGGGCAGGTAAATTCCCAAATTAGATTAAAGTAAAAGTACGTGAGTCATATAACATAAAGATTATTTAAAATAAACACTTGATAGTGGCATATTGAATTGAAAACTATGGTATTTTATCTTTATAATTATCCTGTGAGGAAATTTCAGCCGGAAAAAAAAAAATATGTAGCGGAAGAAGGAAAATCTTCGTGAAAATTACGAACACGTTTTCCTCAACACTTATTGCGATATTATGCATGTTCTATAGAGGCAAAACTAATTAACTTGGGATAATAATTATGTTTTTAGAAACTGATGATTATTTCTAAATTTTTTTCTGTTTCAGAAACCTATATCATAAAGTATTGAAATAAAAAATAATAAACCTACCACAGATAAAAAATCGTTAGCACAGGTAATAAATAAAAATACTCACATAAAAAATATGGCGGCAACAGCGATGGCATTTAAAATAATTTTGCAATCCATGATGTTATCAAAACGAAGTCTTTGGAAACAATGTAGAAACTTGACTCCAACAAGTGTTTTTATACCGTTTACTATTATTAAAATGTTAATATCTAATGACACAATTTCATATTTATAGGAAAAATTACAATTTTCTCATCAACCCCAGTTACCGAATATAATAAATTATAATGAATCGGCCTTTTAATACAACACTTAATTTCACTAGGTTTCATGTAAAACAGTTTCTAGTTATTTGCAAGATTATTTATAAACTTTGTCGTACACGAAAACAGTTCTGTAGGCTTTTATTTAATACTTCCGTTCGTGCGGTAATTTTCGCGGTATTTTTTGTATTATTTGATATCACAACATTCACTGAGTTTATCGTTCTTGCACACAATGGTAGATCTGTAAACATTTTTACGTCACTGTCGACACTTTGAAGTTTGACGGAGAAATGTTTCATTCAAGTCGAAGTGGACCGACACACAACAAAACAACAACTTGAGAACCGGTAGGGAAGTAGCAATATTTAGTTGACTACGTACGTTCGTTTCGGACGAACGTCGAGTTTCTTTATCATCAACTCGTGCACCGACATCACTATTTATGAAGAAATTAAATAAGCACGTCATGACGGGATTCCCAGGCGAAACTCGTAGTACTGAGCCATCGGCGCAATGTAATCAATCAGCTGTTGGCCTGTTCATTCATATAATATATGTAGATCGTACTTGAAAGATAAGATGCCAAACGACTGTACAGCCATCTGTTAGTAGATTATGAAAGCAATATATTAATACGTGATATCGACAAGAGATGTCACTGTGCAATCGATAAAAAAATATCTTTTATAAATATAGGCTGATGTTTCTAAATATTATAAATACTTACAACTATTATACTAAAGGTTTATCTTGTAAAGTGTTGAGGTAATTTTAATGGTAAAGAATGCTCTTGAATCTTATCCTACCTCCTCCTACAGTTACCCTTACTCATAATAACAAATTTATTGCTCTTTCGCAATAGTACCTAGTAGAGATAGAATTGTAATAATCTCAATAAAAACAATTAATTCAATGTACTTACTAAAATTACATAAATTTTTGTCAAGGTATCTATACATTTTCTCTTTTTCTTTTTAGTACTGCCTCTGTAGTCTTCGTAGTAGATAGTATTACATGCGGCTGCTGACCAAAAGATTTCGGGTTCGATTCCCGTATAATAAGTACCTAATTCGTCGTCCTACTTTACATAGTTTTCCTCCTAAGTGATAAGAAGTTCAGAAATTCGGAATATTCCGTCATCTTACGCCTCAAAAGACGGAAACTTTACCATTCCCACGGCTCAAGTTTCCATGCATAGTAACTATAACTTATTCAATTGAATCATTCAATAACGCGTCATTACGTTTAACACTTTAATATATAAATTTTACCTATTCCTTGACGTAATACTTTAGGTATAGCAACTTATAACCACGGAACAGTGACCACGGTAATTGTTTTGTGGTATTACCAAATAAGGTTACAAATATTCTGTCACTGAATTTTCTTTTTCAGTTCATTTGTGGCTGTTGAGTAAGGAGACTTTTCCTGATTTCTTTTGACGCAGGTTAAGCTAATGTGGTCACCCATTTCAGCGCTTTAAGGACCAGTGAGCTTACATACGATAGAATCGAATTCGAATTCGATTGAATCAGAATCGAGTTTATGCCAAATTGTACTTTAACCCTCTTATTCATAAATACACTATAAACCTATTTTAGTTAAAAAGCTTCTATAATATGTTTTCTCTTTTTCATTTCGCTAAGGAGTGAAAGAAACAAAACACTTTATAAGCCTTTCATAACTTCATATATTTTTATGAATAAGAGGGTTAAATTCCAAACTAGAGCGTGTTTTTAAAGTATTCCGTACCTAAAGGACAACGGGACCATATAACTAAGCCTCCTCTGTCTGTCTGTTTGCCACCAGAGGGGCTATCACGTATCTCAGTTGTCAAACATTTGAAAGCCACTATGCTGTACATTGTTTTCTCTTTTAGAATATAGTGATTAACACGTTACGTCAAAGCAGCAATGTACTGAATAGTGACCATCAATTTGACGTACACTAGCTGTCAACTAAGATACGTGATAAGCCCGTAGGTTATATCTCACAAACCGTAAGAGAAAGGAAGCTGAAATTTTCACAAATTTGTTTTACCTACATAGCGGCAACAGAAATACATAATCTGTGAAGACTTCAACTCATTTACTATCATTGTACATGAGATACAGTCTGGTGACATACAAACGTTTTTACCTTTAATCGTTTTTACGGAAACTAAGAAAATACTGTCGGATTGAAAACCTCCTCCTTGTTTAAGGGCCAATTTTTTCACGAAAAGTAACAGCTACAGTTTAGGGATACAGTAGGGGAACCTGTTGTACCTTGGCACTATGTGTACCTAGGCCACTGGGCTCGTTTTCAAATATTCGCGCGATACTAAATTCTACTGTTTACGGTATTCGATACGTCACTACAGACTATTCAATGTGGAGTTAGTCGCATACCGCCATTAAGCCGGTGTTTGGTGTTATCGACGCTAAAACTTTTTTGTGTGAAAAAGTAAGTATTTCTTATATATTTTGAAGTCTAATAGTTTTAAAAGTTTTCTAATAATCACTTAACTGTTATATGCTATCGGTTCTTTGATTTTACAAGTCTCAACACAATAAAAAACTTACGAGATACTTAACCTCTAAACTATATAAAATCACCGTTTTAGTGAAGTTGGAGTAGTGTTGTACCTCGGTCACTGTCGATCAGTTGTACCTTGGCCAGTGGCCAAGGTACAACCTGGATGTTATACTTTGGCCAGGAGAATGTTTTATTAAATTATTTCACATTTACGTAATAATATTCCTAATTAAATATGTTTATTATTTCAGAAATCGATGCAAAAATCACTAAAATACTGGAAATGGCCTGAAAAAGAGGAGATTAAAACCCCGCAAAAAGTTAACAAGAACAGAGAAATTTATTATGTTCCAGAGATACAGAAGTACTGGGATTTCTACTAAATGCTTAAGGCTGAATAATATATCTACATTATTGATAGTGTTTTTATAATAGCTAGTCCAAATGACTGTTTAAAATTTAAGAGAGAAATAATAATTTATATATAGGTAAAGATAATCTATACTATCAAAAAGCTGAAGAGTTTGTTTGTTTGTTTGAACGCGCTAATCTCAGGAACTACTGGTCCGATTTGAAAAATTCTTTCAGTTTTAGATAGCCCATTTATCGAGGAAGGCTATAGGCTATATTATTATATCATCACGCTATGACCAATAGGAGCAGAGTAACAGTAAAAAATGTTACAAAAAAGGGGAAAATTATGACCCATTCTTTCTTATGTGACGCAAGGGAAGTTGCGCGGGTCAGCATGTTGTTTCAATATTTTGTTTTCCTTTGCTATGCTATATAGGTATATTGATTTGCTATATTATATTATGTGATATCGTCTCTGCGCCTGCCAAGTTCCACATGTGTCTTTTGTGAGATTTTAGAAAACTTTTTTTTTATTTGGGACACAATATTCATTTTTTTTAACATCAAAATACACATATGGAGTTTGGCAGGCGCAGCGATGTGATGTAACGAAACGGTGGCCAAAGTTAGTTGTTTTTGTTTAAATATTTTGTTTGAAAAGCATAAAAAAAGCTATGAATATTATTTTAATTTTGATCATTTCTAAATTTTGATCATTTGAGAATTTTTAAAATGTTTTGTTAAATACTGTATACTGTAATAATACTGTGTACTGTAATAAATCAAATAAAATGATTTTAGTCAACAAAACTTGATAATTTGCTTAAATTACCCCCAAATTTCAATGTGGCCTAGGTACAACGTACTACTGGCCTAGGTACATAGGGTATGTTGTACCTTGGCCACATTTCCCTTTTTTTTTTAATTTAAAAATATTATGTAAGTATTAAATATACATTTCTGATATTTTTTTGGTGAGTACCCAAATAATTGACATTTCAAAATATGCAAATATGATTTGTGTGCTGCACGTCAAATCACAATAAAAAATATATTTCTAAAAAACCGGCCTAGGTACAACAGGTTCCCTTAATAATGACAGCCAATATTTCTTCACGAATTTACTTACTGATAGTTTTTTGAAATAACAGATATATATTTAACCTTCCTTGAATAAGAGTTGTTCACATTTCTTAAATTTACGTCACCGAAACTAGAAGTTAGTCAGTTGAAGTTGAAACCTTATTAGGCAACGTTCAACGTTCAGACTCTTTCCTTAAGCTCATTTCCTAAAATTGCATTCATGAATTTCAGCAGAACAAAACTGAATGATTAATGATGGCAAACTGAAATTCAGAATAGTGCGTTTCATTTCGTTCAATTAAAACTAATTTCCTAATAGAACAGTCACTGGCTTTACCCATCAATAAGTAGAAAGGAGGATAATTATCACGTGAATGAATGGTACAGGAACATTTAGTTGCTTTTCCAGTTATTGCAGTGATGAGGCACTATCTTTCTTATATGGAGAATCAAGCAACAATCGAGTTTTTTCAATTGGACTGGCTTCCATTTGAAATTTCCGCCTTTATAGACCTATGTACTCGTATATGAAGTTTAAAATAAATGAATGAATTCTAGCGTAGGTAACTATACGCAAAAAAATGTTAATAAAAAATGACAAATAAAATTTGAATTTCGGAAATCGCACTCGTTTGTCTTTTAATTAAATTATAAAATAATAATTAAGTCTTCTCAACGCCTACGTCTGTCTATTGTCTATTCGGTATGACATTAAAATAATAAGAGAGATATGGAGTGATTCTCGACGAAGTTTTTAGTGTAGGTACAATTTGTTAAGATTGCCTTGTGTTGGTAATTCGGCGAGCCACTACTTAAATCTACTTATTAGACTATAAACTTTATAATAGAAAATATACAAAAAGAAAAACAAAATTGCGAAAATAGCTATTTTAATACCTTTAACCATCTTATCAAATAATCTTCATGTCATCTTTTGCACACATGGTTTTCCATTGTTCTGAATCATTGTTTTCTAAGATCCTTGTAGTTTTCGAAATATGTATATAGGTATTACTCATTATTTGACAAACATGTCACATACAACACACTCAATATTTTTGGAAATGCAATCGCAAAGTTTGACATTAAAAGCTAACCTAAAAAATATCTGTGACCGCAACTCAACGTGATTATCATATAATATTATGTCGATACTAGCTCAACCGCGCGGATCCACTGTTTAACGAGGTAATTTCTTAAGGAAAACACATACTTCATCCATTGCTGGACAAAGATCTCCAGAATGGGAAACCTTTGAGTCTACCTCGCTGGGAAATTGCGAGTTGGGGACTTTAATCCCTTAAAGAATTCAACTGTCTTAAAGAGCTTTCAAGCACAGGTTTTTCTTGCAGGCTGGATTTGCAATTAGAAGAAATAAGCTTAAGGAACATGTCTGAACGTTGCCTAATAAGGATTCGACCAACTAACTTCCAGTTTCGGTGACGTAAATTCAAGCAATGTTTTATACTTTCCCCGTGGCGCAGTGGTTTAAGTCGTCACGCCGATACCATTACGTCGGGAGGTCGTAGGCTCGATTCCCACGCGGAACAATTATTTGTGCGATCCATAAATTATTGTTTCGGGCCTGGTTGTACTTTATGTCCCTTGTTTGTAAAAATCTCCGCGACACATAAACAATTTTAAGTGCGGGAGCTGTCTTTAAAAAAGTAGTGTATTTTACACTATTTATATAAATAAACATGTCCTACAATAAACTCAATGAACATTCAACTAAGTATATCCATAATTAAGTTCATAAAAATCGGTACTAGCTCAATTTAGTCGCGACAGACAAACATACTTTTGCAATAGTAATATTAAGTATGACTCGATCGGGTTCTCTTTCAAACAGGCGATTGAAATTTAAATAATTATGACTCACGATGTCAATGATTGGATCAACAGCGGAAGGTCCAGGAATACCTGACCCTTGTTCATTAGTGGGTATATAAGATGACTAGCTGTGCTATCCCATTCGCATTTGTGTAGGTGACTTTGTTCGCGCGGGTCTTAGTTCGATGTTATATTACTTACCCCCGGTTTGTGAGGTACATTTAGCGGTAGTTTATCTATTCAATTGCGTTTAAACTCATATAAAAAAACGCTATTGAGTAGATAAACTACCGCTAAATGTACTCAGAAACCGGGGGTTAGACTTTAGCCCGTAAAATATAGGTAGGTAACTCCAATACCCTTATATCTTAAAATATAATCTGGCTGGTATGCTTCGAGAGTCATTTGTCCAAATCTTTTGCCTACGCATGTAGCTGGTAGGTGTTCAAAAAAGTATTTATTTATATAAGTATTCCTGTGTTCATTTAGAAACCCCGATTACTTTGCAGTACGAAGAAAGATAATACTTAATCTCTTTAAAAAAAATATTGTAAAGTTGTAGACAGGTACACATTTTCTGACTAATTTAGAAGTAAATCCTATTATTACCTATATTGTTCTTCCAGCCTTCTTCAAATCAGGCAAAGTATTTTTATGTCAAAAATAGTCTAATAATGTAACCAAATTTTAATTAAGTATAGGTCAATATTCAGGTTTCAGTAACGTATTGAAATCAATTATTATTCTTATTTAAACAAAATAATCTAAACAGCAAATGGGACCCAAAAGCAAACAATTTGAATTGAATCGATCGATATGATAAGGTTGGCAACGTGCGACAACTAAGCGCGTTGTCCAAAATAATCGATAACTACCATAATGCTAACTAATGAACCTTTGTTTAATAAAAGTGCCATGGTTAAAAGGATAAATAATTGCTTAAACGACTACTATACTATAAGGTCTATTTTAAATATAATATTTAATTTAAATTTTATAAAATAGGCTGATAGAACACGTTCCAATAGCATTATTTGTATTTTTTACAGCAGCAACTACGTTTTATCAGTTGGCCAACTTGACTGTCATTATAGTAATACCATTTTATGAAAAAATCCCACGCACAGGGAAAATTATGAATGTTAGAATACTTAAGTAGTGGTTGGAATTTATTTGCACAATTAGTTGGCTAATGAAGATATAATATCATGCTAGTTATTTTAAATTAAGTACTTAGGCAAGTAACTTTTTTTCTATCGACTGCAATAAAGATTTAATACAATTAAGTACGTGATATTATTGGTACAAAACGACTTGGTGTATTTTTTTTAATGTTACATTTGGAAATAGTGAAAACTAATTGTTAAAAAAAACAATTCTCCAAACTTAAAGGAACTGAATAACAAAATAAATAGAGCTTCCAAACAATTAAACATAACACTTAAACTTTACCACAGAAAATATTGATTAAAAATGTAATTTTAGACTACTTATAAGTGTTCAAATATTTTAATAATTAAATGAATTATTATTTCTCCGAGTTTTTCAGTACTTACTTCGCGTTTCGGGGAAAATACAAGGAGTCATAGAGTAAAATTAAAAGTTGCACATGGCAACCCAGTTGACTCACGTCATTCCAATCAGTTCGAAGTTCGGTACTAATCGGTGCGTCTTGCTTGTTTGTTTTGTTTACGTTTTATTTTCTTATAAAAACTTTTTTAACGCCGCCGTCCTTTGTTTACATAAGTTTATTAATTAACACATAAACGTTCGAGTGTTGTGCGTGCCTGTGATATCTTATGCAATAAGTAATATTGCAAATATTTGCAATTGTGTAGTCATCGGCCCCGTGATTTTGAAGTTATTGGTTGTCTGTTTTTGTGATTTTTCATCGTGATTTTAACATTATATTGGTACTTCCTGGTTGTTTCGTCGTTGGAACAGAGGTTAGTTGTGTTCTTTCTCGTTAAATTTGTGATATTCAGTGAAAAAATGCAAATTTTAAATGTAAATCTGTGTTGTTCTTGTTTTTGCCTTATTTGTTTGTCATTGCAATTTTTTCTCGGCGGTTGACCTCGATACGAGATAATAAAAGTTAACTTTTCAGTTATGGTGATTACGATCTTTAATAATCGGGACATGTTTAGTAGCTCCTTTTAATTCTGTCGTGAATGTTCACAATATTGAAATAATGATTTGATTCAAATGTTGTCGAACTTAACTTATGTTTAGTACAAGCGGTTTGAGATAACTATATTCCTATTCACAGTTCCTAACAATTAGGATAGGGTGCAAAGTTAATTTGTATTAAAACTGTAGTCATTTTACAAATTTAACTATATCCTAATTGTTAATCCAACTTAGATTTTCTAACAACAAGTAAAATATCTCTGAATATTAATTGTATTGTCATCAACTACTCCTAAATAAGATAAGGGAGTAGTTAAGACCTAAGACATTCTTAGACTGCTTTCATACTATTAGCAGACAACCCAGAAGCATGGACGTCAGTTACACTTCAAAACAAATAAATCAAGTTATCCTTGATCTACTGTACAAAAATTATAATTTATTGAATGAATGCAATTCAAATACGTACCTAGGTGTTACTCAACTTTCCTTATTAGTGCGTATTAGTGTGTAGTGTAGTGGGTGTACGATTATGTCCCACACTATAATCTATTAATCCTATTTTATAGTCCGAGTTTACTTGCATTTAATGCTCTTCGTAATACCTGTGACATTAATATCGTACTTGAGAATTAATACTTAAGTCATACTTTAATACATTGGTTGCCAGCAACTCATTGATTGGGTTCAGAAAACCCACTAAGGTTTGCTGGCAGCGAAAGTGTTAATTTATGGTTGTTTCGGTAAATAAAATAATACTAAATTCTGTTTTTATTGCAAGACATCACCCATATGATCTGTAAATTACAATTGTGAAATTATATTATCTATCTGCGTAAATTTATAGCATGACTGATTACATTTTAAATACTTATTGTTGCTTAACTTTCCATATAAGATGTAATGTAGTGGGTGTAAGATTATATCCCGTACTTTATCATTCCTAATACGTCAATTTTATATACTGTTTAAATCAATTTATAATTCATTCAGTTATGTTTATAACGTTTAAATTATCATAGACATAACTACTTATAAGGATTTTGGGCAAAAGCATAAGAATATTTTATTTACGTTTCATATCTAGAATGTCACAAGTGGGTGTCATTCATTTATTTTACTTTCAAAATGTTCAGTAGTAAAATGTGTTGGAATCAAACTCGCTACCCTATATTCAAAAACTATTAGTACTATTACTGTTCTATAAGCATTTTCTCCAAGCTTTTCTTGACAATATACTATTAATTCAAACTCCATCAGCTGAGTTCTCATAATGATGATATATCAGGCTGCATCCTAAGGGCATGAGCAGAACGCTTTCTAAGTAAATGCTGTTTTCTAATACATGCATCTATTACATTAAATATATGTCATTAGTATGCTCGAGTGTGGTTTCATTATGCTATAAACTGCATACCTTATCGACCTACCAATGTAAGTAATTTTAAATGAGATTTTTGCTTGTGCCTTATAAAATTATTGTTCCAAGTGATGTTCTTCGGTCTCTGCTTACCCCAATGATAAAAAGGTGTGATTATATATATGTATTGTATCTTATATTTTGTACTTTGCAAAAAAAACTAATGTTAATAGTGCCAAATGAGATTTTGAGTAGAAATAAATGAAGCAGGGATAACCCCGCGTATGGGGTTATCTCTGGTCACCAGGGAATAATCTAGCACCCTACTAAATAGTAAGAAAAATCAATATTGTCAGCCATTTCATCAACAAAACATTTATAAAGTGACTTAAATTCATTTTAAAGATCCTGCAATAGAGACTGGGATATCATGAAAAGACTGTACCAAATTACGTATCTTCATCAGTGGGTAAAAGTGGGCTAATAAGCAAACTCTGGCGCAGTCATTCCACAGATGGGTGACCACTTAGTAGTATTTGAACTGGGCGTCTCCGTGCTTCGGAGGGCACGTTAAATGTCGGTCCCGGTTGTTGTCTACTAAGATAAGAGTCGTTAGGCCACGTCAAAGGCCTCTCGGGCGGCTTGAACAACTTTGACACTAGGTTGACCACTAACCAAGCGACAAACAACAAACAACCCCCCATTCTACCTACCAAGAAGGTAAACATCGCGTGTGCTTATCCCTTATCAGTGCACAATTAAAACACGAACGCATACAATTTCCTAGTATCGTGACGGTGATTACCGTTGCTAATGGCTGCTTCCTCACACGGCTACATTTTACTTTCATTCGTTTACTTACATGGGAAATGTTAGGCCAAATTGTAGATGGATTGTTATTTTAGTGATTGGCATATTATTATGTGGCGCGGTTGGTAGTGTATACGACTTCGTGTACCGGCGGTAGAAGTCTCGGGTTCGAATTCTGGGTCTAGCCAAAAAGTTGTTTGTGAAAAATTTCTATTGAGAATCTATCCATTCCGCTTGGTTATATTATGAGAGTGAAAGAATAGTGTAATTTAGTTTTGTGTACTTGAACACTATAAGCAAAATATTGCATAGATGGCTGGTTCCAAGGAAACTGGCCACCTTAACCGCATATCGACAGTGGGGACATCTTTGCGAACCATAATTTTTCAGTTACTGAACGCTATGTCTTTAGGAGAGTTCATAGAGTTGCATAGAAGTTATCTAGTAAGAATAAAATTATAGGTCTGTGTGCAATTCTTATTAGATTTACTTCCAGAAAAGTAGCTGATTTGACAGCAGAAGTTAGAAGTTTTAAAACTGTTTCGAGAACTTTTAAAGATATAATAAACAGATTCCTCGTTTTTTTCTTATCACTGTAAAGTGTTTTTTTTAACCCGTGACCTGGCGATCAAGAGTCTCTTCCCAAATGAGGGAATATTTACCATACAATATTCAGTATCCAAAAAAGTGAAACGTACCTTAGAACTCAAATCTTCCCCCATGAGAGGCCACTGCTAAAAATATCCAGAATTAATGAGAATTAACTCAGAAAGTTACGACAGTAACAAGAAATTCTCGTCCCGACTTATTACGCACTTGTCTACATAAATGAATATAAACTACACATTATATTGCTTAGCATAATATTATAATTATATCGCTAACCTTATGTATAGAGTATTTTACATACAAATTACTGGCTCAGGCGACGTTTAGCGTTATGTTTGTTAACTTACTGAAGACTACCACATAATGAAGACCTTTGATGCGATCTTAAAGTCGAATTTAATAGAAAACGAAGATGGGTGTGATTGGAGTACGGCAGGAGCGAAGAAAAATATCAACCACATATTGCATTTTTTAAATAGAATAATCCTGCAGGCTTATCACGTATCTCAGTTGACAGCTAGTATACGTCAAATCTATGGTCACTATTCAGTACATTGCTGCTTTGACGTAACGTATTATTCACTATCATCTAAGGAAGAAAACAATGGACAGCATAGTGGCTTTCAATTGGTCACTTTCAACTGAGATACGTGATAGCCCCCTAGAAGGGGAATTCGCCGTTTTAACCTAACACTCCCATAAGAATCCAACCAAAATACTTTTACCAGTTTTATAAGTCCCAAAGGCGATATAAACTTCTATTCCACATAATCTAAGAAACAGAAATGAAAACAGACTGATCTGTCCGACACGTGTGAAACTGTGTCGGGATGCAGGATGCTGTACCCAATACAGTTAATTATAACCACGAAACGGACTAGGAAATAATGTAATAGGAAACTTGAGAGATGTCGCAATACTTAGCAGTTTATGTTGGTTCGTGTATAATTTTCGATCAAAGGAGAATGGGCACTCCTGGGCGGTCGGCGGCCATTAATGAAAGTAGTGTCAAATTAAAGTAATGATAACTAGGAACAACTTTTACTAAGAACGTTTCGCTGCAATCCTTTCAGGAAACAATATATTGACATGTAAATATAATGGAATTTCATAGAACAAATACAATTATTTCGTGTCTGTAATGCATTTAATGTTGTGTAATAACGTTACATCTTCTTATAACGATTGCAATGCCATCAGAATGAACAATAATCGTAACTCGTATCTATCTATCATATGGTTCACCCAGTTTCAAAGTTATTCAAGCCGCCCGAATGTTATCTTAGTTGACAACAACCGGGACCGACTTTTTACGTGCCCTCGGAAGCACGGAGAAGCTCAGTTCAAATACCACAATGCGGTCACCCATCTATAGAATGACCGCGCCAACGGTTGCTTAACCAACAGATCGTTTACCGACCAGTGAGCGCAACTGGCTATGAACGCCTCGTTTTTAAGCTGAGTATTCAAGACAGATAAGTCGTCTCAGTGAATATATTATAGAAGAGCAAGATGTTTACTTGTTACGATATTTATATATTTACATGTTATGATTGTTCGAATATTAATAATGTCTACATTTGTATGCAATAATATAAATAGTACTTTTTATTTAATCTCCGAATATAAGCCAAAAATATGTTTTTATACTATTAAAAGTGCTCAAAAACAAAAATGTATTTTGTTCGTCATATAAGTGCGTCGCGGCAATAAAACTTCTACACGGTAATTATAGGACTAAACTACATTAAAAAAACAAAAAATCAAGTTTGGCCGCGGATCGCCCAGGCTCCATACTATTTTTCCCATTCTCCTTTGTCTTCTAAATGCAGTTTTTTAACCGTTATTATTAAAGCTTTGGAAGACGGTTTCTTACCGACAAACGAATAGCTGTCGAAACATTTGGTATGAAAAACTGATCAGCATATGCACAAGGTACCTACATAATATGCATAAACCGACATAAAAAAAAAGATTACCAGGTGATGTTCAGTGTCCAGCAGAAGAAATTAAAACCAGTTAATGAATTCCCTTAATTTTCAGTAACTGTAGAAAACAATATTTATTATTCCCACTCTCTCTCCCATTGCTATGAATTTCAATGCTTTTCTAGACGTAAAATTACTTATTGTTGACTAGTTTGTTGACTTTACACACTTTAAATCTAGAAATTAACCGACTCATATTTCCGAGTTCCAACAAAATAAGTAGGTGTAGTAAGTATCTACTGAAAAACAATAAGAAACATATATTTACGCGATAATGTATTCAGCTAATACAGTTTTTATACTGATTAGCATTTAAAATGAACCGGTCACGTAACGTACTTTGTAAACTAATATCTGAACAAATTGTAGCGTTACATGACTGAATTATAACTTGCTTTGTAAACGCTCTTCCGTTTCGTGTGTAATTTATGAGGGCTGTTTAAAAAATACAAGTGAAAAAGGTTCGTATTTATCATTTGATCTAAGAGACTGCCTCCGTGGCGCAGCCCGTAGAATAACTGGCTGCTGATCACGAGGTTTCAGCTTCGAAATCGGGTTTAGGAATCAATCAAATATCTCAATAGTAGCCCAGAGTTTGTTAACGTGCCCGGTGAATAACAATAGGCTCGCCCTCTATTACACGGGACTAACATATGTAGTTAATGTGGAAACGTGGTTATGTTTCATACATCTGCCTACAGTTTTGGGTATAACAGGCGTGATATTGTGTATGTAATTGAGTTAAAAAGGCCAGATATTATATTAAACTTTGTTAAATAGTGAATGCGTACGCGGCTGCTACACGCACTCTTAAAATTTGTATTGCAAGCAAATCGCGTATGAGTTTGCGTAATGGTAGCATATCATACACTTCTGTCATCTTCACAACTTAACATCTGGCGCACGAAGGATTTTATTAACAACGGCCTTTCAAAAAAGTGTCATAAACCAAGGCCGTAACAATTGTCATATTGCAATCAAAACATCTCAAGGATTGAATAACTACCTTTCTTGGGTACTATGGGTATTTAAACTAAATTTCGTCTTTTAGAACAAAGAAACTAAGTCACTAGGCATAAATATCATATTCATGATAAGAAAATTTTGGTCACAGATTGTTCTCCGTTAACCATAAATGTTTTGACCATATTTGCTTGTCCCAAATGGGCTTGCTCTACACGGTAAAATTTCAAAATCACTGTCAGTTATCCTTAAGTTACTGATGACCTTAAAACCAGCTGCTTTTTCACTTAAAGGTAAATTAAAGTATAATTTTGTAATACATGTAATCATTGGAATGATTATGGATGATTTGATAATCAGAAAAAATATCAAAGTGACAGAATCAAAGAAGGACGTGTTACAATATAGCAAAGTACTAAAAGTACGTTATTTTTTCACCTGGTTTTTAGACAGTTGGAGTTAAATACTGTAAGGAAGGTAAAAGTTCGTGATGGTTATAAAAAAAGTTAACTTGTCAGTGAGGGTGAATAGCTTTATTTATATATTTATAGGGGAAAGATGGACTAAAGTCTTTTCGCAGACAGAATATAGGTCTCTGCATTAGTAGATTGTTGTGTGTTGAAGCTGGTTATAGCCATGTTTCAAAAAACACATCAACATATAAACTTGCGAACCGTATTGTCTAGACATTTGGTGATGTCATCACATAATTGCCTCCACGCAGATAACTGGAGGCCCTGCACTCAATACAATCGACAACCACCTCTACCTCCATAGTTTTAAGACTCAAAATCAATTGTAAAGTAGCTAATAGGCGTTAGAAAGTTTTAAAATGGCCAGTAGTGATTACTGGAGAAGATCAGGGGCATTATATATTGATGTAATGATGGATTGAAATGCGTTGTTTTATTTATTTTGTATATTACAGCTCTTTTTAATACTGGTGGTTTTTTTTTGCCGAATTTCGCTGTCATATTCGTGTTTGGTGGGGCTCATCGTGGCTGTTGTAACCTTTTTCCACTAATATTGGCAACTAGCTTATCGTATATTCCAGAGTTATGTACTGGTTTAGTTATTTCAACGTCGTCTGGGGTTGTCCAGACACTCTTCCTTGCGACATGCGCAAATCAAAGACAAATAATGATGTTCAGCATATTGCCACTTGTTTTATAAAAATAAAATTGGGGCCTTTTAGTGACTTCTAGATAAGTGTCGGATAACCAATCCAACAGATACAGTTATAGCAAACGCATGAGAAAAATTGCTAGTAATTTCTGCTCGACAAACTAAACAATACTTACCAAGTTGTGGAACCAAATTCACGCCTTACCTAACTTTTATTATAACCTATACATTGCCAGCTTTAATTAAGCCATGAAGCTATTAAACTCATCGGGAAAACAAAACGTCGTATCAAAGAAAATCCTACAGAAAACACCATCTAACTATTAAATAAGTAATTTCCAACAGCTTGTCAATACAACACTGCTAATACATTTTCTCCCGTCGTGTGTAGAATTTCAATTCGTTTGTAACAGATGCCAACATTGTCCCAGGTTCATAGACCGCTTGGTAAATAGAAAACTGCGTGGCGACTATACGTTTATGTTAATTGTATTCATTAGTTAAAGTTTTACAAGACAATACGCGTTTTAACTGATTTGTTACGGAGGCTTGCTGTTCTTGGAGGTTTTTACTTTCGAAGATATTTTACGAAATGTTTTTTTTTCTAGTCTTTAGTTACTATTTATTAATAAGTGTAGACACCCAAGGCATCTTTCGTGATAAGCTGGCTTTCGTGATAAATCATTTATTCATTTAGATCAAATGCCGACACTTATGATAGCCAATGATACAGAGAGTGAATTTACTGCCAGTTCGGAAGGTAGGGCCAATGAGAAGAGCTGGCAAGAAACTCCTGGCCACTCTTTTTAATCGATACTGATATAATATAGGGATGTTTACCACATTTTTACTGAGTTGCAGTTTCCTAACACACCCACGTTAAGCCAATCTCTTTAGTTAATTAGTTAGGGAGCATATTTTTTGTTACAAAGGCTTCAACTACAAATAATTCCTTTCAATTCCTCTAAAGATTTTTTTTACTTTATTAAGAGTGAACGTAGAATATATGCTAGATTAGTAGTACACCTTAATCATCTGAAATAGATGAATACAGGCCAATGAAAGAAATAGTAAACTTCTTAAACAACATTACGTACTGTTTAATCAATATGTTATGTATCACAAGTTTATTTTAATTAGTTCAACGTTCCAATAATAATGACGCGAAAAACCCGAATTTATCGTTCTCATCGGGCCGAGTTCAGCGAAATCCGATAACCCGGATAAAAGAGTCCAGAATTACAACCGTTATGTCATGTTGCGTGTATGTTTATATGTTATCAGGTTATGGTAATAAAAGGTTAACGACCTGGAAGTGATCTAGATAGGAGAACGAGGAAGGAATCGGATACCATTGATTTATGGCGTTTTAAACCCGAAATTTGAGAAGATGAACTGTATGTCTCAATGGTTGAATAGTCTTCTGCGCTGCGCTAAATGTGGTGTGAGTTCGATTTCCACAATTTCTCAAGCAAATATTTGCCGATTAATCCGATAGAGTGGTTGTATTTGTTTCAATGTAAGTTTAACTTTTGCATTTTTGTCTTTAAAGTAAGTATTACGTACCGACATCAGCCCGAGACTTCGTCCGCATGAAAACATTTCCCGGATAAAATGTATCCCATGTGTTAAAACGGATTATAAACTATCTACTTATTTACCAAATTTAATTTAATTCAATAGTATTTCGTGAAATAGTAAGAAACATACATCCATCTAATAGGAAGGATAGGATATTTCACGCTTGGAAGCTTTAAATCAAGTTTTAATCAATACAAATATTATAATTATTATATTACTAGCTGACCCGCGCAACTTCGCTTGCGTCAGATAAGAGAGAATGGGTCAGAATTTTCCACGTTTTTGTAACACTTTTTTACTGTTACTCTGCTCCTATTGGTCGTAGCGTGATGATACAAAATATTCTTTTTTTTTCACGAAAAATATTCTTAAAATTATTTATATCTCTTAATATAACGAAGTCGCGCTAAGGCATATCCACCATTAAAACAGTTGCCATGACAACGGAATTTTGTTAATTTAATGTCATTATTATATTGATTATTCGCGTCTTCGTTCGCCACCTGAATTTTCCCGGAAAATGCGTCATTTTCCCGGGGTAAAAAGTAGCCTATGTCCTTTCTCGGGTATCAAAATATCTCCATACCAAATTTCATGCAAATTGGTTCAGTAGTTTAGGCGTGATTGAGTAGCAGACAGACAGACAGACAGACAGACAGACAGAGTTACTTTCGCATTTATAATATTAGTATGGATAACACATTAAATAAACCAACAGCCATCTTATTGGCACCTCCATTTAATTAGACCCAAGCGAAAGTATTCTCGCTCCACTGCAGCCAATCTACTTAGGTATTAATCACAATACCTATTTAAATATCTGATTACCTAAAAGTTAATATAAGCGTGAATAAAATAACACTAGTTAAGTGTTAGTTGGACTTGCGGAGAGAGGGTTCGGTATTTTAAACATGCTATTGAGCCGCGATAGTCGAGTGGTATAAGTTGGTATCTTCCACGCAAGTGGTTGCAGGTTCGAACCCGAGGCAACACACCAATAACAATAACTTTTCTAAGTTATAATTATCACTTGTTCCAACGGTGAAGGAAAGTCCCCAAACCACCCCTCCCTCGTTACGGGAGGAGATCCTTGGTCAGCAGTAAGACATTAATGGGTTTATTTTGTTGAGTAAAGAAAAAGCATTGATAGCAAAGTGGAAAAGCATTCGCCTCATCTAGGACAAGCAGGTATCTCATCTAGGACTTAAAATGAAGTACCAAACTCAGTAATAATTTGCATATCTCGCTCACGATCACTCGCATAAGGTTGGCTTGATGATCTTATAGCACTCTTATTGCAGAAATTCTTCTGGATAATCTTCTCTTCTCCTTCTAGACTGTCTAAAGAAGTTACTACACATTAATTTAAAACTACCAATACTATTTTTAGATAACATAAAAACATTTATAACGTGTCAACATAGCCGCCACTTAACGCAACGGTAGTATCGTAGCGTCCTTAAAACTTTTTACAGCCATTTTTTTGTTACGGAACTCTAAAAAAACGTACAATATCCGGTTCTGCTGTCTTTGTTTAAAAAACGGGTGCTCTAAATTCTAGTGTATTGTTTCGTTGTGAAACTCAAACTTAAAGTGATTTACTTTGACTCTTGAGAAAGTTACTTTTGATATTTGTTTTGTTTGCGCTGAAATTATAATTAAGGTGTTGATTAAACACTTTCCACTTGGTCTGTGGGGTATAGGAAAATAGTTCTTACTTCCTAGTATGATTCCTTAGGTTTCCAAATGATAGTCGCGTGGTATACCTAGGCTGGAAATAAATCATATCCTGGATTCTTCACCGTTTATTTTTCTAGCCAATGTGCTTTACATAGGCTAGAAAAATAGCGGGTAAAGTCGCGGGTTCAAGCTAGTTTGGGTGAGCTGGTGAAAGTCTTACACAACTTACACGAATGTAGTACTAGACTCCAATTCCCTCTTTCTCCCTGAATCCCCTTTCCAAAGATTGCAAGCGTATTCGCATTTCTTACCTCCGGTTTCTGAGGTACATTAAACGGTCGTTTATCTATTCAATAGCGTCATAACTCATACAAAAAGAAACGCTATTGAATAGATAAACTACCGCTAAACGTACTTAGAAACCGGGGGTTAATCCTTTTCACTTTATCTCGACTGACAGTAGGTATTTCAAAGAACGTGCTCAAAACACTGAAAGTTAACCCTCATTAGTCATAACCATTGTTTCAGAAACACTTAAAACTATTGTTAACTAAAATTTATGAGTACCCGCATTGATAATGATTTACAACTCCTTCTATTCTTTTATTTAGCAAAACTATAGCTTCTAAATGGTCCATGACCTTGCTTCTATTGCTATAGTTCTTAGGTCAATGACAATTATTCAATTTAGCGGCACTCTCATGACCTAAACTATTTCTAGGCTACCACATGGCTTCTTAATACATTAATGTAGCTATGTATCAGACGAGTGTATAATGGATTTTATAAATTAGATCGACACTTAATAGTCTTAGTAGTGTGTTTGATGTCCATGAATAAATGGTATGCAAATAGTTTTATTCTGTATATTCTATCAAGTATCGAAAGTTTGACATTTAAAATGTACTGCCAAAATAGTTCCTACGACGCCCAATAGCGGCGCTGATCAGATTTTCATAGCAAATTTCTCGATACTACGAGCTACTGTCGCAGATATATCTTGCGACTGAACTTTTCAATTTGTTCGTTGCATGAAAATTTCTGAATTACATTACACACCTAACACTAATTATCAGGAAATTTTGCATGGTGATATTTTAAAAGGAATCTATTTTATACCCCGTATTAAAAAGATCCCTCTTAAAGCCAAAATCTACTATTGTAAGGCTGAAATAGGGAATGATAGACAGCGTGCAAGCGAAACCGCGCGGTTCAGCTAATTGTAAATTCAATGTCTGCAACTACTGACTAGACAGAAGTATTTTCAAACAAACATTTCTTATTACTTCGCCGAACTGTTTTCAATGGTGAACGTATTGTGTATCTTTTCGTTTGAAATGTTTAACTCTAATGGATGCCAACGTCTGCCAAATGCAATGTATTAGATATCTTCATTGCTTAAAAGTTTTGAATTAGTTAATGGTTTTTTCTGCCATTTTTTCTTCAGTGATTGGTAGATGAGTAAAAATTTTTTTTTATAAATATATAGGTATATACCACATTTAGTAAAACAATAAAGTAGCAAGAGGTATTTTTTTAATACAATCAGGTTGTGTTACTAACCCTAGTCGTTATTTGTAACTCTGAAAAATTTTCAATAACTAGCGACTGAAATTTGAGAAAATTTTAAACTTGAAATAGCACTAAAATTCTTTTTGCAGAAAATCTTTGGCTGAAGACATAACCTGAAGAAAGATATGTATACTCATAATTTGCGACTAATAATATTCATCTGTGTAACGCAGATCCACTCAGTCATCCTTTAATGCTTTTCAAGTCACGAATCTCTTTTAAGAGCCATAATATTTCTAAGTTTTTAGTACTTAGCCACATTAATGCAAGACCCTGTACATAATAATTAATTAGACAATAGCTTTATATATATACTATCTGTCATCTTTCATAAGACCATTGTTATTTTTTAATCTCAGTTAATATAATGGCAACATTAACGGTGTATTTTTATCTACCCTTGAGTTTAACTTAATTACTATGAGACAAAAGTTAGTTTATCATATTTGAATCTTGAAATATTTGAAAACACGGGTCATGGTTGTTTTACGGTTAGAAGTGGAATTGATGACACGGATTTGAATCTGGGATCTCACAATCACTCAGCAGGTCCGATTGTGATATATTGCAACCAATTAAACAAATAAAAGTATCACTATTTCGCTAATAATCAAATTAGATTCGCACTTTCCTAATACTAAGTAAAATAAGTATTAATCTATAATATCTGCAGTACCGTAAGATAAACTTCGCAGTTTACTTTTTGCTTAAAGATTTCAATTACCTATTACAACAATAACAGCGATTTGTATCACAAAGATCAGTTTTTGTCGCGAATGCAAGATTGCATGACAGGTGACGTCATCGCTGCGCAACTGACAGTTCTTTTTTTTAATTGCATCTCACGACTTTGACTCCATTCTGCCTAGTAGCTGGCCGAAACGAATCGACAACGTTTTTCCCAGGCTGAATAAACGATCGATATTTTTTTTCCTCTTTCGAATTTCGAAAATATACAATGGCGGATTTGTTGTGGCGGGAAATTGTTTGTATTTTTGAAGAGTATACAAATAATATAAAAATGTTGTTGCGAATTAACGTTGAGTGCAACTGAATCACAATTTGTCGGTCTATTTACTTTATAAAGTCCGGGTAGCTGCTGGAACAAATTACCTAGGCAGTTATGATAGTGGTATTATGCTCGTAGTTGATCTTGGGAGTCCATATTAAGTTAAGAATGCGAATTCATATCGCGTCTTAAGATAAAGATTGTGAATGGACCATCTCTGCATTATTTTCCTTCATACCTATTTCTCGTCATCCCTAGCTTGCTGTTAGAACCATCCACCAATTTTCATGTCAAGAATAACTGCTAATAAATCCTGGTCTAGGGACGTCATAATGAATAAAAAAGTAGCCTTTCTCTACCTACTTAGTACAAGACCCCACGTGATCTAAGTAGACTAGTCTTCTAAGAAACACTTAAAACCCAGCCCAAAGGCAGCCCACTTCTAAACAGTGACGTCACTATTTTACAAGTATAATGCAATTCTGCCTATACCTACATTAACATACAATTTACATTGTGATAAATGACAAACAGTTTTATTGGTTATTTTCTTTGAATTTAAGATAAGGAAAGATACATAAGGATAACCTCCATTTATCTTCGTCTCTTGCACAATATTATTGTAGAAGTGTAATACTAGCATTTTGATAAATCTAACTCAAATTAAGGGCTTTTTGGAAGGCTCAGTGCATAACTTTTTAGATAACTCCTCCTCAACTAAAAATAGACCTCATGGTTAAGCATTCAAGTGACATGTTCAGAGAACAACCATCCTTAATCAAATTTGTCTTATAAGTATCTATTTTATATCAAACCCACAATGCCTGAACCATTTTGAAGGTAAGATCTCTTTTAAGCTTGTAGGAGACTTGATTCGAAGTTCAGCAAACTTAATCGTGTATGGACTTTTAAGTCTCCTACTGCTGAAATTTTACCTTTATGTCGCCTAATCTCTCTCCAGTGGCATTTTCTCCTACACTATTATAGGTACTTAGTCACAAATAAAATTATTTAATTGCCGATTAAATTCGATAGAGTTAAACGACCTTATAAACGAATTGTCACCATAAAATCTATTATCAAAGAGAATTTGCATTCTGGTAGCTAATACAAATTCCTAGGCATTTGATTGAGCTATAAAGTTAAAATAATTGCCTATAAAATATCAGCCATGTCTTGCAGAAGCAATGAGGAATGCTGGACCGAATTAGGCTCAGTTTATTGTTCTGATGGTAATCTAAGAGGACTGTTTCCGAGTATTGTAAATATAGCTTGTATAGTTTATAGTTTTGGCTAGTCAGTGTAATTGTATCTGATTGGATAGCGAATTGCTGGGACGTTGATTCTTGGAACTTACTTTTCAGAGAGAAGAAATGATCTCGGCTCTAAAAAATAATTTTACAAAGTTTGCTTTAGCGAAACTTGAAGGTTTACTTTCGCATTTTATGACAAAATGGTTGGTTTTACGAGAAGTCTATAGTTTTCCTAACTCTAAACGAACTATTTAAAATCCCTATAAAAGAAATTTCTTTGATCAAGCTTCAAATAAACAATTTCATTCACATTTTGTTTCGAAGAAGAAGAGTAAGATCCATCTTAAACCAATCTGAACATAAGTTGCTTGACCTCATCTATTATTTGTGCTATCACAGTCATTGTGTCTTCCCAATTTAGTTTATAATTACATGCCAATTAATTACCATGGTAATGGGAACACTAAAACGGAACAATTCGAGATGATTATCTCGTTGAGACACTTTCGTTGTTCCTAATACGATTCACTTTCATTCTGACTCGCACTTATTAATACTGATATGTCAATGTAGAGTTTTAACAGTAGGTTAACTTTGAATTTATGAAAATTAAAGCCTAATTTCATGACTACGCATAAGTGCCAGATTGCATACATGGGAGATAATAGCTTATGTTAACAGCTATCGAAATTCCACCTGATTTGATTTTTTTTTCACAATAAGAAAAAATGAGTGTTTTTTTTTCTGTTTCCGTTTGGGTATCAAATAATGAGCCGTATTCCCCTGTAAGACTCTGGATCAGGCATGAAATGCAATTCATTTGTATAATGTGATGGTTTCAGCAAAGGAATGTCAATTTTTAAGTCAATAGTAATCAGTTTTTAGTCAGTAGCAGGTGGAATGCCTTACGTCTCGAAAACTAGTCACAAATAGGTTTATAAATATTCTCTATTTCATTAGGAAAATCTACGTACCTGTCTAAATTTACCTACAGTTATTTCTTACTCATTGCAACATTGAAATTCTTATGGCGTCATACATTTTTTGCGGGTTTTTTTGCTTCCATTGTTAGGAGTGACAGACTGTTTGAGCATCGTCTGTAATTAGGTATTAGGTATCGACTAATCCTATGAATTTTAAATGTTCAATGATTGTTAAAATTCTTGGAGAATCTGTTTTTATTGCTTAAGTGTGGATTAGAATTTAGTGTGTATGTAAATTGTTTATAGGAATATTTAGATTTTCTTTGGGGTTTTTTCTCTGGGTTGATGATGTCATAGTTGCAAATTTTTGTAAGCAATTCCTTGTAGTTTAGTTTTACTAGATGCATTCTACTGGATGGTTACATTTTTTATTTATATCGTAAAATTGGACATCATTTTAACAAAATATATAGGTAGGGAGGTTTTACTTGTCAATAATTACATTTTTGCGAAAAAACTACTATTTACAAACATCCGTAAAATCATGCCTTTTTCCGGAGACCGGAGAAACCACAACTTCATTCGTAAAAATATTGCAACAAATCTGTATATACATTATATCTAATTTAACTATTTTTTAATTCTACTACTTATTTACTTTCTGACTTCTCTACTTACTGACTACCATACGACAATACCTTAACCACAAAACGAGACATTGTAAAATCAACTCTAAATTTATTGTTCTAAAGATGCTTTTTCTTTGAAATGTTTTACACTTAGTAGGCAGAAATTTCACAGATAATGATACTCATATACTCTTAGATAACATAGGTACTGTGGAAAAAAACCGGTCTTTTAGTTATGTATCGTTTTGTCTCGTTATAATGTATTTGGTTTAATGTATTCAGTGTTTTGTTTGTATTAAGGCTTATTTGAATAAAGATGTATGTTCGTGAAGTGATGACAGCGTAAAACGTAAGAGTCAAGTTAACTAATGTTGCTAAGGTATTTTTTTTGTATGGGTGACCAATGTCTAAATGTTAAGTTGGTTTTAGGTATTCCTTTCAAAATTTCAGTAACGGGGTATTACCCTCTTCTTATCACACGATTAGTGGTCATTGGTCAACCTAGTGTCAAAGTTGTTCAAGCCGCCCGATGACCTTTGACGTGGTTTAACGACTGTTATCTTGGCAACTTGACTGTTTTTTTTACAACTACCGGGACCAACTTTTTTCGTGCCCTCCGATGCACGGAGACGCCCAGATCAAATACCACTATGCGGTCACCCATCTGAGGAATGACGGCTCCAAGGTTTGCTTAACGCACAGATCGTTTACCGACCGGTGAGCGCAACTGGCTATGGGCGGCTCAATTATCCCCAAGTTACGTAGATTTTGCTGTTCCTCCTAAGTATACTCTTATACCCTGGCTCAAAATCGAACTCTTCCCAAGACTAGCTATTTCCGATTATCCTGTTTAGTAGTTTTAAAACCGGCTTTGATAAACCCATAGATTACGCAGCTCTACTCGTTACTAATAAATTCCTTCACTGAATTCCGTTGCCTCAGTACTAAAATCTAAATTCCGTTCTCTTATCTATGATTCATTTATCTTATTATTATGGTTTCATGTCTGAGGGATTTTCTTCTGACTTTGTGTTTTTATCTCTTTTAAAGAGAAAACGCTGTTTGTTTTGTTTGAATAATTTGATTTATAAATATTGATATTATAATAAAAAGAAAATGTTTAATTTCTCCTCAAAATGACAACTTATTTTATGTTTTACATGATCTTTATTGTAATAAGATATTCGTTGTTTTTGTCCGTTAAGAATATAGCAAATATGAATCGAAAAAAAACTGGATATTGGTTGTATGTAAGTTATCACTGTCTGCCTGATTTTACTCGAAAACGTTGTAAAAATTGTTATCTATAAAACTTTCAACGGGAAGGTTCCAACGGTAAAGTTTCACTCGATTGAGCTAACCCCTTATGGCTTGATCGACTAAAATTTTATACGTTTATGAGTAAGGACTCTGAATGGTCTTCTCGCAAACAAGGGAGATATTAGGCCTTGAGTCCACCACGCTGACCAAGTGCGAGGACGTTGCGTGCCCTCAAGAAAACAAAACAACAAACAACTTTTAGACATGCAAGGTTTCGTCACGATGTTGTCTATCACCGTTGGAGCAAGAGATGATTATTTCTAAGACTCCTTCCATAATTATTCAGAAATAGTTATGCCATATTTCCGTTTCAGTAGCACGTCATAAGAAAAACACCACGTCAAGTTTTTCCCAAAACTAAATGTTGGGAATCCTCTTCATTATTCATGGTTAAACATATGGTGTAACTAATTAATATGTAGTTCACGATTATGACGCATAGTGTTCATGATAATTTATTAATTAATTAATGTTGTGACGTTTGATATGTAACTGGTAATGAGAGGGATTTCCCGATAAGAATTTGTGATAAATGATTAAGTTTGAGGAAAATTGTAGCTATGTCAATCAGTTATTAAGTTTCAATCATCAAATCTCTGTTCTTCAAGTAATTTATGATTAGTTATTCGTATAATTAAAAACACTTAGATTAGGTCGATTTATGATACATTTCAGATACTTTTTGACGGTCGTTGTGTTCGTAACAGTAGCAACTTTTGCTTTTTATAAGTAACTAGCTGACCCGCGCAACATCGCTTGCGTCACATAAGAGAGAATGGGTCGAAATTTTCCCCGTTTTTGAAACATTTTTCACTGGTACTCTGCTCCTATTGGTAGTAGCGTGATGATATGTAGCCTATAACCTTCCTCGATAAATGGACTATCTAACACTGAAAGAATTTTTCAAATCGGAGCAGTAGTTCCTGAGATTAGCGCGTTTAAACAAACAAACTAACTCTTCAGCTTCATAATATTAGTATAGATGGCACGGAAACCTTTATATGCGAGTCCAACTCTTACTTGGTCGGCTTTTTTAACTTTACCACTCAAACTAGTAGCCCCAATGACCTCAAAATCCAGACACAGCTTCGAAAAATTCTAGTTTCAATGAAATCGTTCCTTGTTCTAATAAACAGCGTGTCAGTGTTATAAAATATACTAGTACTTCCTAGAACATCTGGTGGAATGCCTAACATAAACACGTTCTTGGAAGCTGTGAGTGCAATGAGATGTTATGTCATTGCGATGTTTGTATCCATGGGCTATTTATAGTTTGATGTGATTAATAGGATGTATTGTAAATAGTTAATATGTTGATCTATTATTTGGTATTCGGATAATATATCTATGTTTCAAATGGTTGATTAAATGCTATGTTACAAGACACGCATTTGATCAGCGTGGTGGAGTCGAGTCCTTACTCCTTTTTCATTACGGAATGTAACCCATAAGTCTCCTCCCTTAGGTGAGAATGTAATTTGCGCGGCTGTTGTTTACTAATAAAACATTCGTTGGTTAATTAATTTTTAAAGACCCGCTAGCATCATTCTGACAGACACCGTCTATTTGTCGACGAATTTCTATAGTTATAACCAAAATGTATTAAGACGTATTAGGATGTATAAATACACTTTAAAGCCTCAGCAGATTTTAAATAAAATTATGCTCACATCATTTTGATCCCAAGCAATCTCGCGTATAGGAGCTGGGTTACCTACCTACCTAGTTTATTTAAATTGCCGCTATGCTGGCGAGTTTATGAGCGAACGGTCAAGGTTTTCCATTTACCTGACACAATTCTGAAACTTTCCTAGCTCAGTATTTACGAGCCGATGACAGTTAACTTATAGATTATAGAGTTGCAAGTAAATGTTAATCTAGTTGGTTATACTTTTCACTGGAAGTTTCTTCGTACTACTCAAACATTTTTTTTCCAAAACAACTGCATTTACCAAAGTGGTAAAATAGCTATTGTTACATAGACTAATAGATTACCAGCTCCTCTTTAGGCTGAACGAATTTCAAAACTAATGTATAATACAGTGTGCCTAATGAAAACTTTAAAATCTTTTATGTGTGCTCTAAGTTTAATACAATATCTATATTTATAATATTTTGTCTGTTTTGTTCAAAAAGGCGTTTCATGACTCTGTCCTTTTCTATTTTCTTCTGATTCATTTATGTTACGTTACGTTATACCTTATTTCAGTCAGCCCATGACCATGATCGATGTAACTCGATCGAAACGTCGAGTAAATAAAAAATGTACCGAAACTCTTAAATTTCAATTGCGCTTAAGACCCAGCGCATTATTATATTAAGTACCTATGTGTAAAAGTCGCGAGAGTTTAATATCGGAAAATGATCATGTAAAATTGCTTCCAGTATTTCATTAAAATCCCTATTTATTACAATCCCAGCGACACAGCTTTCTAGTAAACAGTGTTATCGTGAAAGTATTGATAGATTAACAATCGACTTTCCGCGGTATTCGTCGCAATTTTCTAGATGTTTGCAAAACGTTTGTTGTTTATTACTTATTTACTGATCGGTGAAAACTAACGACTGGCTGATGGATCGCCCGTCTCACGAGTTGACATGAAAATATACTGTTGGGATATTTATTGCTTGGGAAACTTTAAAAGGTATAGTCAGACAATACTTCCTAAAACTAACGAGATAATTAGTCAGTTATTAATTAAAGCTCACCGGGTGCGGTTTAGGCGGATATCTAAATTGACAATTAAAGATATTTGTATAATATAATATGATTGATCCGAAAGTTTAATGTCTGTAGTGGTTTTACATCTAAACTGCTAAATCGATTTGGAAATAATTAAGCGAAGAAGTAACATATCGAAAGGGTTATTTTAGTTATTTTCTTAAAATTTACATATTCAAAATCGCAAGTAAGATGTCTAGTGAAAAAGTATTTAATAAAACCTGTTGATTTTCTTTAATCCTAATGACTACCTACTCTGTTTTACATCTTAAATTTTACCCTAATTCTGCGCAGTTGGTTAAAGATGGAACGGAAAAGTCTGTTCATCTCAAAACAATAGTACCACGTGCCCTTTTTATCAGCCCATCTTATCAGTTACTGACTAAGGTGAGTAAGGTGACTGACAAACAGTCGTTGGTGTATGTAAATGTACTAGCGATGAGATCACCGAATATATTTACTTGTACTACAATCTAGTCCCCTTGTCCCCATTCTTGTAGCTATAAGTGAGTGAAGTTATTGATGGTTTTCAAAACGTTTGTTGGTTGAATCTATGGAACTGAGGTGTGATTTTAAGAAAATAGGTAAAGGAAATTTTAATTTTAATATTCTTTTGTCTCATGTGTGTTATATGGAAGAAGTGGATAAAACATCCATAACTAACATATCTACTACATCAGCCATTCTCATCGCTTTGATTAGAAACATAAGGGTATCAAAATTCTAGTTTTCTGTAGAAAACAGTCTTAAAAAACAACCCAAAAATACCGCTCTATCTAGGATTGAGATGAACTCGAAAGGAGTTGGGAAAAGAAGAAGAAAATACTTCTAGAACCTATAGGGCTGATGCAATTATGATGTACTATCGAACAAACTGAATCATGACCCACCATGTGCTTATTTTCTAAAACACGTCTATATAAACGTAGGTCGAAATTCGCTTGAACCTACGTTTCCTTGGTAACGAATTTGTTATCTGTCATTATTGCGCGTTATGTCAAATCTTTGTGCTTCAATACAATAATTCTTTGTTATCGTTTTTAACAGGCTCCATGGCGTAGTGGGTTGATGTTACAACTGCGACGCGTCAGGAGTGGGTTTCGATACCCACTCAGGACATGGCCAAATCGGCCATTATAGCTAATAATGTTACTATAAAAATTAAAATAATATAGGGTAACCAGTATAGTTATTACCCGGTTAGGGAATTTATACACAATTTTGGTCAATAGTATTCTAGTAGTACTCTATTATAAACGCAACTTAAATATTTTTTCTAAAGGAACATCAGTCATGTTTCATTGTTTCAATAACTTTGGAAACATTATAAATAAATTACCTATAAAAAACGACTTCTAAAATTTAAAAACTCAACGAAATCGGTACATCGCAATTCATTTGAACTGGTTTCTTTAGAAATTAAAATAAACGTATTATTGCTTAACGTTGGCAATCACTGTATGATGGGCAATGACTATAGTGGTTACCCTAAGCGTTTCACAGATTTCTAAATGACGTGCTTTTTGACATTACACACAAATAGATTTTTTCGTAGTGCAAAGAGTTTAGACTATTAACATTCTAGATTCAAATTAAGAGTGATATATCGAAAACGTATCTGGTACTGTATTAACAAAGGTCAAAGTTGTCTGTAGTCGTAGATACATCATGACACAGTCGTATTCATGTTTAAAATGTCCTAAGTGCAACTTTGACGTTAGAGACGAAATTCTTATTGTTTTGACGGTTTCAAGCGAATTATCGGCAAAATGGGTCATGATTCAGTTGGTTCGATAGTACATCGTACTGTCATACTTCATTTTGTTTATTGACTCCTGAAGATCACCTTACGTACCTTCTTACCTCCTTTTTGTGAGGTTAAACTTCAAAAATGTCCAGTATTAATAATAACGCAAACTAACGGTGCGTATTGTATAAATATGACAACGTACGCATGTATAATGTTTAAATTGTCTAAATTGACCATATTGTGACTCGCCGATACTTTCTAATGTACGTGACTTGCTGTGACGCAAGTTAAAAGAGGTAGCGGGGGATACAGCGATATTATATGCTCTTCAGTTTAGCATTCCCCCTTTAAATAGACCTATTGTTCCCCTCTCCTGTAAAAACAAGAATGCCTACATTAATACGAGACTTTACTCTTTAAAATCTATCAAGATTTTCTATATTTGTTAGCGATTTTTATTGCTACACATTTTACAATCTTTTTACAACTAAACAAGGAAAGAGTTTTGGTAAATATTGTTTATTATTGTAGGTTTTAAAGCACCTGCCACTTCCAACTTGTCAACTGGAAGGAAGACTTGCTTATTTGTATCCTTCAGCAAGATTTCCTTGTACTCTTTTTCTAATATTTGTGATTGTCGTCGCTATCAGTTCATATCTTGTCCCACACTGGCACCCTATTGTAAGTAATGAGTCAGCTATTTTAGGCCATTGTTCAACCGACTATCAGCCTTCATTAAATTATAACATTCGATTTTCTTTCGTTTCTTTAAAGTACTCTATGCACTCATGTTTTCCTCTTTGTTACGTATTCTAACTTCCTGGTCGGGAGTATTCGTTAAAGTTCCAGAATATATTGCAGATTAGAATAAATCAGGTTTTAGTTACTAAATTTCGTCTTTTGCTGTCCCAGAAGGGCCAGAAGTGAAGACAGAGCTGACGGCTGATAGACATGAATAAAAGTAACATGCTGTACTGACCCTACTTGTGGACCCTAATGTGGGATAATGAGAAGACAATGCGAGTGTAGCTTCTTTTTTGTAAGGGAAAAGAAAGAAAAAAGGAGGGGATGAGTCTATTTGTCACCAACACTGTTCGCACTGGTTGATGATTTTGCCTTTTTCTAAGTTATTTAAAAAAGTGCAATAAAATGAAGATCAAATCATTTATTAATTTAGGTCAAATGCTGGCACTTATGATAGTCAATGATACAGTGAGTGAATTTGCGCTTACGGATGGAACGTTTGAAGTCTCGCAAAGAAATATTTATTTAAAATCAACAGCAGGAAACACAAGATTGATATCAAACAAGACATTTAAATACGTAAGTAACACGTAACATTGTAGTAATGTTGTGTTGTTTGTTTCAGGTAATTGTTGCTTATCAAATACATCCGGTTATGTTCACTCGTAAGTGTATGTACCTATTACTGCCTACCTTGTTACGATGAGAACCGAAGGTAAGTTATGGTTGGTACATTGTATGGTGTTTTGTGGTATATTATATAATAGGTCAGTTTAGAACTATTAAGCTATGATTAGTGAATAGGTTATGCTTACAGCGGACCTCACGTGAATAACATATGTAGGGGATATAATCCCGGGCCTTTTTCAAATTTCGGGCTTCCGGGATTATATCCCCTAACTATATGTCATCTCTTGATGAAAATTCATTTTCATGGGTATGTCTGTGAAATTATAATCGTCAAACACAACTTTGATATAGGTTGTTCTTGAAACGGATTTTTTGTGAATAACATTTCAAATATTGCCTTCCGGTAACGTATCAAACCAAAGATTCACAAACAAAATCCTTCACTTCATAAGTATTTTTCCACCAAACTGTACATAATCTACAAATTTCCTCCTTATCTCGTTAAGATGATTTGAGATAACCAGACAGCTGACTGATAAGCTGTTCCAGTTATCACTACAATAGTTACACATTACAACAGAATACTGACCTATATAGGGGTTAAATATTTACTTAGTAAACGTGGGTGGGCCGTTGCTTCATAATTGAGAGAAGAGGATGTGTATGAGAGGATCTTCCGCTCTTGGTATAAAGATTGGATGCTGTTATTTGGGTTTTCCTGTTGAGAAACTTTGTACTACTGTAATCAAAAAAATTGTAGGTAGGTACATGAACTTCCGAGAGAGATAGAAGTCTTCTTTTGATCTTGCTCTTCGGTATAAATTCTGAGTCCCTAAGATAGATTCTGGATTAGTTGTTGGCTGGTTTTAATACCTTAAGTCTGTTAGCGATCGAATTTCCAAAATAAACGGTGGCTTGTGATGAAAAGATTCATACAAACGGTTCATTTCTCTCAGGCTTTTTTTTCATCTTCAAACCGTTTGTTCCCGATATTTAGCTACCTGAAAATGAAAGAATTAGATTTTCTATCTTCTTTTTTTTAATCTTAAGTTCTTGATCAATAAGAACATAGGTAACTAACGTAATAACTAACAACAGTTCCATACCGGTTTATGAGTTAGCATAAACCCATACATTTATCAACTTTATTATATTATGTAGCTGCAATAACCAAATCAATGACACTCTATTGACAACTAATAAACAAAACGAAATCTCTTGTCAACACTTGCGTAGGTGGTCATATCTAATAAACATATAGTAAATATCATAGGTAGACGACCAGCGGTCTGCCTTGCGCGTCAATTAGCATGTTAGCGCGATGTTATCTGTCAACGTCGACAGCCGTGCCAATAGCCAAAGGTTTCTTTATAACTTGAATGAGAATAGAAATATTTATGTGTTGAATGTGTTAGGAAGAATTTGTTGTTTTTATGTAGGAGTTAATAGGTAAGTGTATTTTGCTGCGGTTATAACATAGATGGGTTACAGTTACAACTTTACTTAAGTCGAGTCTTTTAATATTCGGCAAGCTTTTGAAAGTCAATGCCAGGAAGTCTTACTCTTTGCAGAGACTAAAGTATCTTCAATTCTAGTTACACACTTGATTCCATAAGAAAGAAATAAAGGTTGTAGGTGCATATAATCTTGCACATAAATATTGCTTTTTACTCAAAAATCATCACTAAGCATTTTTGCATAGATATGTAAATCAGACAGACTCCCAAAAATACATACGTCTTTCCCAAATTAATCCAAATAAGTGTAAAAAATTGTAGTACTTTCCAGTCTGTCGTAAGGTCTCGTGTCACAAAATGAGCATATAATGCGTAGTTGAAGACGTTCATTGGCACATCCGTTATCAGCAGTTAACACTGGACCGAAGAATTGGGGAGATTGATAATGTGGAGTATCCTTCCTGTGTTTTGTACACTCCAACTGGAGCCGGTTTGAAGGGAAACTAACCAGATGATAAATTCTTAGTCCATTCATGAACTCCCTTCAATTCAACCTGAAAATATAAATGGTATTATAACTTTTTTCGTTATAATGTAACGGTTATACTGGTTTTAGTTATCTCGTAGAAAGATATATTCCACTGTTACAAAATAATACAACATTGCTGCCGTGTTAATGCTTATTCTTACTGTCTGAACTCGATATAGAAATTTCTCTCGTCCGTAGAGAAGATTTCAATAGGAATATATTACTCTGGTCTCGTGCGCGATTCTCTACAATCGGTATCATCAAATATCGAGAGTTTCACATTTAAAATGTACTGCAAAAATAATTACCACGACGTCCGCTAGAGGCGCTGTTTAGATTTTCATCACAGTTAGCTAGGTTATAGATACTCGATAGTAGTATAGAATTGGGCTATAATATCTTGCATTGCTTCAAACTGCCATCATATTTTCACCTACCTTAACCCAGGAAACGGCCTCTATACAAAGTCACAAATACCATGATTGAATTACCCTATAATTAGCCATAACTTGGCAATGACTGCTAGCTCACATTCTAGCTCCGTCGTAAAGACAGACAAACAAACAAAAGTTTATGGACACTAGAGATTTATGGGGGCTATGACCTGGGAAAATGTGCAGCTCACGATTCAGATTGGAGACATTGTTGCATTTGAAATATAGTCAAATTGAAGCTTGATTATGTATTCGTAGTGATTTTGGATGATGACCTATTTGTTTTTTTTTTGGGTTAACGGTAATTTATTAAAATGTTCCGAAAAAATCTTTTTCAGGACTTTATACGATCAAAGCAATAACTTCACTCCCATTTGTAACGGGTATTTGACAGTCCTTAACTGCTTACTTTTGTGATAGATATATTTAATTTTCGACGAAAAACTGGTCATTAAAAATTTTTTTAATGATTTCATACCGTCAGTCCTCAAAACATTAATTATATAACATTTTATATTACTTATTCAAAAATAAGTTTTTGCAAGACCCTATCAAATTTTCTGGAAATTTGGATACAATGATATGGTGATTTACCTAACCGCTGTTTACCCTAAATTATTCTATCTAGGCAACGATTGTGCAGCATTTGTCCTAAAAACATGGTTGTTTATGTCCTTATTTAAGTTTATGTGCACACATGGCGGATGCTGTGCGTTTAGATCATCTAATTAGGTCTCACGTGAGTAATAGGCTTATATTCTACACGTGAATAGAGCTAACAGTCTGCTATGAAATAGATTTAGCTTATTCTCATTCGTACAAAAAATATAGGTTAAGGTGCCCATATTGTTACCATGCGTGATTAATATTGTTATAGGCCGTTATAGAACCGTAGTCTTGGACAGACTACGGTTCTATTTCCCACGTAAATATTTTTTGAATCGATTACAGGGGTTTTCTGTTTCTTGATCGGAAAACTCCCTTTAGAGCTTCACTCCTCATGATCTTCGAAAGTAATTATAAGCAGAGACATAATGTAATTCATCAAATTATTTTAATAATTTGCTTATACATACATATTACTTATACATATTATATATGTACATACTAGGTTTACTGGTGGTTACTTTTCATTTATTTAATGAAGATACTGCCCTAATCGTGAAAATCGGGTCGAACCCTGAACCTTGAACAAACTAGACAATAAAACTAACCTAACTCCACATAAAGAAAAAACAATTACTTACAATAACTACATTACAACTGTACTACATAAAATAACGATATCAAAACTATTTGTACACTCGTTCCGTATTCGTTATGTTATATAACAAGTGTTTTGACACGTCGATCTCGCTGAGAGCAGATAACGGTGGTTTATCACGGTATGTTTACACGTTGTGGTATTAGGGTATTATGTTATGTACTGTACTACTTGTAGTAGCAGGTTCGGTTCGCTGTTGAGACAAATAAGCCTGTAAAAAATGTTAGATGATTATGAAGAAGAATTATTTTTGCGTAGCTTATGATCTTTTCTTAAGCGAGTCATAGTAAAATCTACACGGAAAAACATTGGTACTGCTCGATTAAAGAATATACACTAGAAAGAGCCATTGGTAATCTATTTTAACTTACATTTACTCTATATTTTTTGTAGATACTCGATAATTTAATTGCTTGGTGA
The DNA here is from genome assembly GCF_050436995.1 of Anticarsia gemmatalis. Taxonomy (NCBI): domain Eukaryota; kingdom Metazoa; phylum Arthropoda; class Insecta; order Lepidoptera; family Erebidae; genus Anticarsia; species Anticarsia gemmatalis. Next base: position 2,356,816 of record NC_134770.1, on the reverse strand, counting down.
TTATTGCCAGGTGGTATTGGGTAAAAATGCACAAAAAAAGAAAAATGAACTTTCGTTGAAAGGAGTGTAGGACGTAGGAAGTGTTTTCCTATTAAAGTAATAGCAGAATATGTATCATTACTAACTATAATTGGGCAAAAGCTTTAAAAAATCACACAACCGTATATTTTGCATTAAAACTCTACACAAAATATCCTCAAATAATCACAAAAGAGTATCTTATAAGATGTTGTTTATCTTTTTTTACTTTCGCAACGGACCGGCTCTCCTTACACGGTGTGGTGGGATGTGGTCCGACCACAGTGTGGTTAATATGTTTATAAGTATCAAAAGGGTTATAGTCGCTGCAGAGATTGTTTGGATGTGGTCTAAAAGGTATTAAGGAATGTGTGGTCAGCTTAGAAGTTTGTTTTGGTCGTTTTGGGCTGGTGGTGTTAGTATGTCATAAGGTTTTTGACGTGTTCGTTTGATTGGGTCGACTGCGTTATTAAAGTATTTATTTAAAAAGCTTCTATTTGACTTACTTCGGTTAACGTTTTTGGTAAACGAAAAATAATTTTAACCCTTCGGTGGTACTAGAGTATTAAAGCAACTTCGCGACCTTATCTGTCTCCTTAAATATGAAATTACATCACATGTACGGTAATTATGCAATACGTACACATTACCATTTTTTTCACAATTACTGTTAGACATATACCGGAATCCCAACTCGTCTTGACTCATATTAGAATTAATCTGTTGTAATAAATATTACTAGGTATGTAAGTATGTAGTACGTACATCATACATACATAAAATGTAGAGTTAGCAAAAGTCTTAGTATAAGTATTAAGTAAGTATGTATTTACCAAGTTCTTGCTCTTTGTCGCGGTTTAGTGACTGAGAGCAGAATCTTTATACAAACATCTACCCCTCTTCTAACATCTTCTACGCCTTTTTTCACATTAAACGTAGTCTACGTTTTTTCTCAAGGTCAACTCTATCTCTGTACTAAATTTTAATAAAATTGGTTCTGTGTTTTAGACGTGAAAACGTTACAGACAGACAGACAGACAGAGTTGCTTTCGAATTTATAATATTAAGGAGTGTAGTACCTCCTCTAAATAGACACCATTCACAATTGCAACACAATCCGCACAGCATTAAACCAATTAAACTATAAGTTAATAAAAACATTTCGTTACATTACGCAAGTGAGTAGTCACGATCTGTGACGTCATATATTGTGATAGTCGAAATTGACCTTAATTTGAATAGACCTACGTGGGCTGGTAGTAGACTTGATTTGAGACGTAGTACTAGTAGTATACTATAGTTGAACAATAGACAAGCGTGACGAGGTGAAGTGAAAATGTAAGTGATAATATTTGTCTGCGTCCGAAATGTGCTGTATTTTGATTTGCAGAAAAATCGTCTCCAGTCAATCGTCAGGACCAATGTCTCCTAGTCTTTTGGTGTTTTATTTTCGCTTTGGTAGAAAGACCCTATATTTATATTCAGCATATTATCAATCGCATCGTGCGCAGAAAATTCTTGGGCACTCAAAGTTTCGACGTTTACAAATATTTACGCGAAAATTTAAAAATGTTTCAACAGAAGGAAGCGTTTTGAAAAATCTGAATGAGTACATTAAGTATTTCCAATTTGTCTTATCAGTATGGAAAATCGGTTAATTTATGACTAGCAAATCCAATTTACATACATTAAACTAATAACTTCAATATACGGTACCAGCTGATCTCATAGGTCTGTCTTCCTAACTTTGTTGCGCCCGATCCATAGACCGTTTGACCAGTGAATATACAATAGTATTTCTATTGAACCTAACAATGTATGGTCAACAGAAATAGCTGTGATATAATACAGAAACATTGTATGAGCTATTTATATAATATGACTGATAGCTCAAGTACGTATGTACAACTAACAGATGTTGAAAACCGCAATTGAAAAAATATATAGCAATTTTTATATGTACTTTGTGTATATACACTACATTACTCAGAAACTAGGTATCTACAAATACTAGTTTTTTATTGTCATGGCTCTTTGTTTGTTTGTAAAATTCTTCCCTCTGATGTATGGTTTTTGTAACAACAGCAAAGATACGAATATTCGATTGTTCAACTATCACTCAAAGTCAAAACATGTACATTCCACTATTAGATGCAACTATTGAATCTAAGAAAGGACTGCACAGTCTGCTATAGGAACTGACTTCCTTTTTCTTGTTATCGTATTGTTAGTGGTCAACCCAGTGTCAAAGTAGTTCAAGCCGCCCGCAGGCCTTTGACGTGCCTTAACGACTGTTATCTTAAATGACAACAGCTGGGACCGACTTTTTATGTGCCCTCCGAAGCACGGAAACGCCTCGTTCAAATACCACTATGCGGTCAACCATCTTTGAAATGACCGTGCTAAGGTTTGCTTAATGCGCAAATCGTTTACCGACCGGTGAGCGGAACTGGTGACAGTCAGACTGTGAAATCCTCACAGTCTGACTGTCACCACAGTCTACTTAAACTGAAACAAAAGTCCTGGGCTGAGTGTGGAAGTAGTCAAGTTCAAGAGGTAACGAGACTTCATCTAGTTTAGAAAACGTCAGCCAGCACTGCCAACAGTAATATCAAAAACAAAATTGACAATCACACAATCAAATTAATTTCTTAACAAATAACACCTATTTATATCCCACTACATAAGTTTCTTCTCATGCATCTTCGTAACTGCAGCAACTATTACGCCATAATGTAAAGTGGCAAAGCTTTAATATTCATTTGATTTGCGATGACAACTTACGTTTTACGACTGAGAATCAGATGAGCTATAACTTGTAGATAGGCGTGAAGTTAGTTTATTGGCGTATGTAATTTAATGTATATTTAAAAAGTAATACTGCAGTTCGATTCTCTACCAGTATCGACTACAGGACAACTAGCTAGCTATCGAGAAATTTTGTATGACAATCTGATCAGCGCCACTAACGGGCGTCGAAGAAACTTTTTGGCAGTAGATTTTAAATGTCAAACTTTCGACAGTACCGACTGCAGAAAATCGAAATACTGGATATCTGATTTAGGTAAATTTATTCTAGCTTTTATTCTAGTTTTAATGTGAAAAGATAGAGACACTATTAAAATCATCTTGGTTCATTATTATTTATCAAAGTTTGTAAACACAAACAACATATAATTTGACTGCCTCCATGGAAAGTAATTAAGGTCGCCACACTGCTACCATTGCGTAAAGAGGTCTTGAGTTCGATGCCCATACGGACCAATTTTTTGTGCGATCTACAAATAATTGTTTCGGATCTGATTGTACTTTGTTTTTTATATGTTTTGAAAAGTCCCCGCGACACAGAAGTTGTCTTTTAAAAGAGAAAGAAATATACATTTTCAACGTCCTCATTTACTGATTTCGTATTATTTTCCTGTAGTATATTTTTCTATGAATAGGATAATAATACAAACGCCTGGAGCTATTAGTTACGCTTACAGCCCATACATCATAATTAGGTATCTACAAAAACTGTTTTAGAGAACTTTTAAATTTATCCTCATAATAATTTTCCTTGTATATGACCTTACCTTTTTGCGAGCACTCTTTAATTTTTAAACAAAAGCATCTAGCTTGTAGCCAAAAGGAAAATCTACCTGCACTTAAGGCAATTATTATTCAGAACGTTTAAGGTTATATTCAATAGGTAAACAGTTAATTTCAAGAAAATACAGTCGCCAATAAGTCTTCCTTTCAATAGTGAACATTGCATAAGCATGTCGTCTGTAGAATGCACAAATACACGCTAGCCTTGCAAGGACTTAGGCTTTATAGTTAGTGCGAAAGTACGCGTTGTGTACTAAAGGAACTAACTTGAAGTGTGTGATGAATGTTAAGTAGATTGTAGAGTTTTCCTAGTTATAGGATTACTAAGAAAATGAGAATATATATTTCTAAACTAACTTGAACTGGGATATCATATTTTTTCTGGATTTCTTTCTTGGCAAAATAGAGGTTATTTAACACCCTCGTCAAATCGAAGATTTAGCATAGTATAATATGGAGCAGGGGTTAAGTTTGTTTGCTTGTATTGGCCAAAAGCTAGTATGATTTTATGACTCAGACTATTTTATTGTAAAAACAACAAGTACTTCGTTTTTTAGATGCTGTTAATGAATTTCTGTTTCATCATTTAATTCAAAGTTTTTTTTATACTATTTAACTGTTGTGGTACCTAAAAAGAGTAAAATCTTCTGGAATACAACAAAATAAAGTGACAGTATGACATAATACAATTTTAAACTACAACACGTGGTTAAAAAACTTGGAAATAACTTATGTATGCATAGCGAAGTATGTAAAACATCCGTTTTAGGTCATATCCTCATACAATGTAGACGGAGACGGACTGGTGTCATGGGTACCTTTGCGTAAGCATGCTGATCACGTACGTAAGTCTGTTATGGTACAAGTTATGAGAAAGAATTGACTGCTTCAAGAGGAAGATATCTTGACTAGCAAAGGGGGTTAAAAAAGGAGTTGATTTGGTCTATTCTTGATTTTCGGCTAATTATTAATGACACTTAAGAATATCGATCGAAAACCTGCTGGTAGATCGAGAGCAGGTATTTATACTACGTTAACTCCTAAAAGTGAACTTGATAACTTTTGTAATTAAAAGTAAGTTTAGTTAGCGTTGTATAAAGTTTATAACTTCGTTATTTTTGGATATTTCTTCGTCTTTTTATGGCATATAAAATAATACATCTCAAGCAATTTGGCATCAAAGACGATTTTACTCTTTGAGTTAACAAAGTATAAGTAGCAAGTCAAGATGGTCAAAAACATTGCAATCTCACGCAGTAGCTCTTACCCTTACAGCTTTAATTTGTGTAAGTAATGCCACGTCCGTCACTAATTCCTGAAGCCAATTTTAATACTTCCGAAAAATTCAGTAAAATTTGTCGACTGAAATTGCTTCATATATATATACTTAAAACTACTTTCTCTGCCAAAGCCCGCTGTGTCCAATCTCTTGTGCCGTCCCCGCAAAGGCAATAGAGGCGTGACGAACAAACCGACACGGGGACAATACCGTGTTTACACATAAAACACGCTGTTTATCATATTGATGGACTATATGACATGTGACTAAAATACTCTGCTGCTTGTAAGAAATCTGTACAGTTTGCGTAATCGTGCAATATGTTCCTGTGAAAGTGGGAATACGAGACTTGTGGTTTATTGGTATGTAAAGGCGACATTTTTTTGTCGCAGGGAACCTACAGTCGCTGCAAAATGTAGAAATTAAGAATGAAAACCTTGCTGTCTGGGGAACAAATTGGTTGTCTACTAATTTAATCTGTCATTATTACAACGTTTCTTATTGAAACGGACCCACGGTGGCACATTTGAACAAAAGAATTGACGCGCTAATTCGTTATTCATAATATTTTAGAGTAATATCACTTTTAAAAAGTTCACAGTAATTAGTCTTGCATCCTCCAGTCCCTGCATCTTAGTAAGAAATAGAAATCCAGTCTAAATCCATTTGCAATACACAGATCAGTGACATGACTCACAATTTTCCAATGCCCTTAACAAAACATCTCTCGGCCTCCTAAATTCTTTAATTGACTAACAAACAACACACATTGTTACACTGACCTACTCCGAAAATCTCACATTTATAGCAATCAAGTACTTCACACTGAATCATACCATGTATACTGTAGGTAAGTTAGCATTACTTCGTTAGCACCTATCAATGGTCATAATTGCGATTTTGTAATACGTTTCTTGTGTAATCTTTTGGTGTTTGTGCTAAAGTTTAGAGGCTGTGTTTTGATTCGTGGTAATGAAAGAAAAAATATGTTTTGTTTTCAATACATGAGTTTAACATTATAATGTTGTAAAGTTCAGTATCTTGCAGGGTTGAATGTTTAGGTTTTGATCTACCTTTCATACATACATTTTCGTCCTGGGAAAAGAGTTTACATGAAATCGGGTCACCTTTTTTTCTACTTGGCTAATGGAATAGTTGGAATGCATCGGTTTTGTGGGACTCTTCCACCAGAAACCGGGACAAAAGCTTTTACATGAGAAATAGATCACCTAATTATTTTTAAATACTCCCGATTTATAAATATGGACATAATTTGCGTATTTTTAAGAGTCTATATCTACACAACACTTTCAATCAAATCATAATTTCGTGCCTGTCGGTAATTTGCGTCTGTTCTATGTTAGATAGGTAGACATATCCTTTTTCAACCCGGAAAATATATGAATCTAATAGCGGAAATTGATCGTTTGCTTCATCAAACATAGACATCAAAATCGTTTCTCCGAATAAAAATTATGAAGTAACAATGCACAAGCGAATTGAGACTCCTCCTTTTTGTTCAAATCTATACTAATATTATAAAGCTGAAGAGTTTGTTCGTTTGTTTGTTTGAACGCGCTAATCTCAGGAACTACTGGTCCGATTTGAAAAATTCTTTCAGTGTTAGATAGCCCATTTATCGAGGAAGGCTATATATCATCACGCTACGACCAATAGGAGCAGCAGTAAAAATGTTACAAAAACGGGGAAAATCTTGACCCATTCTCTTTTATGTGACGCAAGCAAAGTTGCGCGGGTCAGCTAGTCGGGTAACAAAATTACATTTAATACGGTCCATATATCATCAGATGGTTTACAGCACTTAAGTTTACCATCACGTTACATATTCTCACGTTGATATCGGCTCTTTTTATCAGCGGCCCGCATGAGATGCTAATTGTGCCACTTAGATACTGTTCGGTTCATTTAGATAAAGTAATGCATCATGTTTGTATTGATGTGAAAGTTCAAGAGTTTTGTAGTTTAATGGGTCGGCTACTGACCTATGACAAAAAGTGGTATTTGAGTTCTTTAGTTTCTTGCAAATTAATTCGATTCTCGCAAATTATTCAGGAAAAAAAATACTGGAGTTAGTACTCTACTTTTACTAGCTTCTGCTAGGCGGAGAGGAAAGCCTCCTCTTGGAATAAGTGGGATAAGGTTTAAAAGAAACCTCTCTATTAACTAAATGGTTGTTGTTTTACCGCAATAAACTAGTTTGATAGATCAAAGCTTAACCTCTCGTACACATAATGTTGCGTTAGAATAGTTTTCAAATATCATTATTTATTTATTTTCAACCCATATTGTCCTACTGCAGGGCAAAGGATTCCATTCCCTCTTTTCGTCTATTTCTGTCTAAAGCTATTTCATGCCAATCTTTAGTATTAGAGTCCAACTCATATGTTTAATAATTACAAGCTTAACAAATAGCAATCAGTCAGTACCGAATGTTTTTATCTCTATAATAAACTCATAAAATATAGTATCATTGAATTATCTTCTAGTATTATACCTACCTAATTTAATATTGATGAATGGATCGCAAGCAAAAAATGACTAACGTCATAATTGAGAGAAGTAATGTATAACTCGCTACGGGTGGTCTTATTTTGTGTGGAATTTGCCAAAACTGGTTTTACATTTGATTTTATTTGACCCACGTGGCTCCCCATCTTATGACATTGTCATTCCATATTTCTGCCGATTAGAAATTGCTTATTAAAAATGAGTAAGCAATTTGAGCCTGAGCTTCCCTTAACCTCCAAAGCCCAGAACTATCTTTGTGTTAAATTTTATCAAATATATTTTTGGACAACTTACGCAGTGTCATCTGACTCCAAACTTAGCAGAGCTTGTACCACGATAACTAGAAATATAAATAAAGAGCAAATAAGCTCAAAAATTTAAGTTTCGTATGTAGGTATATTATCTGTATAGTACGAATGGTGATCCAACTTTGTCAAAGTAATTCAAAAAACCACAAGTCTTTTCACGTGCCCTCCGAAGCACTAAGACGCATTGCATTCAAAGACCCCAAAACGGCCACCCATCTATGGAATGTCCACGCTATAGGTTGCCAAACCCACTAATCGTTTACGGCGAGCGCAACAGGCTTTAAGCGCCAAAACACGTTTTTATATAAACTTATATAAAGCGTATACATTATGTATGGCCCGCGAACGACCTTGCGAGCCTAATGTAAATGTATCGCGGTGTCGAATGTCATTGCGAAGTTTGATAACATCGTTACTAGGTGATAACGTGTTTTGTTCGAAAGGTAGTTGTCGCTATAGAATTGACCTTTAAGGGTTTAAACCATGACTTTAGATCTGAGCTACTAGCAAATTGTACAAAAGTACTAATGATTTTGATGAAGTAAGAAAAGAAATTAAGAGGTTGGTTTTTGAACAATAAATCCTATAATATGATCCCATGATTAATATCACTAGTTAACTCTATGCTAAACTTCATCAAAATTGTTTCAGTCATTCTGTGAAAGCGTTATAGACAGACAGACAAATAGAATTCTAGCCTACAGTAATGCTAATGTCATGTGTGAATGAAAACTTACTTGACAAAATGTAGGTGCATCGACCCATTGTCCATAATGAAGTCATATTAAGTGATAGCAAGATTTTTATCAGATCATAATTTGATAAGATACCATCCAAATCAATCCAATAAGCCGGTTTCGTGTGAATCTTAGCCATATTAATCTACGCATATGTTAACAAGTTATATATTTTGTAAACATAAAAGAATGCGGAATAAACATTGAATCAAATTAACGCTTACGAAAATTAGGCGTAGATATCAAAACCGAATTAATGCTTTACTAATCAAAAGGTAAACCAAACATCCAAATTCAAATGTGAGTTTTTCAAGATCTTTCAATGTACCTACTCGAACTTACGCTATTGACTAACAATCGGTATCTTATCGCTTTTCTCTCGAATATTTAAGATTTCATCTCAAAAATACATATTTTACAATCCGCTAAGGACAGTGACACAATTTTAGTGAGACATTCTCTCTTAAAAGCTGTAGGAAATCGCTAAAGAAACTCTCAACAATGGTTCTTTATTTTATCAGCCTCTGCTCGTGGTTTTCCTTAAACTTTTAACAGATATGTGTAAAATATTACACATATCTGTTTAAAAAAAATCCGCCAAACTCGCAGATCTCTAATTCCCGGTTTACACACTAGCGGTCAATAGCGTTTTTTTATATGAGTTTAAACGCTATTGAATAGATAAACTACCGCTAAATGTACTCAGAAACAGAGGGTATGTAACATAGCACACTTTTTAAATCTCATACATAAATCTCTTATGAAACACACACTCCACTAATCAACATAAACAATTTTTCTCCATACATCACGTCGCAGCACACAGATCATTAACTTTCCCTCTTACGGCCATAGCTCTGACATCTGACCCGCACTGTGCGGTGTGTATGACAGTTATTTAGACGCAATTATTGAGAGATTATGCTCTTCTGCTATCTATCTTTCTTTAGTTTTAAACTGAAACACTCAAAATAACAATTTTTTTTCTTTCGGTAATAGTTAAGGGCCGCAAAACTACACTATTTCGTGGAATCAAAATCAATAATACTTTTGTCATGTTAATTATTTTGTCATGGATTATGGATTGCCTTAAGTTGACAATGAAAGAGAAGAGAAAGACTTGTCACGTTAAAATTCTTGCGATTTTAGATTTTTCTTAATGCGACCTTGAAATGTTACGAAGACATATTTTTAATTCAAAACATCATACATATTAATGCAGTCCTTGGATCAGTTGAAATAACTCGTACTTAATGTCTAACCACAGTCAAAGAAAAGAGAAAGATATCGAAATGTCATCATCTTCATTAAAGTCTCTAATTGTCATCATAACAATAATTTCCTTTACATCAATCAACAATCACCAAAATAACCATACCTATCTGTCGATATAAACATAGATCGGAAATCAATCGATTTCTCGCCTCTTACTATAACGCTTGACCCCGCGCGAGGTCGGCAGTATTACGACATAGCGAGGTGTAAACAAAACGCGTATTTTATAGCGCTAACGCCGGCTCCATACGTTGGCCCCAACGTTGGACTGCAAACTTGGTGAGGCGACACGTTAACTAAGGTTAAGTTCATAATTATGACCGCGCGGAGCCGCAGTGATGTAGACAATAGTAGCGGTGATGTAGATAATAGTAAACAGTTAGTTAGAGCTTAGCCGAATAAACTAGTTCTGTTCCGTCAGATCGCGAGTGTTGACGCAGATTCCTTTGATGAATCGACACGAGCCAGCCAACTACCAACCCTCGCCCCAACGTTGGGACCAATGCCATTTTCTAGATCCAGACATTGGACGAATAGCGTTGGGGCCTATATTGGGGCCAACGTGTGGAGCCGGCGTAAGCACTATGACGTAAGCGTACGCGGTGTTTTAAAATTGATTTATTTTTCACACGTACAGACCTTGATTGTTTAAGCTTTTTGCGTCTGCATTTTTGAGGTCGTTTATAGGCAAAAAGTTAATATTATTAAGTTAGTTTGTTCCCTGTCTAGACTTAGCGGTAATGCGTGCGAATGTGGTCTACAGTCTCGGGTTTGTTTCCAAACTGTTCTTTATGTTTTGTCATAATGAAAAAGTGTAGGTACAATAGCAAATTCACTTTTGTTGACTCGAAGAATAGATACGTGAGTTACAAATCTGCAGCAACTTTTAATAGCTTAAACCACAGAAAGTAGTGTCATAAACGTTACATAAATCAAGCAATAAAGATATAATAACAAGACTGAAGATATCTCAAAGCTAGTTAAAACGAATTTATGACCTGTCATTTTACTATAAGTAACCAAAACTTATGCGGGATAGTTAATTTTAATCGTTCACAACAACTTTGCCGTTGACTTCCACCCGCCCGCGTCTATCTCTCGTACATTTACAACTGATGTACAGTCCGTGACGTCACAACCCACCGGCAAATGTTTACGGAACGAGTTACAAAATACGGTTGTTAATAAGAATAACTATGGGGTAATTTAAACTCGTGTGCACTGAATGGAAAGACACGTGAAGATAAAACGGTATGGCTTCGTACATTCTATGGTTACAGAAACCAAACAAAATTGTGGTATTTTGTGGTAAATTTTTCTGAGGGTTGTCGTACTCTACTCAGATGAGGAAGCCCTTGATAGCTAACCTGTTGAGAATTGTTTAATGATGTACGAATTACAAATACGACCGTACCAAAATATTTGATTTAAGCGTCCCAGTACCACCAGAAAGGCTAAAAAATCAGCTCCCTTCTCTCTCTCTCTCTCTCTCCCCTTTCCTAGTTATTAGTAACATATGACAGTGGGCTTTACTATATTCTTTCTACGTTTAATCCTACCTTTATTTTTACCTTCTGTAATTGCACACTCACAAGTTGGGTGTCTCAGTTGATCTTTACTGGGGAGTGGGGACCCACAGAGTTGCCAAATCTTCAGCTTAGATTTACCTTAATTTTGCTGAACGCTTGGGCACAGACTTTTCTGGTCGAAGACGTAACTCTGTTGAGTAAAACCCTATTCAGTAAAAGAAAAAAATTACAAAGTAGGATAAGTAGCATCGGTTCCGGGTTGTCAATAAAAGTCACTCACATTGTTTGAAACAATAACTATGTAACGGTCTACGAGTAATAAGTTACGTCCAGCGTTACCTAATTGCGTAGAAAGCAGTAGCCGTGGACATCACTCCTATTATCTTGTCATACGAATTATTATACTGGACTAGATTTGCTGGGAATTGTGTCAGTCAAGTGTAATTATGGTGTAGAAATTGTTTATTTTTGCGTAGTTTTATAGTAGTTTCGTTAGTTTGATAGAAAACAAGAACCTTTTTGATACAATGCTCCAATATTCGACTCCAACACATTGCAGTTTTGAGTGTAATATCATGTCTTAACATTTAAAGTATTGATTGTGCTAGAAACATTGACAGATTCTTATGCTTATTGTCCAACACGGGTTTGTGTAGGTACGAGAATCAGATCTTTTTTTGGTATTAATGTGGATGTGCATTTTGATGCAGCTTCTACGGATTATATGCTGATAATAGCCAGTACCAGATTTTGGTATGAGACGCCTTAAAATAGTCTATGAAAAATTCTTCAATTCTCCTCCAAGGAAAAGTGCAAGATCTTGTATAGGACTACATTATTTTCACTTTCACATAAAGGTAGCTTTACATCTTATGTAAATACTAAGGGTCTTCATAACCATAATTCCTCACATGTTAGATAACGTTGACATGTAATAACTAGCTCCGCAGGTATCAAAGCTTTCTATCTATTTATACAATGTCTTACAGCACTCAACAACACCTGTAATCAAACGTACGGTTATTTCGACTTCCGTTTGTAAACTCATGCTGGTTTCTTCAGATAAGATGCGTGTATAATGGAGTACATATTATCACTTGTCATCATCATCATACGTTTTTAATCCAGTATCACGATACCATCGAGTATCAAGAGTTTGGCGTTTAAAATGTACTGCCGAAATAGTTTATACGAAGCCTGCTAGAGGCGCTGAACCGATTGTCCTACAATTTTTTCCGATAGCTAGCCGGTTGTCGGTAGTCGATAGTGGTAGAGAAGCGCGGTACTGGTTTCACCATTTTTCTGAACATCTTCTAGATTTAATTTTGACAGGTATTTCTTGTCACTTAATTCAGCTGATAGATTATCTGATGCTTATTTATATACAGTAAACTGGTCATTAGTATACTACAGATGATTATGTGAAGTAGACGGAAGAATAGAGGACAGTTTTGGTGAAATCTTTAGCTAGTTGTGGTTGTGGTTGTGATTTGTGTCCATTACCATATACTGATGCGAAAATTGAGCATCCACTTCGTCTTACTTCTAGAGGAAACCTTTATAATAAAGTAGTATGTAATTGCCCTACTTAATATAATTGTATATGACATTTCAAAAACTGTCATTACAAAAACATAAGTCTTTTGCCCTTTCGAAATTGCATATTCAATTTCTATTTCCCAATCCTATAATCTTAGCCAGTTGCACAATTTTAGATTTGAAGTCTAGCCCAACAGTCAGTCACATATCCGCTCCCTTTCTACTAGGTAATCTAAATTTAGCCCTAATACGCGATGAGCTATGATATGTAGGAAATTGGCGCCGGATTTCACTGGCGTACTAGCTGATGAAATACTTCGCATTGTTAATCGGGTTCAGAATTTAGATCGGCAGTTCAAAGATCCCATAGAAGCGTACAGCTCCAAAGAGAAGAAAAGTAAAACGATTCTACTATACTATTAGATTTTATACTTTTGCCCTGCCCCCCAACGTCTAAAAGTAGCAAGGAGGGGGTGACGCAAAGGATCAGGAATGGTCGAAGTGTCAGCCAGGCATTAACTGGCACCCCCACCCCCAAAGATAAGATAAGATACTATTAGATTAAAACAAGATATAATTTTAGTACAAGTTATCTTTAAAGTAAGCACGTACGTACATACATTGACGATTTTATCGCGCCTATTTCGCATATGGATAGGTAGAGACCAAAAAATGAATGAATCCTTAATGCAGAATACTTTGAAAATAACCATACCAGTCGGTGTGGCTATATGAATGTGTAGGTATCAATTTCAGAGTCAGAAAAAAAATACCTGAAATCTGACCAGAAAACTGTTATTACTTCTTTTTATAAACTACTGCCCACTGCTAGGTAAAGGTCTTCTCCCGAACAATTTCGTAATTACTTGCTTGAAATAAAAATATGGTAACGCCCTAAACGCTACCACTTTCCTACTACTTTAGTGACTTTACTAACCTTTAGAAAGAAAACTATCGCCTTTAAATAGAAGAAAGAAATAGAGCACTATAATACCTTTATCACATGTCGTCACTTCAAAGGGACTGTTGAACGCATCTGCAGCAACGACAAGCTGATGTGGCCTACATTAGCGACCATAATGTGTGTGACGAAACGAAGAACACTTGGGATAAACAAGAGCAGTCTTGTTTAGTTGATGCAACTGATTTGTAAACATAGGTAGTAAAGTGGTGTTAATGGATCAGGAAGTGAATCTTCACTTAAATAGGATGAATAACCCCCGGTACATTTGGTAGTTTATCAATTTGATAGCGCTTAAGCTTATATAAAAATTAATTGAATAGATAAGCTACCGCTAAATGTAACTCAGAAACCGGGTATAAATACTGGATTACATTTTGATTTAGGCTATTATTCAATTTGTCACGTGCAGAGTCAATCACCTTTGACTGCATTTTAGTTCTGTGATAGTAAGAAACTCCGGCCTAAATAACAGACTGCATGTCGATGTATCCGTAGTCCATCCTTTTGACAGCAATCAAAAGAAATTTCTATATGTTTAGATACACTAACTGACCTAGTTCGCTTGCGTCACGTAAGATAGAAAGGGTCATAATTTGCCCCGTTTTGGTAACATTCTTCGTTGCTACTCTGCTCCTAATCGTCGTAGCGTAATGTTATATAGCCTTTAGCCTTCCTCAATAACGAGGCTATCCAACAGTAAAGAAGAAAATAAATATTTTTTCAATCCGCACCAGTAGTTCCTAAACTCTACAATTTTATAATATTGGTATAGATATTGCCTTAATTGGATACTCACTCCAGTTTTTGGCTCTTATTAGTTGGGAGTAAAGTTCGAATAAAGGATGAAAGAAACTAAGAGTGTCATGTGATTCACACGTAATTCATGATAATTTGTGCGGAAGAAAAATCATTACTAACATAAAATTTCTATTTCTGCTTCGTCTTCCCTTGACTCATCGTATTCCTTCAAATTTAATGAATCAAGATGTTTCACAACAACATCAGTTTTATCATCTCTTATAGGACACACATCACACACAACGTGTCAAATGACTTTACACATCTGAATATAGTAATAAGCCGTTGCTAGGAAGCCAAATATCAAGAAAAAGGGAAAAACTAAAACTGTCTTAGAGAATAAGTATTAGTATTTAATTTCTCTGGTCTTTGCCAACCCATATGGGAATGAGGCGTGATTTTATGTATGTACATAGGTATGTAGGTATGGTAGGTATGTACGTAGAGAAGTGATGGAAAGTAACCTAAGACAGCGTCTTTTGATTCACCTGCTCCTCTCTTTCCAGTATACAAACAAAGAAATATATTAAGACATTCATATTTGTGTTCTTAAAAACATACTGTCAAGCATAATCCTAAACCTAGCCTACTACGACTAAACTCATCTCTTAACAGATCCAGACATGAGATCCTTATCCCTCAGTCATGTCAGCAAGTTATAAACAGTATCTAACACAGATCTGTGTGTATCATAAATCGCTAACAATTTAGGGCACAACGTTATAGCCCAGTATAATGTGACACAGATACATAGCTCGTTACACTACCCGCTACTTGTGAGACCTAATTGATGGATCGTCGACCTTTAATACTTAACGTTATCTTACTTCTTGATAGATTACGATGTTATAAGTGGATGCATTTTAATGTTTAATATAGAATTTCTGTGGAAATACAATATTTCTCTAAGCCGAGAAAATTTCCTTTTTTATATAGAGTTGCTATAATTTCTGTAAAAAGAACTAATAGGTGGTTTCACCACTTCTGAAAAATATATACGTTAGTTGTTAATTATAATTATTTACAGATCTTTTCGTATATTGGCTGTCACTTTATCGGATTCATTTTCCAACTCTTTAGTATAATATAGTTTTGTCTTATCAAAATAACGGGAACCTTCAAGAAAACTAACTTTATAGTACTTTATTTAGAAAAGCTCGCCCTGGGTTTTTAATTCAACTTCTTGTTATTCATAGGACTTAATATTCCGTACCTAAATCCTGCAAATATTGTTGTTGAAAGAAAAACAGTCTTCAAACGTATAACCTGACAAATATTCTAGCATTCATAATTAATTTCAGTTATTTTAGTATTCTCGTATTCGTAGGCGAGTATTTGGCAGCCATTGTGTAAACAATTGTCTATTAGTGATGTTTATGCGCGACTGATAATGTATCATTATTTAACTCGCAAATTCCTTGAGATTCTTTAACCTTTGTAGACATAATATATGTATGTATGTCTTTCAAAATGGATTGTAACTACTTAAATTATCTCAGTTATTTAGGAAATAAGTCTGAATTATACATAATATTCTTATCTAAAGGATAAATATTAATCCTACTCCTAGAATAATATAACTTTATATAACTAGGGACAGTTTCACAGCTTGCGGATAAGTGTCGGATAGCCTATCCAATGGATATAGTGACGGTAAATGTATGAAAAAAGACACTGTAAAAATTCCACTTAATAAGCTAATCGATATTTATTCAGAAGTGGTGAAACGTAAGTATAGCCAATAATGACATCCGAATAGTAACACTATTTGGATGTCATTATTGTCTGCAGGTTACAGCCAGTTACAGGTCTTCTCACAGTCAAGGCAAAATTTCCTATTTTCCAAATGAAAAATTCAGAAGTCTTTGTCTTATTAAAATTACAGGCATATCTTTAATAAAAAATGCATTTCAAAACCATACAATACATTAACCCAGACACCTGTCAACTAATCATCATAATTTATCGCCATATCCTCTTTCAACTAGTCCATAAAACCGTTACATAACTGTCTTATAAACTTCCTTACGCCATATTAGCTAAAGCGACCGCACGAGCCGAATTTTAAATTCGAATTTGACGTTCCAGCGATGATCGGGGTGACGTCATTGCGGTACGTCACGTGATGACGCCAGCTCGCTCTCCGATTGGCTGAGCTGTGTGCTGCAGCGCTGCGATTGGTGGAAGATGTCTGGTCTCCAGGCAAGGAATGAAGACCCCATCAATGGAGTCGACGTGAGGGAGCAAGGAAGCGCTTTGAGGTCAGTTCACTTTCGATTTGTACTTAGCTTTTAAGCCATTGTTCTTGTTTAATTAACATATAATGAAATGAATGTTTAATGTGTTTTTGGAGGGAAAGTTGGAGGATAAGTTTGACCAACTTAATGTAGAAACGAAGCTCACGAAAAATGAAAATGAATATAATTATAAATGTTCTGAATATTTACTTCAAGTGTCACTAGATTCAGTTAGTCTTGGTTTACCTATGTTAGTAGAGGTTTAGGCTTAGAACACACGTTTCGCCATTAACACTGTTTGCCCTTTCTAATAGGGGATATTGCCATTACTACGTAGGGTACCTGTAACTTAGGAATAATGGCGGTAAGTTATTAAACTGGATATTCAGGGTATTCGGTCATAAGTTATAGCAAAAGGTTATTTGAAAAACAAACATTTAAACTCTTTCTATTTTAAATAACTTTTCTTTCCGCATCATATAACATTTAAATTGTATTAAAATGGGTTATAAATAAAAGCAGTCACGTATATAGCAATATAAATATCGGCATAATAAAATTGCACTTATTTTCCTTACTACACAAACCGCATTTGTAGGAAAACATTTTATTTTTCTGTACTCAAAGATTAGATAATTCGATTACGAATATTTGCGGAAATATAGCCTCTATTGCCGTAGTGGTAGGTGTTATTTTTGTATATAGAGGATAGGCAGGGGTAACCAACGGAGCGAAAAATTGCATCTACCCGCACGAATATGTTCTGTGGTTGCGTTTGGTTTACGAATATATTTGAATACGTGAGTTTTACAGTTATTGGGAACTTTTCATTGAAATTAGATACTTTCCCAATAATTTTATCTTCGATAAATTTTGAAATAAGGCTTGTACTATCAAATCAAGAACTTTGGTTAATATTCCTTACTCTACTTCAGGACTACCGTTTTGGTAAAGACCACAAGTATTTTATTGACATTTTATTTTGTTTGCACCAAACAGACATTTATTTGTTTACACCAATAAAAAACAGTAGTCGCCCTAGACTTGCTCCTTGCCTGCCTATAACTTTAGAGAACTAATACTTTTGCGTACAGTTCTAAATATAATGTTGTTTCTTATTGATGACAACGGTATAAACTCATAGAATACTCGTATATCTATAGCAAGTCGCCTTATTTAAACATCTCTGTCTAAAAACAAAATCTAAAAAGTAAAAAAGATTTCAACACTGACATGATACACAAAATTACAGCTATGATTCACTTTAGCACCAGATTAGCATCGGATATTCTAAGGAAATGTTTACACGCTGGTTTCCGCGAAACATGCTGTTTTATATAAATAAAATTAGGCAACCGGAGCATTTACAGGTCACTCACACATAACTGTCACTTGTGAAGTGCAGTTGTCATCTATACTATCTATACTAATATTATAAAGCTGAGGAGTTTGTTTGTTTGTTTGTTTGAACGCGCTAATCTCGGGAACTACTGGTCCGATTTGAAAAATTCTTTCAGTGTTATATAGCTTATTTATCGAGGAAGGCTATAGGCTATATATCATCACGCTACGACCAATAGGAGCAGAGTAACAGTAAAAAGTGTTACAAAAACGGGAAAAATATGACCCATTCTCTCTTATGTGACGCAAGCGAAGTTGCGCGGGTCAGCTAGTCTTATTCATAAAGTATGAAGATCTTGAGAACATTTTTTTATGTCGACGTTGGTGGCGCAATTATGAATAAAGACCATGAGTCTATGACCAAATCGCAATTCAGTCTCTCGTTAGCTTAAAAAGACAGTCAATAAGTCGAAAACAATTTGGTGACTAGTGACTACATAAAAATATATTAAAGACAGTTTGCTCAACGCAGGAAGCGAACCTGGGATCTCGATCAGAAAAACTATTTTTTTTCTCCGAAACATAAAAAGTTTTCGTTACTCTATACTCTGAAACATGCACATTGCACATTGTTCCAATGAAAAAACGTTTTATACACAGATTTAGTTCAAATATTTCTTAAAATTTCGTACTATTCACTGTCAAAAACATCATTTGAAATCTTCCATCAAGCACAACTTGTCGAAGGTATTGTTTTATTTATAAAACTCAATACTATTTACTACACTATATACTACAAGTTTAACACACAATCAATAGACATTATCATTGAAACACTCGAGGCACAGATACTAGATCGTATCTATATCCCACGGTGTTATATCATTAGGGTCAATGACATTATAATTATAAACATTGTGATATCGAGTGCTTATAATACTAGTTTATGTACGGGATTTATGTGGGAAATGGGAAAATGTATTGTTGATTAAAGGACACTTAATGCCGTAACGTTTACTACCTTTTTTGTGTAGATAGAAACTTTGTAATATGACACAATTGATAAAATCCCTGAGTTTGGGTTAAAATGTATTAATTTTAGCTGAAACATAAAACTACTTTTAAAATACCACAAAAGGGATTTTAGTAAAGCATACTCTTTAATTACGTTTTCAGTTCACGATTTTTTTTTATAATCCACATTCTTACTATTCTCTGATGTAAATGGTTAACTTTTCTTATATGTCAGGTATTAAAGATCAAATTAGTGAAAAGAAGCAATCAATTGTACAATTACAAATAAAAAAAAATACACTAAGTAATGTGATTCATTAATTTCAATACACGACATACAAATCGTTCTATTCCTTATATCAACAGTAAAAGCATAACACTTATCTCAACATTCTAATATAAACACATCACAAGTAAACATTGTCCAAGGTCCGGCCATTAAGATAATTAGCGTCGTTATAAATCTATTACGACAATAACCTGTAATTATGTTACTTTTTGTGAACTAACATTAGTGTTAGTTTAATGTTTGCGTGTTTCTTACAACTATTTTACGTACATTTAGACGTCAACACTCGGTTTTGAGGAGTTCGTGGCTTAGTTATAACAGCCGCACATATCTATCCCTCAGGTTAGGCTACGCTTGCCGAGGTTGTTCTTTGGATGGGTGAGCATTTTGTAATTACTGAGTTACTCCGTGTTTTAAAAATAATATTATTGTAGGTTTGCACGTGAAATGTAAAACCTGGATTTATATTTAGGCGCCATTTAATTTTGCTACAAACTTTCCTTGCTTCATTCACATCCGTACATCATTGTCACTAGCTGACCCGCGCAACTTCGCTTGCGTCACATAACAGAGAATGGGTCATTTTTTCCCCCGTTTTTGTAACATTTTTTGCTGGTACTCTGCTCCTGTTGGTTGTAGTGTGATATTATATAGCCTATAGCCTTCCTCAACAAATAGGCTATCGAACAGTAAAATATTTTTTCAATTCGCTCCAGTAGTTCCAGAGATTAGCGCGATTAAACAAACTCTTCAGCTTTATAATATTAGTATACATTCAGTACCGAGTACTACACATAGTACACATAGTGCGTTAGTCTTTCTAGGACTTCCCTTCCCGGTCTTTCCATTTACTCATATACCAATTAATTCATCATTTCTGTCAATTAGGCTGTTAAAACTTTAATTTAAACATTTCCTGTCAATGGTATAACTCTATTAGTCAGTTGAGACGTGAACAAGTTTTTCCTTGCTTGAGTTCATTCATTACGTAAAAGGAAGGAAGGAAAACGCGCATGTCCTTAACGTAACCACAAGAGCCGCAGTAAAAAGTGTTCATTTAAGTATTAGGTTTTATCTTTATATTCATTTATAGTGACAAAAAGTAAGAATAACTATTCGTTTTGGTAATGAAATGAAATGCATGCACGACCTATTCTTGGTAGTGTATATTTTCTGCAAATCCCTTTCCATGAATTTCACTAATCAATGTCGTTCCAAGATTATTTCATGTCCTTTGGCAAAGTCTAGAAATTATTTCATACAGTTTTTGTACTGCGGACCTTTAAGAATTATACGATGATTTTTATCGAGATTGTTACCTGCCTTTTGGTTGCTAATTGCTGTGACCACGCTGTCATATACTCCAAAAATACTCGTAGAAAGATCTTTGTGGTTCAGTTTCCATACCACTGGTGCCTAGACTCTTTAGCGGCTAAAATATCGACTGTAGACCTAAAAATAAACAATATAATTACTACCTACGCACTCTCACGTCTCTATAATAGCAATAATCTGAATGCTCACGGCGCGTGCTGATCCAATAAGTGCAATCCTTTCAAGGCGAAGAATCTGAAGCCTTACAACGAGAGATGCAACGTATGAATGTCATCGGAAATAGACAGACAGACGTTATACAGCTAGCTATATACTGTGTTAGTAATAACATTGTTGAAAAGAAGCGATTCGCAAACAAATTAATTATTTTTACTTATGAAATTAAGGCGACCTTTAAATCCACAACATACATTTTCATTAAAGGTAGCTCGCGGCTCGGATTACGTAAAAAGTTAGATCCCACATTTAAGTATTTTGGAGGGTTTCTAAAAAATGTCTATGTTTAATTCCAGAGGTTCAACTTTCTGCAAATGTTATCAAATTCGGTTAGTTCATACGATTATTAACTTCCACAAAACTATCATGAAACTTTAGGTTGCTGTATAAGAACTCCGGAATACAACAGTAGTTTGTCTACAGTTAAAACTCGAATCAAAGAATACTGAAAGGTAGAACCTACCTTTCTTTTCACTATTCAAACCATGAGGTGTTAAATGTAGTGATTAAAATGAAAAGATAGATGCAAGTGATGATTTAGATTGTTACAAAATCAATATATAATCTTTAACCGTCTTACCCTAAAGTTAAGTGCTAGTTCTAACGGGTCTTACAGTCTGATTGGTATAATAAATATCTATGATCTAAACCACATCATAAACGCGTATATGTATAGTAAGTGCTTTTAAATTGAACAATATGAAACTAGGCCTATTTAGTCCATCCTGCAATGACTAACTTTGTCCTATTCAGTCTATTACACAATTACTTACCAGTGCAGACTAGAGTAAAGATACTTAGAAGTTTTTAAGACTATATAAATGTTATAAAATGGACAGCGAAGAAGGCACAAACAGAGATGCGAGATGACTTTGACACGTTCCTAAACCGGGATGGGTGGCCGGAAACAATGATCGACTAAGAGGACTGGAAATCCAAAGGAAAGGGTTTTGCTCATTGCTGCTTATAAGAAAACTGTCACCTGCAGTTCTTCTCTACATGAAGACATGTAGAGATGAACTGCAGGTGAGAGTATTTATTTGTCGTCTTCTGCGCAGCGGCTTGTTGCTATATTCACACACATTCAGTAAAGTGGCACGTACTATAAAACAAAAATGCCCTGCGTCATAGAATAATATATTGATCATTTCAAAAATATTAGAAGGCTTAATTATTAAATACTGTTATGCCTAAAAAACTAGAATCAGCCAGAAACGAGTGTTCAAAATATTTTAATGTGTATAAACACCTGTGCCAAAGTAATTTAGATTCTAATATATCAAAAAACCTGTTATAATAGCTAAAGTATTTAATATCTCATTAGTTATAGAAATGTCAAGACAATTTTTAAACAAAATATTTTATCTTAAACGGATATAATAAATAAAGACAACTGTCGTTAAATTTAAAATTTGTAACAGCAAATAATATTTCGGCACTAAAACTCCCAAAATAGTGCAGCAATTTTCGAGATGACGACTTAACAAATGGACTGACATATAGGAATGGACGGTAGTGGTGTTACAAAATGGTGCGTTCTGAAAATTTACAATTTATGAGTTAGGAAGTTATACTTTAGTGACAACATCAAAGTAACCTCGATTTGGGCGGGGATAAAATAAACAATTTCAGCTTCAGGGCTGTCATGCGTGATATTGTTTGAAAGTTTATTAGTATGTGTTTTTGTATGGGTAAAAATACTATGGCTTTCTTGATTTATCTCTTGGCTAAGAGTAAAGCAGGGGTATTATAGCAGTTTCTAAAAACGAATGAATGGATATGTGACTAGATTTTTATTAGTTTAAAAATACATGTACATGTATTAACTTACTAACCTCTACGAAAGCTAAGCATTTTCATTTTGGCAAGTTTTCCAAGAAAATTGTCAAATTATCTCCATTATGTGTTTTAAAATTATTGTATTCAATTCACTATGCTTTGTTCAGCAATCGTAGACTAAATTTTAGTATGTAAATGCAAAAAACTAAATTGCGTTCTAGACTAACGCATTTATTGCCTTACATAAAAAACAGTTTTTTCTTTTATTAGCATACAAATAATATACGAGTTCGGATATGCAAATGTGATTCATTTATACTAGTTAGTTGAATATGTTGTGACTTCATTGTTAGCTAGCGACCGCCCGCGACTTTGTCCGCGTAGGTTTAGTTGACTCGTTTTCACAACTTTTTCTTGCTAATCTTTCATAAGAAAGTCTTTTCCCTTTTGAATTCCCTTCGGGGGGAAATTTCCGAAAAATATTTTTTAGTTGGTACTACTCTACATTTCCTAAGGAATCTTCATACCAAATTTCAACTATCTACGCTCAGTAGTTTCGGCTGTGCGATGTCCATCAGTTAGACTCTCAGTAATAATTGGGTTTTATATATTGTTAGCTTCTTTTTCTTCTGTCGTGTCAACGACTCACCATGGTATTGCCTAAACAATTGTTGACCAGAACCTGGCAACCTCAACTGCTTTATCCGTCGCCAAGTTAAGGTCCTCAATTGTGCAGGTTGTGGGACAGAGAGGGCACTGGAGCAGATGTGCCATGGTTTGTGATGGGGCACCACAATCACAGCCACCTTGATTGGTTAAACCCCACTTGCGCATAGTATCTCGACAGCGGCCCGTCTGAGCTCGTAGTCGGTTAAGGGACTTCCAGACAGGCCATTGCCGGTCGTGTCCAGGCGGAAGGTGCTCGGCTGGCTGTATAAAGTCAGATGGAGGTGGATGCCTTTCACGCCAGAGCTTCAGCCTTGTTTCCCTTGGGTGGGAGTTGATGGGTTCGGTATGTCGTAGGAAACTTTTGCGGCTCTTGAGCCGGGCTTCGGGCAGGTTGTGGTTATAAAGCGGATGGCGCGAGTCATTTTCCTGCGCTAATTTTTCCGCCGCACAGGCAGCCTCCCGTCTGACGCAAGGTGGAGCAACACCCGCCAGAGGGTATATTTTGACTAATGGTGTTAGCTTAAGACACGGTGTAATTATGCGACAGGTCTCGTTCAACGCAGTATCAACTTATTTCGAGTGTGCAGATCGGTGCCACACTGAGCAGGCTTACTCGCCTGCTGAGAAGGATAGTGCGAGCCCTGTTGAACGGAGAACTTGCGGGGCTGCTCCCCATGTGGTGGTTGTGAGCCGGCGGAGTATATTATTCCTTGTGTTTACTTTAAGCTTAACACTATTGCAATGTGCTCTATACGTCTTTATATATTGTTAGCTAATAATAAATATTGAAAGGAGACAGGTCTGATGACGTCAGAGACAGGACCTGACACTAAATATAGATTTATCTGTTTACGTTCGAATGTAGAAATGTCCCTCGACGTCCATCACGTTGGCCCAGTGGGACAATGACAAAAAATGAACATATACTTACTAACATTATAAAATTGTAGAGTTTGTTTGTTTGAATGCGCTAATCTCAGGAACTACTGGTGCGAATTGAAGAATTATTTTACTTTGGGTTAGCCTATTTATTGAGGAAGGCTATAGACTTTATATCATCACGCTGCGACCAATAGGAGCAGAGTAGGTATAAATTTAAAATAAATTTAACCCATTAATGTCCCACTGCTGGGCAAGGGTCTCCTCCCGTAATGAGGGAGGGGTTAGGCCTTGAGTCCACCACGCTGGCCAAGTGCGGGTTGGGGACTTTGCATGCCCTCAATAAATAAATTAAACAAATTTAAGGCATGCAAGGTTTCCTCACGATGTTTTCCCTCACCGTTGGAGCATGTGATAATTATTTCTAATACACACATAACTCCGAAAAGTCATTGGTGTGTTGCCTCGGGTTCGAACCTGCGACCACTTGCGTGGGAGGTGTCAACTTATACCACTCGGCTATCACTGCTCAGCCAGTGAAAAATGTTACAGAAACGGGGAAAATTTCTCTCTTATGTGACGTAAGCGATGTTGTGCGGATCAGCTAGTCTTACATAAATGAATAGTGACCATCCTGTGGTAGTCTCCAAAAATTAATCTTTGAAATTGGTATATTAATTTTATGACTGTAATATTTGATTTATTAAATCCACTGCTATATAATTAATTGGTCCCACCAATTGGCCGGGCCCATGTCTGGCAGCAGACTGTGACCGAATGGCAATTAATTAAATTAAATGACCCATAGTACGGTCTAGCGTTTACACTGTCTTTTGTGGATGCTTTTTGTATTATTTACAAGTAAATATACTCGTACTAACCATTCGGCTCATTACCTAGTGCATGTAACGTAATTTTATTTCTTCTTTTTTCTTTTATAAGACAACTCCCGCACTAAGAATTGCCCTTATACCGCGGGGATTTTTACAAATATACGAGCAACGGACACAAAGTTCAACCTGACCCGAAGCAACTTTCTGTGAATTGCACAAATAATGAATTGTTCCAGGTGGGAATCGAACCCACCACTCCAGATGCAATAGTAGCGACCCTAGTAACTAAAATAAATAACTTGTTAATTAAGTTATTAAGAGTTATCAAAAGTGCCTGTCATATCAAATAATAAAAAGTAGTTTCAATTCCCAGGAGTAAAAAGAAAGTAATAAAAACATAAACATCTAAAAAACCTAATCTTAAAATGTGTCTTTGAATCGAACCCAGAAACTCCTCCTAAGCTAACACTACACCACCAAAACAAAAAAAAATACACCTTATTATAATACCTACTTCCAGTTATTTACCAGGCCTAAATAATTTTATAACCATATAAATTTCGAACCAGTGACGCAGCAGTCAACCCTACACAGTGCACAAACAATTAAGCTAAATTGATGCAACTATGAGAGGTCGTTGAACCGTCAGCTGCGTATTCCTGGTTCCCATCATAGATTAGTTATGCAGATGAGTTTTAATATTTTACCTACGATTAAGTAAAAGGATTTGTGATTAATGTCAATAGGCATTTTAAGGTAATATCTAGTTTAAGTTAGGATGTGTGATTGTTTTTACAAATTAATATTAAGTAGATTAATGTCCAATCTGCTAAAATGTGCTTCATTGCGCAACAGCAATTAAATACGCTTTTCTTCCTTTTATAAGATACTTGTTATTTTTAATACACGTTTTCAAAAAAATGCAGCTCTTATAGTTAACTTGAGTTTTTGTGTTTAATTACCCAAACTTCTATTTGTATTGATATGGCCCTTTCCATAGGAAGAACTCGTTCCTTATTATTGCAAGACCATGTCGTCACATTGTGGGACAAAAGGCTCTCTCGTAGCACCACTGTGGTCGAACTTCAGCGATCTGCATCCTGTACTATACCAATCAGTCAGGTCATAATAATGTACAGTTCACATGTAATTAATGAAGTAAACCTACCTCAATGACTAACACACATGTCGCAACATCTCATTCATGTACTACAAGATAAAACGGTAATTGTTTAAAAAACTAATTAAATACGTGCCAATAAGCCAGCCTTGTATCGTAGGTGTTATGTCGAAAGTCGGTGTTATGTCACTAGGACAGAGGCGAGTTGACATTGACATAGGTACCTACGTGACACCTACTGCTTTGTTGGGCAATATCCTGTGGATCTGAGGTTATATGTGGGAGAATAAGTGGTTGAGTAATGATGACACAAGTAGCTCGGGAGATGAATGACTGATGGGAGGAGACTTATGCAGTGAGTTGAAGTTGCATATGATGATGATTGTATAGATGACTAGAGGCCTCCCGCAAATTCGTCCGCGTGGAAACCCTTCCCGTGTAAATCTCGATCCCTCTGGAACTCCGGAATGTAGGCTATGTGTTATTCTGGGTCTTTAGCTACCTACATATCAAATTTCATCGTAATCGATTCAGTTGTATCTGCGTGAAAGAGTAACAAACATCCATACATACTCACTTTCACATTTATAGTATTAGTAGGATAGCACCACTAAGGTGTATTGAAAAGACTCAGATGTCTTACTAATGACCCTAAGTAAAAGGGAGCGATATCGATGCTGGTCAATTAACGCGCCTCTTTTGGTTGTCAGTGAAGATATGACAATGCGTGACCCCGGAATCTGAGAAGAACCTCTTGGTCAGCAATGTCAGGCAGTTGTTATTTTTGTTTTGTTCCATTCTGGTGGCACACGCAACCGTCAGCCTGATGACAAACGGACGAATTATCCTGTGTTAATTCTGTTATTTTACTCCTTTTTCCGGTGTTTCGACAGAACTTTAGTATACTGTACTCAATCAGGGACAAAAATCTGTTAAGTGTTGGACTTTGCCGTGGGAAATAAACACTTAATAAATCAATGAGTTAATGGAATCGCCGGGAGGGGTCCGATTAAGCCTGTAGGTGGACAATACGATGACCTTAAATGAAATATGTTACATAAATCCTACACAACTTCATGTGGGAATCAAAGTATATAGGCGGCCTCATATTTATGTAAATAGGTTTCAAACTGCCTCGAGCTAACTGTCGTTAAATTTTTGCTGGCTACATCAATCAAAAATCTTGTTCAATCGTGACGTAATTTCTTAAAATATAAAACGAACACCTTGTCCAGAAAAGGCGAATTCGTCGTCATTTTTTCGCGCGAATGTTCCGTCCCAAGGAGCGTGAGCTTCGCGCGTATATTAAACTTGCGCGAATCTTGTATCTTTATGTTTGGGCGCCTAGTATCTCGCCAACGAATTATAGCAAATCAATTCATGGCGTATTCACCTCCTTCTGGACATGGTCTAAGGTCCGGTCAAATAGCTTATCAGATGAAATGTTGACAGGTGTTCTTATACGTTACTACTATTAATCGTATGGTTAGTGGTCAACTTAGTGTCAAAGTTGTTCCAGCCGCCCGAAAGGCCTTTGACGTGGCTTAACGACTGTTATCTTAATTGACAACAACCGGGACCGACTTTGTACGTGCCCTCCGAAGCACAGAGACACCCAGTTCAAATACCACTATGCGGTCACCCATCTATGGAATGACGCGCCAAGGTTGGCTTTGCCCACAGAACGTTTAGCGACCGAGCGCAACTGGCTACGGGGGCTTATACATTTGCTGTCATTTATAAACTGCAGAACTGGCCCTAAAAAATAACGCTTTAATTGACATGGTCATGACAGCATTTCATCGAAATGTTCATTAAGATAAGATAAAAAGGAAATTACATAGGAAACTTGTTAACGCTTGATATTAGTGTATTAATGTAATCTATAGCTTATAAGTGTATCGGTTAGATCATAAACGATTATAGCGAATTAATGAATCATTAAGATATCGATAATTGCATTTTCCGATATATTTTCAGTGAAAATACTTATCTTGTAGCTAGATTTTCTACAGTCGGTACTGTAGAGTATTAAGAGTTTGACGTTTGAAATGTGCGTCAAAATTAGTTCAGATAGCACCCGCTAGAGGCGCTGATCAGAATTTCGTACAAAGTTTTCAAAAGTTAGCCGGTTGTCGATAACAGTGGGAGAAACCTTAGCACCTGTAAAATGCTTACTTCTAATTCTTGGTTATGAATGTAGTCAAGCAATATTTTCTTGAATACAAAGCCCTGTTGTCAAAATACAAGAACAATTTTACGATTGTACTCCTGGATTGACCTCCGTTATTCAAAGTGCACAACTGTACAAAACAGTAGCCGTTTCTGTGTAACGAAAGTCACATTGGTATAACATTGTTTAAATTAACTATTGTACTTTTGCAAACACAAAATATTGTATACCTACTTAATTCATTCATCGTATAATTAGTAGTAGGTATATTAGTCAACCTCTAGTTAAATAACATATAACATCTCTATCTTAATTGACAAAAACCAGTGCCGACTTTTAACGCTTCCTCTGAAGCATCGAGACGCTTAGCTGAAATACCACTATACAATAACCTATCCATATAATGTCCGCGCTAAGGTTGCTTTACCAACTTAATGTTACTTATTAGTGAGCTATAGGTACATAAGAAAATAGACATTACGCCTTAATTAGACCAAAGAATGCGCGAAAAGATGCCACTTGGTACAATCCTTACAAACTTATCGTGCCTCTTTCCCCTATCATATCATTAAAAATAGGTACGTAATTAATATTGTACATTTCATTTTCGAACTTAACCAAGTGTCGCATCTGCAACATAATCATTGCGCTAGTCAAAATGCGTGACGACGGAATGATAGTCGGAATGTATGTTTTACTCGTATTTTGTACGGAATCCGTCTAATTTTATATAAGCGTGTGGAGCCGAGTGATTCATTCATGTGAGTGTTTTCAAACTTACTGGTTTTATGTTGAAATTGGAAGTGGGAGAAAAATGTTTACGATATATGTCTGGATTATGCTAGGAAACTATTTGAGCTATTGTTGTTCTTACACTTTAGATCTTTATTCTGCGTTAGAAGATTTAGCCAGATTGTAAGCACCACTCAAACTAAGTGGGGTTGTCTAACACGATCAGTGGGTTAAGCAACCTTGGCGCGGACATTTCATAGATGGGTGGCCGCATAGTGGTATTTGAACTGAGCGTCTCCGTGCTTCGGAGGGCACGTAAAAAGCCGGTCCCGGTTGTTATCAATAAGATAACAGTCGTTAAGCCATGTCAAAGGCCTTCGGGCGGCTTGAACAACTTTGACACTAGGTTGACCACTGACCATACGAAAAATGAAATGAAATGTTCAATAGTACTCCAAACGCTAGAGTCACATTTTCAAAAATGCAAAAGTCGCTCTGGAACTTATATTATCACTAATTTTGTACCTGTAATTGTAATATAAAAATAGTTAGTCAGTCAATTATCCTGCAGCAGTAACCTCACACTTGGGTGACTTTACGACTCCACGTAACTATAAACTTTTAGTATGCTTTATGTAACAACTTTGTGTCAAGTGGATGCATATGGGTATACACTTAACTATAAAACAATCCTGGGTTTGATTTCCTCGTATACGAAATTTAATTAATTGGAGTTAGAGTAGAGACCCAGACTTTTGGAAAGTCTAGAATAGGCTGACTTTTCAGGCGCAAGTTTTGAGTCAGTCAATGTGTTATCATATTTGTGGATAAGTGAAATATGTATCCGGTTATTCTAAAACTATTTAAACCCATGGGATTAAGCTCCGAACTTAGTTTTTGTACGTACGGATTTTAGCCCCTAACAGCTCCTACTTGGTAAAAAAATACTAGTCACTCTTATTATTATAAATCAACTGCTAATACAGAAAATGTGGACTCATTTTATGCCTATTTTTATTAAGAAAACTCTGCTATCGACAAAAAGCAACTCAATCAGAATACTTTTTAAAAAACCAACTTCGATGTAATATATTTTTAACAGCTGCATTAAAAACCAATTTTCAAACGGCCATTTTTCAAAATCCCATAACTTTATCAATGAAAGAGCCATAACAACGAGTCCACAAATGAAATCAGTGCAGCAGACAGTGACCTCTGGCCGCGACAACAATTAGTCACAATTGTGTGAATATAACTGAATAGGCATAATAGTGGACGTGGTCTAGTTATTGATGAATGAATGTGCGTGTCTGATTTCTATGGGGATTGTTCTTTGTTGAAAAGATGGAGCAAGTGATATTTGTGAAAAAAAAATTATAGCTTTGGATAAAAATCTAAAACCTTTAAATGTCCCGTGTGGGAATCGAGCCCACCCGACGCAATGGTAGCGGCGTGGTCACCTAAACCACTGCGCCACGGAGACAGTCAAGCAGCACCACTTAAAATTATTTTTTTTATATAATCTTAGTTGCAGTCTTGATAAATATATATGTTAAGGAAAGAAATAGTCATCTATTGAATAGACTATTAAAATGTTTACTTAGTGTCAAAAATCAAATCTTTTAAGTAAAATCTTAACACTTATGATAGTAGTTGCTAATACAAAATCAACACTGAATCTATGGGTTTTATGTTGGTATAGATATTTAGCTTTAAATTCTTGCTGCCCAAATGCAGTTTAGGAGTACCCTTGTAGTGTTTAAAAATCCCTCGGATTTCCTTGCGACAATTTTTGACCTTGAAGCACTTGTTTAATACACTAGAATAATAATCTAGATATTAAAACTAATCAACTAAGTTCAGTCATTCGGTAAGAAGTGAAAGGATATGACATCATTCAATAACGGATACAACGGATACACTGTTTATTTGTTCAATCTATAGTTCTAATCTGGATTTATATTAACTAACTTATTATGCAATTGTCTGTTATATTAAAGTTAATCAATAGATGAAAGACAAGAGCCGAATTATAAACAAGAACATAATTATTGACTTACAGCGTGTTACCGTGCACGCTTTGAAGTAAGTAACCTTTTCAGTAGCTCGATTCTCTACTACTATCGACTACCGACAACCGACCTGTCATCGAGAAATTTTGTATGAAAATGTGATCAGCGCCTCTGACGGGCGTCGTAGGAAATATTTTGGCAGTACATTCTAAATGTCAAAATTTCGATACTCTCGAACTCGAAATGTTGTGTGAGATCAGATTTTCACACAACATTTCTCGATAGCTAGCCGGCTGCCGCTGGTCGCTGGTCGAAAAGAATCGGAATTATGGTCATCTGTTCTTAAATTCTTTTTATTCAGAGACTAAATATTTTCATTTCAATTAATAAATACACAAACAGAATGTAAACAATCTCATCAAAGATCTTGCACAATCCAAATTGGGTTCACTTTCGACGAGTTTCATCCAATTTTATAAAATACTGCGTCACAGTGAAAGTCGCGTTGATCCGAGCGCGACTGTACAAAAGGCTTAGTTTAAAACAAATAAAACAGGTAAATGGCTGCAAATTGGTGCGTTTACCTCATTTGTATGGTGATTGGTGAAATAATATTTGTTTTGGGCTATCTTGTTTGGCGTGGGTGTTAACGTGCTAGATTGAGTTGTATGCTAGAGGTTTTCTGTGACTCTCGCTGTTATTTGTCCCGTCACGGGACAACTCAACGGGACTAGTGGGATAGACCCGTTATAAATGTTATGTGTAAAGCCTGAGAAAGGACAAATTTGATTAGACAGCAACTGAAAATAGAATCGGGAATATAGATCATATCGTTTTACAAAAAGGACAGATGAACAAAATCGACACGTAATATATTATGTAGGTATGTTTTTCTGGTAAAGGAACTTAGAGATCATTGCAATTGGCTTAATTTAGTCTTCGTATATTTCCATAGAAACCAGGCGTGATAATTGTTAAAAATCTTGCCCTTTCTATCAAACTAGCTGACCCGCGCAACTTCGCTTGCGTCACATAAGAGAGAATGGGCCACAATTTCTCCCGTTTTTGTATCGTGCGTGACGGTATCTAGCCTGTAGCCTTCCTCGATAAATAGGCTATCTAACACTGAAAGAATTTTTCAAATCGGACCAGTAGTTCCTGAGATTAGCGCGTTCAAACAAACAAACTCTTCAGCTTTATAATATTAGTATAGATGACAATATTGGTTCTAATCCAACCCATATTTGTCACAAACATACTTACAAACAGAGGAAATCTTACCAAAATTAATCAAACGTTTTTGTATGATGTTCAAACGGACAAACATTTTTTTATCTCATAATTGTGTAGAAAGATCTGTATGTCCACATACACAGTTATAGTCATCTTTCCTTATTTATCTGATTAAACATTAAGTAAGTTGTTGATTCAGTACACATAACCACGCAATTGTTTATTCACGTAACATCACGATTTTATTTCAACAAGAGGTAAGCAAAGGCGTGTCTGTTCCAAGTATTATTATATCACATAAAAAACATCGCAGTTCCATTTATTTATTTATTAATTGATAGGGATATTGAGAATAAGAGAAGAGAAACAGAGCTAGCATAGTTCTATCATGATGGCCAAACGCATCAATAGTAATGTTATATATATTATATTATTGCACGCTTATCAATCTTGCAACAATAGGAGTGAATATATTATGGGAGATTTTCTAAGATTACAGATTTTTATTTGTATTTTACGAACACAGTCTGTGCAATTTTTTATCTCTGGCTGGTTTCTCTCTGGTGAAATATAGAATAACTATGCGTTCCTTTTGTTGTTCAAGACTTTTCAACGAATCGCTTAAATTTAGGGTATAAATTACTTTAATATTGTAATGTAAACACTATTTTTTTGCCCAGACTTGACGTTACATTTTAGTCTTGAGAAAACTACCTACTTTTAATTCACCCACATACCGACTAACCCAAATTGTACCCAATTAGCTTACAATAGAGTTGAAGTTAGTGTGTGAGTTAGATGTAACCCTGAGTCACGTATAACAGTATATCTCTGGTAAACAATACATGTCACTGACTTGATTGTTACTGGGTCATGATCTGCTAGGACACGAGAGTTTTGGATGGAGGACAAGCTTATAACGTTGGCAAGAAACATTGGCGCACCTCAAACACCATATCTCTGATTTGTAGAAAAAAAAAATGTGCCACATAGTTTTGAGTGGAGGACAAGCTTATAACGTTGACAAGAGGCGTTGGCGCACTTAAAAATCCATTGGTTCGTAGAAAATAAATTGTAAACGAACGAAATTGTACACATATTATGAACTATTTCATGTTCGTACCTGCACACATAACAGACAGTGTCGTATAAGCTTTGTAGACTTTACATTTTCAGTACTTTTAATTCACCCACATCCGCTCCCTTACCTTGATTTGTCTCAAATACAGTTGAAGTTAGTGTGTGAGTTAGATGTCACCTTGAGTCACATTATAACAGTATAGTAAACAATACATGTCACTGACTTGATTGTTACTAGGTCATGATCTATGTGGGGGCTAGGACATGAAAGTTTTAGCTGGAGGACAAGTTTACATAAACCTACTGCGATTGATTACGTTCACGGCATGATTTCAGTGCCCCCAAGTTTGTTGAATCATATTAATAGCATGAATTTGAAGAGATTCATTGATTTAAAGTAAACAGCAACAAGTAAACAAAAAAACATCTTACGCGAGCGACAATGATGAATATGTTTTTGTTAGTTATACTATTTTATAATCAAAAAAGTACTAGTAGCCAATAAGGTAATGATTGAGAACATCGATAGCGAATTAAATGAATTCTAATATGAAATATTTTCTAATGAAGAAAAATCAAAATTTGTGGCGTTGACATATTTTCGAAGTGACAGCATCTATTATATCTTAATTCATATGTTGCATTAAAACACGCAATCACAACGTAATTTTGCGGCAAATATAGCAATTCATGATATAAGCTTGAGCTTTGTGCAAAAATATTTCTCTCTACATTATGATAATCCGATGCAAAATAAATAATTAAAAATATAATAGTCGTATTGTTCTGTTTGCAGATTATAATATTAAATGTAACCTTGGGATCTCATTAAGCTTAATTGCTTTTTGTAGCTAAATAATATAATTAACATTGTTTTTAAAGACAGATTCATGGATCTGATATTCTTATTTTTTATAACAATATCGTTAGTACTAGGATTCCTTTTGTTCAAATATTTGCTATTATATTATTTGATATATTAAGAAAACAGGCGTAATTTAATTACTATTTCGTATGTATACGTATCACGTATCTCAGTTGAAAACTATTGTATGTCAAATTGATGGCCACTACTCAGCACATTGCTGCTTTCACGTAAAGTGTTAATCGGTATAATCAAAGGATGAAATCAATGTACAGTATAGTGGCTTTCAACTAGTTGACAACCCTTGAAAGTTAAGTGTTTTCTAATTAACATATCGAGCTTTATTCTGGCTATGATTACGTCGAGGAAGAATTACGTCATACGAACTGCCCAATCACTAATACAGTGTTTTCAATCGGCCAAAGAATTAAAACATTTTTTTTTAGATTTCCGGAAATTACTAAAGATTATTCAATAAATAAAGCTTTGCCTTACAGTGTGGAAGTATATATAAACCTCTGTGGTGTTCATTGATATAATATCCATAAAGCTTAAAGTAATGTACAAAAGATTACGCACTAAGCGGCTGAGCTCACGAATTCGAACCTGTATACGAATGACTCAGTAGAGAAATATGTGCTTATCTATGAGTATGAGACGGGTATGTCATAGCTACTGGTATTGTTGGGCTATAACAGGGTTATCCATCGTCTAAGTACATTGGTTAGGAATTTAGATTTAGTTAGAATTTATTTAGAAATTTAGATGAAATAGAGACCGCCCACGACTTCGTCCGCTTGGAAACCCTTCCCGTGTAAATCCCGATCCCTCGGGATCTCTGGAATAAAAAGTAGCCTATGTGTTATTCTGGGTCTTCAGCTAACTATATACCAATTTCATCGCAATCGGTTCAGTAGTATTTGCGTGAAAGAGTAACAAATATCCATACATACGTTCTCACAAACTTTCGCATTTATATTATCCCCGAGTTCCCGAGGTATCGGGATTTATACGGGCAGGATTTCCACGCGGACGAAGTCGCGGGCGGCCTCTAGTTCTATATATAAGTTATCACTGCTATTCTTATTATTCGCTGCTTTTCTACAATATTTTCTCTCTACATCACGTTGTCAATCATATAAAACGTACACGCGATTGTATAACAATATAAAAGTGTGCAATTAAATAGTTA
Source organism: Anticarsia gemmatalis (assembly GCF_050436995.1). Classification (NCBI taxonomy): domain Eukaryota; kingdom Metazoa; phylum Arthropoda; class Insecta; order Lepidoptera; family Erebidae; genus Anticarsia; species Anticarsia gemmatalis. Next base: position 2,321,250 of record NC_134770.1, on the reverse strand, counting down.
TATGATTGTACATAATGACCATAGTTATTTGATGGTTACGCCGCTATAGAAGCAATTATTTCACGTTTATATCCACTATTATCTTGAGTACCGTTATAAACACAGTTTTCTATCGTTTCCTATGTTTATTTGTTTGTTCCGTTATTGATTTTTCGATGAAGTATTGGTCCGTGAACAGTTCATATTGAGTAGATTTTATATCTAAGTGATTTTTGGTCGTTAAAGATCAGACAACTCCTGGACTAAGAATTGATGTTGTTTCGCGAAGAGTTTTAGAAACATAAACCACAATCATGAAGAACATATTTTTAAATGTTTACTGCTATAGCTGAGGAACTTGATCTAATGTACCTCTAAGTTAAATAATAATATACCTCTAATATCGTTTCTTTCAGCTACCCAAAATGTATAAAACTAGCTGGTTCAAATTTGAAAAAGCTTGACCGACCGGTAACATCTGTTTTGAGGTATTGTATGAGTTTGAGTGTTCACTTGTCACTGAGACTATTTGAGATAAATACTTAAGTATACAAACATTTTAGTAAACAAACTAGACAGAAATATATTAAGTCTGACTCAGATAGAACTGTATATTCAATATGGAATCTCTTGATAGTGTTTAATCAATCATACCATTCAAAAACTAAACAAAATCTAGATAGATCTTAAAGTCCTAGCATCAAATATAGTCACTTAACAGTAACGGTAGTTGTTCTAATATTTAGTTACCGTATCACTACCTAATGCAAACATAGTAATCTCTATCAGTACAACAATGAAGTTCTATGTCTTCTAGAACGTTGACAAATGTCGCAAACGCTATTTATATCTAGTCTGTTTAATTAAATAAATACTGCTATTGATACAATGTGTTTTATATAAATAATGGTGTTTGTGATGACATCAGTTTAGGAAATGTTCGGTTTTTAGACAATATTATTGCTGTGATCTATCAATGCGGGTCTTTAAACCCGCATTGATAGATCAGTTATACATATTTGAATCAAATCAAATGTTTTTAAAATTTTACTTTTGGTATACATTCTGTAAACCAAACCATTACTGATTAAAGCCATCCTTTTGAAAGAATTACTTTTAGCCCCTTACCATTATATTGTACCCTGTGATGTACATAATAATATTTCCATGTAAAATCTGACCTCAACAACTCAAAGTGAAATCCATACTTCCGAAAAATAAAAAGTTTTCAGTTTTAAATTAAAAGTTTTTTCTTTTTTCCGAAGGGAAGTCGTGTCCAGTTACAAATTGTATACAGAAATAATATCGCGCCTTTTTCCCATAGGGGTAGACAGGGACCAAAACAATATATTCATGAAACGTACCATATAACAACTACCGCAACTATTTAATAGCCGTAAAAATTACACCACAAACCAACAAATAGTTAAACAAAACCCTCAGCTTACTCCAGTCATCGATACCAATTTGTTAGCCACCGAACAACTAGACCCTAAACGTTCTAACCACGGATATCGATACCTCCAGTAACGCAACACTATCGGAGTTATGTTACTGACACCCGACTGGTTGATACGTGATATTGTGTCACAGGTTGCTGTTACCATATTCAGGGTGATATGGTTGTCAACAGTAAGTTATTAATTAAGTAAAATGTTTAGTAACACCAGAAATGTGTAAATTAGATGGGCAAAGTTCTTCGCTAGAGCCCAGATGAGTTAGAAAAGGCTGAAAAAAAGATCTCGGTAGCTTTGACTGCGTTAAGTGAGGTCACAAAAATGAAGCAAGTATAGGGAAGTATATTTCCCTATACTTACTTCATTTTTGCGTAATACATATTTGTTAGAGACCCAGTACATTTTCTGACCAATGAATTATTCTTCGTTTGAAGGAGTATTTTTAATGTCATGCTGCAATAAAAATTTCAGGGATATCATGAGGTTTGAGCTTAATGCTGACTTAGAAGATTCCTGATCGGATTTTTAATATGAAGTTTATTTAAGGTACAGAAAAAGAAAGAAAGTAGTCATATTTAAATAGAAACAAAACTCAGTGCAATATTGAAACAGTGCGCAGTGTCAGCCGCATACAGCGAAACCGGCTGAAACTGAATACAGTCGGATCAATTGATAGGTGATTATTGCTCTATTGGCGTCGATGTCTCTGTGGTCAGGGCTGTTACTTGCGTGTTTAAATGCACCTTGTATATACACCTTTATATGTATTAAACTTAAAGCTTGGCTCGTTTTCTTTCTTTGTAAACATACAAGCAATCTTCGACAGCATTCGGAACAAAACATTTTCGTCCGTAAATTTTTATGTGAATGATGTGTTTTTGTCAGTTAATTTTGCAATAATATTTGTATGCGTATTCGAGTATTGTAAACGAGGTGAGTTTTATTTAAAAATAAGGTAAGAATTACAAATCTTATTCCAGAATATCATTTCGGGCAATTTTTGTGTAGTTGGCCGATCTACTTTTAAGGAATACTTAAGATGATTTCGTACACATTTACTCGTAAAAATAAAGTTTGTGTGAATTATTCTGGCACTAATAAAGTAGATCTTAACCAAGCCAATAAACATTGGCCATTTTTCATCCCTGTAGAAAAGAGGAAAAGAAAAATCACGGAAAAACGTCCTTTTAAGTCGAAAAAAACACACATTTAACCAACCGTGCCACAAACACGGTCAATTCAATTGATAAGTGATTATTACCATTAGTGTTTAGTTGTTAGTGCATCTGTGCGTCATTGCTTCACGTTTATCAATTGTCATTTATTAGTATCACCTTGGAAAATCTGTGTGTATAGTGTACAAGTTGAACACTACGCAATCACACTACAGAATAATATACGAATATTTAGAGTCCATTAGAGACAAGTTGTGTAAAAATTAAAAGTACTATGAAAGGAAACTGATAACTTTATGATTGTTTAAAACTCTGTCAATGTATTACCTTTATTTTAACCATAAATTACCCACTACTAGGTAAGAGTCTCCTGAAATAAGGAAGTGGTGAGACTTCATGAAGCTGAAGATGAAAACGAATCTATAACTGACTATCAATCTATACTAATATTATAAAGCTGAAGAGTTTGTTTGTTTGTTTGTTTGAACGCGCTAATCTCAGGAACTACTGGTCCGATTTGAAAAATTCTTTCAGTGTTAGATAGTCCATTTATCGAGGAAGGTTATAGGCTATATATCATCACGCTACTACCAATAGGAGCAGAATACCAGTGAAAAATGTTACAAAAACGGGGACAATTTTTAACGCTTATGTGACGCAAGCGAAGATGCGCGGGTCAGCTAGTTTTATATAATAACCTACTTTTGCCTCAAGGTGTTGAGAGTTTTCTTACCACAGAAACCTTTTTTTTAAATTAAAATACCACAAAATTCTAGTAATTTCTCCCTAATTTAAACATTTCTCCACAGCTACTACCAAACGCAATAAACGCATCTAAAAAATGAAAACACAAAAAGCAATATTTATTTACAAAACGACACACGTGCTTCAATGCGTGGCTATTCTCATTAACAGCTGCATAATAACAAAAAACAAGGGAAAATAGACCTTATTCTGTTATATATAAGAGTCAAAACAAACGCAGAAAGAAAATTGGCGGTACTGTCTGAAAACTTGAGTGAAAAGAACCATTGCTATACTAATTTGAACCCTATTACTTTCTATCAAAGATCATAATTGACTGTAGTCTCGTTTCCAACTTAGTGAAATCATTTTGTGCGATTCTAAGCCTTACTCCCTTGTGTTAAGGTTGTTGTATTTTCGTCTAAATATAGTTTTAACACCCGGATCCTGTTAATGCGACAGACGGATAACATTAGACTATGTTTAGTGATTAATGAGCCACAGAACGGGACTCGAACCTGCTACTCGTCATTGGACTGTCACGGACTTATATGAGTATAGAAATATAACAGTTTTTTATTAGGGGAAATGTGGTATCTAGAAATTATATTAATGCTAGGGGGGAGATTACGAATATTAGTTGACTCCATAGGAGTTACAGTCGGGTCGAATCAAATGTAAAAAAAAACTGTATCGAGCTTGCGAGTGTGTGCAATAAAATCGATGGAATGGTCATGAGTTCGAAATAAAATGTTTTGGAAATGAAAATCTGTAGCTAAGGGCTGTAGAATAAGCTATCCAACAGTAAAATATTTTTTCAATTCGCACCAGTAGTTTCTGAGATCAGGGCTTTTAACCAAACAAACACACTCGACATTTTTTATAAAATTTTGTATAGATATACACGGCTATACTTTTGCCGATGTATTTTGATTTAAGCATTTCGGCATTTTGATTTAAGAACTTTGAACTCCGAATCAACATTAACCAAATGAAATAGTCCTCTCAAAAAAGCTGTCAAAACTTTTTAATATTTGAAGAACTAATTGCAGTTCATTGAACTTCATTGACCCGTGACTGATTCAAAGAAATCTCCACATGATTTGAGGCCAATATTAATCTTATCCAAGTATGGGTGAACCGTATTAAACGTCCCACGTCTTAGGTCATGTTCGCAGACAAAGCTTCTGAATCATACAACTTTCTTGTATGAACTTGAATAGGTGGATTCTTAATCTGGTGGATAGTATTGATAAAATGGTCAAGAATAAGGAGTGACTAATAATTCAGTTTTTGTTGGGTTTCGTTATTTCAATGTAGGGCTTCTGTACAAGATTCCCGTTCTTCTCGACCAAGCGTCATTATGGTCTGTTCTATTCTGAGCCTATCCAGCTTATTTAGAGGAGTGAAAGTATTGAGAAAAGGTCTTCAGTAGCTTACACTCATGGTTTATGGTTCTAAATGTAATGTAGTGTAGTGTATAAGAATCAGATTTTTCTACTTGCAAAATTAATTTATTATTATGTTCTTGGACAACTATTGCCATATTTAGGCAGATCAACAACTTGTTACTATAACATATTTGTCTAACTAGAGTTAAATCCTTCACCTTTAATTTCCTAAAGAAAAGTGTCACAAAATAACTAACATTACTATCTTTCATTAAACTATTGACATTATATCTAACTTCAAAGCATATAGACTCGCCAATCCGCGGCGCTAATTAACGTTAACGCGGTGCACAACAAGAACAAAACGCGGCAGTCTGCGCGGGCGCCACTCAAAATAGCCTGGAAGGAAGCGCCCCTTCCCCTGACCCCGTGGAAATTGTGTCTCGGAGATTTGGACCGCCCTGCTAAAAGTAATATAGGTATTTGAAAATCAAAATACTGGTGATAAGTCTCCTTAATAAGCTTACTTTAAGCAGACTTTTTGATTACGATTGTTGAAGTTACGCTCGTTAATGAATTTGTCTGAATTGATGAACTTAATTTGTAAAATTTAAGTTTGAAGCTAAGTCTAGAATTTAAACGTAGCGTTGGACTGCATCTTTGGATGGAGGTGTGTTATAAAAGTAATCTATGCAATTTCCATCGACTAGGACTTTTCTTGATTTTTTGTTTGTTTTTTGTTCCATATTGTAACGTGTTACTGACATATTCAGAAAAAATACTCCGGCAGTTATATCAAAAAGCACGTTACAGTTTTTCTAACCTACTATTATATAGAAACAATCGTATGTTTAAATTAAGACGTTGATAAATTTTTTAAATAAATTTATTACAAAAGACCGATGAACGAATAACTTAAACTTCGCTTAAATAATATCAGGTTTATATCAACAGTTCTCACTTAAAGCCGTGAAGACATAAATCCGAATTCAATGCCAATAAATCCGCATATCTTTCATTAATTAACCTTCAATATCAAAGGGCTAACGAACAAGCAAAAGAACAAGACCAGCGCACGCGCACCCACTCGAAATAGAAACAAGTCTTCACAATGATCTCATGTGTATGTTGCTCATGACACATGTGTGTTTGTACGTAATTTAATGAATGGACACTTTATAATTTGAGAAGTAATGGTATAAGCTTCAACTAATTGAAAGCTAATAAAAAAAAATAAGGGTCAGTTCATCGCCGGCTTGTAAACAATCTGTGGGTTTAGCAAGTCCTGAAGCTGTTATTATATAGATAGGTGACCGCTTAGTGGTTTTTCAACTGTCTCCAAGCTTCGTAGGGCACGGTAAACTTGGGTAAGGTTGCCTACTAAGATGACAATCGTGTAGCTATGTTAAAGACCTTTCGGTCGCCTTGTGAATAATTTTGACTCTAGGTTGATCATTAACCAAACAAAAAAAAAGTGGTATTATAACTCATGTCATTTCATTTGCAAGTTCGGCTTATACATTACATTACTGGCGCTTTAACTTTAATTAAATTTATCCAAGCGGATAAACAACAAAGAAAACTGAATTAATAACAGCTTGATCAGGAAATCAACAAATAAGCGTACGTACTACCGTCGGACCACCACGAATAACACATAGTACCTACTTCCCGATACGAAACAGGTTTTGAGAAATTGACAAAATGATACAACTAATTAATACTAACACCGAATTTAACAAAATGAATACAAGTTTAGCGGAAAAACGTGCATTTCCTCTCGAAAATTTTAATTTAAAACAATTAATTATCTGAATGGGGAACATAAATCTTACCAATTAGTGTTAGCACCTAATAATTTAGCGGTTATCTTTATTCGTATAGTGACGTCATAATGCAACCGTTATTGTTAGGGCTTGCTCATTTTGCATTGTTTTGATACAACAAACTAAACGTAATGATTTACTTGCTTATAAGAATTAGTCCATATCTCAAAAGGAAAAGTCCTACTAATATTATAAGTGCGAAAGCTTGCGTTCCCTGGACCATGTGTATACATGTTTGTTACTCGTTCACTATACTTACCGTTTGTTGATAATTTTTTATAAAGAGATACATAGTTAATAAGCTGGATTATACTTAATACTTTTTAACCCGGGTAACTTTTTCGCGCAGGCGACTCACATGTAGAAGCTGATTTTCATCCCTCAAACAACAATAGGTAAATTAAATTATATACAAACTAGCTGACCCGCGCAACTTCGCTTGCGTCACATAAGAGAGAATGGGTCAGAATTTTCCATGTTTTTGTAACACATTTTACCGTTACCTACTCTGCTCCTATTGGTCGTAGCGTGATGATATAAAATATGCTTTTTTTTCACGAAATATATTCTCAAAATTATTTATATCTCTTAGTATAACGAAGTCGCGCTAAGGCATATCCGCCATTAAAACGGTTGCCATGGCAACGGAATTTTGCTAATTCAATGTCATTATAATATTGATTTTTCGCGACTTCGTTGAATTTTCTGAATTTTCCCGGGAAATGCGTCATTTTCCCGGGGTAAAAAGTAGCCTATGTCCTTTCTCGGGTATCAAAATATCTCCATACCAAATTTCATGCAAATTGGTTTGGTAGTTTAGACGTGATTGAGTAGCAGACAGACAGACAGACAGACAGACAGAGTTACTTTCGCATTTATAATATTAGTATGGATAAGACGGAACCAGGAAAAGGAGTTCGCTATACTGACATGATCCTGACAGATTCAAAACGAAAGTATTAAAAGAAAAATCACACGTCCTTATGTAAGGATCTTTAAAATAAATAAGATTATCGGTGGGCCCATATCTTTCCGACCTTTGATGCACAAAAAGAAACAAAAGTTCTCGATGGTAATCTTTGATATATATTAAGTGAATGTGTACAAACCTTTACCGTGTCGGAAATTCCTTGAGATCCAGATGTTAATAAAGCAATAAACGTTTTATTTTCGCAATAAATGGCGATTCAAGAATAACGACAATGTTTTGTATGGCTTTTTATGTGATTGTTTATTGTACCGCGTGGGTCTTTATGACTGGAATGTTCTATGGTGGTTTATAGGTATGTGATTATATGATACAAATAGTTTATAATTAATTGGCTATAGGTAATTTTATAACGATGTATTGATGATTAAATGATGTATGGATGCGAATGAAGCAAGGGAAGTTTGTTAGAATAGTACCAAGTGGCATTCTTAGGTCTCTGCCTGTATCCTACCCCTATATGAAAAAAGGATTTTAAGTATGAATGTTTAAGGGCAGGCACTCTTAGAGGCACGTGGTAGTTTAAAGTAGGTACATATATCTATTTACTCTATTTAGTATATAATCAAATCCTTGATTAATTTATTTGAACAGCAACATTTCCTAGTTTCTTCATAAACCGACGAGATTCTGCGTCGTTACGCATATTGATACGCATCCAACGTTTTTACGATTTGTCCCAAGGGGTGCATATATACTTCTCTTGACAATAAACAAAGACAGACGTTTGATCTTCACATACTCGGAGAACATAATATATTACATCATTTCTGTTTACTATTATATTGATTCTGATTCATTGAGAATTTCCAAATAAATCCCTACTAATTAATTTGTCACGTTCTCCAAGCAATCCCTCTTCTAGAGAATATTTACAATACTGCCTAGAAAAGTTTATATCTACCTTAGTACTTGCAGTTTACGAACTGATATTGAAAGTAAAGATTCAAATAACCTTTTCCTTTGTTGAACCTTTGATAAGGTTTCGTAAACCATATTTAACCAGGCAGCAACTCCACAAAACCGGAACCAATCACGACCCATCTTATATTTAACCTCAGCCCTTGAGTTTTAATTAAACACCATATACGATACATATAAACAGAATCAACATAAATTACTTATGGAAAACATCCACTTCCGACATGTAAAGAATAAATGATGTCGAAGCCTTCTCAAGACGTATCGGATAGAGTTGTAAGGCTGTAATTATAAGTCATCTGTGAGTTGCCTTTATATTAAAACGAGGAAACCGGATTTTTATGATACTATAAGTAAGACTATTTAATCGTGAAATATGATATTTTCCTTTAATACGATTGATCAAAGGATCGTCTATATTGCAACGCCAAATAAAATCTGTACTCGCCTAATACTTCAAATTTTATTTTCCTTTTCTCTATGTCTCAATGCATAATAAACATTAAAGTTATTTCGAAACAATCGAGAATCAATCACACAAATCAAAGAACCGTTCTTGCCAGAAACTTAGTACGCAAAAGTAATAATAACTTATCGAAATTAAGATTTTTTATAACAACGAAGAATTCTCAAAAGTTTTACCAAATCTTTACCTCCAAGGTGTGGATTTATTAAAATAGTCAGCAGTTATTACTAATCATCGAACTGTTCTGATAAAACCATGTATCAATCTGTATTTTCATCAATTTCAGGGTGGCGACTAATACCCCACACCTGGTGAGCCTCGGCACCGGCAGACTAAGCACTGCGGTCACACTACATCCCATCAAGCAAGGTAAGTTCTTCCCAAATAACATCATGATATAAGTCTTATAGTCTACGAAGACTAACGTCTATTGACAGCTACATAGAGCAGGGTTAATAGTAGGCCTTTGGTATTGGTCAGATTCACCGCCTCTGCAGTTTTGCGATTCGATGCTTGCAGGAAATAAAACTCTTCTTCCGTCCTTAGTAAGGGTCTCTGACGAATGCTAATTTTTCGTCTCCTGCTTCAGTATTTACTTTCGTCTTGTGACGAGAAATCGCAGTTTAAAATCTCATAAGAAGCTTTTTAAATAGATTTCTTTAAAAACACGACAACACACCCTAGCGTGTACACAGGATATTCCCATAATTAAAGCAAGCAGAGACATTTATATACTTGTAATAAAATGTTAGAAAGTTTACTAATTAATTGACCGATCATCCTACTACATATAACCTTACAGTTTCTCTCGGGACGGGTTAAATATTATGTACTTTGACGGTCGTTTAGTGTCAGCAGTTTCCGGAGATAATTAACATGTTATTTAATAGAATTAGCAAAGTATTTGACGTGTAATGGGTATTTAAATGTGTCTAACCTAACCTACCCATTTTGTGTTAAAATTCTACTCATAGCTCAGCCTTTTTAATGTTTAAGGCATACCGTTAATATTGTAAGGCCTTGTAAAGATAGACTACATAGACAATGCATAAAAATGGCTATAGATTTCAAAAAGATATTTATCACGAAATGCCACTTTAGTATAATTTAATAAAATAAATATCAACATAATGCCAAAAGCTCATGCAATAAAGTTCAGTAACCTCAAACACAACCCCATAAGAATCGATTAATAAATCTTGCCAACTTGCCAAGCATGCGCTGTTTCTTTGCATCTTTCACACAACTCCTTATCATATCCATGCAGTCTTTCTGTGACTATCGAAACGGACTCTCTTCATTGATGGAGTAGACTACAGCAAAGTTCGATGGGACTTTCTTGACTCCAGAAGCAAGGATTCTGCAGTACTGGATACAAACAATTTCGACAGTTTTTTTTTTGATCATAAATAGCAGAATTTTAATCGTTTCTTCTGGCTCATACTAAACTGGACTACGCAAAGATCTATTGTAGATTTATTTGCACCAGAAAGTCTAGCAGCCTTCAACAATGAGTTATTATATCTACCCCTACGTTCTTCCAGGTCGTGTGACCATAGGCTCGGACCCGACATGTGATATATACGTAGTCGGGACCGGAGTGGCCAGTGTTCATTGCCGGGTGGAAAACTCCCATGGTGTGGTCACCTTGTACCCGTTGAGTGGGAGCACTCTGCTTGACGGGTTGCCCGTGGATAAGCCTACTAGGTTGTCGCAAGGTATGTTTGAGAATTTGTTAACTTTATGTAAAACTGCTAAAGTATTATAAAATAATTTCTAGCGTTTTTGAGGGGCTTCTAGATTCAAACAACAAAGTAGTTTAATTGTTTGAAATCGACTCCCACGTAGCATTTTATCACGTCGTCGAAAGCATCTCATATGTCATGTTTTAAAAGTTAATTTGCTGCTAAAAAGCTTGTATTAGCTTTTATTTAGCACTTAGTAATACAAAACGTTTTTTATTTTTTTTAATCACATCAGTGATAATAATATATTATCTCGATTGCATGCTACACACTACTTAATTTTATTTTTCTATTAACTAAAGATTTATTCATCTTTGTCACGAGTGGATTAACATTAAAAATACAAATCACTGGCACATGTGTGACTTAAAACAAGTTGCAGTGGTTCACACATATTTTTTTTATTTAGCTCCATTACTTATTTATGCTGTGGGAATCTAAACAGATGTATTTAGATACTTAATCATTGCTATCGGTATGATTTCATGCACTTCTTCATATTCTTATGGCATGGTTAGTGGCCAACCTTATGTTAAAGCTGTTCAAACCGCCCGAAGGCCTTTGACGTGTTGATTGTTATCTTAATTGAGAACAATCGGGACCGACTTGTTACGTGCCCTTCGAAGCACGGAGACGCTCAGTTCAAATACGACTATATGGTCAACCATCTATAGAATGACCGCGCCAATAGTTGCTTAACCCACTGATCGTTTATCGACCGGTGAGCGCAACTGGCTATGAGCGGATTCATTTATGTTGTGGGAATTGAAACAGATGTATTTAGATACCTAATCATTGCTATCGGTAGGATTTCATGTACTGATTTGATACGTTTATTTTATGATATGAAGATGAACAATCATGCATTCGGTTGCTGTAGTTATCGAGTGTGTTGCTCCATCATTACATCTAGTTAACACGTTGCATGAATACATTCTAACTTTCTTCTGCTGCGTGAAATACGAATAGGTACTTTCAGGTACACCATCTTTACCCCTTGCCATCTTTAATTGGTATGGGTAAATTGTGTACCTATTCGTTACACTTATGTGTTAATCCCAGTTTTTTATTCTGTCTAATATATGCCAAATTTCGTCAAAGCTTATTCATATGTTTTTGGATGATAGTGTTACAAATATCTGTCCACCAGAACAAACTTACGCATTTACAATGTTAGTATTTTGTTTTTTTGCAACAGCTGTTTTAAAAGACACAATTTAATTATTTATAGTAATAACCTGAATAAAATGAATATTCATTCAGTTCCGACATTAATTAAAACCCTTCAAAGCAAAGCTTTCTCTTTTACAAGGTTACAATAATATTTGCATGTACGAAGGCAGGTGATACAAACAGCTGTCCTTTGAAACTTACCCTACAGTGAATAATACTTACGTTACAGTTATATTTCCAATGTTATTCATTGTTATAATAACAAAACAACTTCCGCGAGAGTTATTTATGATGCGGGGAAGTTTTGCCAAGTATTTGGTTTTAGTATTGCAACTATACTTGGGCCATTTCAAACGTGCAAACTAAATCATGTCATTTTATCGGAGTCTCTCGCTCACACTTACGCATTGTCCTATTCCTGTCATTCTTTTAATTATGTCATAGTTCGCACGTTTGTAATGTAAATAACTATATATTTCGAGCATACCTTAGTTAGTTGAAAAAAAAATAGAATTGTACTATGGTCTGTAGTTGTCACTTTAACAATTGCTACCAAAAGGTTTTCAAAGTACTAGTTCTTATAGTAAACGTTTCACAGAGCTTTAAGAACTTAAAATTACTTTCATACCTGTATTTTCTCTTATGGCACATTAAAATTTAATTACGTGCATACAGCTTTTTTATTTATTCATGTACGTGCATAAATAAACGTATACGCACGTGTACGTTCACTTACGAGCTTACAGTCAAATAAATTTCACCTTTTCAAAAAACGTTGCGAATGCTAAAAGTTTCTTTATAAAGTAATCTATTGTGAGGAAAACTGTATTGTTACTGTGTTTCTCTATCAATAAGTCTCCAAAATCCATATTTTAAACCATTATTATTATTTTATTGAGTAATATTTAGATATTATGCTAAAGTGTTTTACAACATGTTACAGGGAGCATGCTAACGATCGGCAGGTCGAACTACTTGCGGTTCAACCACCCGGCCGAGGCCAAGCTGATGAAGTCTGTGCTGCCTTCCGCTCACGTCTCCATGGCGCCCGTGCAGTTCACACCCAATGAACAGTGCGTTGCTACAGGTAATACATTTTTATTATACTTTACCTTAGAAGTTGTTTAGAACAGTTCTTGAAAGTATGCAAAGTCGCCAACCCGCAATTGGCCAGCGTGGTGTGCTCAAGGCCTAACCCCTCCTCATTACGGGAGGAGGCCCTTGCCCAACCTGTGGGACATTAATGGGTTAATTTATTATTATTTGTACTTTACTTAACATGAAACCAAATATTCCAGACTGTCTTTGTACTCAGGGCGACAGTGTATGCTCCTGTTGATCGCGTGATTCTGGGTTGGAATCCTGGGTCGGACATAGTGCTGTTGGTTTTTGTTATGATTGTACTGTTCTAACTGTGTTTTTTTGTATATTTTACAGGTTACGTGAACCACACAGAAAGTTACCAAACCAACAACATCCAGAAGATATACAAAGACACCTCCCTCTCGCACCTCGACCAGGAATTAGACATGACCCTTAAAGAAATGTCCAGGAAAAAGCCCCCTGTTGCCCCCAAAAAGCCATACCGAGACCTCGACCAGTCAGACTCAAACTCAGACCAAGAATCTAGACCCAAAATGACAGGCATCATGGCTAAAGTATCAAAATTCGAGTACTACGCCAAACAACAGAAAATTGGCCGAAGTCAATTTTACACGAGTAACGAAAATGAAATCTCCCCAAAAGTATTCAGTTCGAATTCTTTAACAGTCAACACTCCAGCGAAAGACGTGCTCGGAGGCAAGGCTATACCAAATTATATGAAAACGAAGAACCTTAGTATTAATGACAATAATGCCGTTGACCCCAAAAACTGTTCATACGCAAACGTAGCAATAAGGAACAAAACAAAAATTGACGACATCGTCAAGAATTTCAACGAACCTAATAAGTTACCGAAAAAAGTAAATAATGACCAACAAAACGACAATATTTACGGTAAAATTAACGTTGACAGAAAACTAGAAGATAAACCTAACCAAAATGGATTGGAATCGGGGAAAAATTTGGCCGAATCGGGGAGAAATATTGCAGAATCGGGGAGAAATTTGGCAGAATCGGGGAAAAATAACCTGGAGGCGTATAATTCGAATATTTTGGTGAATAATGAGGTTTACGGGAGGATCTGTGAGAGGAACGTGAATATGTCGAAAGGAGTGAGTCTGCCTTCGCCGGCATATGATAGAAATCCGCAGTATTCGCCTGTTTACGCCAATAGTTTGTACGATAGGAGCATGGAAGCTGAGAGTCGAAGGCTACGGGTACGTATCATTTTTATATAAACCTTATTTACTTCGAGAAATTTTGTAGGAAAAAACAATTGCCTCAAGCATATTCCGCTAGAACTATTTGTTTATGTTCAAAGAAAATATCTTTCAGGTATTTCTTTTTCTAGGCATGCATTTCTTTTCGATAAACACTTATTTCTTTTTTATTTTAATAAGGTAATTTATTATGTTGGTAAAGTCCCTAAAAGTTTTTACAATCCATTATCGTTCATCTCATTCTTGGAAATCACTATTCAGACGCTTACGCTAAGTACTTATTGAGTAGGTACTCACTTTCAAGACACGAGACTCTACTTCAATTAATACTAGCTAGAACTCGCGACTGTCTTTATGTTTTATAATATTTTACCATTATTCGTAAATAAAATCAGGAGCATTATCTTATAACAAAAAAATTTTCTTCCAATATTATAAATTGTTACACAAATAATACACTCTAGTTTATTATAGTAATTTGCTTATTTCTTTTAAAAACTATAATCTACGAATATGGACATGTAAAGGAAAAACAGTTTTTCAGGAACCGTAGCGAATTTTTCTATTTCAATACAGGACGCTTCCAATTGCATATCTCACAATAACATTTTCTAAGAAATCGGTACCGCCCTCTATAAATAAAATTACCCAAATATTTATTCTCCAACAACAGGTTCACAAAAGGACATGATATAACTAAATAAATATAATAATTAATGATAATTCGTCTGATAACAGGCGACCTTGTGATAAGATTCGTCATTGCGTGATAACTGATAACATAAGCAATGGAACAAGTTGAAGGATTCTAATTATAATAATTAACACTTTCGTTTTATGTAGGGTCTTTATGACCAAGGAGTTTAGATAAAGATTAATAAAAGTAAGTCCTGCTTATAAATATAAACAGCAGACGGGATCAGTAATTATAGGCAATTTGAACAAGATAAGTCGGTATAACAGTTGCGGTCGTCATTAAAACCAGGTACAT
Source organism: Anticarsia gemmatalis (assembly GCF_050436995.1). Taxonomy (NCBI): domain Eukaryota; kingdom Metazoa; phylum Arthropoda; class Insecta; order Lepidoptera; family Erebidae; genus Anticarsia; species Anticarsia gemmatalis. The sequence goes on along the minus strand of NC_134770.1, from coordinate 2,306,070 downwards.
AAATTGATACAGGACCATAATACTGTCTGTCTTTAAGTAGCAATTTCATAACTTTATCTTTGTTAAGTTTTATGTTCTTGTAATTTGTGTATCTGCACGTGGGAACTCCGCTACCTATGACAGTAAAACACCGGTATATTCCCAGATTTCCCCTTTAACACTGTCCCTCGGGATGTCAACTGGGAATAAAAGTAAGAAGAAAATTCCTAGTTGTCACCCCGGGGTGACAGCGTAGAGGGGACAGCTGAGAATATACCACAAAACTGCGACCGTGTACGTACACGCTTTCAGTTAGCACGCAAACAGATTCAAACATGAATGCAATCGTATTTGCAAGGTAAAGATTATTAATATAATATGAACTTATTTAAATATTATTTAACAACCTTACTATTAAACCAATACTACACAAACAAATCAAAATTCTTTATAATTCTCTATTTTGTCTCTCAAAACTGATAGTGCCAAGTGACATAATAAATCGTAAGAGATTTAAACTCCTAAGACGTCTAGATAACAGTCTTATTTAATCTTTGATGTTAATGTAACGGTCTTTAAATAAGATTAAAGTAGACAATGAAGATATTTTAAACCTAAATTAAACATGTATATCCACAGCCATGATTAAAATAGTACTTACTTTTAGTTTAAAGAAAGAAACCGTTTTTCACTGTCTATGGCATATGAATTTAAAAAACACGTTATCTGCAGCGTGATTCTGTACAGTCGGTACTGTCGAGTATCAAAATGTTGACATTTAGAATGTACTGCCAAAATGTTTCCTACGACACCCGTCAGAGGCGCTGATCAGTTTTTCAAACAAAATTTCTCGATGACAGGTCGGTTGTCGGTAGTCGATAGTAGTAGAGAATCGAGCCACTGACGTAAAACTTTATATTTGTTTTTGTTAACATCAATACAATTCTTGTTTTCATCGTAAGAAATATTAAATTGCTGCTGATTAATAAAAAATATATAGTTTTATGTCTGTATTGTACCCACTTTTCGGTACTTTGAAATAGAATTCCGAAATATTTAGAGAAGTTTAAATTATTTAATGTATAAAACAAAAATGACATAATTAACATACGGAACTCAATAAAACAATCAGCCATAATCTTAAGATATATACAATACAAGACGTAAGAAACAATACTGTTATCAGTTGATAACGGTTGATAGCGAGCGATGTAACGCACTGCGGCAAATTATTACATACGTTTATTTAATTAATACATTTGTGAAATTAATTGTGTGTGATTTTGATGAAGGTCGGATTATGTGTGTGTAAAAAGTGATTTTGGTTTAGTGATTTATATTTTTGATTAATATATATTTAGTTCGGCAATTGTTTTATACCTTTTCACTTTTCGATATGGGAATGGTCATTGGTCGATATTGTTTTTTGTTTATTTGATAGTTAAATCGAATTCATGTGGTTTCTAGTTAAAATACTATGTTATGATACTATGTTAATCGTGGCATTAATTTCTATAATAATCTGAAACAGTGTAAAAAGATAAATTGAAAAGTTCATGAAATAGAGTTACCTCTTACTAGCCAATAGATGGCGATGTAGCTTGATCAATTAACAAATAAGGTATTACAGCCGGAAATCCCATAATAGCAAATTGGTAAAATGAAAGAATTAGAAACAAAAAGTTAAAATTTTATTCTTAAAGTTTCCTAAAGTAACAAAAAACATAAATCAAATAGACCAATAAAATTTACCAAACCGACAAATTACATCCTTCCTATACTCTCAATACATATAAAACAAAGTTTATTAACATAACAAATAAATATACCTACAAGAAAGTGAGAAAAACATACCACATAACCTCCCATTTGAATATACACCTTATAATTAAAGCCATAAGATAGAATCTCAATTGCACTGTTACTTGATCTAAGCAATCAATGTCGGTTTAAGTTTCACTTTTTACTTTTTATAGTAAATACATGTTTAGTATCGACCATTGTCTATTATGATTAGGTTATAAAATATGTAGTGAAATAATAGCAATTTTATTCCCTCTGGGAAGGCAGGAATATTCCGGAATAAGACATCTATAAAGCTGTTAAAAGTGTTCAATGTGAATCAGTGTTTAAAGTGAATAAAAAGTGTTAAAATCATCAAATATGTCGTCAAAAACGAAAAAGCAACCATCACACAAACGCATATTGAAGATATTCGTGAACAGTTTGAAGAAAAACACAGTCGCTTTAAAACAGCTGAAGACGTCCATAGACAAGACAAACGACCGACCGAACGATTACGACAAAATAATCGATATCACGACATCTGTCAATGAAAAACTCGATATTGTACATAAGATACGAAACGACATTAAAATATATAAAACGATTAATACTATACTAACTAATCATTATATAAAAGTGACTAGAGACCAAGAAAACTGCATCGAAGCAAAAGTCCTAAAATTAGAAGAAAAAATCAAACAGTCATACGATGATTTGAAATTAGAACTAACAAACATGGCGTCGAAAAGTGTTGCCAGCCAGAATATTTCGTCGCCGATACAAAATAGTAACGTTATTCTAGTTGGCAACGATCTCAAATGTAATCAATTTAATCAGCTTTATATTAAAAACGAAATGTATAATAATGTTATAAGGAAGATTGATAATCTGTTTTGCGGATTGGTGAGTGATAACTTAAGCTGTTTAAGATTACAATAGTTATTTTAGTTTCAGTGTAAAGTAATAAATTGTAATAAAAACTGCGATTTATTTATCTGGGTGACCTAGTTTTTTGAAGGTATTGTGAAAATCCGAAGGTTGTTTTTTGTGGCCCTAATATAATAAAGTATTGATTTACTAAAGGTAATGTTTCGTCAAATATGTAGTTTAGTTCAAAATATTCTATAGTTATTAATTGGTGCTACAATCAGCTGTGCATTATTTGCCGTCTTAATTACCATACCATAAATACCATATTCATGTAATTAGTGGTCAATACTAATTTGGGACTGCAATTTTACAACTAGTTTATGTTAAGTCACTCGACAGAAGACCTAGTTTCGTTGTTCTGATTTATTAATTGAAGTAGAACACTGTAGTGATCCTTTTAATAGTAAGCATCTTATTAACAATAGTTAATTTGGTAAAACTAAAACATACTAGAAATAATTGTTTTAAATCAAGCGTCATGTATATCATCACAAAGTAAGCTATATAAAGAGAAAATATTATATACAACTTATATAATAAATACTTTATAATACACGTATATTGATGTCACCTTACTAATAAAAAAAACAACCATATCACTTGTTCAATGTGACCATGAAACCTACGACCCGTTGGCGTAGTAATAATCGTGTAGCTCTCTTAACCACTGCCCCACATATTCCTACCATAATAATAGTTGTATTATTTACTTCCTTTTATATAATAATACTTTTTAATTGTTGCAGGCATACCAGGATCGCATAAAGGAGGAGGAGCAGAAGGAAGCGGAGACTGCGCGACTTGAAGAGATACTCAACATGTGTGCCGAGTATGAGAGACAGATCGCCTCAGGTAATACATACTTTTGTTACTTTGTTCTATTATAAAGTTACCGGCTCGTAAAGTTTGCTAATCATTTAAATTGTTTTGTTTGTTTGTAACAGTCTTTAACAATACGCTTTTCTTAAATACTAGCTGACCCGCGCAACTTCGCTTGCGTAACCTAAGAGAATGGGTCAAAATTTTCCCCGTTTTTGTAACATTTTTCGTTGCTACTCCGCTCCTAATGACTGTAGCGTGATGTTATATAGCCTATAGCTTTCCTCGATAAATGGGCTATCTAACACTGAAAGAATTTTTCAAATCGGACCAGTAGTTCCTGAGATTAGCGCGTTCAAACAAACAAACAAACAAACAAACAAACAAACTCTTCAGCTTTATTATATTAGTATAGATTATATGGCAAAATAACGATATTATTGCGAGTATGTTCGCCAAAAGATATATAAACCGATGTTTAGTCAGTTCGTATGTTAAGCATCTAGAGGGAAATATACCGGATCGTCTTCAGTCCTTTGTAAATTTTTTGGAGAAAACAGGCGTGACGTTTTTTTTTTAATTTCACCAAATCTTGCTTGGTTAAATTGCCCGCGACGAAGAGTCAATAGAAACTCTTTAGTTTAATGTTTATCTTCAAAATAAATTCCATTAACATCGGATTAGCTGGAATCTATATACTATCATATAGTATATATAGATTATAGATAAATTCTCGTAATACGTAATTCACAGTTTCCCAAACGTATGAATGAAAACACCGTAATAAAATCAGTATCATCTAGTATCATAAAATAGTTGTAATAAACAGTTAAACTAAACCTATATCGTGTATGCAAAAACAAAATCAAGTTCGTTTGATATCCGGGCTATGAGAGTGAGGAAATAGGGAGCAGGGTATTGTTCTAACTTTTGTCACAGTTGGCTTATTTCAATGAAACCAGCTGCCGTTCACACACGTTCTTTATAAAACAATCTCAAACTAAATTGGCCAATTGATTCGGAGGGCACGTTAAAAGTCGGTCCCGGTTGTTGTCTACTGAGATAACAGTCGTTAAGCCACGTCAAAGGCCTCTCCGGCGGCTTGAACTACTTTGACACTAGGTTGACCACTAACCATACGACAAACAAACAAACAAACATTGGCCAATTTAATAAAACCGGCCACCGTATCCAAATATCGGCCATATGGCCATAGTCCATTAATTTCCACAGAATCACTATGATGATAATTATAACCGGTAAAGCGGTTTTCCTTGACCATATCACCTTAACCGTATTCAAGGCTCAATAAAAACCATTACAGCTTCCTACTATGTACTTTTTATCTTATATACTTAGTAGTCGTTTACTATACGAATGAAACGGTTTAGTTTAACTCTCTGTTTGTTTATATAGTTTAATTTAATATCGGTATTATATGTATTCCTTTTTAATATTTTATATTTTATTCTGTACACCACTTTTACCCTTTTATAATTTGCTATTGAAGAGCGAGACCTCCTAGCAAAGGTATATTTTTTACTTAAAAGGAGGTCTCTATGTAACATTTATTGTAAAAGTTGTACGAGATTACGAAATAAACATTTTGCCGGTTTTTTGGATTTCGCCGGTGAAAATTTCAATCATTGTTTTTAAACCCGCATTTGGCCAGCGTAGTGGACTCAAAGCATAACTCTTATTAACTCTCTCTTATTTACTTACTTATTTAATCAGAAGATCTTTGCCACAGTAATAGGTTAAATATGTTGTTTTGTAATCGTAATTCGACAGGTTAAAATCGTCTTTCTCTCGATAAAATTATTTTCCAATTCTTAACGTTTGTGTAGTGTAGTATAATTGAAAAGTGTGTCTGTAATTGGTTGAAATTGTGACGTAGTGTAATAGAAAATTGTGTGCGAGTGTTTGAATTAGTGAAAATAATGTTGAAATAGTGAAAAGTTGTATTTGTTTGTGATTGTGTTTTGTTACATTATAAAGTAAACTTAGATTTTGGTTATAAAGGGTGATTATCGAAACTATTTTATAGACCTTACGAACTGTTAGAAAATATAAAGTAAAATTTTCTTCTAGTTTAAAATGTTATTTCAACAATAGGTGCATTAAATTACGGTAGTTATCTTTTTAAACTATTTCATTACAGAATTATGTGAATAAATACATGCGTGCTCTATGTAATCATTCTTTGTGTTTTAAATAATTGAAATGGAAATAATTCAAATTGAATTCAATTACAGTCATTATTTTTATTAAAAGTATTTTTTTAAGCATTTTTTTTATTATACCTAATAATGTGGTTCTGACTTCGAGTTTGTTCGCGTAAATACGTTTTCCGGGGTAAAAAGTATCCGATGTGTTTAAACGCAGGATATTAGACTATGTTTGCATCAAACAATAATTTTTAGAGTGATTATTTATCAACGAATTTACATCTTCAACTTTCGTATATATGATATTAATCAAGTCAGATAATTTCAGTGATGTATAGATGTAAATGAGGCAAGGAAAGTTTCTAAGAATCGTACCAAGTGACGTTCTTTGGTCTGTACATAGGTCTATGTAAAAACACATTTATTTTTTGAACATATCTCCCGCACAAAGAATACTGATGAAAACGTATTATTTAAGACATAACCTATAGTTATAATTGTTTAATTTGTTTAACAGAAGTACTTTAGTTATAAGGTAAATAGCATATAAGTATATTGTGTAAATATAGAGTAAGGTTTTCTCGCTCCTTTATATTAGGTTTATTTTCCGAAATAAAAGAATTTGAATTTGAATTGAATTTGTGGTTCGCAGAAATAATTGTTCCGTGTGGCGTGTGGTAGGTGGCTTGGCGACCCAAGCCTCTGCGCCACGGAGACAGTCGAATTTGTATGTATGTAAGAGAGTTTCGTGTTATTTATATATGTTTTATATTTGCAGGTATACCGATAACCCCGACGGAGAAGCGTCCGCACAACAAGATTATAACTAACGGTTCACTGCCGCGCAGCGTCGCACTCAACAACCCTAACTTTGTACAGACCAGCGATGGATATTATAAGTAAGACCACTTTCATAATTATGTTAGAAAATCAAACTTGTTAGCGTCATTACAGTTCGTTGCTACCATGTACATTCGTAAGGTACTATACGTAAAGTATCTGAGGAAAATTAGTGAAGTAAGCATGGCCCGGGTTCCCCAAAAAATTAACAAAGAACACCATCAACTTTTTTACTATACTACATATTATTTCACACAAAGCAAAAGATCTATCTGTTCTAGGCTCTTATAGGATATTTAATGGCAATCAAAAGAACTTGCCTTGCAATTGTTACTTTTAGTAAGCACAAATAATACTAAACAAACATTTATTGTGTTTCCAGGTTCGATACTAGTCACAACAAAAACCCTCCCCTAAGCTCATCCCTCCCAATACAAAGGAATCTCTCAAGCTACGAGAACTTCGAAATGACTTCCCCCACAGAACTGACTCCCGAAGTCGTGATACCTCAGAACAATTACGAGAATGTAGGCCGAATGGATGAAATCGGAATACCAGTCTTTGAAGACTCCACACCGAGAATGCACGAACTATCTAGTCCAATACTGATAAGGAAACTACATAACCAAAGCGGGGATCGAATCCCGAACCTATCATCACCAATAGGAAGCCCTTATGAGAACGTATACTATAGAAACAACGTATACGGGAACTTGAAACCAAAATCTCCGAACACGCAAAGTCCTAGAACAAGAATTAAAACTACATTTGCACATAAAAATCTACCATCACCTCAGTACTTTATTTTCCCTACTCCACCGCCAGTGGATAATAGTAAAAAACCTCATTTTGATGAGAAAACTGAAAAACCTAAATTTGAAGGTATTGAAAAGCAACTAAGTCTTGAAGAAGAAATTCCTATGATAGATGATGACTTGACTAATGATATCGAGTTAAGATATTCAACTATCATAGATGATAAAAAAGAAGAATCAGCGGAGAAGAGTCCAGAAATAGTTTTGACTAAGAACCAGAGTTTTGATGACATGAAGAAGGAGTTAATGGCTGATATACCGGAGTTAGAAGAGTTTGAGAAAGATCTTAAAGAGAATAAACGAGAGAAGATCATTAAGACTATAGCAGAAGATATAAAGAAGATTGATATTGAGGCTGATTCTATAGATAGTGCGGTGTTGGATGACAATGCGGATGACTTGAAGGGAAGGTATGATAAGTTGAAGGAAGATAGAAAGAAGTTGGTAGCTGAAATACATGAGATTAAGTGTAAGATGGCTGAAATTAGGTCGCAGGAAGATGATATTTTGAGAGAGGTGAGCTCCCAATAACTTTTGTATAATAGTAATTTTTTTAGCGAACTTACAGGGGTAATTATGTTTCACAAGATTTGGTTTACGAATTAAAAACTAACTCGAGTATTAGATATTTGATGAAATTAATAGAAAGTTTATAATCATGTTATGTGCTCGTAAGCGCCTCATGAATAGTAACAATATTATTTCAAACACTGTATTTATTCAACCAACTCTTTTGTATATTTTGTAACTATAAAATGCCCCCATAGATGGGACACGTGACGTGTGACGCTCATAACATTTTTTTAAACCATTACTGTCGCACTATATGAAAAGGTCTCTCGAATTAACAACAAAATCGTTAATGAAAAAAATACTGTCTTTTGGAAACTTCAAATAACCTCTCCCTAACTTTTAACTAAACAGCCATAACATTATTTCAGTTGGAAATGGAGAAAGCCCTTATCAAAGGCGAGTACGACTCAGAGATAGCGATATTAAACATAGAGCAGAAGAAGAAGGCAGACCTGGTGGAGAGTGCCAGGAGGATCGAGGAGGAGATCCGGCAGCTCAAGCAGAAGCAGGAGGCGCGGCAGAACGAGATGAGGGACCGAGTTGAGATCGCTACCTTGAAGGCTGAGAGGTAAGCTACCTTCCTATGTCCTTTTTTATGTGTCCCACTGCTGGGTAAAGGTGTCCCAAAGTCCTCCTTCCTGCCAAACCTGCCATGCTAAGCAAATGCCGTTATATCATCATAATATATTTACCTTCCTATTAACTTCTAAAATTTTTTATAACTGTTGAAGTATAGTATTCGAGAATTACATTTATTTTGTTTTCGAACTTGATATAGATATATTAATTTATCTTAGAAAAGATAAACTATATTTATTCTCATTGTCGTGGGTTAAATTTCCTTTATCTTAACTCAGCTAAGGTTAAAACCATAGAACCAATATTTACATATAGTTATGTTATATTCACATTCATCGAGATTTTCGTAGAATACCCATTATATAAATATCAACTTTTAATGTCCACAGGTTCTTTGAAAAACTCTTTTATTCAGGAGCTAAGTAAGAGGCCCACAAATGTACTTAAATAGCAACTTTAGAAATAACATTTCCTCATTTTTTGTTCGCAGGTTAGAGAAAGACCTAAAAGACAACACAGCCACGCTGGAGGAGTTGCAGAACGCTCAAGACATTCTCGACAATGAGACCAAGATATTCGAGGACCTCGAGTTCCAACACCTTGAGGAGGAGTCCGAACTGTAAGTACACATAGATTCCTGTTTCATTTGTCTTTTCAATTAGTAGAATTGCCTTAGAAATCCGGCAAACCATGTTAAATGCCCGATTGCAATTAATAATCTAGACCCAAAGAAAAATTGGATTACTCATTGTAGCTGCAGTAAAAGAGAAGATTTATTATAATTCCAATTTTTTTATAAAAGTTGAAACTACAGTACACAATCAACAAAGTTTTTAATTTACGTAACTACAATAAATTGGGGACCTTCATTCAGTGAAGCAATGTGTTTTCTTTGATCATAAAAAAGACAAATATATAAAAGTAACAATATACAAAAAGTACTAAAGAAATATAATTTATTTTACAGATTATCGAACAGAGAAGACATCCAAAACGAAATAATACTTCTAACAAAAAAAATCGAAGCGCAAAAAAGTCGTATACTAACATTAAAATCTGAAGCCAATAACAATTTAACATCAGCGTTAGACGAAACTAAAGTATTACACGCAGAATACGTTAAACTATTAAACTCAGTTGAAGAACTAACTAGCAAGGTTCAAGCTATAGAGAAAGAACTAAAACCAATCGTTGCTAAACTTAATGATATTGAACGAACGCAGTCTCCCGATAGTGCGTTTTTCACTGACCAAACTCGAGCGAAGTCGGGTGAATTCGGTTACTCCCCACAAAGCTCCGATAGTGATGATATTGACCTCAAAATGTCGACTT